>NC_137462.1:280851204-282051204 GCF_964235325.1 Thermobia domestica
TGTTTCTCTATAAAAATATATATATATATATATTGTGTTATCTATGTTCTATAAAACGACACTAAGTTTATCTCTTTATGTTCAACCATAGAGAAGATATTACTATTTTTATCGGAGCATTGTTCATTTGGCACTTCCGGCGGCCATTTTCCAATATTTTGGCGAAGGTCACGTGGGATCTCAGGGGACTTTTAGTATGTTGTTTAGAACATGATTCCCAACATCTCTACCAAGTTTCAGCTTGTTACTAATTTGTTCCTTACTTTTTGGTAATTTGACTGCATTATAGAGTAGGTCTCATAGTTTTGGAGCTATGGACCTTTAAAGTTCATTTTTTCATGTTTTCGGCAGCTTAAAACTCCGAAAGAAAGCATTTGTGCACCTAGGTTGGTCTTATCTTGGTGTCAGGAATCACCTTCCAAACGTTAGATCAAAATACTAAAATTGAGATATGTAATATCTAAGATGTGTGGGATGAATCGATGCAGTTTCACCTTTTCCGAATTAGATCAAATTGATAAAATTTTTACTTCTTCAAGTTTGTCATACAGTACATGAAGTAAAGAATTGGTTCTTTGTTCGGTGACCTAAAGTGAAAAGAAATAAAATTACTTGTAATATAAGTTATATTTTTAATTTCTTCCGATTACTTTAACCAGGTAGTAAAACGTTCGGTTACTTTTTACCTTTTCCTTATGCCGAAGAAATACACTTGTACCATTTTATTCTTTAATGCAAAAGACATATTGGTGTCTCGACAATATTTTTCAATACAATAAGTACTCTTATCTAAAAAATGTAAACATCTGACAACCCTAATATAAGAAAAGAACTTAAACTTCTATCGGATGACATTTTGTGGAACTTTCACGTTTTGAATAAAGTACGAAATGAAACACCTAAAGAGAGTTTTAATTTCACCTTTAATAAATGATTATTGTTTTTATTGTTGCTGATTGATATAAATATTTAATAAATTGTGATATTGACGAGATAGTGATTATTTACTTTAATTTTAATTATGCAATTGTGTTTGTCTTACAATTGTTATGGAATCAATGCATATTTTGCCTCTAGGATAAAGTAATGTTAACGGATATCTCTACTCTCCGCTACTACAAGTCCTACGTCTCAGTAGGGTAGCTCACAAAACGTCAAGTGACAGAGTTCTTTGTATAGAAACAAGCTTACATTTGCCAACATGAGCTCGGTTCAACTGTTATTTTGTAGGTGTTTCTACTACTCTATTTCATAATCTCAGTTAAGTTTGGCGTCCCTTGCTACTGACTACTTCTCTGTTCAGGTGGAACTCAGGTGTTCGGGGTCTCTTCTTATACTTCTTATACTTCCTTATACGATGTACACAACCAGCAAACTAATCTATTTGGACAATGACACACTTTTGCGAGCTTCTGGAAATCGTGGGTTGGAATCTTTACCTCTTGAGATGCATCTTGCACCTCATTTTTTTTTTTTTTTACTCAAAATTGTTGTGTCTTTAGATGTTTCATCCGAAAGGTAAGTCAGATGTTGTAAAGCAGAGTTCCACGTTTGATGAGAAACTCTGCAATGAGTGTCTGGTGGGCAGAAACATTGCAATGCAGAAAGTTTTATTACTTCGCCATATCTCATGCCCCTTACAACAAATGTACTTCCGCATTCAACGTAAAATATCCACATACATCTCCTAGTTTATTATTATTATTTCAGAAATGAATTTTGAATTGACAGTTTTTTGATAATTAAAAGAAACAAAAATCATAGCTTTCCTTCTGCCACGAACCTTCCAGATTTTCTTCGGTTTCGATGGAAAGTGGAGACAGTAACTTCCATGTTAAAAGATATGCTTGAATTGAACATAGAACATAGAATAAAGTACACTACTAAACGTGGTTGTCTTCCCTTGAAAAGATGCATAAGCATTAATCTCATTACTATATTCGGTGTAGCACTTCCTCCTTTTATAGTTTTCGGCGAAAAATACGGCATCTGTATAATCCTTATAAGTCAAAACAGCTGTTGGTTGCTTTGCAATTTAACATCTATTCAGCACTGAGGTTATATCACACTTAGCTCACAGCTTAACGTGAAATATAAACCACATGATTTCTCAGCAGGAATCAAGCCCGGATCTCGCGTGCCAAGACTGCGTATGATAACAGTATAACTGCAATTCAACTTTGAGTTAAAAAAAAAAAAAAAGATCTAAACTGAAGTTTGTGAGAGTTCCAAATAAATCGTGATCATATTGGTAAGTGCTTATTTTTCTCTGCAGTGCCGGTTAATGTATATATTAAACGTAAAATTAAAGAAACCTTATTTACTACCATATGTTATAATAAAGCAACAAAGTATAAATAAGAGATACTAAACTATTTATAGAACTGACTAAAAACCGTTGATGACCAAATTCTGATTCATTTGTGATAATGAATTTGATTTTCGGTAACCGCACCGTAACAGAGGAAATAACTTCACAAGAAATCTATGGTAAAAATAAATAAATAAATAAATAAATAAATAAATAAATAAATAAATAAATAAATAAATAAATAAATAAAATGAAGAGTACACGGAAAGAACGAAAAGAGAGAATTAAATCCATTTTATCAATTTTTCCGTTCTTTTCGCGTTGTCCAAGAACTTCACCCATTCTCTCATTGCAGAGTGTACGGTGTACGTCCCTATGGCATGAGTTCTGTCACCTCATCTTTATAAATTGAATTTGAGTTGAGTTGATTTTAGTTTAGCGTCCCTTTCAGCAGCGAGGCTATATGAGACGTGGACCTACTGATTAACGTGGAATCCGAACCACATGAGCTCCCGCCGGGAATCGAACCCGGGTCTCCCACGCCAAAGGCGCGTACGCTAACCGCTTAGCCACGAAGGAGCTCCATAAATTGAATTTAAGCATAGGAACTATACAACGGCATTAACAACTCATGTTCAGTAAAAATGTACTTAACCCGTTCTTTTTGTGTACTCTTCATTTATTATGATTAATAGAGTCAGCAACAAAAGCATCTCCTCCTGACTGCTGTAACTCCATTAAGCCCGGTCCAATACTTTTGTTGCTAACACAACGCCTTGATAGATGCAACCCAACTTACTCCTAAGATTTCAACCAGCAGACAAGAAATGAAATGAAATGAAATTTTTGAGTTTTACGTCCCACGGTTATGCCGGTGAGGCTAAAGGAGACGGTGATTATGAGAGATGAATGAAATGGTGGAATGAAGAAAGTGGGAGGAAACGGGAGAACCCCGAGAAAACCCACGCACACGGTGTTTGTCCACCACAAAGTAACCAGCAGACAAGAGTACGTCTGTGAAGTTGTCCCGCCCACCTAACGAATTTTTCTTTTTCTTATCTACATCGTTAGTTTATCGTTAGTTTACGTTAGTTTTGCTATAATTATGGTTAGTTTCGAAAAAATAAAATTTTTATTCGAGAAATAAATGGGCAGGCCAACTTCATGGTTCCCCACCCACAAATGAATTTCAAAAGTTTTTCATGTCACATCGTTAGTTTATCGTTACTTTACGTTAGTTTTGCTAAAACTATCGTTAGTTTCGTAAAAATAACGATTTTATTCTAGAAATAAAGTTTCCTGCCAACTGTGAATTAGCCCGCTCATATTGAATTCTTATAAAATTCCAACTCATATCGTTAGTTTATAGTTAGTTTACGTTAGTTTTGTTAAAATTAACGTTTGTTTTGCAAAAATAACGATTTTATTCGAGAAATAAGGTTTCCCTCCAAATGTAAAGTTCGCCCGCCCATAAAGAATTATCATAAATTTCCATCTCACATCGTTAGTTTATCGTTAGTTTGCGTTAGTTTTACTAAAACTATCGTTAATTACGCAAAAATTACGATTTTATTCGAGAAATAAATGAGCAAGCCAACTTCACGGTTCCCCACCCGCAAATGAATTTCAAAACTTTTTTCTATCACAACGTTAGTTTACGTTAGTTTTTCTACAACTATTGATAGTTTCTTGATAGTCGCTTGATACTATTATGCGAAAAGTCTTTCCTGCCTAAGTTAAAGGCATTTCATATCTCGTGTCCTCAAGTTTAACAACTTCCAGTTTCCTGTCAGTATTTTTCTGAATGGAAAGCTGAAATTTAGCTCATGTCGCTAAACCTATGGAGTGTCTTCACAGAGATTTTCATTTGATATCATTTTAGTTTATCGTCCTTTTCCACAGCGTGGCTATATAAGACGTGCACCTGGAGCCTAAGATGAGATTCGAAGCACATGAGCTTCCTTCGGGAACTGAATCCGGGTCTTCCACTCCAAATGCTCATGCGCTAACCGCTTAGCCAACTTCTCTTCGCAGAGAGATCGTGATTGACGTAAACCGACAGGCGCTGCCCACATTTACCTCTGTAAGGATGTTTTTTAGACGCATAAGTCTCCCATTTTCTTATTTACCACTGAGCTCACATTCAATTTCTGCTCTCGAATCCTTGTATTTCGTGTCACTAGAGCCTTTAAAAAAATAAGTTGAGTTTCCAATACGAGAATAGGATTTTGGTGTAAATACAAGTTACTTGCCTTATTTTTGGCTGTTTCTTTTTTTAGTTCACATATATATTCACAGCACCATATCGTTTTTCACATAATCTCCCCATTTCTTCTTTCTTTTCATTCAATTCTATAGCATTCACACGATGAACTACGTACTCCGAAGGTCTTCTTCTTGTATGATCAAATCATTGAAGTCTACTTTCTTGAAATTGTCCTACTTCTAGTCTCATCTTTACTACTTCTGGGATCACTTCATTATTATAATTCCGTCCTGCCGCTTCACTCCACACATTCATCATAGCAGTTCATCTTCGCAAGAATCAAATCATAATGTTAGTAAAAAATATATTATTGCATTTTAAATTCTTCATACAATTTTCCTTTATCTGTTATCCAATGACAAGGAAATACGTGATTATAAGTAGAAGTAAAACCAGAAGAAAGTATATAATCATCTTTTAAAGCATAAATTTCATTAAAAATTTACATTTTTTTAAGTTACTTTTAGGGCGAAAGACAACTTTTGACACCACGTGTCGTTAACTTTAAATAAAATAAATTTCAATATCTTATTCAACAAACGAAAAAGTCATTTAATATTAAAAACTTTAAAAATGTCCATTCCTAGTTTTTTTCGGATTATTTATAGAACGAAAATTCCAACTCTCCGTGGACATGTTCTTGAATTTCGAATTGAAAGCATTGGAAAAAGTTTCGTGTTTGCTGCAACCCGCTTTACATTGGTGTGAGGTGTGTTGCATAATGTTTGAATCTTTATTTCAGTCGAGAACTTCTGTATTGCAATTCTGAAGCTGTTCTTATTTCAAACACTTAACAGTAAAATTTTGTTACATTATTTCTCATTCAAAACACTTATTTCACATTAAATACACACGATGACCTAATTTTGAAATTCGTTTTCTTTAGACATGATTTTGTATGAAGACTATTTCCCAGCCAATAACAAGTTGGAATTAAAGAAAGATAAGAAAACGTCCACGAGGCTTTGTAAGGGATGGTGGAAAGAAGTATTAGAAATGAAATGAATTGAAATGTTTCAGTTTAAGGTCCTACGATTATAGTCGTTAGGCTAAGAGTGACGATGTTCAAGGCAAGTAAATGATTATGGAAAAATTGGTGGAATGAAAACGTGGTAGAAAACTGGAGTACCGCGAGAAAACCAACGGACACTATGTTGTCCAGTACAAAGTTACTTGGCCGGGGATCGAACCAAGAACTCCATGTATCAGAGATAAGAGCTGCACCACGGAGCCATCATATCTCCCGAAAGAAGTATTAGATGTTACAGTGATGGGAAACATAACCTTTTGTTCTATTAGAAATGTAAATACATGAACGGACTGAATACATTTCGAGTGAATCCTGGAAAATAAAGGATTATTTTCTTTCAAAATAATACATACCAACAAGCACAAATTCTCTGTTCTCTGGAACAGAGTGGTGTCTCAAGTGAACAAGGAATAATTACAATGCTTTTCGACGTTTCTGTATATTAAAATGCTACAAAGATGACCGAAGTCAGAATTGAAAGATGAATCAGTACTTGCTATATTTATTAATGGTGAATAATTAATCGATTATTTCTAAATATGCGAAATAATGAGTGACGATATATTGCAAGGAATCAAGCTCTTGAGTATAGAAGTTCTTCCAGGAAAACTAACATGTCTGGATGAAAATGAAATTCTTGTTTCTTAAGTAATAAAATTCTAAGAGGCCTCGTTGAACTCCATGATATGAATAAGATTTTGCTGATATAAGTAATGGCTCCCATATCAACTGAATTAATTAATAATGAATGCAAATATTTGGAACAGAAGGCGTGCATGAATATTAATGATTCTTTTGAGCCGAAAGAAGTTATGAAGAAGAAAACTCGAAAGGCTGCAAACGCGGTCTTTCAGATTCACCAACGAGAAATGCTGGAGAAACACTTAATTTGCATAACTTATCTTGTCTTTATGTTCTCCTGCAAACATGTGTTTAGCTTTTCCTTAAATAGGAACTGTTTCTCTAAAACATATACAGCAACAGGCACCTTCGTTATTTCCAAACAACGCTCAACATTACAATATAATACATTATCTAATATGTGTAATTGTGTTACATAGTAATATAGCAGCCATTGGGTGCATATTAGTTGTGTCATCGACTGTAGCTGTTAGAAATTTAGCACTGAATGAAAGGCGCATTATTTTGTTTTAAAGGGGAGGACGTTTCAAACATTGTAATGGTATTGTGTAATTTTTTGTATAATAATTTGTATTTACGGCCAAAATGTGCTTTTAAAATATGCACAAGCTGTTCAAAAGGAACAAGAAGAAAATATAAAGAGAAATAAAGTAATTTCTTTTCTGCTATTATATTGACGTTCTGTTGTGATAGTAATATGATATGTTTTGTAAGTCGTCATAGCAACGGAAAACATATAATATATAGAGAATCCATCTTGTGATATATACATGTACAATATTTAAAAATGTGTAAATGTTTAATTTATTACGTATTACAATAAAAAAAGGTAATATCTAAATGAAGTGTTTAGATGGATGTTGATAAAACAGTAACCTGGATTATATAAATATACGAACTGAGGGCTATAAGGACATATAAAATATGAAAAACAAGCATTAAGCTAATTACAATCTGGTGTTTTTCATAGTAATATACATTTAGTGGTCATTATAACATTCAAGAAGCAATTGAAGCCTTGCATTCCATAACCGCACAAGTCCACCATTTGGCACTATATGAGTTATATACCTATCGTTGTAATCGTCTAACTGAGCTATATCGTTTCACATTCAAACACAACACAGGTTCCCGTATTATCTTCCTCAGGTCCTGGACTGGCCTTTAGAGTTACAATAGCATGCAAGTTGTAGTGATCCGCTACAGCTGACTACAATTAAAATTGCCTACGCTACAATTAATATTATTAACACGTCCATTTTATTTCAATCTGTGTCAGTTATTATTTTAAGAGTTGTTTGTTCATTATTATTTCAAAAATATGGTTATGTTTAAAGTTATGATTTTTACGAATGGAAAATCAAATGGTGCTAATGAAATAAATTTGCACCTCAAAAAGAAGGAGAAATTTTATTTTTTAAAAAATGAATAGATATATGTAAATAACATAGAAAAAGAATGCAAACACTCTAATGAAGATCTAAAAAAAACTCATACAACCATTAATTTCGCTTATCGCAACAGAGTGAACGACTTATAGACTTACGTGTGGAGCCTTTATCTAATATAAGAAATAAATTTGTTTGTTAGTAAAGGAAGTTCTGCGTAAGTATGTTCTGCAGGCGGTAAGTTTTTAAATCATTCTAAGGATACTTGCTGGTCGTTAAAGATAACCTGTTTCACTAATGTCTTACAGACATACAGAGCTTCTGTTCTAGGCGCGCGGAACAACAATATACGACGATTGCAATCTGTTTCTTTTAGAACAAATTCTGTCACCGTCAGGTATTGTGACTTTTATATTTATTTATATATTTCAGTTTAGAATTTGGTGGAAGGATGATGGCGATTAAAATGCTAGTCTACTAGAACAGCAGGTTCGGAGAGTGGAAACCTTTTCCGTTCATAACCTTTAGTCACTCAAAATGAGAGATCTATAATGATGGCAGTTACCTATCAACAAAATTCTCAGTATAAGTTCAATTTGGCATTACCTGTTACAATCAACGGTTTGGTAATTGGTTTATGTTCAAAGAACTTAATATTTAGCATAACGGAACTGACGTAGTTTATGGCATACTTTATTAAGGTACATGTGATCTATGTGTCATCATGCGTGCATATAATGGGTGAAACAGCAGCAATTCCAGTTTGCAATATTTGTGATTTCATCTGTAGTACGCACTACTTGTGATTTCCTCTGTTTTGTCATCTTAGGATCCCTGGCTAATTCTTTCTGGTAATCTGCAAAAGTTATATCAAGTATATTATTAATAATCTTGTGTTACAATGATGTATGCAAGAAGGCGTATGTGTTATATAAAATAGAGTGGAAAATTAAATATTACGGAATTCATAAAATATAGAATAAGTAATAATGATGATTATAGTAAATGAATGATGAATATAAGAATGAATAATTAAATAAAATAATAAGAAAAGATAAAACTGCATAAATAATGATAAAACGATAATAGTAATAGCAATGCTTACGTCTAAATAATTGCACGATTGATTCAGTATAACACCAGGAACCTAAATGAAGAAAGAAGTAATCGTCAATAAAATACGTTTGTAGACTAAAGAAGATTTACGAATATTAAAATATACGATTATGAACTACGAATTATTCAATATTGCTATTATAACCCATAAACATTCACGTACAAGTTATAAGCTCTAATGCCATTGTTATTTATCATGCCATATAACTTAACTATTTACCAAGGAAATTGAAACATCTTAAACATAATGAATAACTGAAGACATCATTATTATAACTCAGTTTCCCTATCAGGCTATTAAGGTGATTGTTCACTACTGCGTATGTCGCTGTGACGTCATCATCAAATGTTGCAAGTAATACGAAAATTGATAAACCTTGTGATGTTATTGTCAAGATGCTATTTACTTACCAGATTTACTTTGAATATGTTCTGTTATTTTCCTATTTGGTTCATGTTAATTGTATATACAATTCTGTTATATGATAGCAATCAATCAACAATATAGAATTTCGTTGTTAAGTTCATTTCAAAATTATTAATTGAATGTTTAAAATGTAATTTTGATTTAACAGAATGTGTTGTTGATAATAATATACAGGTATGTATGTTCTAATCGGGACATCAAATTCACGTGAGTCAATTACCCCCGCAACAACGAACTTGGATTGCGTTAACAACATCTTTTTCGCTGCAATTGCTGCTTTGGCGACTTTACAACTGGGCCAAACTTAATTCAGTTTCTCACCGGAAATCCATGAGATGGAAGGATGAGACTGAAGAAAACAGCAAATTCAATGTTGCGCGAGTCAAAAAGAAATTATAGAATAATACAAAGTCCATGGTCCTGTGTTGTTCTGGAAAGCAAACAGCCGACATCGCTCACGCTAATTAAAGGTAAGCAGGATGTTGAATATACACCTGATGATTGGATAAACGTCATAAAATGCATCAAGAATTATTAATGCGGTTCAAGTGGAACAAAGTATGACTAAAGAGTTTAAGGCTGGTTTTTCTAAAATTAAAAATCCGAATCCACTTACTAAACAACAAGAAAAGTAGAAAATGATATTAATTGAATACAGATCAAAAACCAGAACTGCAAGCAAGACATGAAGCTGCTTGGTTACAGAAACATTCATGATGGCAGAAAAAGCAAAAGTTCATTAGAAAAACTTGGAGAGAGCATATAGAGCTGAAATTCCCTTGAAAGCTGCTAAAGCCAGGAATATTGAAAAATAAGTGTCACAAGTTTTACCTGCAGAGCAACCTTACTTTCAGAGACTTCTGGAACACTATGGTAAAGATCAGACTCCCTGCTGTGAGGAATCAGGAAGTCTGGGATTCTGATTAAGTGAAAGAAAGATGTAAACTAAACGTGTTGTTTGCTGTCTTTCATTATTGTGAAAATAGAGACTGGGTTTATGCACAGTGACTGTTTTTGTTTCATTTCCAGATATTATTGCTCAACCATCGGTATATTCTTTTTCCAAATCAGAGTTATAATGTCTAGAGCCAATGTAATAGACTAATAAGCTCCATAACACAAGCAGAGTATTTTCATTATTTTATTATAGACAAATTACTTGTAATGCTTGTTATTTTAATACTTAGTGACATTTGTTATTCAGCAAAGTGTAAGTATGAAAAAGTCTTATTTCCAAGTTCAAAATTTCCAAGAAATATTAAGTTTTTATTGATTTTCTCAATATGTCTTCAGCTTGACATTTGTGGTAATGGAAGTCACAGCTTCAATTGTTTAAAATTAGTAAATGAACAAAACTATACTATGAATTTTAACTAGGCATGAGAATATATGCTCACGTATAGCGTTTTACTCAAATATCACGTTAATAAACAAACATGATTAGTTAATGATAATTTTTGGTTATTATATCTCCATCACAGTAGTGTACACTGACGTAACGAAAGATTTGATGAGGATATATTGTTTCGTTTCATCTTGATAGGTCACATGTGGTTTCCGTAAAGCATCAATTTTCATGTTAATAAAAGAAATTGTTTTCATCTCAAAAACTACGCATAAGATTTTACCCTCAATCATGTCATTCTGTTCAGTTTGATAAATATTTTCCTCATCTTCGGACAATCATTTTCCGACTATATTCTAATAACATTGATCAATAATAATTATGTTATTTAGTGATTGTAAGGCTGACATGTAACTTTTTCTTCAAAATTAGAAAAAAAAAGTTAAGAATGCTCCAAGAGCATTGCCACAACTAACTGAAAAAGAATTAATTATTCTAAGTAACTTCTACAGGCTTTACACCAATTGTTCTATGTACTTTATTATTATATTTATTAAACATTCTTATATACATCAACTTATAATTTCCTTGAGTACTAAATTTTTTCCACATGTTTTCTTCAAAAGTTCTGTTAAAACGTTCTATGATACGCTGTTGTACGAAGACTCATGCTAAAAATAGAATGCTTAAAACTGAAAAAAAAAATGCAAAATATCATCGCTCTATGACTTACTGTTCCCGAGATATGACCCCTTAAATCTCCTGAAATCCAAACTTTCTTTTTTCTTTTTCTTTCTTTTTCTTTTTTGAAAATATCTGGTGAACGGTCACCAGTTGGCCGATTGGCACCGGTTATGATTTGGTACCAAGATGTTAACCATCCTCTTAGGTGTTGAAAAACACGACCATGAGCTCACTATTACATACGGTTCCCGAGATATGGCTCCTTAAATCTTCCGAAATCGGAACTTTTTTTGTCAATATCTTGGGAACGGCAAGCCATAGAGAGATGAAATTGATGTTAGTCAATACCTAAGAGGATAGAAACATTTCGGTACTAGCAAATAGTAACCGGTGGCCAGTGGCCAAACCAGTGACCAGTTGGACAGTGGCCACCGGTTACTATTTGGTACCAATGTTCACTATCCTCTTAGGTATTGATGAACACCAATATTATCTCTCTATGACTTACCATTCCCATGATGTGGCTCCTTACGAGTAAATCTCCCGAAATCGGAAGTTTTTTGGTCGATATCTCGGAAACGATAAGAGTGTCACTAAAAATTAAATCACTTCTTTGAAATAGTTTTTGAAATATATATACATAGAGAATTCAGTAACGAAATTTTTAGTTCGTTGAAAATATTACATTGAAAAAATATCACCCGTTTGTACGCCTACGTTTTAATGCACAACGTAATTTTCTTTGGTAATCCATATGGATGAATTATAACAGAATTATTCGTGAATAAGAGTGATAAAAACTGGAAGCCTTTTAAGAGAACCTAATCTTACTTTCATGTATATGCTTCACTAATGGAAATTAGCTTTTAGGAAACTTGCCATGTTCTAACTGTGACAAGCATGTGTTTTTCTACTTTGACAAGCATGTGTGCCGTAATGATTAATTTACTACAGAAGTTTTACTATTTGTATATTGCATTCATCTTAATTTAATAATGATATTCATCGAACTTGTTGCCTCTCTCATTAAGCGTAATCCACCTACTTTCACAAAGTAACGACCAAAACTTTATCCAAGTTTGTTAACTTGAAGTATTAACTTCCCAAGAAATTCAAGGATCTGTTTCTCACGCATTAACTCAAGATTTACACTTTAAGAAGGTTATAACGAGCTTTGTTACGAAACTACAAGATTATTTGTAGAAAACCACAAAAATAGAATTCTTCTGTTAACCCGGAAGTTTTAGCATATAGCTAATGTTAGAGAAGAAACAGGATATCTATTTTCAAGATGTAATTTTTCTATTAACGAAGCGTGAACTACTGTAACTACGTACATTCTGTTAAAATAATTAATTGAAGAATGTTTATTGTAGCTGTGATTATAATAATTTTTGTTAAAGTTCAAATCATCACCCATGTTGAGAAAGAATTCTCTTTTCGTGGAAACGTATCCATATGTTGTGAAATTGTTTCTGCTGAGTGTAAAGGTTTTCCTTCGCACTGATAATATATTTCTCTTATACTACGACGAATATAATCGGAAAATAAATTTTCCTAGTTTGCCATTTATATTAAGATAAAGATAATAATTTTAGTCAAATAGGTCTTATTACCCTAATTTCTACATTATTCCTTATCATAATTCCCACCGATACTGATTCATAAATTTGAATGCCCACTTTATATATATATATATATATATATATATATATATATATATATATATATATATATATATATAATATATATATAAAACACAATCCTACAGAGTTGAAATTATGGCATAAGCCAATCTTCAATGGTGGTTAAAAATTACAGTCGTAGTACTTTCTTCAGAGGAGTGAGAAACTGGTAGTTATGGGTGGCAGAGTTCCCTTTTCGATATATAATTTACCAAGTTATACAATCGAGTCCTAGAGAATATTTACCGAATTTTATTTTCTGACAATTCCTAAATTTAAAGGGTGGCCCCCGTACACATGTCTTATTAAAGGTATTGGGCCCCTGTGCTCATCCATATAACCATATAATGTGATTAAACCCTCATCACAAGTCATAATTAGGTCCAAACCTTCCAAATTTTGAATTTTTGGCAATTTTATATCCATAATAAGGGAACAAGATGGACTACAGAAATTAACAGTGGAATATATGTAAGTTCTAGAAAGCATTACCAAATTTTGACTTTTGACAATTCACAAATATAAGAGGTAGTCCTATGATTTCCGCCAAAATTTAAAAGGGATGCGTCAATGTATCTATGTCTTATGAAAGGGAATGGAGCAATGTACTTAATCATATAGCTAACGCCTCAAGGAAGACAAAGTAAAATCCTCCGAAATATACATATTTATCAATTTTATACCCACGAAAGGGCACGAGATAGATCATCCAGATTTATAGAGGTACATACCCATGCCCCATACTACCATACCAAATTTTTAATTTGATAGTTTTCAAAATTTAATGAATATGCTCCTATGTACACCTCCCAAAATTTAGGATTGAGCCAAGGTACCCCCTCCGAAAATTTAGAGGGTGTGGTTCTATGCTCTCCTGGATCATGACCTCTAGGCCAGGTCGGGAATATAGGAATAAGGGCCGAGATAGGACCTATTTTTGATATGCAGAATCATCTCTCGCTTTTTCTTACTGTTCCTTCTTTATGGAAATTATTATACGTAACAGTGATGAACATAGACTCAATTCTTGAGACGTTGGAACTCAAATGAGAAAACCATTTATTTCTACGTCTTACTACTTTGTTCTGTGGATGTCGAGATTTCTTCCACTTTCGATTTTGATAGTTGGATAAGGGTACAAAAATAGGTATTTAGGTTTTCTATTATTAGAAGAAACAAAACTGGGTTCTGAAGACTTTCGAAGACTGGATTTTACAACCGTTTCAAAAAATGAAAATGAAATGAAATATTTGAGTTTTACGTTCACAGTTTTGCCGGCAAGGCTAAAGGAGACGATGATGATGAAATGGTGGAATGTAGGAAGTGAAAGGAAACGGGAGAACCCCGAGAAAACCAGTGCACACGGTACAAACGTTTCACTTTTCTATGAAGAAAACCATTTCAGTTTTAAAACCGGTTTGATTTTCTATCAAAAAAGGTTTGGTTTTTGTCAAACCGGTTTCAGTGGGACAAAACCGAAATATTAGTTTTTTTTTTTGTTTTGTAGAAACTGGTTCTCGGTTTCCATAAAAAAAGTTTTTTCCATCCCTAATCCAAACCAAAAAAAAAACATTCTCATCTCTCACCATTTTTGTTCCGATACCTCTAGACAGACGGACTTACACAGTCATCCTGTCTCTCTAATATCTCTGTGTAGCATAGTTACTCGTAAGAAGTCTGAAAAGCGAATTCAACATTTCAAAAAATCTACACATTTCATTAGTCAAATGCCGAACAAGTTATTTTTGGATATCCCCCTGATTATATGAACATTCGTCGCCTTCAGAACAACTTTTAAACTTCAGATTTTTATCAGATTGCCCAGGGGATTTTAGGAATTTTCCCAGTACCTCTTAAGATATTGGTAATTTACTGAAACGAGAAACTAGAAAAGTGCAAATTGTTAGACATGTCTCGAATCTTGACTCGACTCGACTCGAATTCGAATCGAGATTCGAGTAAAGACACACTTTGTAAAATTCAAGACGAGTCGAGACAAACGTATTTCTCGACTCAAATTTTCGAGTCGAGACACGAGTCGAGTCGAGGCAGCTCGTAAAAATCTCGTCTCGACTCGAATGTCTCGAAAATCTTTCTATAATTTTTAATATTATTTTCAAGAAATTATTTACTCATAAACAGCCTTGAAACCAATTTCGGTATTCATTACTTTAGAAAGGAACAGAACGCATAAACGTAATAGTTAATCTTTAGAGATCAAGATTTAATTTTCAGCTCACTTCAGTTAATTAGTGAAGTCTTGGCTGTGTGTAGAAGGCGCTCGATCTATCTGAGTTTGACCGAGGGCAGGTTGTAATGGCTCGGAGACTCGGCACGAGAATTTCGGAAACTGCATGACTTGTCGGGTGTTCGTGGAGTACTGTGGTGAGTGTCTTCAACAAATGGCGGAACTAAGGGAAAACGATGTCCAAACGTCGAAAGCTTGGGCACCCCCCACCTCATTACAGATGTCGGACGTCGTAGGCTGGGCAGACTGGTAAAACAGGACAGGCAGCGAACTGTGGCGGAACTAATATCAGGCTTTAATGCTGTGCAAAGTACAAGTGTGTCTGAACACATAGTGCACCGAACACTTCTAACGATGGGCCTCCGCATCCGACGACCCATCCATGTGCGAATGTTAACACCAAGACATCGGCAACTACGATTGAAATGAACATGTGACGATCACCACTGGACCTTGGAGCAGTGACAGAGTGTTGCAATGTCTGATGAATCCCGATACCTTCTTCGTCATGACGATGGGAGTGTGGAAATCCGCCTTGATCCAAGGGAACTGCTAGGTGGCACCTGTAATGCTGGACGAAGACAAGCTGGCAGCGGCTTAATTATGCTCTGGTGAACATTCACGTAAGCAACCATGTGTCCAGTGAAGCTCGAGCAAATCACCATGACGGCCGAGGCGTATCGCACACTATTTGCAGACTACGTACACCCCTTCATAACGATCATGTTTCCCAACGGTAGTGGCATTTTTCTACAAAATAATGCACCATATCACAAGGCCAGGAGTGTGATGGAGTGGTTCGAGGAACACAGGGTCGAGTTCCCAGTGATGGGCTGCCCCAAAATCACCGGGTCTGAACCCAATCAAACACATCTGGGATGTGATTGAACGTGACGTCAGAGCGCATCGCCCCCTAAAAGGAATATACAGGAATTAGATGACCTGTGTTTGCACATGTGGTGCTAACTCTCTGCAGCGACCTACCAAGGATCATTCCGTCCATGCCAAGACGCGTCGCCGTTGTTATCCGTGCCAAAGGTGGACAACACTGACAATTAGGTAGGTAGCAGAGTCCGGCTGGCCAAGTTGAGGCCCTTTGGCCCAAATATCCATGTTTCAGTATCCTGCGATACTTCCGTAACAATTTTCATGGAGGTAGTTGGTGAGTACTTCAATTAAATGCCCGTAGTCAAACTGACTCTATACAAATTGTTCCGCGAGTACCTTAGGATTCTGAAACATGGGTATTTGGGTAGGGTACATGTTAGTTCCAAAATAAACTCTTGACCCGACTACGGTAGGTCCCATAGTTTTAGAGCTATGGACCTTTAAATTCCATTTTTTCATGTTTTCGGCAGCCTATAACTCCGAAAGGAAGCATTTGTGCACCCAGGTTGGTCTATACTTTTCGTCTTATCTTGGTGTCAAGAATTACCTCCCAAACGTTGTCGGTGTTGTTTTGAAACGCCCTATATATATTATATATTTATTGTCAACACAATAGGCTATAGCCCAATTACAGTGTTGAGAAGTACATAATTACATATTCATAACGGTATTTCTAAATTTCTTAGGCAACATATCACATATATTCAATTAATTGCTATTTACACACATTCTATTATACAAAGCTGTTGTTCTCCAGATTGGAGATTTCATCAATATATTAGTTTTTGAGTTTTTACAGTAATAGAGGCCAGTGTTTTTATGTGTTTTTAATGAAGGAACATGAAAGTTAAATGAAGAAACTAAGTCGGGACAGTCCAAAATATTTTGAGTTAGTTTCTGAATAAATAATAAATCAATTACATGACGTCTTTGTTCTAGTGTTGGAAGACGAAAGTTCTCAAGGATGGTATTATAGCTGTCATAAGTGGGATAACTGTGAGTTTCTTTGTAACTTATAAATTTCAAAAATTTTCTCTGTATTCTTTGTAATTGGTTACGATATTTTAATTGAGAAGGATTCCAAATAGTAGACGCATACTCCAACTTTGAACGAACATATACATTGTACAAATTCTGTAATGTTGAAGAGTTCTTAAATTCTTTTCCTGTTTAAATAGGAATTCTAATAGTTTGAATGCTTCACTTGTTATATTTGCAATGTGACTGTCAAACGTTAACTTAGCATCAAACGTAACACCAAGATCCTTAACTAAATCATGTCTATTTACTACATATTTATTAATTACATACCGGTAATCAAAGTGACGAGGTGATATGGTCCTAGTGAACGATAACACTTTGCACTTGCTTGCATTGGCTTCAAGTTGATTAGAAGAGCATCAGTTACTCACATGATCTAAACTTTGCTGCAGTCTTATGTTATCGTTCAGAGAATTGATTTTAGCATATATATTTTCAGATCATTCGCATATTGTAATTTTCATGGTCAGGAATGCAGTCAGGTAAATCATTAATAAACAAGAGAAATGACAATGGTCCTAAGTTTAAACCCTGAGGAACTCCTGAGGATGCAATATATTCTTTAGATTTGTATGCGTTAGAAAGAACGGATTGTCTACGATTAGATGCGTATGACGAGAAGAATTTAATCAAGGGCGGAGAAAAGTGAAAAAGCTTTAATTTTTCCAATAATATGTTGTGATTAATTTTTCAAAAGCCTTTTTTAAGACAATATAATCACATCGACTCGGCTACCTACATCTAATGAATTCGCTATAAAATCTGTAATGATTGCAAGATTTGTTACTGTGGTTCTTTGTGGAATAAAGCCATGCTGATTAACTGAGATAACCGGTTTGATATGATTAAAGATTCGTCGATACAAAATATGCTAAAATACTTGGGAAAAGTAGGTAATATTGCTGTTGGTCGAAAGTTCGTAATATCTTGACTACCGTTGGATTTTGGAATTGGGCAAATTAAAGATGATTTCTATTTGTCTGGAAAAGTGTTTGTTTTTAATGATAAATTGAATGCAATTAATAGGGGATATTTAAGTATATCAGGACAACCCTTCAAAAAGTAGGAGGGAATTCCGTCTGAATCAACTGCCGTTTTGGACTTAAGGTTCTTAATAGTCATTTGTATTTCTTTCAAATCTACTTGGCAAATATTTAGTGAATTTATGTTACCATCCCTATTATCTCCCAGATTTATGTTACGGTCAATTATCGTTTCTGAAGATTGAACGAACATTGTTCTAAAATACTTCGTGAAAGTATTCGCTATTTCTTCATTACTAAAGATTATGACCCTGAAACTTTAATGCTTTCGACGGTAGATGTCTCTTCCTATTTTTAATAAAAATCCACAATTCACTTGAATTCTTAATGATAAGATTTTCAGAATTACGTAAGAATGTTTCATAGACAAATTTGATGTCATTTTTAATCTCTCTTCTCAAACGAATAAATTCCATTTAATAGGAAGTACTACTACTAGTTTTTAGTTGATACTTCACCTTTAGCTTATTAATTATCTACTTAGTGAGCCAACACGGAAATTTTAAGGAGAGTTTTTTCCTGCGAGAGACACACGTATCGAATACTTCATAGATCATATCATATAGCTTACTCACTAGGTCATTAATATTACTGTATTCCCATAGGCAATCCCAATCAACACACTTTAGATTGATATATAATCTCATAAAATTCGCCATTCTAAAATTGCAATCATGACTTACTTTTGAATAAGTTTCATGACGCTCATTTATTACTATAGTGGGATGATGTTAATCTTCTGGCACTAATGGGAGTAATTCCCTGATAATTTCTACAGATTCTGAAGTTGATAAAACTAGATCTAGGGTACGATTATTACTGTTTTGTATATGATTAAAAGAATTCAAATCATATCATATATATTTTCTGCATTAAATAAATATACAGGACAAAACATCGCAAAAAAAAAAAAGGTTACAATAATACTGAGACAATCAAAAGTAATCGAGAAGTTACTTCAGTTACTTTAACAGTTTTTTTTAAAGTAGTTCTTCACTTGATGTGGCAATCAAATCAATTAGCCTACTTTTCCTTTGTCTATATTCTGGAATAAATCTTTCTGTAAACATAAAAAGTACAGGAAGCAAATGATTTTGATTTATCGTAGATCTTAGTCTAGTTATTTAGAAAATGTCCTCTCACATGTGACTTGAGTACATAAGAGGATAAGAACAAATTTGAAAGAAGTGCACAAATTACTAAAGAAATCACTCTGTTGCGCATGAGAACAGGTGAAAGCGAATAAGAGCAAGGGACCGTTACGGACTAGAGGGGGCCTTTGCCAAGTATGAAATTTTATTGGCTCACGTGGGTCAATGAAAACTTGACCCACGACCCACTGACCCAAGACCCACCGTGACCCACCACCCACCATGACTCACTCTGACCCACCACCACCGTGACCCACCACCCACGGTGACCCACTCTGACTCACCACCCACCGTAACCCATCACCCACCATGAGCCACTCTCATCCACTTTGACCTATTCTGACTCACCAAAATCCATCGTCATCAACTCTGAACACGATTCACGGCCTCTTCTGAACTGACTAAAGAGTTTACACTTGTAATAAAACAAGACTGTGAAATTGTCACTAATCGGAGTTTGAATTTCTAGTCAATCGCTCAAGCACCACTCTGTTACAATAACGGTGGATCTGACCTTTACGATATAAAATGGTAAAGCGTTTGTCAGTGAGGAAATTGAAACAGTTCGAGGTGAGGGGAAATTAGTGTGTGCGTAAAATATACTTGCACTAAGAGAGTATTCTTGCAAGTGTTAATTTCTGAACTCATTCCACAAGAAACTTCTATTCGCAGGAAAATACCCCTGTACAATATGGAAAAGGTTATGGTTTCTCAGTTCACAGTATTTTTCTCACAAAAGACTTGAAAAATCAGTTGTTCATAGGGTATAAAGGTGCTCGGGTACCATATGTGAGAGCATCTCCATAAAGTATGCTCATAATTGTAATTTGTGTAATCACTAAAACACCTCGTTAAATTTAAGTTACAAATATGCATAATTGCAATTATTATGAATATTTATTCAAAAGTAGTTTACCTAAAGCAAAGAAGAGAGTTACTAAAAAGTAGGTACAAAGTTGAATAACACAAATAAGCCATTAGTAATACAAGTATACAATTTCCGTAACTCGTAATTTTCCACCTTAAAACAAATCTGAAATCGGATTTATTTCCTGTTGGTAACTTTTTGGCGGTAAATCATCCGCAGTGGAATGATGTCCATCCTTCAGCCAAGAAATAACTAGCTCGTCTACTTTGAGCTTGTCTAGCGGTGGGCCATTAACATTGATGAGCAACAAGTTAGACAATTTTTGAGCACTTAATCTATTTCAAATATCAGTCATCTGTAAATTCATAAGGGGAAATCCCCGTTCGCATTCTGTCGTGGAAATTGATAATACTTCTACCCGATTTCTGCAACTTCTCATCGACAATCTACTTGTTAGACTTAAGTCTGATAACGATTTTTCACGGTCAGTTTTGAAATACTCAGCAAGAAGTATCATCTCTCTATCACCATACATCTTTTCCATATCGACCATGTCAGTTGGCAGTGTCGACCCATGTAGAACAGAAACTTCATCTACCACACCTTTGATAGGGAATCTTGTGAATAAATTATCAATTAAAGCCTGATAAACTGATGATTTCTTATTTGTTTATAAATTTAATTTTTGTAATTACACATGAAGGTTTGATACCATTACCAAGTTCCCTCCCCCGTCTAGAAAGCGAAAGGGAACGAGGTTTCTGGAAAGTATTCAGAGGTGAATGGGAATTCCCCTCCTTCTTCAACTTCAATTACCACACTGGTGTTTGCCATGTGCCAAATTACGATGAATTTCAATTAAATTATCATAGTATAATTATTTCCTTGTTGAATTATCAATACTTTTCAGTGGAAAAAAGGATGAAATTTCAAAGTTCCAAATCAAAGTAGACCAACGTAAAAGGAAAAAAAGTGTAAAATTTTCCATACAATTATGCGTACAATCCAAACTTCAAATTTCCGTGTAATTAAGCTTACAGTACAAATTTTATGCCTATTTTTCTCACAACTTCATGGTTGTTTGCCTTGTGCTGTGAGCGCTCCATACAATAAAATAAGCTTCAGCAATTATTATACAGAAAACAATGGATATGTGAAGCCAAGCACTGTATTTTTTGTTTCTGATTTTTTTTTCTGAAATAACATCGATCGTTTTCGATCATTTTTACAAACCAACTCACTACCAATTTTTCATGTATAGATAGTGCCCCCCCCACACACACACACACATAAAGGAGAATTTTAAAAAAGTGCTAGGACACATTCAGTTTATTTTCAATAAAGAGTTAATACACTGAATTTCAGCTCCGTAAGTTTAACGGCTTGCGAGATACTCATTATTTTTTCGCAAAAATTCAGATCCTCACTACCTCCTTAGGATATTATGCATTACAATAAAAGCAATGTAACATCCCAATTTGGATTAAGGCCTAACTATATACCAAACGTAATTTCATTTGACTTTGCAATTTGATCGTGATGATCAGGCACACATATTTACATTCAATTTTTTATAAATTATTTATATATTACAGTGATTCAAAAATGTATTTTTTCCAGTAGTTAGCTCTAAAAACTCACAGGTCTCGAAAGCCAAATTGTAGTGTAAGTCCTATTGCTATTATTACTATTAAAAATATCAATATCCAAAAGTGCTCGAAGTTCTTTTTTCACTTGGTTAGATATACTCACCTCAGGTAAGTAGACAGAAACAAGTGGAAAAGAAAGGGAAATGAAAGTCTTGAAAGTAAAACGGAGACAAATTTACCAGTCTTCAGAAGATACTCTCTACAATGCAGTGAACAGAGAGAGTCGGTAGATCATACTGAGTCGGTGGGTCGCAGTGGGTCACGGTGGGTGGTGGGTCGCAGTGGGTCATGGTGGGTGGTCACAGTGGGTCACGGTGGGTGGTGGGTCACAGTGGGTCATGGTGGGTGGTGGGTTACAGTGGGTCATGGTGGGTGGTGGGTCACAGTGGGTCACATGCTGTTGACCCACGACCCACTGACCTACTCGGAAAACTTGACCCACTTGACCCACTGACCCACCGACACACTGACCCACTCCATCTCTGCACGGGGCCGTACTGATATGAGCAAGGGGGGCCGAGAAGACTTATTTCGGAAAGACGAAGTTAGGCTTCCGCAACCATTTTCGTAGGAAGTCTCGAGAAAGCATTTTCTATCGCAAAAATTCGATCAAGGCCGGCAGGTCATGCACCTAGTGATCCCTGCGGGGCCCTTCGCGATCGCCAAGTAGCCAACGTGGCCAGTCCGGCACTGGTAGGTAGTCATAATGTTCTGGCTGATGTGTGTGTATATTCTAACTTGTTTATTTTGTCTTTTCTAACTTGTATATTAGTCGAGTCGAGACAGAAACTGTCGAGTCGAGAACCAAGTCGAGACAGAAACATAGTTTCGAGTCGAGACACGAGTGGAGACAACATTTTCAATAGATGAATTGAGACAGACTTAAATCTCGAGTCGACTAGACTCTTGCGCATCCCTAGCAGTGAGACTATAAATGAGACGGGACGTACTGAGTAACGTGGAATCCCAACCACATGAACTCCCGCCAGGAATCGAACCCGGGTCTCCCACGCCAAAGGCGCGTTTGCAAATCGCTTAGCCACGAAGTAATTCAATTCAGGAAATGAGGTGACAAAGTAAATAAAGTCGAAGTGTCTTTTAAAAAGTAAATTTAATGTTCTTTTACTTCAATATTCTGTCTTAAATCCATTCCCCCAAAAGAAATTGCTAATAATAATAATAATAATAATAATAATAATAATAATAATAATAATAATAATAATAATAATAATAATAATAATAATAATAATATAATTCAGCTAAAATTCCTTGCGAAAGTTTATATAAAGGGATCTAAAGATCCATTTATAGGTTGATAATTGCTGAAGCATAAATCTGTTTTGGTTGTATTAAGAAAGCGAAACGTCGAGTGTCAGAAGTAGGTAAAGAAAGCATCTCATGTAAGTGTGGTCCACATGTTTGTAACGTGGAAATTGAATCATCCAGCAAGTGGGTTGTCATTGGGCGTATCAAGTTACTCTTTAAACAATGCGCTGGCACAAATGCTGTCACAACATTGTTTGGTGTTTCCCACAGATGGTAATAGCGTTAAGAGGGTTCAAGAGCAAAGGAAAGAAGGGGTCAATTAGTGGGGCAACGTGACAAAACCTAATCTCAGCTCTTGTTACGTTCTCTACTCTCCACACAGAAGCCAGCCGCCTGGGAAAGTGGCCAGCAGGTTCTTCGCTCTCAACTTCATACGCATCCCTCTACAAAGAAGGCCTTTCTCGCGCTTATCTTGTCTGCAATATTCTCTTACTTAAAAATATTTTCCTGTGATTTCCAGTAATCATGGAATATTGTGATACACTCAACTCTGAAAAGTGTAAGACATTATGGATCAAATCTTAAATTGGCAACGATAATTAGTAAAAGGAATTTTAATGAGCTGAGCTCCAACACTGCAACAGGAGCTCAAAATTTTGTGGGATTGATAACGCTCCATTTCCTACATTTTCCAGTGGTGGATTCAGAAGGTAATAACTGGAGGGATCAGCCAGAACCCGGACAAAGGTAGGAGGTACATTGAAAAAAATCCGGACAGCGGCATATTGTACATGTATATGGAATCCTTATGTTTACTACACAAATCAGTACGCAGCATATGTTATCCATATGCTATATATGTACTGTCCATTTCCCACTATATCATGATACCGTTGTAGGATGTCTGGTATCTAAGAGTCTTCCGTATATTACATACGTATACGTTTGTTACATACGCCAACTGTATGTTACATACGTCTACCTGTATGTGAGATCCTGACAGCTTTTATAAACAATTCTTTCGTTCGTATGGAGAGCACGTTTATTCTTAATATTTATACGGAAAGTACCGTACGTATAAAATATACTTTTCAGTTAAACGTTTTGTACGTTAAGTCAAAAAGCTACAAGATTTATACACTGAGAAAAATCCGTTCTCCGGACAGCGGTATATTGTACACATATACGGTATCCTCTTGTTTACTACAGATATCAGTACGGAGAATACGTTATCCGTATGCTACAACACACTGCCCTTAGATATTACATCATGCCGTTGCAGGATGTCTGGCATCTAACAGTTTTCCGTATATCACATGCATATACTTATGTTACCTTCGTCAGCTATATGTTATATACATCTATTTGTATGTGAGATCCTGACCGCCTATATTGTTTCATACGCAAAGTGCGTATGGAACACTTACACGGAAAGTATTATAAAACGTGTCTTCAGTTATACGTTTGCTGTACGTTAAGTTCAAAAACTACAGGAATTACGTATGTAACCTATCTTTTTAAGTACGCCACCTACATTTTTTTTCTCAGTGTACATGTAACCTACGTTTCTGCGTACTCTACATTCGTTTCTTCGTTTTTTTCTCAGTGTATATCATGAATTTACTATAAACTTTCAAAAATATATAAATACTAGATTCATTTTTTCTTACCTAAAAATCTGGGAGGCCTAAGTGCTCCCGTCCCTTGCTCGATCCGCCTCTATCTTTTCCCCATTTCTTTCTTATTTTCTTGACAGACCTTAAATTTGCTTGTCAAGTTTTTCTGAAGTCTCTGAATGCTATAAAATGTTCTCTGTGACGCAGTGTTGGGTAAGTTACTTGTAAAAATGTAACGCGTTACAAGTTACTTTACTTTCTCTTAAAATGTAACGCGTTAGTAACGCGTTACTTGTCCCCAAAAAGTAACTGTTACTTTACTTCGAAAGTAACGCGTTACTAACGCGTTACTTTTAGGTCCGAAACTTTAAAAATGTGAAAAAAATTATGACTTCAATTTTCCGTACTACTATTACTACCGCTATTATTATTATTATTATTATTATTATTATTATTATTATTATTATTATTATTATTATTATTATTATTATTATTATTATTATTATTATTACTATTTATAATAACACTGTATATAAAAAGGAAGGTAGGCTCTATACTAAAAAGATAGTTGATTGCCAACCTCGGTAGTCGTGAAGTCTAGGAGTCAAGGACATTGTTCACGAGCTTCTGAATTTGGATTGAGGGTGTAGGTTGAGTATTCGGGCTCGAGCCGAACACTGTTAAAAGTTATAGGGCACTGGCCAAATATCTTCAAAACTGCTCGGCCCGGGTTTAGAATTGTCAACGACTCGAGCAGCTCGGTTCACAGCTCATTCACTATCGACCAGAACCGAGAAGTAAGCCGAGCCAACAGCTCAGCCAACCGACTCGGCTAGAGCCCTCTGCTCATTGAGCCGAACCGAGCTGAGCTTGTTATAAAAAATCTCTTGTGGTCTCGTTATCGAGACGAAACAAGATGCAAGGAGTGTCCCATCTCGTGAGCAACACTAAAAGTTTTCCGTATTACTGTTTAGCTTACATTTCTCATGGATTTCGTTTCCCAGTGTAATCAGGCCATGATTTCAAGACGACTTAAAACGAATGAGCCATTTATCAAACTCGACTGGACTCGAAACTCGACGCAAAATAACTGAATCGACTCGGAATTCGACTCGAGAATATTACCCTTGACTTGACTCGAAACTCGACTTGAATTCGAGTCGAGTCGAATTTTACCTCGACTCGTGCTCATCCCTATGCGTTAGAAAAAATGGTTGCTTATAATTATTCTGCTAAACTAATTATATAATAATAACAATGTTGTTATGTAAAATTAAAAATAAAGAATATAGAAAAACATTACACTACTCTATAATCAACGGGACTCTAGGATAAGCAAACTGATCTGAAAGAAGTCCAATATTACATATCATCAGCAAACTATTATGCCCTTAGTCTAGTAATAAAGTAGGTCTGCTCATCAAAACAGTTTATTCATATTAACCCCTTACTGTAAATCGTTAATTATGGAACCCTAGTTGTTGATAAATATTTTCTGCCGGGGCAGTTCAGACACTTTACTTTTAAATTCTGTCCACCATCATTCTCAGCTCTTAAGAAAAAAGTATTCTTTCAAATGTTCGAACAGTAAAATATTTTCGTTCTCCATCTTTATAAAAACAACACCAATTAAAGTAAAATAGACTACCGGTATCATTGCACTCCTAGTTCACTCACTGAATGTATTGATTTGGAGCTGTCAAAATCTACGACAAAATCTTCCAGGTGCTTGCAATCAGTACACGTGATTTCCCTAAGGCTGTCCTCATCTTCCAAAAACAGCAAGTGGCACTACGAACTTACCTGTTTCTTTGTATGTCTGTGACTGTCGGTCACTGACACACGTAGTTCATGCTCGATTGTTTCATTCTGAGAAATTCACTTACAGGAAAGAAACATTTGTTTCCGAAAAAAAAAAAAATACATATATTGTAGTTACTCATCCGAAATGTAACGCGAAAAAAGTAACGCAAACTAGGTACGTTACTTACAAATTTGTAACGCGTTACCGTTACAGTTACTTTGGAAAAAAATGTAACGCGTTACTAGGAAATGTTACTTAAAAAGTAACGCGTTACTTGCGTTACGTTACTTCCCAACACTGCTGTGACGGCATACCGCTCAGACGTAAACTGTAACGTAACGTTTATTACTAAAATTAAAAATACAAGAAGAAGAGGGCTGTCCCGTAGTCATAAATAGAATTACAAGAGACTAGCATCCATTACCCGTTTCGCTGGGTTGATATAAAAACTTTAAATGCACAACTTCTTTACCTCATCTCCAAAAACATATGGGTTCAACACTAATACCGGTCATTTTCGATCATTTTTATGTATCTCCCCCTCCTCCTCCCCCAAGTTGCGTGACTGAATTTAGATTTTAACGGAATCGGAAGTATCACTGTTCATCTTAGTGAACCCGAAAACTATGGATTCAGCTTCCAAGGAACGGATTCTATTTCTGATCTTATTAACCTATTGCAACCGGGTGCTTTCGGGCTCAATCCCCCCTCCTCCGAAATAAATTTGTTAGTTTTTCGCGTTTCACGTACAACAATAACCCTTCTTATCATTTCTAAGAAGTTCATTGACTTTCCATTTTCTTTATTCTCTTTTTTCAGAAATAATAGGTCTACTGTATTTGTCAAATTTCATTGCATGCAAGAACTTCGTTTTTCCTTCTTTCTTTCGTTCATTCTACTCTTTTGTTTCATTTCTTAGTTGTTATTATCTTTCGTTTCTCCTATCATACTTTCGACCGTTGTTAGTTGTGTTTCAAGTCGGCCGTCGTCAGTAATACCAAAAGTAAGAGGAGTAGATAAGCGAAACTGGTGTTCCACTGGGCAATATCACCCGTATATGAAGTGCAGTACATTTCATTTCATTTCATTTTATCAACTTGCACGGATATCAACATAACAGGATTTTAGTGACCCCGAAAACTATGGATTCAGCTTCCAAGGAACGGATTCTACCTCCGTATATTATAGTAAAGTAATATTTACATCGTTTAGTTTTAAAGAAAGGAAAATGTTTGAATTAAAGAAAATCAAGAGGGGGAATAAGTAGCCCGGAAAATTAGGTAGGCCAAGAGGATGTTTTCTTTTCCTTCTATGAACGGAATAAAAGGTTATATTCACTGCTAAATTTTTGTGTGTATCATATCACATAAGATTCTCCAGTCCGTAAAACTTCAATTTATGCATAAATGAAAATATATTTAATTCTCAAATTCAGATGGGTAATTGCCCACCCTACTTCCCCGTAGACCCTCCGAAACAAAATCCTAAATATGCCACTGCGATCTAGTGTAATAAAAGAATTCCTCCATATAATACCGGTATACATAATTATGTTAATGACATTCTTGTTAAATGCTATCAGCTACTAGGGTTTATCAACATCTAAAATAAAACCAAACGTTCCCTATGCTTAGTGTTGACGAATGCCTTCATAATCATGTTGAATCGTAGGTGGTAGCAGACGTTGCCTCTAGAGTTAAAACTGGAGGCGATGTGAAAATCTCAGGAACTTCTTTCCTTTGCCCCGGTGGTAGATTTCCTGTCGAGAGTAATTCAATGGCCTTTTGTTAATTCTCTTCCATATTCTTGGTTCTTTGAACGGACGTGCTACTCCTCAAAAGCAACCATCACAACATCCTTTAAGATAAAATAAAAAAATGAACCTTCCACCCACCCTCAAAAGAAATGTCCTTCCATACACGAGGGGCTGGCTGTCACTCTTTATTCCTCAACAATTGATTTCTCGCTAAACACATCTTTCCATGCCTTTCAAGGGAATTCAAGTCGAGTGGAGGTGGCGGTAGCAAAATAAATAACTGCACTCCATACATGCCGTGGAAATACTTAGAAGAAATGGATCCATCTCAGGTAAATGGCCCGACGACAAGCGCCGAAAGAATTTTAAAGTATTTTTTTTGAAATAAATAAATAAATAAATAAATTTATTCATTAAAAATACATGAATGATTTCATGTTTAAGACCAGTGGTTCTCAACCTTTTTTGATAGATGACACATTTTACTGAATGTAAATGAAACCGCGACACACACACTTGATTTCTTATTAATAATAACAGAAGTTATAGTAGTGCAAGACTATAAATTTCTATGAACTAATGAGTACTAACCTTGATCATTGAGTTGGTTTTTAGTTTAACATCCCTTTCAGCAGCGAGGCTATATGAGACGGTGAGTACTAAGTATTGTTGCAGGTGGAGTTGACTGATACAGTCTATCTCAAAATTGGTTTTAACTAATTAATTAATGTATACTGATTAATAAATTTTAAAATCCTGCGACAAACCTTGTGAGATTGCGTGACACATCAATGTGTCGCGAAGGGTCGCAGTGGTTCAATGATAGAGCGTTCACCTCTGGTGCATGGGATCTTTGATCTCGATAACAGCTCGCGCCATGTGAGCTTTGTGGTAGACAAACACCGAGTGCGTGAGTTTTTTGGGGGGTTTTCCCGTTTCTCCCACTTTCTTCATTCCACCATTTTCTTCATTTCTCATCATGACCGTCTCCTTTAGCCTAATCGGCATGATCGTGGTACGTAAAACTTAAAGATTTCATTTCATTTTCATCAATGTGTCACGACATACCAGTTGAGAACCACTGTTTTAAATCTACCTAGTATATGGAAGTAACGTACACTGTTTTGTACGAACATATTTGTTAATTATGTAAAATACTCTTTTATAAGGTTCTTCTTGGTAAATTACTTTCATATTTGTCCTCGGGGCGATTAACCTGAGTTCCGTTCCTGGTGAGAGTTCATATGTTTCAAATCGCATCTTAAACTGCATGTCCATGTTGTTTCATATGCCGGTATATAGAATCGGTACTCAGAAAAACAGGTAAGCTTAAAACGAATGAAACAATCCCTAACACTTTTTATTTTTTAATGAATTAGTTTAAGGGTCTTCCATTAAATTTTCCAGAAATATTTGCGATTCTTTTCATATTTCTATTTTTGTAAGTAAGTAAATAATAAGAAAGAATATTATAATTTAGAAAAGTGGATAAGCAGGTAATTTGAGACTTACAAATACGAATTAAAGATACACAAAGGTCCAAATATGACGATACACCTATCATTTCTTCTTAATCTGCTGAACAATGTGATTTTCACGAAGTTTTAAAAAAATCAATAAAATATATATTTTAAAAAAAATAATTACACTGATATGCAAATTTTCAACTTTTTTCTGTTGTTTTGAAATAAAATGGTGTATCCATATCGATTTTTTCTGCGGATTACGAAAATGACCTTCAAAGTTACGTATCACGTCAGTTTTTCTTTTGACAAATCACGAAAATGTCAATTTAAAAAAGAAAAAAATTAACCTGTAGACGCCTGCCAAGGAACTCATATCTTGACGTTGTCATCCCTAGTGCCTCTCCTAATCGTTGCAAAGACATGAACGACTCCTTGTTGGAAAGCTAAAAGAACAAGTAATACAACGAGCTATGTTTGGTGATCTGAGCTTCCATTCGTAGAAGAAGAAGAAGAAGAAGAAGAAATTCGAAATATTTGTAAAAATGTCAGTTTTTGAATTTCTGGCCAGCTGGCAACACTGTTAGTTATTCTACGTTGGTAAAAAAATTAATACGAGTTCCTTCCATAATCATACCCACCATATAGAAAAATGAGAACCGTAGCTACAATAGTAAGCGAGGGAAAAAATCAAAGTGCAACCAACGTTTATAAAACTTTTTGGTTCGTAAACATTCACGTTGTTACCCCTGGCGCCTCCTAATTGTCACAGAGACATAATCGACACCTTGTTGGAAAGGTAATGGAACAGGGAATCCAACGAGATATGTTTGGTAACCCTGGCTCCCGTTCGTAGAAGAAAAGGAAGAAGGTTGAAAAAGTTGTAAAATATGTTAACTTTTTTTTTGAATTTCTGGCCACGCGCTGGCAACACTGTTAGTAATCCTACACAGGTAATATATATATATATATATATATATATATATATATATATATATATATATATATATATATATATATATATGTAATATATATATATGAGTGCCTCATATAGTCATACTAACCATATATAAAAACGATGTGATCGACTTGTTGGAAAGTTTAAATTGAATTAATGTGTAAAGAGAAATATATCCCTGAATTTCAAAATCATTGGAATATTGCTAGGCCAACAAGCAGGCTACACAAAATATCCTTGCTTTTTGTGTAAGTGGGACTCCAGAGCAGGAACTGAACATTGAGTTCGAAAGCAGTGGCCATTCAGAAGTACTTTCATACCTGGCAAAAATAACATTGTTTCACTTCCATTGGTTGATCCCTCTAAAATACTGTTGCCACCGTTACATATAAATTTAGGTTTAATGAAAAAATTAGTGAGAGCTTTAAGCAGATAGTTAATGCTTTCAGTACCTTGCCAGTAAATTTTCATCTAACACGTCAGAAAAAATTAAAGCTGGAATTTTCATAGGCCTACAAATCCGAAAATAGATGGCGGACGAAACATTTGAGAAAAGTATGAGTGTGATAGAATTACAAGCATGGGCTGCGTTCAGAAATGTGGTACAAAACTTTTTGGGGAACAAGAAGGCTGCAAATTACAGCGTTTTAATCGACGAGATGTTGGAATCTTTTAAACTGCTTGGCTGCAACATGAGCGTCAAAGTTCAATTTCTTCATGCTCATCTCAATTACTTTCCTGACAATCTTGGTGATTTTATGTAAGAACATGGCGAGCGTTTCCATCAGGACATTAAAGTAATGGAAAAGAGATACCAAGGAAGGCGGACTGTAAATATGATCGTTGACTATTGCTGGATGTTAAAAAGATACTCTATGGAAGAACACCAAGAAAAATCCAATAATAGGAAGTTTTAAGGGAAACCCGGTGACGAATGTTAGGTATGTATGTTTTAAACTATGCATTTATGTTTATCTTCTTTTTTTCTTTCTTCTTACGGTTCTTCTATGACTATTAGACTATGGCTGCGAAGCATACGTCGTTTCATTCCCTGTTTCATGAGCTTTCCAACCAAGATGTCATTCATATCTCTGTGACAATTAGAAGTCGGGGAGACGCCAGGGTTGCCAATGTGAATGCATACAAACCAAATTATAAATTTTATACAGGTGATTGCACTTCGTTTTGTATTGCACTTCGCCCTTCCTATTGTAACTACGCCTTTCATTTTCTATATGGTTGGTATTACTGTGTAAGGCACTTGTATTATTATTATTATTATTATTATTATTATTATTATTATTATTATTATTATTATTATTATTATTATTATTATTATTATTTTGATCTGCGTGGGATTACTAACAGTGTTGTCAGCGGACCGGAAATTCATTTTTTTAACAAATATTTCGAATTTCTTCTTCTTCTACAATGGGAGCTCAGGGGGTACCAAACATACCTCGTTGGATTTCCTGCTCTATTACCTTCCCAACAAGGTATCAATCATGTCTCTGTGACAATTAGGAGGCGCTAGGGGTAACAAGGTGAATGTTTACGAACCAAAAATATTTATAAACGTTGGTTGCACTTTGCTTTTTTTCCCTCGCTTACTATTGTAGCTACGGCTTTCATTTTTCTATATGGTTGATATGATGATGTAAGGAACTCGTATTAATTTTTTTTACCAACGTAGAATAACTAACAGTGTTCCAGCGTAGCCGGAAATTTTAAAAAATGACATTTTTTACAAATATTTCGAATTTCTTCTTCTTCTTCTTCTTCTTCTTCTTCTTCTTCTACGAATGGGGGCTCAGATCACCAAACATAGCTCGTTGTATTACTTGTTCTATTAGCTTTCCAACAAGGAGTGGTTCATGTCTCTGCAACGATTAGGAGAGGCACCAGGAATGACAACGTCAAGATATGAATTCCCTGGCAGGCGTCTACAGGTTAAAAAATACGTTCCTTTCAAATTTTGACATTTTCGTGATTTGTGAAAAAACCTGACGTGGTACACAATTTTGAAGGTCATTTTCGTAATCTGCAGAAAAAATCGATTCCGATACACCTCTTCACTTGAAAACAGCAAAACTTTGCATATCAGTGTAATTGATTCTGTACGATAACCAAGTCACACATTAATATGAAGCCTATATTTGCAAGACAACAGTATACTGTGTGGCTAAAGACATCTTCTTCTTGTTCACCTCAACCATAGGTTGCTGGGCACCATGAAAATTTTAAAACTATTCTCTTCCTTGGAAGAGCTGATTTATACTTTGATAAGGCCTCTCTTCGTAACTGCATCAATATATTGTATCTTTGGTCTTCCTCTTCCTGGTTTTTCTTCTGCCTTTCCCTCTATCAGCAAGGTGATTCAATCGGAGTCCCGAAGCATTCTGTTTCTTCTTTTTCTTATTCTCTTCATGATCTGTCGTCCTTCACTAGCTTCCTTTAGTACGTCTGTATTCCTTTTCCTTTCGGAACATTCTGCGCCAACACCACATTTCAAATACTTCCAGCTTGGATATTTCAGCTTTCCTCAATGTCCACGTTTCTGATCCGTAAAGCGCCACGCTCCATACCAGTGTCTTTATAAATCGTTTACGAACGTCGAAGGACACATTTCTTGATGTTAGTAGTCCTCTTTTCCTATTGAATGCTTGTTTAGGCTAAGCTATTCTAGAACTTACGTCTTTTCCACTTCTTCCGTCCGAGGATATTAGACTTCCTAAAAAGGGAAAGGTCTTAATGTCTTCGATGATAGCTAAAGAGATAGACATCAAAATTATGTCTTAAAGTTTACTTTCGATTTTAAGTATGGTATGATCTTATATGAAAATGAATGTTGTTTGTTTCTTAGTTTGTTGGTATGTTTGTCCGGTATGCAAATACACGCCGGTGCTTAAGCATACTTGTAAGTAATTATATCGAAGAGAGCAAAGTCTGGAAGAGATCGTTTGCTATTTAGAATTCTTTTATGAATATCTTAAGACGATAAGAGAGAACGTTGAATGAGGGAGAAGGTTTTAAAATATATATACAAAAAAAAAGTGTACCTCATGAGCTTCTTATGTCACGATGTTGAAACGTAGTATCTAAACTCATGCTTAAAGACACGTTCATATACACACATATCTTATAATCTAGATTAATAATTATTATGGGGTTAAGGCATCTCTAGAACAGGAAGGAGGTAACATATAAAAATAATCAAAAACGTTCAGTATTAGTGTCGAATCGATAGTTTTCGGTGTCGCTGAGATGAATAATGACATTCCAGATGCCACGTGAATTATAACGAAATACTTTGGATAGATTATTAATTACCTGTACCTTGGGCAGAAAGTGCTCATACATGTGCACTATACTTAATAGAATGTTAATTTAATATTAACAAAAGAAGAATGTTTTTAATATCTGTAAGAGATATAGATAGTGTTATGTAATTAGTTGCTATGTAGTTGTTTATGGATACCTAATCATCATGTCTGTGTGCATGACAGTTTGAATGAAAATATATTATAAAGTGGATCAACTAATAAACCATTTAGTTCCGTTCATCGACTTTATAATTCTTATAGAAAAGGTGAGAATAATAGTATATATAATTATTAAAGATATTTTTGCATGCAAACAATTGCTACCACTCGAGATTCATATATATCAACGATCGAACCAGGTTAATGACTACCCTTGGTGAGTCGTTATAAAAATTTTGGTTTACCTCACCCGGGACTTGCTGTAAATTCATATCCCGAAGCAAAGTAAGGGTGAATTTACTTTTGTAATAAAGTTAATGAATACAAATTTCACCAGACTAAGAAGTGGTAGAATAATTATAAGAAAAATGAACGGTGAGGCAATTGAGAAAGAATCCAATAATAGTGACGACGGTGAACATAGTGTAGCACCAGGAATGACATCAGAAGACCGAATCTTGCTAGCCTTACAGCGACAATTGATTCAGATGTCTACCGAATTAAAGCAGACGATAGAGCAGAAGTCCGAAGAGTCCAACAAGCAATGCGAAGAATTGAAGCAGACGATAGAGCAGAAGTCCGAAGAATCCAATAAGCAATACGAAGAATTGAAGCAGACGATAGAGCAGAAGATAGAGCAGAACTCCGAAGAATCCAACAAGCAATACGAGGAATTAAGCAGACGAATGGAACAAAAGTCAGATGAAACGAAACAATTAATTATCCAGACGATGAACGATATCACCTCGCAGTTCGAGGAAAAGTTAAAAGGAATATCTGAGGAATGCCAGGATAATCACAACCACCTGAGCCAAGAAATCAGTGATGTAAAAAAGGATTTAGAAGTAATAGAATCTTCTGTTCAACAGCAAAAGATTCAGGTCATCAATAATTCTAACAACATACGTGCAAATACGCAATTGATAGCTACTCTACAGGAAGAAATTAGAACGCTACAGGTTAAGGACAACACATACCACAATAATATGGGTAGTGATCGCTTGGATTTTCCCCACTCACCAGAGATGACTTCGCCTTCACCTGTGTCTGATGAGGATATTATTTTGGAAGAAATTCATCCGAAGAGGACAGATGGGCGGAAAAGGGATGGTGCAACGACACATCACGTCATGGATAGGAATTGTCACCCAATAAGTACACGGAATGATAAAAGGAAGGTAAAGTTAAGTGTTAAAATGAGTGAAATACGGGCTATGAGTAAATTCAGTGGTAAATGTAATGAAAACGCTACTTCTTTCCTGGAAAAATTTCAGGACGAATGCAATATAATGTGTATAGATAGATCACAATATATGAAATTAATCCCTCATGTATTACTCCCACCATGTTCTTTATGGTTTAAAGCCGTACGTGATCACATCAATACTTATGAGGAATTCAAAGCAGCGCTGATTGCGAATTATGAAAATGACTTTTTGCTTGCAAATCGAGATGCCACCATTAGAAACCAACATTTCAATCCTCGTTTGCACAAATCTGTTGTTGAGTTTGTTGTAAATACATACAACGAATTAAAAGTCGTTAATCCCTTGCAATCGGAATCTAGAATAATAGCATCGATTCGAAATTTGCTCCCATTTAAGTTACAACAGATCTTGTTTTCTACACAGTGTATGAGTTTCAACCATTTATTAATGCTTGTCCAATGCTATGAAACTCAATACCATGCTTTGAATCAACAAGCAGGAGTAGGTAAAAATAAGAATAATTCAGATCATTTTGTACCTGTTCGGAATCTAAATATCAGAAGTGTGAATGATACGGAACACAACCTAAGCCGAGTAAATTCTAGCAATCAAAACGAGCAAAACAGGCAAAGTTATGTAGGGAATCAGCCTAACCTAATTAATCGTGGTAATCCTGATGTCAGATCACCCAACAGAAGTAGACATAAAAACTATCGGAATATAGGGCGAAATTACAAGAATACAACAAACTACGTGGATAGACGTAATTGGAGGTCAAGAGATGGCACTTCGTATCAAAATCAGAATCACGATGAAATACATATACAGCATATTGGGGAACCTAATCATGATTGTGCAGTACAGTGTACTTTATTAGAATCATATGCAAGTACGAATGTAAGCTGATTACCGTTAATGAAATTAGGTTAAACCCATATCAGTTATAGATTCTTGTGAACTTTTATTTTCAATTTTATGAGTTAATGTTGATAATGAAAACGACTCTTATGAATACTTGAAGTGCTTAGATATAGTTTTAGATAGACTGGAAAGTTAATTTTCAAATGATTTTAATTCTCTCTTGTTAATGTGAAGAATTATAATTCGATTCATAAATGATTTAAAGCAAAGGTTATTTATATTAGATTGACTTGTGTTGAAAACCTAACTGTCAAAGATTATGTTAAGTATAAAATTCATTCTATTAAGTTAATTATTCAACGACTGTCTTGAATGAGATTCTTCTATATTTTGATGCCTTATTGATCCAATGTTTATTTTAAAATATCACCTAATATAATTACTATATAATGCGCCCTGGATAATGGTAACTCATGTTTTAACTGCAATTGCTTCTTACGATTTTGATTTCGCACCCTTCAAAGATTAAATAAATAGGCGACGACGTTTTAATAATAAAATATAATTAATGTAATAAAAGATAAGTATTAATGAAGTGAAAGATTTGTTATAAATGTATCTATATCTATGATATGTAATGAAGATACATACGAGGGGCGATCAAAATGTGATGAACATATGTAATGTAAGACCATTATTGTAAACGGACCAGTGGTTCTTGAAGATAAAAGCCAAGCTTGCTTATGACTTTTATATTCAGTCCAATTGTCGGGCGACATTTTATATAACGAAATACTTTGGATAGATTATTAATTACCTGTACCTTGGGCAGAAAGTGCTCATACATGTGCACTATACTTAATAGAATGTTAATTTAATATTAACAAAAGAAGAATGTTTTTAATATCTGTAAGAGATATAGATAGTGTTATGTAATTAGTTGCTATGTAGTTGTTTATGGATACCTAATCATCATGTCTGTGTGCATGACAGTTTGAATGAAAATATATTATAAAGTGGATCAACTAATAAACCATTTAGTTCCGTTCATCGACTTTATAATTCTTATAGAAAAGGTGAGAATAATAGTATATATAATTATTAAAGATATTTTTGCATGCAAACAATTGCTACCACTCGAAATTCATATATATCAACGATCGAACCAGGTTAATGACTACCCTTGGTGAGTCGTTATAGAATCTAAGTCAATAGTGGGTGAGAAGAGGTGAAAAATAGAATGTCCAAAATGGCTAAGATTACTGTCAAATCCATAGTTTCTGAGATCACTAAGTTCACTGGTGACGGTCCAGAAAAGGGGTTAGACTTCTTCTCGCTCTAGGAAGACGAAATTTTGTACAAATATTTTCTTTACATACTCTAAACTATATGTTACAAAGTTTTGAGTAATTCACTCCGAGAGGTACCGGTAGTATTGTCATTAAAAGGTTTCTCATTATTATTATTATTATTATTATTATTATTATTATTATTATTATTATTATTATTATTATTATTATTATTATTATTATTATTATTATTATTATTATTATTTGAAACGCTCAACTAGCAGCCATGAAATTTATATATTACAACAATATATTGGCATGTAGTGTACAAATATTTCATGCAAGAAATCAATTTGGCAAAGTTTCGAGACTTAGAAAGTGCATTTAAGAGTGACTTTTTGAGAATGTACTTTCGAGGAACATGATTTTTGAGTAACATTTTACATGGAACGTTGAAAAACCTTGCCATAGTCGATGCAAAGAAGTAACTTAACGCTCTCTTGACTTTTACAAAATACAGACGCTTCTTTAAAAACAAGTGGCTTCGGAATGATGGGAATTCACTAAATATTTTGCCTAACGCTTTATATGGCTTTAGGTGCGTCCACTGCCTTCAAGTACTAGAAAATCGAAATTGAAGTCGTATAAAATTACGTAAGTCGTATGAGGACTTACGTAATTCCATTGAAATCAAATCAGCATCAACAAGTATTCTGAATCAGAAAAATATTGTATACAGGCTTTAATCATTTTCTCCTCAGCCATGCGAAGAATTCCTAGTTCTTTAATTAAAATTCGTTTTAGTATTGAAGACGCTTATTAACATCAACGCAGAGTCTATTTTTTTTATACTAAATCGTTTCCTTGCTCAAAATTCTTTCGAAAGTACACTTAAGCTACTTAGTGTGGAAATCTATTTTTAGCGCGAACTAAACTGACGAGTGAATAAAAATAAATAAGTGATTATTGAGCAACATTTTAGAAGGCATGTTTCCAATTTTTTAAAACATTTTCTGACCATCCGAAACCTTTATCGCACAGAGAAAACGGATCTAAATCCAAGAAGGAAATGAAGTGGATCAGTGTGTGGAAATGAATGTAACTAACCTCATACAAAACCTTTCACCATCGCTACCAATATCGAGAAAATTAACTCCTCAACGCCCAGTGCTACCTACAGGTGACGCTACTTCAAAGGCGTCTTCTTCCTAGTACAGTACTTCAATTTCGAAACTATTTTGTGTGGTGATCAGGGGCGACATTTAGGGGGACAGGGAGAGGCATTTGCCCCCCAAGTTGGAGATTTATATAGATTTTATCAATATAATAGTAGTAAGTCAGTGAAAAATGAGAAATTTTACTTATATCAAGGGGTCTTGCCCGCTCCAAGCCAAATCTGAAATGACGCTACTGGTGGTGATGCAACATATATATGTAAGTAGCTGGTGCTACTGTGGTCCACTAGGACCCCCTGATGGACGATTGGTGAACAAGAGGACGTCTTTAAAGCAGTGTCACCTGTAGGTGACATTGGGCGTTGACGGGTTAAAGGAAAAGTTGATGAAACAAGACTCTTCTCGTTGCATTGTAAGAATGGAAAATTTTCTTGTTAACGAGCGGAGTAAAAACAGTTTGAGAGGGTAAATCATTTGTTGCGAAAAGATATGAATCCACTGGTGAATGTAGAAAATTGTGTAATGCTGGACTTTTCAATAGCTACAATAACTATAAATGACCGAATGTCATACGGATAATGGAATAGAGTGTTCTAATATGAGCAAGAGACGTTGCTTATATGGGTGATACAGGTGGGTGCTTAGGCTCCTAGTTGTGAAGCCTTTGGGATAAAGATCTGTGGTGAGAACGAAAAGAGAGTAGGAGGATAAGATAAAGCAGGATGTTATGGTACAAGATAGAATCTAGTAGAAAAGCTTTATTCCAGCAACAATAGGCATTGTGGTTCCTTAATTCATAGTTATTTAGAATGAGTAACATGTCTTCTTTTGGTGTCTAGACTACATCGTACTACTTTTAACACACATCTAGTCTATATATTTGTAAATTGGATGTCTACATTATGATCCCAAAAAATGCAATGTACATCCGTAAAAATAAGCCAATCCGTCACTGGATGGAAGAATAGTCTGAGGTTTCCCATTTATTAACATTGAACGTAAACTGGTTTCTTTGCATAGACATATACATAAAAGATAATATAATAAAAGTAATATTAAATATTTATTTATTTATTGTCCTTCAACGGGAGAATTGAATCTCCAATTACAGAAGGTACATAATATAGATAGTTCATAGAATATTTGTATAAAAAAACTGAAGAATTCATGTAGTTATCTGACAACGACAATAATAACTATCGTAAGAGTATAAAACCATTAAATGTGGACAGTATTACAAATAACGGAACCATTAGATATCAAATAATTGCTTTACACATATGTATGCAAACACATGTATTCACGTTCTAACAGAATATCATTTTTAACTTCTTTGTATACAGAGACAGAGGTAATGCTAAATCTAGATCTTTGTTTAATACTGATATGCTATTAAACCTACTGCACATTCTATATAATGGTGAGACTTTATACGTTTAGTTCTTGGAACACCTACAGTCAACAGATGTCGCTTACGTAGATAGCCTGGTGTAGCATTGAGTCCAGTTTTCTGTAAGAAATTACTATTGTCAACATAAGAATTCATAACATAAGAGAAATAATTTGTTGAAAAAACTCATGTCTGATACTCAAACTAACATAGTTAAATTTATATAGAAGGGTTTTATACGATATTTTGTTTCTTATAGCGGAAGCTCCCATTGTTTAAAATCGAGATACCTGAAGAATTTCTTTTGAATACTTTCTATTTTTTCCTGAAGAGATTTATAATATGGAGCCCAAACAATGCATGTATATTCTATTCTGGCCCGAACCAAGCTATTATACAACATAGAAATAGATACAACATCATTTAAATTTCTGGGGTTCCGTATAATAAAACCAAACTGTCTATAGGCGTTAAAAGCCACTCCGGTGATATGGTTATCAAATGATAAATTACGTGTAATGTTTACCCCGAAATCTTTATATGTGGTAATTTCTTCTATTTTTCACCATTAAGAGTATAACAATTAATATGCTCTTTCATTCTTGACATTATCATACATGCACATTTTTAAATATTGAGATTAAGCTTATTTTCTACACTCCATTTATATATTAAATCAAGATCTTGCAGTTCTGCTGTATTTGTAATACATCTTACTTCATTATATAATTTTATATCGTCTGTATACAAGGTATTTGGAATGTTTTATTGAGAACTGTAAGTCATTAATATGCAATAGGCAAAATAATGGACCAAGATTTGATCCTTGTACTCCTGAGGTAGCTACGTATTCTAATGATTTTGTTTGTTTATATTGAACATAATATTTCCTTCTGGATAAGTACGATTTAATTAAATTTAAAAAAAATGTTTGAGTTAATTCATATGATGATAATTTATTTAAAAGTATCCTATGATTTATTTTGTCAAAGGCTTTACTAAAATCCAAGTAAATCGTATGTGTACTAGTTTTGTTTGAAAATTAAGTGTGTATATCTTGGACGAAATTAATTAAATTTTGTAGTTGTAGATCGACCAGGGTAAAATCCATGTTGGTTGACATCTATAAAGCATTTTACATGATTAAAAATTCTACTATATAGGATATGTTCCAAATCCCTAGCCGGAACGCAAATGACAGCAACTGGCCTGTAATTTTCAATATTGCACGTATCACCCGACTTAAATATTGGACAAATTAGTGTTATTTTCCAGTCTTCAGGAAATATTTGCGTTGTTATTATAAGATTAAAGATTGTACATAGCGGACACATTAAGACATTTGAACATACTTTTACTAAATACTTCGCAAAGCTCAATCGTGGCTAAGCGGTTAGCGTATGTGCTTGTGGTGTGGGAGACCCGGGTTCGTTTCTCGTCGGGGCTCATATGATTCGGATACCACGTTAAACTGTAGGTCCACGTCTCATATAAATTCAGTGCAGAAAGAAACGCTAAACTCTGAAAATGAAATCAAATCAGACATACCTTGCAACCTAAATATTATATCCTTCATAAACAAATGTGTCTCGAGACGATGAAACATGCTGAAATATTATCTTGCATTAGAGTGAAGAAAATCATGATGCTGATTTAATACTGATAATTTAACAGTTATATAATAACCTCATTATGTAAATTCTCTTTAACGTAATGTTACTAAGTTGCAGTTTTTGCTTTTCGTAACAAAGATAACAATTCATGAACAATGTAAATAATTTTCATAACGCTATTTCCTCTTTCCTTTGTCAAGTAACATGATTTTAATAAACACAAGTGATTATGCAAATAAAATTAAGTTAAATTACTTTCAATAATATAATGTATCGCAGCGTTACCAAGAATTGAACCAAAGTACCATAGCATCTAATAACATTCTATAACAATACTACGAAGTTTTCTGGGCTTTAAGAAACAAAAGCTAGGGAATCCGATAACCAATCAAGAAAATGACAACCGAATTATATTTGTCACAGTTTTATGCGTAGTAATTAGTTCCATTTCAGTGTTTCCTTATTGTTTTCAAATGATGTAAATAAATAAATATACATAAAAAATGTAAAAATATTTAGTGAAATAATTGTCATTGGGGACACCATAGGTTAGAGCGTCACACTCATATCCGCGTGGTTCCGGGTTCGATTCCCGGCTGGTGCTTCCCAATTTTCGGCGTCCACCCAGCGTCGTGAGGCAAACTGGGTAGTCTCGTGAATGTGACGGGCACTAGGTGTAGAAAGCTCCCGATACGCCTGCTAGAGCCAGAGCGACGCAGTGCACTGACCACGTGTTCGACGTAGTTCAACGTTGGCGTTGGAGCGGCTGAGGCCGTCAAAATGTCTGTTATGCGAAGTAGTTTGGTTTAACATGTTTCTCATCGACAAAAATTAAGTCAGAGCGGCCTTTAAATAAGTGATGGTGTCGAAGGCTTCAGTAATGAACTGACCGAGAATCCAAATCATTTCAGTGTCCCCGCGTAGCGTAGTCGCTAACGCACTTGTCTTTGGTGCGATCGGCTCCGAGATCGATTCCTGGTAGGGACACTCGGTCAGAATAGCGTAAAACCATTTTTCAGGCCAGTCACCCTGAGTGAAGATTTCCTAATTCACACCAGGCAAATGCCGGGATGGTACCTAACATATAGGCTCTAGGCCGCTTCCTTCCTTCCCTTTCGTGTGCTCGCCGAGGAACGTCATCCCTCATATACGTGACGGGCTAACATGGCCATAGATGCCGAAAGCCCAGAAATCTAATTCCTAATCCTAATCCCAGTGACGGGCTAACATGGCCATAGATGCCGAAAGCCCAAAAATCTAATTCCTAATCCTAATCCCAGTGACTGTCTAACATGGCCATAGATGCTGAAAGCCCAGAAATCTAATTTCTAATCCTAATTCCAGTGACTGTCTAACATGGCCATAGATGCTGAAAGCCCAGAAATCTAATTTCTAATCCTAATCCCAGTGACGGGCTAACATGGCCATAGATGCCGAAAGCCCAGAAATCTAATACCTAATCCTAATCCCAGTGACTGTCTAACATGGCCATAGATGCTGAAAGCCCAGAAATCTAATTTCTAATCCTAATCCCAGTGACGAGCTAACATGGCCATAGATGCCGAAAGCCCAGAAATCTAATTCCTAATCCTAATCCTAGTGAGAGGCTAACATGGTCATAGATGCCGAAAGCCCAGAAATCTAATTCCTAATCCTAATCCCAGTGACTGTCTAACATGGCCATAGATGCTCAAAGCCCAGAAATCTAATTTCTAATCCTAATTCCAGTGACTGTCTAACATGGCCATAGATGCTGAAAGCCCAGAAATCTAATTTCTAATCCTAATCCCAGTGACGGGCTAACATGGCCATAGATGCCGAAAGCCCAGAAATCTAATTCCTAATCCTAATCCCAGTGACTGTCTAACATGGCCATAGATGCCGAAAGCCCAGAAATCTAATTCCTAATCCTAATCCCAGTGACGAGCTAACATGGCCATAGATGCCGAAAGCCCAGAAATCTAATTTCTAATCCTAATCCCAGTGACGAGCTAACATGGCCATAGATGCAGAAAGCCCAGAAATCTAATTCCTAATCCTAATCCCAGTGACTGTCTAACATGGCCATAGATGCTGAAAGCCCAGAAATCTAATTTCTAATCCTAATCCCAGTGACTGTCTAACATGGCCATAGATGCTAAAAGCCCAGAAATCTAATTTCTAATCCTAATCCCAGTGACGGGCTAACATGGCCATAGATGCCGAAAGCCCAGAAATCTAATTTCTAATCCTAATCCCAGTGACAGGCTACCATGGCCATAGATGCCGAAAGCCCAGAAATCTAATTTCTAATCCTAATCCCAGTGACGGGCTACCATGGCCATAGATGCCGAAAGCCCAGAAATCTAATTCCTAATCCTAATCCTAGTAACAGGCTAACATGGCCATAGATGCCGAAAGCCCAGAAATCTAATTTCTAATCCTAATCCCAGTGAAGGGCTACCATGGCCATAGATGCCGAAAGCCCAGAAATCTAATTCCTAATCCTAATCCTAGTAACAGGCTAACATGGCCATAGATGCTGAAAGCCCAGAAATCTAATTCCTAATCCTAATCCCAGTGACTGTCTAACATGGCCATAGATGCTGAAAGCCCAGAAATCTAATTTCTAATTCTAATCCCAGTGACGAGCTAACATGGCCATAGATGCCGAAAGCCCAGAAATATAATTCCTAATCCTAATCCTAGTGACAGGCTAACATGGCCATAGATGCCGAAAGCCCAGAAATCTAATTCCTAATCCTAATCCTAGTGACGGGCTAACATGGCCATAGGTGCCGAAAGCCCAGAAATCTAATTCCTAATCCTAATCCCAGTGACTGTCTAACATGGCCATAGATGCTGAAAGCCCAGAAATCTAATTTCTAATCCTAATCCCAGTGACGGGCTAACGTGGCCACAGATGCCGAAAGCCCAGAAATCTAATTTCTAATCTTAATCCCAGTGACAGGCTAACATGGCCATAGATGCCGAAAGCCCAGCAATCTAATTTCTAATCCTAATCCCAGTGACGGGCTACCATGGCCATAGATGCCGAAAGCCCAGAAATCTAATTCCTAATCCTAATCCTAGTAACAGGCTAACATGGCCATAGATGCTGAAAGCCCAGAAATCTAATTCCTAATCCTAATCCCAGTGACTGTCTAACATGGCCATAGATGCTGAAAGCCCAGAAATCTAATTTCTAATCCTAATCCCAGTGACGAGCTAACATGGCCATAGATGCCGAAAGCCCAGAAATCTAATTCCTAATCCTAATCCTAGTGACAGGCTAACATGGCCATAGATGCCGAAAGCCCAGAAATCTAATTCCTAATCCTAATCCTAGTGACGGGCTAACATGGCCATAGGCGCCGAAAGCCCAGAAATCTAATTCCTAATCCTAATCCTAGTGACGGGCTAACATGGCCATAGATGCCAATATCCAAGAAATCTATTCCTAAGCCTAATTGAAATCATTTCAAAATGAAATGAAATGAAATCTTTCATATTTATGTCTCACTATTATACCGTGTAGGCAAAAGAATACGGTAATGATGAGAAATGAAGGAAATGGTGGAATGAAGAAAGTGGGAGGAAACGAGAGAACCCTGAGGAAACCCACACACGGTGTTCGTCCGCCACAAAGCTCACATGACACGATCTAGGATCGAATCAAGGACCCTATGCACCAGAGAAATCATTTGAAAAACAATGAAGTTGTTAGTTTTCCAAGTTGCAGTTTGTAATGAGAAATCTGTTCTAAGAATTATACTACTTAAGGTATTATTGTTTGATTTCTGCGATTAACTGAAAAAGGTAATAATAATAATAATAATAAATATATAAAAAATGGGAACTGACAAGCAATTATAATAATATGCTTTATTCTTTGTGTTGACTTCTCTCGCAAGGACAGCTAAACACTTCCTCAGTGCTTTTGTGAAAATAATACTTTACTCTTGGTATAAAGCAAGGGAAAGCAACTGGAGATTTGAAATCAGGTAGCGAGTGTTTAAATGAACATGTGGGAAAATGTGTGGAAAATGGCCACGAACTCTCCTGCAGCGATAACACGACGCAGCCTAATTTGAGCCGTCACCACTAAACACTGGTTGTCACTAGCAATCAAGGTTGTCTTATTCAGGGCTTCCCACTTATTGGACATGTGCTCGAGCTATTGTGTTGCCGGAAACCCCCACTCATTTGTCATCCGACCTTTCTAACGGAGACTTCTCCGTTGAATGAGGCTCCTTTTCTAATCTCTATTCGAAGACTAAAGCAGTTTGCAATGCATTACGCAAAAAAGACGATTAGTTGAAGAAAAGGTGAAGAAACAGTTCAGTGGATTGAGTTCCTTCAGCAGTGAGATGATGATTTCCTGAAAATTCCTTACAAATCTTTTCCTTTTCAGTTTCATCTGTCTGAATGAAGTCATGGCTTTGATCTGTAATTAGTATTGTTGGTTTCCAAGGAGATAGCTAGTCTACACTTTCACTTTTTGACACACGTGTTCAATTCCAGCAACCAGTCAGGAGTGTCTATATACGTTTATAAGACTATGCATTGTTGAAAATAAATAAAAACTAAATTAATAATAGTGAATAACGATAATTTCTAGGTTACGTTTACGAGATAAATACAACTACATGAAGTCACTCACTCACTGACATAAAAGAGCTCCTCCGTGGCTAAGCGGTTAGCGTACGCGCCTTTGGCGTAGGAGACCCGGGTTCGATTCCCGGCGGGAGCTCATGTGGTTCGGATTCCACGTTAGTCAGTAGGTCCACGTCTCATATAGCCTCGCTGCTGAAAGGGACGCTAAACTCAAATCAACTCAACTCACTGACATAAAATAACTGGTACTTCCGGTTGACGTGAGAAGTTAATTTTTTTCATGATTGTAGTTTTAGGGGAGTAACTACAAGAAAATTGACAAAAGTGAATATTTTTAATTTTTAGGGGCTCTAAAGGGAGATGAAGAAATGCCATATGTTATTTAAATACGCGTTATTTTAGACCTATAATATTATGTTTTAGGTACTTTGAATTCGAATTAAAAGTTAAAATTTGGTATGCGTATACGTTTTCGTTAGCGTTTTCTAAGTAAATCGCAAAAAATAAATATTCCAACTTTAGTGGGGTTTTATGGACAATTGAAAAATCTTTGCCATTTTATTTACGAATATGGAACATTTTCTACACCCCAAATGTTCAGGCACTTTCGGTACAATTATAATGAAATTTGGCTTGATTGTAACCATCCTGGACTAACTCACAGGAAAATTACCAAAAGTGATTTTTCTAAGTTTTTAGGGGGACTAAAGGGGAAATGAAAAACCTCTATGTCATTTAAATAAGATCTTAGATTATCTTCTTGGACACAAGATCTTATATTTTAGGTTTGAAATAGGAAGAGAAACTTGAAATTCGATAGAACTGGGAGTTTAAGAGGTGAAGATCGTAGGCCGAGCTACATGGGATCTGGGGGCGCGGCCCCCAGCTGGCCAAATTCAGGAAATATTAAGGGCAAATGCAAGGAATTCACTCTTGATGCAAAAACTGATACATATAAGATACGAGGCTGTATACCGAGTAAACGCGGGTTTGGGGACGAGGCCTCCAGTTGGTTAGTTCCCATCTAAAACATATTTATTTATTTATAATAGGTTTCAGATACAGCCCTAGGCCATTTTACACTGAAACATTTTAACAATTCGTAACATGACAATAGAATAACAATTTGAAATCAAGATGGCACAGTACAATGGCAAAAATTACAAAGATATTTTATTTATAGATGATCTGAAGGTATGCTCATTCGAAAAAACGTCTACAGTTTCTGGTAACTGATTATACATGCTAACAATTCGGTTTAGAAGGGACCTTTGGACAATATTTAACACTCGCAGCTCGAATGTAAAAGAGATCACTAGACCGTGTTGTTCTAGCGGGTACGCGAAATGGATCTGACTTAATAACTGTTCACATGATATATGGCCATTTACAATTTTATGCAAAAATATTAAGTCAGAAATTTTGTTTCTCACTAGGGAAGGTTTGATATTGAAAAATGTTAAAACGTCATTTTTTGGAAGTGTTCGGAGGTGAGGTACTCGGTATGATACAATGCCTAAAAAGAAATTAATTACAGAATTTAATTTTTTCAGATGAGTAGGGCAGGCCTAGTGTTGTAAAATTTCCGGAAATTTTGAACCTGTCGGTTAAAAATCGTTTTTCCAGTTTTCCCGGAAAATTTGAAAAAATTGGGAAAATAATAAAAATCTTTGTATTAGGTTAATTTTACTACTAACGGAACCTTTTCTTTTCGAACGCGTGAAAATGGTAAATTGAGAAATTTCAATATTCAAAAATTAAACTGTTGTAACTATTCTTGATAATTTATAGTTTGCACTCCTTTCCTTTGTGCTTTTTAGTCGTTAATCGTGTTTGTGCATTAATTACAGAATGTTAATAGTTGTATACACCGTATCTACCATCATGAAGCGTTTCTGTTACAACAAATATTACTCTTGAATGAAACTGACTTCTTAATGTGCTCTTTAATCTGGTGAAATTTTGTTAATTTCAATCAAGTTACTTCTTAAAAGAGAGAGCAGTAGGAAAATTTCACTAATACTCATGCATTAAAACATATAATTGCTATTATTTAATATTTTAATATAGACTTATATATAAAACTTATGTACTAAATTTTATATGTAAACAAATACATGTTTTCTAGTGCGACAAATTACATAAAAATGAAAGTGACTATATTTGTAACTTAACAACTCTTGAACCACCAGACCAATCTCGATAAAATTTTCAACATAGATGAGGTTCGGGCGTCGGGCCTGAAATGGATTTTTATCATTTTACTTTCAAGGTGCAACTTGGAGGAAAGAAGAGTGGATATATATTGAAAATGACCGACACTGGTGTCGAATCCATAGTTTGCGGGGCCGTTGAGATGAACAGTGACTCTATCGATGCCGTTTAAATCCAAATTGAAAATGAAATGAAATCTTTGAGTTTTACGTCCCACGGTTATGCCGGTTAGGCTAAAGGAGACGGTGATGATGAGTAATGAATGAAATGGTGGAATGAAGAAAGTGGGAGGAAACGGGAGAACCCCGAGAAAACCCACGCACACGGTAAATCCAAATTGAGGCCCAACACTTGGGAGGAAGAGATATATAAAAATGATTGAAAATGGCGATTCAAATCCATAGTTTTCGGGGTCGTTGAGATGAACAGTGACATTTCCGATGCTGTTTAAATTCAAATTCATTCCCGAAACTTGGGGGCGGCGGAGAAAGAATATATATATATATATATATATATATATATATATATATATATATATATATATATATATATATATATATATATATATATATATATGATCGAGAATGGCCGATATTAGTGTCGAATTCATAGTTTTTTGGGTCCTAATTCATTGGTGACAGTTTTGGTGCCCTTTGTGTCCAAAATAAAACATATTCTCGAAAGAATTGTTTATAAAGGCTGTCAGGATCTCACATACAGATGGACGTATGTAACACACCTTATACGTGTGTAATATCTGGAAGACTATTGGATGTCAAATATCCTGCAACGACATGATGTAATATGTAAGTGCAGTACGTATTCTTCGTACTGATTTCTGTAGTAAACATAAGAATTCCGTATATTTGTACAATATACCGCTGTCCGGGTAACGGATTTTTCTCAGTGTTTAAGTTCTAATACCTAATACATTGCCTAGTTTTGGTATCTAAAGTGGATTTAGTAGATCCCTTGAAGGTGTGATCCCAGGCCCCAGTGGCGGATTAGGAATGGGTAAGAGTCGATCTAAGGTAATTTACTCTAGTCGAGTTCTGAGTCGAGTCACTGTTTTGAGGTCGAGTTTCGAGCCGAGTCGAGTTTGATAAACGGCTCGTTCAGCTTGTTTCAACTCGTTTTGAAGTCATGGCCTGATTAGACTGGAAAGCGGAAGTCTTGAGAAATGAAAACACTAATGTTGAATACTTTTAGTGTTGCTCACGAGAGAAGACACTGCTCGCATCTCGTCTTGTCTTGATAACGAGACGACAAGGAATTCTTATAATGAGCTTCTTTCGGCTCGGCACAGCTGAGCCATCCGTTCGAAAATGCTCGGTTGAGACGAGCCATCTGCTGAACTGAGCCCAGGGCCGGATTTCCCAATAGGTCCGGTATGCCCGGGCCTATGGGCGCAAGCTCCCAGGGGGTGCACGGCCGAAAAAAAAAATAAAAATATCTAGAAATAAAAATAAATAGCCATAACTTAACATATTTTTTGAATTGATTAAAAAAATCAGGCTAATAAAGCATTCTGATTTTGAAGTTCATTGGAACAAATAATTGTTGGTAAAGTTAAACTATTTTTCAACATTATGCATCAACTTCGTTACAACATTAATCACAAACATGGGAGAACTGGCTGTAATATTTTAATAAAGCTTTTTTGGGAAAGTAACTTTAACCAGACTAGGAGGCGGAAAAATTATTGGGCCTAGGGGCGCCAAAATGCTAAATCCGGCCCTGACTGAGCCGAGGGTTCATTCGGGTAAGCTGTTGGGTCGGCTCACTTCCCTAAATCGAGCCGAGCTGTTTTGAACACATTTTTCCGGCAGAGTATAACTTTTAACAATTTTTGACTCCAGCCCGAGTACTTTCTCCTCCGGAATTCAAACCCAGACCATCGTGAACGATATCCTTGCCTCCTATATTTCACGACTACCGAGGTCGGCAGTCAATTAGCTTTTAATATTCAGATACAAACAGCCTATCTTTCATGCTTATATACATTGTTATAATAATAATAATAATAATAATAATAATAATAATAATAATAATAATAATAATAATAATAATAATAATAATAATTATATTGTTTATGTAGGATACTCGAAGAGAGTACTTGAAAGTACACACAGGATTTGGCTCGACTCGACTTGAAACTCGACCCAAATTCGAATCGAGTTTCGAGTCGAGTTGGAGAAAAATTTTTCGAGCCGACTTCTTGAGTTGAGTTTAAAGATATTTGTTTCGAGTCGAGTAGAGTTTCAAAGAAAACTCGCCCGAGCCCATCCATCCCGGGGACTGGGAGGCCTAGGTTCCCCAATTTTTTGAGTAAAGAAAATAATTGAAGCTATTATTTATATATTTTTTAAAAGTTTGTAGCAAACTCATGATATACATATCATAGTCTGGGTTCTGGCTGCCCCCAGCTTTTACCTTCTAGATCCTCCTCTGATTAAGCTATTATTTATATATTTTTGAAAGTTTGTAGCAAACTCATGATATACATATCATAGTCTGGGTTCTGGCTGCCCCCAGCTTTTACCTTCTAGATCCTCCTCTGATTAAGCTATTATTTATATATTTTTGAAAGTTTGTAGCAAACTCATGATATACCTATCATAGTCTGGGTTCTGGCTGTCTCTCAGTTTTTACCTTCTACATCCTCCAATGCTTAAGCTATTATTTATATATTTTTGAAAGTTTGTAGCAAACTCATGATATACATATCATAGTCTGGGTTCTGGCTGCCCCCAGCTTTTACCTTCTACATCCTCCAATGCTTAAGCTATTATTTATATATTTTTGAAAGTTTGTAGCAAACTCATGATATACATATCATAGTCTGGGTTCTGGCTGCCCCCAGCTTTTACCTTCTAGATCCTCCTCTGATTAAGCTATTATTTATATATTTTTGAAAGTTTATAGTAAACTCATGATATACATATCATAGTCTGGGTTCTGGCTGCCCCCAGCTTTTACCTTCTAGATCCTCCTCTGATTAAGCTATTATTTATATATTTTTGAAAGTTTATAGTAAACTCATGATATACATATCATAGTCTGGGTTCTGGCTGCCCCCAGCTTTTACCTTCTAGATCCTCCTCTGATTAAGCTATTATTTATATATTTTTGAAAGTTTGTAGCAAACTCATGATATACATATCATAGTCTGGGTTCTGGCTGCCCCCAGCTTTTACCTTCTAGATCCTCCTCTGATTAAGCTATTATTTTTATATATTTTTGAAAGTTTGTAGCAAACTCATGATATACATATCATAGTCTGGGTTATGGCTGCCCCCAGCTTTTACCTTCTAGATCCTCCTCTGATTAAGCTATTATTTATATATTTTTGAAAGTTTATAGTAAACTCATGATATACCTATCATAGTCTGGGTTCTGGCTGTCTCTCAGTTTTTACCTTCTAGATCCTCCTCTGATTAAGCTATTATTTATATATTTTTGAAAGTTTATAGTAAACTCATGATATACCTATCATAGTATGGGTTCTGGCTGTCTCTCAGTTTCTACCTTCTAGATCCTCCTCTGATTAAGCTATTATTTATATATTTTTGAAAGTTTATAGTAAACTCATGATATACCTATCATAGTCTGGGTTCTGGCTGCCCCCAGCTTTTACCTTCTAGATCCTCCTCTGATTAAGCTATTATTTATATATTTTTGAAAGTTTGTAGCAAACTCATGATATACATATCATAGTCTGGGTTCTGGCTGCCCCCAGCTTTTACCTTCTAGATCCTCCTCTGATTAAGCTATTATTTTTATATATTTTTGAAAGTTTGTAGCAAACTCATGATATACCTATCATAGTCTGGGTTCTGGCTGCCCCCAGCTTTTACCTTCTAGATCCTCCTCTGATTAAGCTATTATTTATATATTTTTGAAAGTTTGTAGCAAACTCATGATATACCTATCATAGTCTGGGTTCTGGCTGCCCCCAGCTTTTACCTTCTAGATCCTCCTCTGATTAAGCTATTATTTATATATTTTTGAAAGTTTGTAGCAAACTCATGATATACATATCATAGTCTGGGTTCTGGCTGCCCCCAGCTTTTACCTTCTAGATCCTCCTCTGATTAAGCTATTATTTTTATATATTTTTGAAAGTTTGTAGCAAACTCATGATATACATATCATAGTCTGGGTTCTGGCTGCCCCCAGCTTTTACCTTCTAGATCCTCCTCTGATTAAGCTATTATTTATATATTTTTGAAAGTTTATAGTAAACTCATGATATACCTATCATAGTCTGGGTTCTGGCTGTCTCTCAGTTTTTACCTTCTACATCCTCCAATGCTTAAGCTATTATTTATATATTTTTGAAAGTTTATAGTAAACTCATGATATACCTATCATAGTCTGGGTTCTGGCTGTCTCTCAGTTTTTACCTTCTACATCCTCCAATGCTTAAGCTATTATTTATATATTTTTGAAAGTTTATAGTAAACTCATGATATACCTATCATAGTCTGGGTTCTGGCTGTCTCCCAGCTTTTACCTTCTAGATCCTCCTCTGATTAAGCTATTATTTATATATTTTTAAAAGTTTGTAGCAAACTCATGATATACATATCATAGTCTGGGTTCTGGCTGTCTCCCAGCTTTTACCTTCTAGATCCTCCTCTGATTAAGCTATTATTTATATATTTTTGAAAGTTTATAGTAAACTCATGATATACCTATCATAGTCTGGGTTCTGGCTGTCTCTCAGTTTTTACCTTCTAGATCCTCCAATGCTTAAGCTATTATTTATATATTTTTGAAAGTTTATAGTAAACTCATGATATACCTATCATAGTCTGGGTTCTGGCTGCCCCCAGCTTTTACCTTCTAGATCCTCCTCTGATTAAGCTATTATTTATATATTTTTGAAAGTTTGTAGCAAACTCATGATATACATATCATAGTCTGGGTTCTGGCTGCCCCCAGCTTTTACCTTCTAGATCCTCCTCTGATTAAGCTATTATTTATATATTTTTGAAAGTTTATAGTAAACTCATGATATACATATCATAGTCTGGGTTCTGGCTGCCCCCAGCTTTTACCTTCTAGATCCTCCTCTGATTAAGCTATTATTTATATATTTTTAAAAGTTTGTAGCAAACTCATGATATACATATCATAGTCTGGGTTCTGGCTGCCCCCAGCTTTTACCTTCTAGATCCTCCTCTGATTAAGCTATTATTTATATATTTTTGAAAGTTTGTAGCAAACTCATGATATACATATCATAGTCTGGGTTCTGGCTGCCCCCAGCTTTTACCTTCTAGATCCTCCTCTGATTAAGCTATTATTTATATATTTTTAAAAGTTTGTAGCAAACTCATGATATACATATCATAGTCTGGGTTATGGCTGCCCCCAGCTTTTACCTTCTAGATCCTCCTCTGATTAAGCTATTATTTATATATTTTTGAAAGTTTATAGTAAACTCATGATATACATATCATAGTCTGGGTTCTGGCTGCCCCCAGCTTTTACCTTCTAGATCCTCCTCTGATTAAGCTATTATTTATATATTTTTAAAAGTTTGTAGCAAACTCATGATATACATATCATAGTCTGGGTTATGGCTGCCCCCAGCTTTTACCTTCTAGATCCTCCTCTGATTAAGCTATTATTTATATATTTTTGAAAGTTTGTAGCAAACTCATGATATACATATCATAGTCTGGGTTCTGGCTGCCCCCAGCTTTTACCTTCTAGATCCTCCTCTGATTAAGCTATTATTTATATATTTTTGAAAGTTTGTAGCAAACTCATGATATACATATCATAGTCTGGGTTCTGGCTGCCCCCAGCTTTTACCTTCTAGATAAGCCACTGGGTCCACCGAGCCCGGACTTCCCAAAATCTTCCCTACTTAACATACATTTGTACACTTTTTCATTAAAACCTACCTTGTTTAACAGGAAAATGATTAATGTAGCATGAAAAGTTGATCTTACACTCCATCTGTACTCTTTTTCTTGCAAAAACAATAAAGTTTTATCATTTTTTTCTGAAAATATCGGTGAAAGTATTTTATAATTACCTATCGTTTTCCGAGTGCAGAAAAAGGGGTATGTTTAGTACAAGGGGTCCAGAAGCACGTAAGAAACACAAAATTTACAGGAGGAATGAGTGATGCAAGTACTTAGACGTAACATAACGTAACCAAATCTAATCTAACCTAACATAAACTAACGTAAGCTAACCCGAACTAACCTAAACTAACGTAATATTAGTAGAAATAAGCGAAATTCTATCATTTTTTGGAAAATTATGCGAGCCTCCTACACTAATATAACACAAACTAAAGTAACCGAACGTACTACTCAGTTTTCAGCCTGGATTAGCCTGGGCATCGACATTAGTGATTTTAACTTTATTTTCTGTTTCTTGTTTGCTTTTTTGGTTATTCATTTCATTGCATACTTATATTCGTTGGCACTTTCGAGCGACGAAAGAAGCACAGAATATCATGATTATATTCAAAACTTCAAGACCCTAAGACGAATATTTGGAACCAAGAGGAACAGGAATATGGAAACTTCATAACGAGGATTTACACAATTTATGCCGTTTATCAAACATTATTAGGGTTAGGGATGCGCTCGAGTCGAGACATGTCTCGAATCTCGACTCGACTCGACTCGAATTCGAGTCGAGACACACTTTGTAAAATTCGAGACGAGTCGAGACAAACGTATTTCTCGACTCGAATTTTCGAGTCGAGACACGAGTCGAGTCGAGACGGCTCTTAAAAATCTCGACTCGACTCGAATGTCTCGAAAATCTTTCTATAACTTTTAATATTATTTTGAAGAAAGTATTCACTCAGAAACAGCCTTGAAACCAATTCCAGCTTTTATTCCTTCAGAAAGGTACAGAACGCATAAAATTAATAGTTAATCTTTAAAGATCAAGATTTAATTTTCAGCTCAATACAGTTAATTAGAACTAATAGTTAATGTCGTTGTATTTGGTTGTACTGCAAATATAATGATAATAATAATAATAATTGATTATCTAGTTTGTATAAAACTATTATCCGTAGTCTAAATCTAGTTTGTATAAAACTATTGCGATAAAGTGAACTTCATAAATTCTCTGAATGAGCAGTTGGTAGTCTATAGTAATTTAGCATAGTTATAATTATTGTGTTTTCGTTCCCATGAACGCAATAGGGTCACGTAACTTCTGGATTATTCGCTTGCTCAACTATTCTGAGGCTTTACTTTGTTGCAGCATATCACGAGCTACGGATAATAAATAATGTAACATTTGTTGTAAATCACATATTATGATACGAGACTATTTTACATAGTATATCTTATCTAATATAAATAAAATAAAGATTTGTTTGTGTGTTTGTCTGTCTGTCTGTGTGCGACCTGGGAACCAGACGAGTGGACCGAGAGTTCCCAAAATTTGGTCACGGGTACCTTAGTCCAGGCCCCAGATCAAGACGAAGCGTTTTTTTTTTAAATTTCGAACCAGGGGGGTCTCGGGGGGACGTTTACTGGGACCGACCTGGGGACCAGACAAGTTGACCGAGAGTTACCAAATTTTGGTCACGGATACCTTGGTCCAGGTCCCAGTCTAAGGCGAAGCGTTTTTGTCAAAATTGGAACCAGGGGGTCTCAGGCGGGCGTTTAGCGAGACATGTAGTAAAAGTAATCCAAATTGATCGACATTAGTGTCAAATCCATAGTTTTCACGGTCGCTGAGATCAATGGTGACACTTCCATCAGCGATGGCTTGCAAATTCAGCTACTACTGTATGCGGGCCGGGTGTCAGCGGGTGAGGAATACCGAGACATGTATAAATAGCCCATATTGATTGATATTAGTGTCAAATCCATAGTTTTCGCGGTCACTGAAATGAATGGTGATACTTCCACAGGTGTTAACTTCCAAATACAGCCCCCATGCGAAGAATGGGTATATTAAGCTAGTATTACAATAAATGGACTGCTTGGATGCCAAGAACTAGTACAGATAAGTATCATTCACTTCTATGAATAGGTATTTTTTAAAAGGATTTTTGTAAACACTAAGTTATAAAACAATGAACTACATACAGTAGTTATGGTTTTGGTTCCCAACATAAAAGAAATATGGATTGTTCATGAGATATTGAACTTCAACTTTCACTCCTGGAAAATTTCAATTTTGGAGTTAGGCCACTTGGCATCAAAGCAGTTCACTGTAAGATAAATACATTCCGCACATTAGTAACATAGTTGTTCAGGGGCCTTCGATTTCCATCCTCTCAAATGAAAGCTGAACGATTGCTTGATACATGCTGACTATATAGGAGAAATAGTGTATTAAGTTTTCGAGCTTTGGTGCGTATCAGTATTTACACTCTGATATAACTTTAAGTTCACACTCAAATCGAGCTAATTGTTTAATGCATTTCGAAAGCTTTTGTTTTTGTGCAGCTCATTAAGGAAAATCTATTTCATAATCGTAACATTTATGTACTAAGAAACTATGAACGTAAAGTGGACTCGACCTAGCCCCGTGGCCGCTGTGACTCAGTAGCACATCTCTCACTCTTGGTGTGTGAGGACTCTGATTCTGTGTGTGTGTTTGAACTCCGCGGCTAGTGTACGCGTCTTTGCCGTGGAAGACTCGGGCTCAATTCCCGGCGCGAGCTCATGTAGTTCGGATTCCACGTTAATCAGTAGGTCTACATTTCATATATCCTCGCTGCTGAAAGAGACGGTAAAGTCAAAATCAACTCAACAATATATATGTGTGTGTGCTTATGTGAATTTCCTCGTGGCTGTATGGTTAACACATACGCCTTGATCGCGGGAGACTCTGGTTCGATTTACGGTGGAAGCTCATGAAGTTGTTAGCGGTATCCCACTTTAAACTGGAGATCCATACCTCATATAACCATAGATATAATATGGTACAGAGTAAAACAGGCATAGAAATTTAAGCTTTTTAGGCTAACTTCATCTTACATATAATGCAACTAGCTTGGCCAAGTTATAATGGAGGAAATGCTATCATTGCAACACTCTGAGAATAGAAAATGTTCGTCAGGTATTACTATCCCCCCCTCTCCTGCAGAATGAAAACCCTGACTAAAACTCAATATATATATATAAAACTATTTTGTGTAATTTCCATCTTCCTCTCCCCAAGAACTAAAATAAATTAAAAAATTGCTATTACTTGTTAATCTTGTACAAAGGACGCAATTAAAGTCCCAGTGTAACACCCCTTCACATTTAGATTTTTCCCCTGGAAGAAAACCAGTTATTATTGTTTCTTGATTTCTCAGTCTCACCTACATAAACATACGAATAGAATTACAGGATAGGACATGTTTAGAGTGCTTGCACGTGACATCTAACTATATTTCTCATCAAATGTGTCACAGATGAAAATTTCCGTTTGTACTGCCTCTATTTTCTGGTACATATGTTTCATTTATGTTATGTTGCTAAAATTCGTTAGGAAACAAGTACAGACTGCGCCTGTGTGCCTGACAAAACGTAAATGTACTGGATAATTATTTCTTCACTTTCTTCCAGAAAAAAAAGTAACCCATCTCATGTCGGCTAACAAAAGGAGGTAGCGGACCAAAGATAGCCGTTGTTTACCTAAGGTCGTTACACAGCAGGGGTTTCATTCAGTCAGAGGGAAAAGAAAAAATAATTTTAGGTTTCTACATTTGTTTTGAACTGCAATATACTTCTTCCTTTTATTTTAAGAACCATTTCCTTCTCATTTGTCTGCATCAGAAAAAAAATGCAAAAAATCACTAGAATGTGCCTATTTACCCAAAGTACGTACTAGATCACTAGTTCAATAGTAAAATCACTAAATCTAGTACGAAATCATAAATGTGGCATCCCTGGGTTGGAGCGAAAGTAATGGTTGGAGTAAAAACTAGTCCGTATTTCTACTGTGTTCTGTTGTTGAATTCACAGAAATGTTCAAAAATAAATTCAAGAAGTAAAACACGATCCTACAAAAGACTGTTTACTTGCTCACTGGTTTTCGTATTGTGAACTGAAACTCAAGTGCGCAGTCATGTTGAATACTTCTGTCCCTTTCTACTTTACAACTTGAGGTGGGATGAGGGTCAGAATAGATCTAGTGATATACCGCTAAAGGAAGTACTTCAGTAAAGAGTCGGAAGCGGTAGTATTGTTTATACTACTTACAACGTTACCCCCCACATAAAATATAAATTCACCCTTTCTCCCTTCCCTTTTTCGAATACAATCAACCGACTCTTTTGCTGAAGAAAGATACTAAAAGAAAATTGAAACATCTGTGTCTAAACTTTCTTTGAAGCGCAGTCTTTTGTATTTGTAAGGTTTTACGAGTGTTTTCGAGATAGCCAAATCTTTTACCATGGACTCCTGCTGCGAACTGACCGTGAGTAAACACCCGATCTCGCTGTGCTCAATTTCTCTCTCACACGTGAAATGGGTTTGTTGTTTCCAAAACAAATAGGAAGTTACCTTGTGCTTTTGCATTTCTGCACGCACACAGGTACCATCGTTGTTTTAATGATCAGAAGAAATATCAAAACCATCCGATATATATGATACGAAACAGCTAACAGAGGGAGGCAAAGATAAAAGTAGGCCTATACCAAGTTTTCCGCGTGGTACCATTATGGAGAATAAATATTTGATAAAGTCACGTAGATGCGCTTAAACCTATTCCATCTATCCTTATAACTTTTCTGGTCTCATCAATTTCTCAGGAGAATACGTACAACATATGTCCAAATTCCATATATACTCTTTCTAAACTAATGAGTAAACTCATTAAGAACACCAACTGATATCAATAAACAGTAAAGAAAACAATACTTTATACTTCTGTCATTTGGTACACATCTCTATGAAGCATAGCTTGTTTCTTTTCGAAATAGCTCCTTTGTGTCACAGCTGTGGTTAGTTTTGTTTTGTGTTAGGATGAAAGAGAGAAATGCAATATTTGCTTCGCGGTGAAGTTATATATATTATTAAGATGAGCGGTGATAAGCGAGGTTTAACAAAGAGTGCCTTTCGGATGCACAATTTAACGGGTAGTTGCAGTCCGTGTTGAGAATCGAACCAAAGCTATGTAAGATATGTTATGATAAATCCAAAAGGTGTGTTGTATCGGTGCAGTACCAGTTTTTCACGTTTTTCAAAATGTTCCAAAACCCAAAGAATAATCTTTAATTTCTGATATTTTAGTCGTCACAAATTACAATTTTATAATGTAGTCAGTGTTTATAATTACTGGGCAGTTGGGCGTTTAAACTAATGACATCATAATAAAGTCAAAACCATAATTTTGAGTTGAATAGATTCTGAGTTTAACGTCCCGTTCAGCAGCGAGGCTATGTGAGACGTGGACCTACTGATTAACGTGGAATCCGAACCACATTAACACCCACCGGGAATCAAGCCCAGGTTTCCCACGCCAAAGGCAAGTATGCTAACCGTTAGCCACGAAGGAGCTCCACCATAATTTTAGTGGGCGATAAGAAATATCTCGCCAGTGCTTTTACAATAAATAAAATTTTATAAGTATTAAAGAATAGTGGTAAGAGATTTTATAATAGCTCTTTTATTTATGAGATATGAGTATTAAAAAAAAAAAAAACAACTAAAGAATAGGTTGGCGGAACCACAAAAGACTCGTAAAATAAACTTTCTTATAAATACATACGCACCTTACTCACCTTTTATAATTGCCGCAAGTGAGTTTAAAGATTTTTAAGCACTAGTGCGAAACCGGGCTCTGCCGTTGCGATCGATTTACAGGTCTTGAGACGAAAGTAAGAAGGGGCACACAGTAAGTTAAAACAACTAATATGCCTGTAACTTTCCCCCAAATGGGTGTATCTTAAAACTAACCTCACCATTATTTTTCTAATTAAATTCTAGCCCGAAATTATGTATCATATTACCCTATTCCCATTTTGAAAACTTGACCTTAATTCAAAATGGCGAATTTCAAGATGGCTGCCATCAAGGTCATATCTACCATACGACTTCCCCCCCAGGACTTATATGTATCCACATGGTTTTTCTTCACTTTTCTTCATTAACGCTCCGTTTATAAAGGGTAGTAAGGGACTTCTGTAGTAATCTCTAATAACCACATCACAATTCTTAAAAGTTATTAAAAAAAATAGAAAACATGCACCATGGCAAAAATTTGTCATCACAAGTAATGATGCATACATGCCTTCTATCAGCAAAAAAAGTTTCATTGAAATTGGAGCCGGACATTTGAGTGATGTCCCTTGTGGGATATGATTGAACGTGACGTCAGAACACATCGCCCCCCTTCCCGGAATTTACGGGAATTAGGTGACCTGAGTGAGCACATGTGGTGCCAGCTCTCTCCAGCGACCTATCAAGGATCATTGCGTGTATGCCAAGACGTGTCGCCGTTTTTATCCATGCCAAAAGTCGACATACTGACAATTAGGTAGGTAGTCATGATGGTCTGGCTGATGTGTGCGTATATTTTAACTCGTACATTTTGTCTCGACTCGAATTTCGAGACGTCTCGACTCGAATTCGAGTCGAGTCGAGACAGAGACTGTCGAGTCGAGACACGAGTCGAGACAGAAACATATTTTCGAGTCGAGACACGAGTCGAGACAACATTTTCTCGAGACGAGTCGAGACAGGCTTAAATCTCGACTCGACTCGACTCGAATGCATCCCTAATTAGGGTCATCAAGTCTTGGAGGCTCAGGTGGACAGGTCATGTAATTAGAATAGAACAAAATAGGTATGCTTTCAGAGTTTTAACTTGAAATGCAATCGGAAAACGACCAGATGGAAGACCTAGGCGCAGATGGAAGGACAATATTAAGATGGGTGTCGCAGAAATAGGAATACAAAGTAGAAACTGGATGCAATTAGCTAAGGATAGAAGTCAGTGGAGAGCTTTTATGAACGCGGCATTCAACCTCCGGGTTCCATAGGCCGTAGTATTAGATGAAAAAAAAAATCAGATTCGAGATTTCAACGGATTTATACATTTCATGGTTTCTACATGGGAAGAAAAGGATATTGTATGTGTCTTTGTCCGTCCATCCGCCCGTTTAACTCGATATAAATACAATATCGTGCAGTCACTTGCTTAAAGGTCATATACCTACATAATATACCACACAACGTATCGACACCAAATTTTAAATTTAATATTTTTACAAGATTACCTTCGGATGTTACTCAAACTTTCGTTTTACCCTAAAAATGAGGATAATTTACTGGACGATAAAAATTAAAAGTGGCCATTTCCTCAAAAACGTTTCTAACCATTTTATTCATATTTCATAAATCTATGTTTTACTTGGGGCCCTATAACATATTATAGGAGTTTCCTACATAATATAAAGGAGTAGTTTACTGTTGGAGGTGAGTTTTTTCGGATGATTTTTCTCAACTATTTTGTTCATATTTAAAAAATAAATAACTTCTTAATATCCTCATAAATAATTTACCCTCAAAAAATCCACTAGGGTCACTTTGCTCTTGGCGTGAGTTACATCCAGGTGGGTTTCCTAAAGAACGACTCAGGCGACTTTGTCCATATGTATGCTTGACTTCCTTTATCCTGACAAGGACCACCATCCACAGATTCTGGAATTCGAAGTAGGTCCTATTGAAGTTTGGTTTTTCCGCGATTTTGGACAACCCTAGCTCCGAAACTATGCATTTTTCTCCATTGGTATATATGAACTTTTTCTCTTATTTTGATATAAGAAATCACCTCAAACAGTTTGTTGGTATAGTTCATTAACACGCTGTATATATGAATGATAGTGACAATGTTTGTAACTCCATCCTACCGATCTCTATCAAATTTTCAACATAGATGAGGTTACGGTCTGGGATGGTTTTTATCATTTCACGTTGAAGGTGTAATTTGGGAGAGCGGGAGGTGTATATATTTATTGTATTCGTTACGCATGCGATAATTGTAGATAGGGATGCGCACGAGACAAGATTTGAGGCTGTCTCGTCTCGAAAATGTGCTATAAAAGTGATGTCTCGACTCGTCTCGTGCTCATCCCTAATTGTAGAAACAAGTACAAGACTACTAATAATAGCAATAATATATAATAAATTTATCTAGTAATCTTGAGTTTTGACCTCCAAATATTTTTCACTGTTCTCACTACTTGTTTTTAATCCTTACTAACACTATTCTCGTAAACGTAGTTGAATTCAAATAATAGATATAGGGTTGCATTTACCAATTCTCAAATCGTTTTTGATTTATTTAAGCAGGAATGACTGTTAGAAGACTCAGTCTCTGTTTGTTTTATAATCATTTAATGCACATCTACAATTTATTTGCACGTTCAAAACTACAAAAAAAAAAAAAAAAAAAAGAAAAGGTGTGGATTCTAAAATTATCATATACTCACCTACATCGTATAAAACATTAAGGTTTAAATTATCGCGTGATTGGTAAGCCTGATTGGAGCGAGAAAACTTAGTGCGATGGCCCATATCTTTTTGTTACTTATATCATTTTGATGTAATTCATCTGTAGAATTAGTTTGGAATATAGCAGTTAGGAAAAAAAACGAAGATAATGGCTTTATTTTGGCAACGTTTTTTTGTTAGCCTATATATTCCAGTATGTGAGGTTTGGTTCGTACTCTTATTAAGTTCAAACTTTTTTTTTTTTGCCACATTTGGTCCACGGATTGAGCTATTTTTCTCTTCGTGCCTTTACTTTTTGCGGTTTGTATTTAGAGGACATCCCTTGTTCGTTACTCTCGCTCGCTGAATACGTAACAACTTAGAGCCATTTCAAATCCCAAAATTTAGTGTCAACTTTGAAATTTTGCTTATTTATGTAATCTATGACATCACCTGTTGATAACCAGAATAATATTATGTTACATTCTTTTCACTAATTCTTTACATTCATTTAATGGTATTTGGATTGAAAACCAGCGCAAATATGTCTTCAAAATTGGGGCGGGAAGAGTTAAAAACACAATGCTGTGGAGGATCAGGGGAGCAGATTTGTCTTCAACATTGAGAGACGGGAGGATTTAGACATATTCGGGAAGGGGGAGGGAGGACATGATACTCGTATTACTGTAGATGAATCTGATTTCTGAAGTAAACCTGTTGCATATTATAATATCAGGCGATGTAGTTGAAGTAGTGGCACATATCAGTATTACAAATCAGTGCATTGAACATATTCTGAAATCTCAATACATGCATATTTTATTGGTATGTTTCTACTTAGGCATCTCCAATGATCCATATTAAAATAAGCCTGCCATACGTCCCGTAAGAAACGGGACTGTCCCGATTTTGGGCCCGAGTGTCCCACGTTCCCGTAAATTTAATCGGGACAAGCAAATGTCCCGTATTTTAATCCCTTCCTCTTTCTACTATAAATATCAGCTTACTCGAAAAGTAAAAAATAAAAATCTGACATTGGCTAAGAACCCTGTAATTAGTGAATGAACAATAACATGTAACAGCTTCCAGGAAGATATCACATCACCCTCTCCGATTTGACAGCAAGCAAGCCAATAGACTTGCACCGCAGAGTTGCAATCGTCCGTTAGTAGTCAAGGGGACCTGCAATCTTTGATAAAGTACACGAGCTGAGCTGTCGTTTATAATACATTACAAGTAAGTGTTCCAATTTTATACCAACAGAATGCCTAACCTGAAGTGTACTCACGGTTTCATCGAATTTGAAGGAGAAATCTGTTTCTGAAAGCAACGAAGTTGAACTATAAAGTTGACTAAAATTTGCATTGCTACTTTGTCCATTGCACCTGGTGCAAACTTGGACACTCTCCAACACCAAAAAACAAGCAAACTTAAGATAGCTTCGAGTGCTTCTACATTTACAAGCACAGGGAACATAAGTGACTTTTTCTCCAGCAAGACATTAGATTAGTTAAAAAGAAAAAAATGAAATGAAATCTTTAAGTTTTACGTCCCAGGGTTATGTCGGTTAGGCTAAAGGAGACGGTATTATGAGAAATTATTGAAATAGTGGAATGAAGAAAGTGAGAGGAAACGGAAGAACCCCGAGAAAACCTACGGGCACGGTATTTGTCCATAGATAAGTTAAAAATAATTATAAATAATCTTTTTGAGAGGGAGGGTACAGAATTATGTTTTGGTCTAGGGGTTAGAAATATGTAAATCTCGCGCTGACAATTACACACGATGCAAGGAGAAACATCAGTTAAGTTTTCACTAAACTGACAAACGTAATGTTGTCAAAAAGATCCATGTAAATAAATATTGCTAAACGTGCGAAGAATATTGAAAGTTGATTGTATAACTTAGAAGGTGGTTCGTAGAATTCAAATTTTAGTAATCTTCAAAATAACTCATACGTTTTATCACTTTCTTAGCTGATTTTTAATATTCAACCATGAGAAGCGTACATAATTAACTTTTGCATATTTAACAAGATGTCTACATACATACACACATATTTACTACGTTTCCATAGCAACAACTCTCTTTTTTAATTAACGATTACAAAATAATCTCTCGATATCTCTATGTGTCTTTCTTTTCTTTATATATAATACTGCTCAAATAATTCGCCTCTGATTCCTTTTTATAAGCTGGCACAGATTGCAAATACTATATACAACGTTATCGTTGTAGATGTCGTCCGGACGGGACTTCCGTAATAGTTTTCCTATGAAGGAAAGAACCCTGGGTTAAAGATTATAAAGTACCTACCTTTTGAATAACCCTCGTATATACTTAATATCACTTTTAATACAAATATTTTACTCTTCTATTATATATAACATATTATAACATTACACATTTTTTATATTAATCAATATATATCAATTCTAAGAACGTCGATTTACAATTATCGTCGATGAGGGCATTCAAAAATTAAACCTAACTGATAATTTCCTTCATATTCAAACAACATTAATTACAAATAAAGATCTCTATAATATTAAATATTAGTAGGATCAGAAGGCAACAAAATTAGAACATATAAACACATTGAGAATTATCATTTAATACATTAATAAACTTTGAAAAATTAAGAGATTCGATATTCATTATTCATATTCTTTCTATATAATAAGTTGCATCTATTTTATATATCTGTTATTACCTTCATACGTTTACATTAAAATTATGATCTTTTATTTTTAAATATTTATATCCGCATGAAATTCGCATAGAATAAAAACACGAAAACAAGAGTAGCGTCTTACAATATAGCTTTTAGATAATTTCTGAGCATGAAACACAAATTAACATTTCGTCAGTTAATACTATAAAAGGAAATTGCAACAATACTATAAGGAACAAATTCAATAATATTTTCAGTTAACTACCATAACTTAATTCATCACTTTTTCGAACTATTTCACAATTACATATATTTTTAACATACATTTTAATAATAAATCTAATGAAGAACATATTAACCATAGATGTAAGCAAAGGTCAATTTAATACAAATCCATCGGACGCCTTTTTGATAGTTCAAGTTATACGTTCGAAGGGCTCATTTAAGCAACATTGTATAGCACAATCTAATGTACATTCTTGTCTTTCATAGGGTGATACCATATTTTGATTCCTATTTACAAAATTCCTGCCATCTGCAAATTGATTTTGTGAAAATCGGCGATAATTATTACTTCTACTGAAATTCCTGTTGCTATTTCTAAAATTCCTAACTCCATTTCTGTGATTAGGTTGCGTTTGGTTATCGGTACCATTATAACTATTCATTCTATTATTAAAGCTATGGACATTAAAATTATTTTCAGGTTGTACATTTACATTACGGACAGAAGCATATTGTGTCTGATTGCGTCCATAATTACCCTGACCTCTATCCTGCATTTTATTGTTATTCTGTATTGCCGACTGACTTTCATAATTCTGAATAAACATAATTAGATGATTAAAGCTAATGCACTGCGCCGACATTAACAACTGTTGTAGTCGAAATGGCGAACTGTTGTAGATTCTAATGGAAGCTATAATTCGGGATTCCGGATGATTTGAATTTAGTGATCGTAACTCATTATATGTAGATACTACAAATTCTGTAATACTCCTGTGTAATTTTGGATTGAAATGTTTCGTTCGCAAGACGGCATCTCTATTCGCTATCATAAAATCATTTTCATAATTTGATAGATCATTCTTGAAATCTGAATATGTACGAAGATTACCCCTGATAGCTTTGAACCATGTTAAACAGGGTGGTAATAATATATGCGGCAATAATTTTAAGAACTGAGACTCATCTACACCCATAAGCTCACATTCATCCTGAAATTTTTCGAGAAATAGCCTAGCGGGGATATCTTCCGGCACACCACTAAATTTAGTAAGCAATTTAACTTCGCTGAATCGTAACGGTTTACCTGTATTCATCTTCATACGTCTGTTGGAGTTGTGTTTCCGCCGGGATGTTTGCCTCACTCTTCTTTCTCTATCAGTACTCTCTTCACAGCTCGAAGATTCATTAAGTTCCAAAATTGATCTGGGGTGACGAGTAGGTTTACAACCAGTGGATGTAGGATGCACCACATTCATGTATCCATTGTCCTGGAATGCACTTTCGGCAATACACTTCTCCTTGATAAAGTTCACCTCATCTTGCAATATTTTAATGTGATTGGCGTGAGCGTTTATCGTTGACTCTAGGCCATCTACTGAATCTTGAACTTCCGTGAATTTTTGTGTTACTTTTTCCACTTTTTCGTCATACTGTTCAAATTTTTCTACTGTGTTGGTTCATCTGACTCAGTTGACGTTGAATAAAATCCCATCTGCTTTCATTACATTGCTCTAATCTCGCTATCTTTTCCTCAAAATCCTTGGTTAGGTGGTTTATCTTCTGATCCAATTTTTCATCAAAGTGTTGACCTTGTTCCCTAATTTGTCGTGCTATTTCATCACTTTTTCGAACTTGATCATTAATTTGTTGAGCTATTTCATCACTTTTTCGAATTTGATCATTGATTTGTTGAGCTATTTCATCACTTTTTCGTACTTGATCCTTAATTTGTTCAGACTGGTTCCTAATTTGCTGAGCTATCTCATCACTTTTTCGAACTTGGCCCTTAATTTGCTCAGATTGATTCCTAATTTGTTGAGCTAAGTCTCTTAAAATGTCAGTCAAATTTTCATTAGGATTCATTTCTGGATACACACTCTGATCACCAGTTATATCACTATCTGTTGCATTCATGGCCATATTTCGGTGTATCACCTTACCGCTTCTCAATATGGTAACACTAAGGTCACGTTGAAAGCTTGCCGTTTTTACTATTCTTCAAAACGACACTTTTATATTTCCCGGTGTTGAGGCACCAATTTAGAAGGTGATTCGTAGAATTCAAATTTTAGTAATCTTCAAAATAACTCATACGTTTTATCACTTTCTTAGCTGATTTTTAATATTCAACCATGAGAAGCGTACATAATCAACTTTTGCATATTTAACAAGATGTCTACATACATACACACATATTTACTACGTTTCCATAGCAACAACTCTCTTTTTTAGTTAACGATTACAAAATAATCTCTCGATATCTCTATGTGTCTTTCTTTTCTTTATATATAATACTGCTCAAATAATTCGCCTCTGATTCCTTTTTATAAGCTGACACAGATTGCAAATACTATATACAACGTTATCATTGTAAACTGATTCAAATAAAACAAGATTATTTTTATGTTGTTTCCCCTTATATCATTTTTATAAAGCATCATCTTGAGTTTTTAAGTCGATTCTTTTGTAGTTGAGTTGTAAATATCTTCACTTCGTACAATATGGCTGGGAACGAAGAAAAGAATCATGCTGAAGAGAGAAAAATAGCTTCACTTGAAGGAACTTTCGCCTATTTTACTGTTGTTCATAACCAGAGCTACAGTTCATTGGATTGTGTTGGAAAGTTTAGGTAGGGAGATCGAAGGTGTCCCGTATTTTCATGGAAAAAATATGGCAGGCTTATATTAAAATTTTAGGAGACTTGTTTTATAATAATATAAAAATTGACTTCCCCAAAACAATGAAGAATATCAATTATGTATGACGCAACAATACTCTTATTTGAGCATAATGATGATGATCTCAATAGCATCATGAAAATCATTACAGGAATTAAAAAAATAGTTCAAAATAGACTAACAATAATTAATGACAAATTTAATGTAATGAAGTTTAAAACCTTTACATCTTTAAGGATAAATGTAAAAGGCAAGAGAAATCAATTTCATCTCACTTTCCTTTGTGGTAATAGGAAGCAAATCATCACACTTATCCCGAAAAAGCATTTTTCAAATTTGATTATTACGGGGGACATTCCCCCCAGTTCCAAGTGCACTGAAGCAGAGCTTACGTCATTATTCAGATTCGTATCCTCAAACCTTCATTTTACCATAACTTTGGTAGTTCTGCCAAGCCAATAGTTTCACCTTGGGCAAAAGTCATATTGTCAAGGTCTTTACTAAATTCATTTTACGAGTTTACTAAACCACTTTTATAGAGGCAAACCATTTCTTGTTAATTGTGTGTATATTTCTGAAAATGATATGTTGATGACTGAATAACTAGTATTGTATAGTGAAAGAAAACCTGTCAAAGCAGATGGGAGCACTTTACCGACGATTTGCCTTGAAAGATTTCAATCTCTTTCAATAAGATAATTTTTTAAGTCCAAAGGAAATATGTGCTTTTATGTATAAAACATGCATACCCAAGGTACCCTTAAAGTATCCTCGTATCCGCATTCCATTACCCATAACCGATTTCACCCTCAACCGTGTTTAATAAGAATTCAGAGAATTCTTGAAGACTTTGATTTAGAAAACTCCTTTAGGCCTATATGTGTATATACAGCGCCGTAACTTAGATTTTTCTCGGGGGGGGGGGGAGAAGCATTAATACATGTATTTGGGTCTCCTAGAAAAAGTTTTTCCTAATTCTTGGGTCCCCTCTTTCCATCTTACTCTTACTCTTTATGGGCCCCTCGCATCCTGTGGGCCCTCCCGCACGGCTAGGTGTGCGGGGCCGTTAGTTACTTCCTTGGGACTACATACATGACGAATTAATTAAGGGAACACTATTGACAAATCTCAAAGCCATACGAATAAATATTATTTCCAGGGCCTCTATCGAAATGGGCCATTATTCATTTTGTTTTATTTACTTTTGTGTGCTGTTTTGTTTATGTAATGTAGTGAAGAACCTGTTTGATGCTTCATTTATGATTTTTTGTTCGTATCGTATATGGAGTAAGAAAATTTTGTCTTAAAATAGCAGTTGCCCCCTGCCGCACAAGTTTCGGCCCTGTGTATTTATGCTGTCTCTTCATACGGGGAAGGGCCGCAGTGGCTCAGTGGTAGAGCGTTCACCTCTGGTTGCTGGGGTCCTTGGTTCGATCCTAGGTTGCATGAAGTGAGCTTAGTGGTGGACAAAAACGGTGTGCATGGGTTTTCTCGGGGTTCTCCCGTTTCCTCCCACTTTTATTCATTCCATCATTTTATTTATTTCTCATCACCACCATCTCCTTTAGCCTATATAGCATAAACGTGGGACGTAAAACGTAAAGATTTCATTTTATTTCTACATACAGGGGATAAAAAGACCTCAGCAACCGCTTGATGTATCATACATCAATAATAATGTATATGGAGAACGGAACTGGAAATTCAATGCCATATTCACAAGCTCTCGATTGACTTCTGTTCTTAGCCAACTGGATCCAATTTTTACATTTTTTTTAAAAATTATTATTTCTAAGATATTCGTCTTCTGTGCCTAGGTCTTCTTAATGCTCCTTTTCCGATTTGATTTCTAGTTAAAATTTTGGACGCGTTCCTGGTTTCCTCACTTCTGGCTACATGATTTGCCCAGCTGAACTTTCTAGACTGAATGATCTTAACAATGCAAGGTAAAGTGCATAAATTATGCAGTTTCTCGTTATGAAATTTCCACCATTCTCCATTCCCGTCAATCTTAGAGTCTGAATATGCACCTCAGGATTTTATTTTCAAATACTTTTAGTCTACGTTCTTCCCTCAAAATAAGCTATAATGTTTCGCAACCATATAGAAAAACTGGAATAATTATAGTTTTATAAGTATTAAGGTTGAAATCCTTCAACAGAATTTTGAAATTCGAAAACTTTGAGTATTTGAACTGAATAATAACACGAATTCCCTTTTTTAATCCTAGATATTTGAAAGTGTCAATTTTGTCCAAATTATTACTTGATTTTAACGTATAGAATGGTTTACAGTATTTTAGTCAGGACGAATTTGCATGTATATAGTTTCATGCTCATTCATTTCTAAAGTCATGTTAAGGAATTTTGTAAAGCATCTGCATTTGAGGTGCCCAGTATCAAAAGCCGCCAAATCCATTTTTTTTTTTTTTTTTTTTTTTTTTACCGAAATTGAGTTATATATCGCTTGTTATATGTTTGATCTAAAGGAATTCCATGGAAACAGAATTTTGTTCAAAAGCTTAATATTCCATACTAAAAAACTAGTTCAAATATGGGACTTTGTACGCGTGTATATGGAGCTTCACTTTGCGAGATTACTCGAAACTAAGTGAAATGGAAATGGCGGATTTCGATACTAGGCGCCTCATTTATTTGTACTGTCTTCATATTGTCTCCTATCAGAATGACATCATCAGCATATGACATACCCTGCTGAGTAACAGTCAGGTCTAGGCCTTATAATAATAATAATAATAATAATAATAATAATAATAATAATAATAATAATAATAATAATAATAATAATAATAATATTTAATAATCTTGATGTAATACCAAAAATTTTTGATCAGCTCATTTACAATTATCTTTATAGTTCCGTTGAACATTCTATTATACCTGAACAGTATGGCTTTTTGAAGGGTAAATCAACTGAACTAAATTTGAATAAATTTGACTTTTGTTTCTCCTGTTGTATATAATCGTGGTCAAGTTGATACTATTTATTTTGATTTTGCTAAAGCCTTCGATAAAATATCCCGTCATATGCTTCTTAATAAACTTCATTTCTTTGAAATTTCTAAATCCTTGATTCATTGGTTCGCTTCCTACTTGTTTGATTGTAAATTCGTAGTTAGATATTTGGGTTCTAAGTCATCTGTTTACAAGACTTCTTCGGGTGTTCCTCAAGGATCCAATTTGGGTCCATTATTATTTTTAATATATGTGAATGATATTGGTAATTATTTGAAATGTCCTTTTTTACTGTACGCTGATGATCTGAAGATATTTTCTGAAATAACTAGTAATCAGGATCACCTTAAATTGCAAGCCGATATTTCCTCAGTTTACCAATGGTCTGTACAAAATTCACTTCCATTAAACATGAACAAAATAAAAAGTATAGCGTTCTCCAGGAAAACGAATATATCGTATTTTTCTTACTCAATAAATCAGTATAGAATACAACCTGTTTCAATTAACAAAGATTTAGGTGTTATGATTGATTCTAAATTACTTTTTGACCATCATGTTTCAACCATGGTTTCCAAGGCTAGAAGGAATCTGGGACTCATCAAATGGGCTGCTAGAGATTTTAAGGATATTACAACTTGCAAAATTTTATATTGTGCATATGTACGTTCCCATTTGGAATTTGCTTGCTTGATTTGGAACCGTAACCTCATTAGCATTACTCAAGTTTTGGAGTCAGTCCAGATTTCCTTTCTGGCTTGGTTAAAATATAAATTTAAACTATACGATCTGCCCAATAGGGAGATTCTCGCTGGATTGGATTTACTTGCTCTTGAAGTTCGACGTAATTTAAGGCAAATTAAATTTATTCATGATATAATACATGCGAAACTGAACGTAATTGAATACTTGTTTATTAAAGTTCCCTTGTATAAATCTAGGCTTTATCGTCCTATACTGCGTAATAGTAATTTAGTTGGTTCGCCATTATTTATTTGTGTTGACAACATAAACAAAAAGTCACTCAAAATTGATTTCTTCGATTCGAATTTTTTAGTGCTTAGAAAACAGTTTCTGGATTGTTATATTTAATTAAAATACTTAATTTAACCTTTTTTTTTGTATATTGTCTATTGAATTTTCATGTCTTTCTTTTATCCATATGGTTTATATTTGTTCAGGTGTTTTATTACAAAATTTTTTAAATTTGTTTATTTTTATGATCTACATATGTAAATTCTTAGTGATATATCCTACTTAATTGAATCTTTTCTGAATTGAGGATGTGTTTGTAATTTTATTTTGTAATTTAGTTTGAATTCAACTCGTGTTAATGTTTTTTCTTTTTCTCTACTTGATTGTCATGATTTCATGTATTTTAATTTCTTTGTTTTGTTGTATTTTTTCTTGTAATATTCTATTGTATATATTTGTATATATGACCATTATGGCTTAGGCTGTGGTCGCAATCATTCATAATAAATAAATAAATTATTATTATTATTATTATTATTATTATTATTATTATTATTATTATTATTATTATTATTATTATTATTATTATTATTATTATTATTATTATTATTATTATTATTATTATATACAAATTTTCAAATCAGCAAGCTTTTATATGAAGATGATTTTATAACTCACTGCTAAGAAAGCTCCAATAATGGAAATTCACCGAAGTCGACATTCAACAATCCGGCAACCTGCGGACGTCAGCAGTACGAATTGCCGGGTTTTGGAATTCAGCACAAAAATGACTACCTGCACGGTCCTTTAAAGAAAGAAAATTCAGCAAATGAATTACAAAATTAGAAGAAATGAATACGAATGCGTGTTAGTAGGTATAATAAAAGCACAAACGACAAAGAACTAGGGATTACAGCACAATCAAAACAAAAATGGTGTCTCCAGAAATCGGTGGGTATAAATTTGAAAATGTGCTCCGAAGTCTATGCCGAAAGTTTGAAGGAACTGAATCAACGATGGCTGGATTTTCCAATATAAAAGTTGTATACACGTTTGAAGTTCAGACGATGAAATGGCCAGTCTTGAAACAAGGTACCCAAATTTTGATAGAGCTGCAGGAATTACATTACCTCCCCAATGCTTATCATATCTCAGTGTGACTGTTCTTTGCAGGCTTTCATTGGCGAAAGAAAGAAAAGAAAATCATGACGAGATTACATTCCAAAGTTATGAAATTTGCTTCAACTCTGCTGTAAGCCTGAAAGAAAAAGTAATATTAATCAGAAGAAACTTATATTTCTACCATTACATACTAAGATGTTAAGCATTCGTATGAAGCTAGGTTTCTTATGTGGATGGAAGGAGGGAAAAGTCAGTAACTTATATAAACATCAAATAATTATTAAGAATGTCATCGCAGAACATAGTTTTAAAATCTCAGAGGAAGTGGGAAGGGGTTACTCACCCCGTTGATTTTATTAATTTCAACTCTAAGCAGTGGAAATAATCTTGAAATCTCAAAGAAAATAAATGACATGCACCGAAATCGAATATTTTTGGCAAATGTTACCATTGAAAATTATTTTCATTTCATATTACTTAAATAAGGAAACTTCAAAAATTCAGGGAACTTAATCCCTTAAAGCTTAGATAAAATACGTGGGTCGTTGAAAATAATGTTTCCCTAAGCAGTAAGAAAGTAAATAAAATAAAAATAAATCATAAGACACGTTTGTAAACTATACCTACATGTGTAGATCGGTCTTTCCTCATTTCTCCACACAATCCTCATTTGAAATTCAGGCATATGTCTCACCGTTGAATCAATTTATCAAAACCCTTTGCAAAAAGTCAAAATTGTTTTATGAGATGTGCGATGTGCTGGAGACAGCATGAAGGACTGTGTTGTGTGATTTTTAGTAAGTGTACACGATATTTTGATTATTTATTTGTATAATTTCATTATTGTTAATTGTATTATTTTTATCAATCATCTTTATTACGATGATGTATTTGGGAAACACATTAATTATAATTAATGTATTTTTCAGATACGTATTAAGTTCCCAGATACATAATCGTAATAGAGATGATCTATGATACGATTAACAATAATGAAATTATACAAATAAATAATCAAAATACCCTATACACTTACTAAAAATCACCCAATTAATAATAATAATAATAATAATAATAATAATAATAATAATAATAATAATAATAATAATAATAATAATAGATTAATTATAATTAATAGATGTCTGATGCTTTAAAAAAAGGAACAAAAGTTATTATGTACATAATACAAACCATGATTTATTATCAATGCATAAAAAATATAAGTTAATTACTATCGTAATCGGAATCTGAAGAGAAAATCAAGAAGATGTTAGAAAACGTGAGGAAAGCCTGTGAAGAATATAGGATGAAAATAAATGTGAGAAAGACAAAGCCATGAAGCGGTCTTTCTCACATTTATTTTCATCCCATATGGGTCTTTCTCCATCCCATATAAATAGAGAAGTAGAAGACGAGAAAATAGAACAGGTGAATAGTTTTCGATATCTGGGTGCGAGTAGTTATTATTAGTGATAATATGAAGTGTGAAAGTGAAATAAAAGCAGGGATAGGAATGGCCAAAGAAACCTTTAGGAGAAGGAAAATACTATTTTATGGGATCTTGAATAAAGAGTTGAGAAAAAGACTCATAAAATGTTTCGTGTGGAGAATGGGCGTCCGAAGAAAATTTCCTAGGGAGGAGGACCATCTACATTACGTTTGGTATTATTTTATTTGTATGAAGAAAATCTTAAGAAACTTAAGTTGTTTTCGTGAGCCAGAGGGGGCCCGGGCCCCATCCTGCCCCTACCTTTGGGCTCCCATGGTGTGGAGTATTTTAATGTATGGGACACAAACATGAAAATTGACGGATGAAAAATGATGAAAAATGAATGGAAGTTTTCGAAATGTAGGGATGAAGAAGAAGAGAGTTAGCTGGATAGAGCGGAAAAGGGATGAGAGGGTGTTAGAAATAGTGGGGGATAAAAGAGCAATTTTAGATATTATTAAGAAGAGGAAGAGAAACTGGTTGGGATATTGGCCAAGAAGGAACGGACGTGCTACAGGGTATGGTGGCAGGAAAGAAAGGGAGGGGGCGAAAAAGGCTACAATTGATGGACGACATCAAAACAGAAAAATCGTACGTGAAGACGAAGAGGTTAGTGGAAGACCGTAGACCATACAAGCTTCTCAGTTGCGGCAAGTGATCTTCCAGTAATGGCAGAATATCTGCAATGATGATGATGATTATCGTAATGCAAAAACTCGAGAGTCTCCAGCTGCTGAGTTCGGGACACGTTTTCAAGCGCCCTGAACCTGAATAATTCAATTTAAATTCTATTGAGGTATGCAATGGCGGATATGGATATGAGCAAGTTGTATTGAAGTTAGCGAGATAAGTTTGAGCGAGCAAAAGTTCCAATTAACTTTACTAAAGTTTCATTGAGATGGTGGAAACTAGCAAACTGAATATCTGTGGTTACACAAACGCTTTTAGTGGGGTATTGTTTTCATCACACCTAAAAAAGGGTTTGAACCTTGTGGATATCAAAGGTGGATAAAACTATTTTGTGACCATTTTAATTTACATGATGAGTTGATAGTTCTTTTTTTTCGTCTGCAGGAGAAAAAGCCGTTCGAGTCTTCTAAATTACATTGAGAGAAATAAGTGTTTTTCAGTGCGTAACTCCTGCTTCCGCAATTGAGAAGAAGATGGCAGCTTCATTGTCTCTTTTCGTTTTCTATTCTCGCCTGCGTTGTCTCCCTTTTCTCTTGGAAGGAGATACGAGGCGCTTATTTCACGGTGAGCAGTCGCTTTCTGCTACCAATTTGAAGACGTTAAATAAAGCTGAGACTCGCTCTGACAAACACGTTCAAAGTGTCATCCTTAACGAGCGTAATGTGATTTTTGCTTCTTCCTCTTCTTCCTGCTTCCACTTTTCTTGTTTGCAATTGTCGTCGCAGAATGAAATAATGAGAATGTGAATTAGACGGTAAAGAGTGAAAAAAGGAGAAAAAAGAAGTGAGCATGCTTTATAACTAAGTAGGGCACGAATAATTGTCCAAATCGTCGATGCTCATTACGAAAACGGTTGTCTGCAAAGTGGCGTTTCATTCCTGGCTGATCTACTCCCCCACCCCCACCCTCTCTTCGGATGTCTCTTCATTAATAAAGCTGTGTTGAAGCAAACGGGCGACGACAGCGCCTGAGGGAGATAATTACGTGATGGTGAGAGAGCTTTGATCGCGTTTGTTAATGAGATGAACCAGTTAGTTGTCAGTCGTAAAAGTGGAATAAGCGAGATTTTGCTTCACGAAATGATAACGGATTTGGGCTGGGCTCAATCATATCATCATCCCACTTCCTCTTTGATAACTACCAAAAAGAAACGGGAAGCATTCTTACCGGGGAGAAGCTTGATTTTCAGCACACATTTGCTAAAATTGCGATCGTCCAGATAAGTGGAACGAAATGCATAATTTGGTTCTGAAATTAACGAGTCCTGTATCATTTATTTTCTTCAATATCAATTAATGTGACAGAACTTCGCAGGATAAAGTAATTTACAATTTAATTAGAAACTGAAGCACATTGTTTCCCGTTTTAATACGTGTTTTCCAATTAAATGGAAAACCTGATGTGGATTTTGGTGATCGTGTGAAACGCACATTACTATTATTATACCTAACTTATATTTCCTGTAATGATGAACATTTCTTCAATAGTTCTGTTTTCAACTTAAACACACACACACACATAGAGAGAGAGATATACAGGCACATTATATTTTAAAACATAAATAACTAATTTTAATGTTTGAAAGGTTTGAAAACTAACAAAAATTAGTGGTTAAAATTCTCCTTTCGCAGCTTTCAGGCCCCGTAAGAATCATACTGAGTTCTCACTGGTTGGCCTCACTCCCATGAGAGAATTTCTGACATTTTACTCTGAATATGATTATGAATATTTTCCTTTAAAGGAAGAGTTCATGACTATCCTAGAAACAAACGATAAGCATCTCAGTTTGAGTGTCACTTTAATCTTAGAAATCAGAAATCACTCTATAAGATATCGCTACATGCATTATTGCTTGATGGTATAACAGTCTTTGAATTATTGCTTACATACATGCTATGAAATTTTGTGAGATTGGTGTCGCGAGAATTGCAATCAATACCATCAAATTATTTGTTAGTGAGGTTCCATGGTTTAACTAATAATAATAAGTATATATATGGAATTATCCCGAAAACTATGGGTTCGGCACTAATATCTGTTATTTTGGATTATTTTTAAATTTTCCCCTTCCTTAAATCACACCGTCAAAATGAAATAACAAAATACATCCCTGGCCCGAACCTCAACTATGTTAAAAATTTGATGGATATCGGTCTTGTGATTCGAGAGTTATTAAGTCCCAAAAAAGTGATTTTCATTTATATATATATATCGAGAGAGAGAGAGAGAGAGAGAGAGAGAGAAAGAGATAGGTAGACATAGCAACATTAAGTTAATAATAAAATACCGATTTCACTCACACTCCTTCTAGGCTTCCATGTGGCAAAGTAGTCGAAACCTTGGGCTGATACGCTACTATTTTGTGTGTTTAAAATCACTATTAATTTTACTTTATGGTCTTTTTTTTTTTTTTAAAGACATTTATCTACTATTGTTATCATATGTACACTCATGTCCAAAATGATTGCCGCATATCTATAACTGTCTTCTTGTGAGAATATAATTTGATAATGATTGTGCAGGGTATTTTTAATACTGATACGATGTGTATAATCGGAAAATGAATATTTGAGGTAAATTTCATAGGAAAAGAAATATAAATACGAAAATTAGAATGAATAAAACAAAGTGTTGCTAAATGGACAAGAAAATTTTATTTCCGTTTCATTGTTCTTATTTACTGCTCTCTTGACATGAAATTTGCCACACACATGTCTTTGCCGATTATACACATACTAACATTGTAAGAAATACCGGGCGAATTCGTTATCAAAATATATGCCTACAACAACATATTTATAGACATGCGACAATAATTTTGGACACGAGTGTACCATATATGAAGAATGAGGAATTAACATCATATGAGACGACAGTTTCACTGGACATTGTGCATTAATCTAGCGTTTGAAAATGGTCCAAATCTCTCCGTGTTGTTTGGAATCATTAGTAGCTTCGTACTTCTGAACATTTCTCTCAATAATCTCATCCATGTGTATGTATCCTTTCCTGCTCTTGATTCCGTTTTAAGTTTAGCTCCATTCTGATAAAATCAGTTTCGTGCTTTCTGCTTCCGAATTAATGCAAGAAATCAAGTCTTGAACCTTTTGATGGTGTCTCTCGAGCAACGGATTTATTTTATTATTTCCTCATTCTACAACACCATTAGTCCTGTGGCACTAGTGGTAGCAAGCGTGTATATACAGGTAAATCCTCAGAAGCATCTTTGTTTCCTAGCCACTGATGTAGAAAATAATTCAAGGTTCTTCTCGATTGAATTTTGTCAACCACATTTCATCATTACTATTACATTCACAGTCGAGGCCTAACTTCTGCACATTCCTTGGTAGGCACTTTTTCATATGGAAAAACAACCATTCACATGCATTATTTGAAACACTGCTCTTAATACCAATATGGTGCCTCCTTCAAATATATGGAGATTAACACACAACAAACAGCATAAACAAATCACACAATAAATATTATGCTGTCGTAATTCTGTTAGCTATGTATTAGTTTGTTCTACGTCTTTATGTCAGTAATGTTCCAACAGTCCTGGGCTAGTTTTTAGTTTCGATGTAAAATCTTAATTCTAAATTTCTTTAAAAAACACTTGAGGTGATTAATAACTACAGTACAGAGTATCACAATTGTCACAACTTGTATTTTTGAAATAACCTACTAAAGAAAGTGATTACTACTGTCTCAGGTCAGAATTGACAGATATTCGGGGAAGTTGGAGGGCATACTCAATAAATAAGTAACAAATAAATTTGTTAAACATAACTAACTAACTCTATGGCCTATGGAACCCGGAGGTTCAATGCCGCGTTCATAAAAGCTCTCCACTGACTTCTATCCTTAGCGAATTGCATCCAGTTTCTACTTTGTATTCCAATCTCTGCGAGATCCATCTTAATATTGTCCTCCCATCGGCGCCTAGGTCTTCCTAATGGTCGTTTTCCGATTGGTCTTCCAGTCAAGACTTTGAAAGCGTTTCTACTTTCTTCCATTCTAGCTACAGGACCTGCCCACCTAAGTCTCCTAGACTTGACGACTCTAACAATGTTGGGTAAACCGTATAAATTATGTAGTTCCTCGTTATGAAGTTTCTGCCATTCCCCATTCCCGTTCCTCTTGCGTCCGAATATTCGTCTCAGGATCTTGTTCTCAAATACTTTCAGTCTATGTTCTTCCCTGATTTCTATCCTTAGCTAACTGCATCCAGTTTCTACTTTGTATTCCAATCTCTGTGAGATCCATCTTAATATTGTCCTCCCATCTGCGCCTAGATCTTCCTAATGCTCGTTTTCCGATTGGTCTTTCAGTCAAGACTTTGAAAGCGTTTCTACTTTCTTCCATTCTAGCTACATGACCCGCCCACCTAAGCCTCCTAGCCTCCTCGTTAAACATAAATAATATAATAAATACGATACGAAAAAAAAGTGACTGTGTCAATTCAATTCTATGTCACTTCAGTGAAGTAACATTTTGACACACGCCTGTTGCTACCTGAACTGTTTAGCTCCTTGGAGTAAAATGTTAAAAGGGTAGTCGTTTAATCAACCACCGGACATGATGATAAGTTATTTTAGTATCACACCCTAGATGTCGTTTATAGACAATTGTCAAACAACTACCTTTACAAAAAAAATGTTATTAAACGGACATAGCTTATGAGAGACAAGTGTGGAATAAATTAAGTATTTTGAGGAATGGAATATAGTCACGACGAAGAAGGACATAATGAACATAGAAATAACAGATTGCAATTTTTACTCACGCAAATGTTGTGAGAGAGGTCCCTCGTGGTTAACCAGAACCCCCATCTTTGGTGTGGGAGAATCGGGTTCGATTCCCGGCGAGAGCTCATGTGGCTCAGATCCCACATTAAGCTGTAGATCCACTTCTCATATAGCCTCACTGCTGAAACAGATGCCGAACTGAAATCAAATCAAACCAAAAATCAAAACTATTGTGAGAAAATTATTACAAAGCTACTTTCATGAATGATTACAGGAAATGTGTCAGTTTGTTGTTTGCATTAAATGTCAAATATACCACATAAATCTTTGCTCATAACAAGAAATGATAAAAAATAATACAATTCTGAATGTCAGTTGTTAGATATTTATGATATCCTCGGCAGATAATGTGCAGGCTTAAAATTATAGAATACAGTGCATCTATCTGACACTCGGTAGTTCGAGGTACTTGTTATACGTTTATTAAGTCACTGTTCTTAGCAAATGAAAGGCTTCGTTCACCACTATTAGTATATTAATCATCTGCGTTCACTATGCTAGCTAGGGTGTTACGAAGAACATGTGATATATATATATAGAAAGATCATATGGCGCTGTTCCTATCTCTGTTTTCCATTGCCCAGTCACCTAATTCTATTATATAGCTGCGTGTTACTTTCACGCCGCTCAACAGCTACTCTGTGTTAAACTGGTCACACGAGGCCTGTGTTAACCACAACACCGGACTTTCGGTGTTGAAATAACATGCAAAAGTATAGTCATGCTAGAACCACTGGCCTGTGTTTAAAGTGAGCTGTTTTAACTCTGTATTTACGTCTGTATAACTATACTGCGGGCCAAAGGCTTGGAGGAACAAGTAATATTACATTTACGGTATCACAGTACGTTTTAATTTGCTCTGGCCTTGCCTTCTGGAGATAAGTCTCGACATTTGGCGATCAGCAACTTTTACTTAATCAATAATACGTTAGAATCTAAATATAACTTAGATATGGCACGATAAAGCTTCGATATTTTATAAAGAATGTTTTATTTATGATTATCATTTATCACATCGTTTTTGTTGCATATTATTAAGTAACGAGATTAATAGTTCGCTTTATATTATTAAATACATAGATATTAAAATTGTAGATTAAGTAATCGTATATTATTAAATAGGTTTTTGTTAATGATGGAAGGGGCTGTTTCGTGTTGTCTTACTTTGTTTCAATTGAGGGGATAAGCGCAACAGTGGTCCAACCCACATTTTTTTAAAATGGAGGAAAATCAAGTTAAACTTAAACACATGTGGTTTTTTGTACAATATGTGTATATAAAATGTATGACACATTCAACCACTTGTGCTTACTTTTGTTATATTGTACAAAAAAGCACATGTATTTAAGTTTAACTTGATTTTCCTCCATTTTTAAAAATGTGGGTTGGACCATTGTTGGACCACTAATCCCCTCAATTTGAAGAACAGTTCCGGAGTCAAGTGCATCAGGGAGTACCAATTCTCTAATGAATCAAATTCTTCAACGAATGCACAGCTTCAAATTATCACTCCAAACATGCACTTAATTTTAATCTAACATTAAGACGAAATTCTATTGGTGCAGACTGCCTTGGTGACAATTACAAACCATAAACTATTGACAAATATTTAAATGATGAAATGGAACCTTAATAGTGGCAACCATTTATTTACACCCTCCCTCAACGGTGTCTTCAGTTTTCTGAGCAATCTATTGCCATAGATGTGGAAATCATAGTATACCTGTAGCAGTACATATTGATTCATCAAATGGAGCAACCTCTTGTCTGCTTGAATCTCTTGAACATTTCGGGAAAGCACTAGTTCGGAATGAAAAATGATAAAACGACTCCTTCATCTTGCGGATGAAATTACACGCACAAAGGCTAAAATCTGGAGAATATAGTGGATGATGGACCACTTCCCTGCTCCTCTCGAGCAAATAAACCATCCAAAGGTTGCAGTATATCCGTCGATCATTGATATCCAAGTGATGAGAGGATTATTTAGAAAGTTTCGTAATAGCTACCGCCGATTATGTTTCAAAAGCGAACATTTATCATATGTATCGATCTCACGTGTGATATAAGTGGAAATCAATGTTTCCGTTCCATGGTGTATATACAGAAACATTGCTGCTATTGAAATTCCAGCCCTCGTATATATATCTAAAAGAGATGTAAAAAAAAAGTATAAACTAATTTAGAATTATCTTGTGAGTATATGTTTCTTTCTCTTCCCTTGACGAGGAGTGCTCACCTTTTTACTTGAACATCAGAGTTTCCTGATTTATAGGCGACAGCATTAACAGCTGAGAGGAGAGTGTTACATAGTTTACAGGGAAACTTTCATTCAATGCAAGTTGGTGGCGACATTCTCATATAGATTGACTCAGTTGTTTCATTATTAAGAATTCAAAGATCTGTAAATACACGAATCGTATAATCTGCACACAAGTGTTAAATTAGGCGACACAGAGGAGACATCAGCATTTTTCTTTTTTGTCATTGGGTTATAAGCAAGGAGGGACAGACATAAATCCTAACAGGTATTAGAAGACTTAATCGGGTAAACAAATAGTACAGAGAATTAGACTACATATTTTCATTAGCAAGAAGGCACATTTTCATTAGTAGAGGTCTCCATTAAGGGTCTACCCTATGATCCCTACCAGATTTCTAAATGTTAGTCAACAACACAAACTTTAATGTTAAGTGCAACAAACAATATCAGCCACATTATATATTCAAAAGTAAATGAAGCAAGAAATGATTCCAGATATTTCCTTTTAGACCAAATATCCGTCACAACTTATGAATCCATAAGTGTCCGACATTCAAATTTGTCCACAACATGAAAGATCTAGAAACTAATTATTAGTTTATTTAATAGGATTTCGTTAAGTATTAAGTGGAATACTTTTAAAAAAATTCCAATGGTTTGAAATTATTGATTTATTTTTTTAACAAAATAAAAAAAGTAGTGAAAACTCTTTAAGCTGTGCGTAGCACCGGGAATGCTACAAAACGTCTCTATATAACAACATGGTATATTTCTTACGAAAATGTTATAAAAGTTATTTATTCTATTCATTTCGAAATTCGTCCAGATGTTTTTTTAATTATTAATACTGTATGTTCACTTTCACCTTTTCTCGCTAGGTTAATATTATAGCGTGATAATTAGAAAATAATTTTCTTCCAGTTGAAAACTGTTTAAAACATGGCCTGAATTTGCTGTGTTGCCTCTTTATTAGAATATAATTCCTTATAAATTGTAAAGCAAGGTTAACACACTTCGTGGTTTGACATTTGTGTATTTGTTAAAGTACGTAAGGACAGTTATGGTGGTGAATACAATCGTAGAAAAAAGGCTAACTCATATTTAACCACAGGTTGATTATATTACGTTTGGAAAATCTTCACGAGAACTATCTTCCCATTTGCCCATTTGACATTTGAAGTAAACCAAGATTTCGGGCAACATAGTGAAGAGGACAAATAAGTAATTTAGATTATAATATAATATAGTGAATTTGTGATGAGTATTCTCACCTTAATATAGTGAAATAAAAAGAAGTAAATAGGCGTAAATCAAAATATTAATTCGTATTGCCTAGACCAACAACCTTAGTAACAAGTGATGTACAACATCGAAGCTGGTAGCTAATATTTTTCTGATATTTCTATTTGTATTTGATCTTTTAATGTATCGTTTATCATTATGTTACATTTTAAAATAGGGTAGGCTTGATATGTTCAATAATTGCGTATTGTTTAATAATGACAAATATTCTCATTTTGTCAATATATCTTTGAAACGTTGTCTTTGAGTAAACTGAGAGTAATCCGTTATCCGGACAGCGGTACAAATATGCGGAATCCTTATGTTTACTACAGAAATCAGTACGAAACGTTATCTACATGCTACATATGCACTACCCTTTTCTCCGATTAGATGTTACATTATGCAGTTTCAGGATGTCTGAAATCTAAAAGTCTTCCGTATATTATGCACGTATTCACGTATGTTATATACTTCAATTGTATATTACAAGCGTCCACCTGTATGTGACATCCTGACCACCTAGTATATACAGTTTTTCGTTCATACCGAAAGTACGTTTATTCGTAACACTTAAACAGAAAATACATATAAAATATAATTTTTCAGTTATACGTTTGCTGTACGTTAAATCCAAAAAATACAGGATCTACACATGTAATCTACGTTTATATGTACACCACATACGGTTTTTTCTCAGTATACATTGTGTGATTTTCTTCCCAGAACATGAATCTTGTTCAAAGTGCATGATTGGTCTAGGTTGTTTGAAGATAGCTGGGATAGATTATTATTTTTTAAAACATTGATTTTAAGAACATTTGAAAGGAGTAAAAACTAAGAAGGGTTTGCAGTTAAGTTATTGTCTTTTCCAGTCGATTCCAGCACTCATCCTATGTGTGACGAGTCTTTTGTGAGGAAGAAATGCACTTATACGATTTGTGCAGACCTTATCGAAGAAAAACTTTCTTTACCGTCAGGTATTTTGCCAATAGTTTCTCTAGAAAACTATTTACATACATATTTGAGATTCCAACTCTAGTTTTTGGACCGACGAGACAATATTTGGTTGGACGGGCGTGTGAAATTGGTATGTTGCTCTTTTGCAACTCCATCAGCACATATTTCCATTAAATGCATGATGTAGTAGAGTACAGGACCACCTGTTTGTTTCTTATTTTTTGCCTATCCATCTTTGTGGAGGCAACTATCTCTCGTTTCTACGTGACATTTTGGTGGAAAGAATGTTCCATTAGCAATTAGGCAACGAATGTCGTTTCAACACGACGTCGCACCTACATATTTTGACGCAGATGTCAGGAATTTCCTCAATCAGATATTTGGAGAGCGTTGGATTGACTGTGGTGGAACTGTCACTTGTGAACAATGCTCACGTAATATAAATCCATTGGATTTGTTTTTTGGAGTGAGATGATACGTCTAATACACCTATCGCAACAAGCAAAGATCTCATTGCCAATGTCATTGCAGTTGCCGCAGTAATCTCACAAATATCATACGTATTTAACGTATCAGGCAAGTCTATATTCATAGCTGCCATTTGTGATGCCGAATCCGGACAGTTTCAACACCGTATCTAAGACGTTCCTCATTTCGCCTCAATCGTACAGGTGATCAACTTTACAATATCTTTCAGAAACTTATACAGAGAGGAGTCCCAAAGGGCCCAACTCATGCGCAGAGGGATCTATTACATGTCTGATCTTCGGATATTTCAACAATTTATGTTGTGTTCTTTTATGGACTGTCTGTCACTGCACTTTTGTCGTCATTGTCGTTATCCGTCACGAACAAAGGCGCCGATCCTGGGGGGCTGGGGGCCCCCCCTAAGCTCATCTGCCCCTCCCCTGTATTTTTATGAATATGTATTTTTCTATGAATTTTTTCTTGTTATATGTATTTTTTATGAATGGGATCCCCAAGATATAGTGAAATCGGCGCCCTTGGTCACGAAGGATCACTTATTTACACTTTCCAAGATGTCTCCCTCGTTAACACAACCTTTTCGATCTTTTTTGTGTAATCACTTTGCTGATTGCCTCCCGTGTTATCAATAATATTTTGTTCATGTGGATTAGAGTGAAATGAGTGCATAGTGTTAAGTGGTAGAGCGTTCACCTCGACTCAAAGGGGATTCTCTTTCAATTAGAGGTCAAATGACTTCGTGATAAAAATCGTATCCGTGTTTTGTCCGATGGATACTCCCATTTCCTCCCGCATCTTCATTTCCCCAACGCTTTTAAAATTTTTAAATATCATTAACCATCTGTCGTCTATAGCCCATAGAATATGATCATGACTCATAAAATTGAAGATTTTATTCCATTTCATTTTTTTGCAATGCACTCATTCCCTGCAGTAATTATGCAGGCACGCGAAACACACCCAAAATCCTTCTTCATCTTGATAAGGTTCAAGATATCGATGTTGTGTCAACGAATTTTCGATATTTACTGGGACGTTGTTCCATGTGTCATGAAACGGATCTATCTCTTCCAACGGAATATACGGGGAAACTCATATTTCCTGTGGTGAAATTTCTTCTGCCGCCACTAAAAGATTCTGAATCATGCATTTTTGGATAGAGCAAATTACAAGTTAAGACAATAACATGCCACCTAAGCTCGGTGGCTAATAGTTTTAGAGATGTTTACCTCGAAATTTCAGTTTTTCACGCTTTCGACAGCCTGTAACTCAACCACATCTTTTCAGAGTTTGATAATAGTGGACAAAGGTTTGCAATAATATAAGAATTTCAGTTTTTTTATGTATATTACTTCTTTTTGTTGACCTCAACCATAGGTTGGCGGGAAACATGGAAATTTTAAAACTTTTCTCTTTTCTTTGGGAGACCTGTATTATACTTTGGCAAGGTCTCTTCTTCGTATCTGCACCTAGATATTCTACGCTTGGTCTTCCTCTTCCTGGTTTTTCTTCTGCCTTTCCCTCTATCAACACGGTGATCCAATCGGAGTGCCGAATAAGATGGCCAACCATGCTGTTTCTTCTTTTTCCTATTATCTTCATGATCTGTCGTCCTTCATTAGCTTCCTTTAGTACGTCTTCATTCCTTTCCCTTTCGGTCCATGATATGAGCAGCATTCTGCGCCAATACCGCATTTCAAATGCATCCAGCTGGGATATTTCAAATATATTACTATACAATAAAAAATATGCATTACTGAAACTGAGTAGGATAATTGTCTCATGTACTCTCCTCAAATGACGCCCCTATTGTGATTTGGAAAATAAGAGTTCCCGAGGAAACGTTTTCTAGAATTTTTCTTGATTCTATGAATAGATTCCTCTTGCAAGTGTTGTAAACGATCTTTAGATATACCCTTTACATCGTTAAAGGAAAACATTACTGATAAAATGTATTGAAGAGAAGTGTAAAGAAATTAACTTTTGTTCAATGTTAAATTTATATTTATACTATCACTAGTTTGACTTATAATAAACCAAGGTTCTAAACAAGCTGAATCATATGAAATCTTGTTTTGCGTGATCATTCTCAATGTGTACATTTCTTAATAGGAATTGAAATGCTAACAATTACTTAGTAAATGTCATTGTGGAACTCATTGTCAAGAGAGTTCTCGAGATGGAGAAGAGGCTGTTCCAAGGCTACTCTATTGGATGGGAACCGGTGCCTTATCTTTGGACGCTGTCTTTCAACTAAGTTATAGCTATAGCATATATGACACGACGATGTGTTAAGCATGGCGCTTCGGAGCTTGTACTAGAACATCTTGACAACATATAGTTTTCAATCTTGTCAATTATAACAAGGTGGGATTGAATCCGAGATTCTCATTAGCGAAGTGTTACGAGTCTAGGAAACACAAAAGAACGAATTTCCTCTTCGGACAAGGACACCACAAAAAGTAAACAACACACATTTCACTAAAGTACCATAGCAACTTGTGGACATCTTCAGGGACCATTGCGTGTGCTTCTTCATGAACATTCCTCCAGTGAGAAGGTGTCAGTAATCAGTAGACTATCTAAGTAGGTACTATATTACTTAAGTGAAGTTTTCTCTTGTAATACACTTTAGAGTACCATAATGAGTAGTACAATCTTCTATGTTAAGTTAATGCTCGATTTGAGATTTTTCACATGTAAACAGCAATTAGCACAAGTGTGTTTATACAGTACAATGTTTCAATTTCGGTCTTAAACTGAAAAGCTGGGAGATGAACACAGTCATACACGTTCCCAGACTTGTTCTTAAGTCTGGTGTCTCATTAAATCTCAACAATATGTTCACTATTTTATCTCCTAAATCTGATTCAAACATTGATATTTTATTCTAAACCGATTCCAATTTTCCTCTTTATTGACACAAAGGATAATACTGCGGATGCTTTGGTATTTTCTAGGCAGTTACAAAACAATATATTAGTAACCTGTCATATAAACTTAAATGCAGACCGTACAAATAATTTGTTTATTTTATATTTCTTTGTTGTATACTTAATTCTTTTTCCGTTAGAAAGGTACGAAAGATGAAGAGACGAAATGAAATGAAATCTTTGAGTTTTACGTCCCACGATTATGCCGGTTAGGCGACGGTGATGATGAGTAATGAATGAAATGGTGGAGTGAAGAAAGTGGGAGGAAACGAGAGAACCCCGAGGAAACCCACGCACACGGTGTTTGTCCACCACAACGTTCACTTGGCGGGGGCTGGGATCGAACCCGGGACCCTAAGCACCAGAGGTGAACGCTCTACCACTGAGCCATCGCGGCCCCAGATGAAGAGATGAATCTTCACATAGGAAGTATTAAGATATTTTACATAGATGCTCTGAGAATATCTTTTAGTAGTGGGTGGGGGCACGAATGAAATGGAGGAAAAGGGAAAGAAGAAACCAAAGATAGCTTTGTAAATAATGATTATACTTAACTCGTGAAGTTTCAATGACTTGAACTAATAGAGAATCACTTGGCGTTGTCCGATTAAAATTATATATATTCCTGGATAACTTCCGTGAAGTCATTCGATTTTGGTGCAATATGGAGTACACATATTATTTCTGGTATTTGGGTTTGCGAAATTTTTGTCAAAACTTCATCATTTTATGAAAGAGGGCGTGTGTTTTGTTGGAAACCACAGACATAACAGCGATTGTTTGGAGTTGAAATTAGATGAACGAATTCATGCAAGTTATGATAGTGTTCACAATAACTATTCTCTAAGTAGAACTACTCAATTTCCATAAAATATCATGTAAAGCACAGTGGAGAATCTAGCCGGGGGCCGGTGGGCCTAGACTGCCCAGTTTTTGAGTGACAAAAATAATTTCAGCCGTTGTTTAGGTATTTCTGAAAGTTTATAGTAAATTCACGATATACCTATCATAGTCTGGGTTCTGGCTGTCCGCCAGTTTTACCTCCTAGATCCGTCACTGGTAGAGCCCTCCTCGAGTGTTCTGAGGTATTTGGCAAGACCCATTGGGGGTTCGAGTCATTATGTGGGACATGCGCTGATTTTTAACCGTCCCCAAAGTTTCTGTGTTTATGTTCCGTGTCTCATTAAATTAAGTAGAATAGAGATTAAGTAGATCTGGAGACAAATTTTCTAATTGGGACTAATTAAAATAATAGTGCTGGAGCCCTCCCTGCGGTGCGATGCATCCCTGGTTCAATCCCAGGCTATGTGAGTTTGTAATACACAACGTTGTACCCGTGGGTTGTTTCGAGGTTTTCCATTTCCTTCCCACTTATCATTCTTAATTATTTTATAATAATGTTCATTGATTATCCGTTCCTTGAATCTAAAAGACATAATCGTGGGACATGAAACAAGAAATGTCATATCATTATTTTTACACTTAATTACTGAATGTGAAAGCATGTGTTAAGGACTGGAGTCAGATTTTGTATTTATTTTTCTTTTGTATTAAGTTTTACAATTGAGTTCCTGAGAGTGAAAAGGGGCTATGCCACACAACCTGAAATTTTGATGTAGATACAGTTCCTGTTGGTGCTGCTAACAATTTTTTCCAATTACCCTCTTGATATTTGAAGGCAAATAAGCCATTGCCCAATAACAATACCCATTTGTTATGCATGTTATACTTAGTCTAATAAATCTTCATTTACCTCAAAGCTATCTGTTTGTGGCATAGCCCTTCTCACTCAAGCAAATTATGGGTGCTTGTGTTTTTAATTATTTATTTTTCTTGTACATAGTGAGCATTTTTCAGGGCATTAAGCCTGATTTATACGGCAGAGATGGAGTGGGTCAGTGGGTCGGTGGGTCAGTGAGTCAAGTGGGTCAAGTTTTCTGAGTGGGTCAGTGGGTCGTGGGTCAACAGCATGTGACCCACTGTGACCCACCACCCACCGTGACCCACTGCGACCCACCACCCACCATGACCCACTGCGACCCACCGACTCAGTATGATCTACCGACCCTCTCTGCTCACTGCATTGTAGACAGTATCTTCTGAAGCCTGGTAAATTTGTCTCCGTTTTACTTTCAAGACCTTCATTTCCCTTCCTTTTCCACTTGTTTCTGTCTACTTACCTGAGGTGAGTATATCTAACCAAGTGAAAAAAGAACTTCAGGCACTTTTGATATTTTTAATAGTAATAATAGCAATAGGACTTATACTACAACTTGGCTTTCGAGACCTGTGAGTTTTTAGAGCTAACTACTGGAAAAAATACATTTTGAATCTCTGTAATATATAAATTATTATATAAAAAATGAATGTAACTATGTGTGCCTGGTCATCACGGTCAAATTGCAAAGTCAAATGAAATTACTTTTGGTATATAGTTAGGCCTTAATCCAAATTGGGATGTTATATTGCTTTTATTATAATGCATAATATCCTAAGGAGGTGGTGAGGATCCGAATTTTTGCGAAAAAAATTAGTATCTCGCAAGCCATTAAACTTACGGAGCTGAAATTAAGTGTATTAACTCTTTGTTGAAAATAAACAGTATGTGTCCTAGCATTTTTAAAAATTCTTCTTTATGTGGGGGGAAGGGCACTTTCTACATATGGAAAATTGGTAGTGAGTTGGTTTGTAAAAATGATCGAAAACGATCGATGTTAGTTAAGAAAAACATTCAGAAACCAAAAATACAGTGTTTGGCTTCATATATCCATTGCTTTCTGCTATAATAATTGCTGAAGCTTATGTTTATTTTATGGAGCGCTTACAGTACAGCGCAATCAACCCATAAAGTTGTGAGAAAAATAGGCATAAAATTTGTACTGTGAGCTTAATTACACGGAAATTTGAAGTTTGGATTGTACGCCTAATTGTATGGAAAACTTTCTTCCCTTTACGTTGGTCTACTTACTTTGATTTGGAATTTCATCCTTTTTTCCACTGAAAAGTATTGATAATTCAACAAGGAAATAATTATACTATGATAATTTAATTGAAATTCATCGTAATTTGGCACATGGCAAACAGCAGTGTGGTAATTGAAGGGGAAGAAGGAGGGAAATTCCCATTCACCTCTGAACACTTTCCAGGAACCTCGTTCTCTTTCGCTTTCTAGACGGGGGAGGGAACTTGGTAATGGTATCAAACCTTCATGTGTAATTACAAAAATTAAATTTATAAACAAATAAGAAATCATCAGTTTATCAGGCTTTAATTGATAATTTGTTCACAAGATTCCCTATCAAAGGCGTGGTAGATGAAGTTTCTGTTCTACATTGGTCGACATTGCCAACTGACATGGTCGATATGGAAAAGATGTTGTATGGTGATAGAGAGATGATACTTCTTGCTAAGTATTTCAAACCTGACCAAGAAAAATCGTTATCAGACTTAAGTCTAACAAGTAGATTGTCAGTGAGAAGTTGCAGAAATCGGGTAGAAGTATTATAAATTTCCACGACACAGTACGAACGGGGATTTCCCCTTATGAATTTACAGATGACTGATATTACAAATAGACTAAGTGCTCAAATATTGTCTAACTTGTTGCTCTATAATGTTAATGGCCCACCGCTAGACAAGCTCAAAGTAGACGAGCTAGTTATTTCTTGGCTGAAGGATGGACATCATTCCACTGCGGATGATTTACCGCCAAAAAGTTACCCACAGGAAATAAATCCGATTTCAGATTTGTTTTAAGGTGGAAAATTACGAGTTACGGAAAATGTATACTTGTATTACTAATGGCTTATTTGTGTTATTCAACTTTCTATCTAATTTTTAATAAGTCTCTTCTTTGCTTTAGGTAAACTACTTTGAATGAATATTCATAATAATTGCAATTATGCATATTTGTAACTTAAAATTAACGTGGTGTTTTAGTGATTACACAAATTACAATTATGAGCATACTTTATGGAGATGCTCTCACAGAGGGTACCCGAGCACCTTTATACCCTATGAACAACCGATTTTTCAAGTCTTTTGTGAGAAAAATACTGTGAACTGAGAAACCATATTCTTTTCCATATTGTACAGGGATATTTTCCTGCGAATAGAAGTTTCTTGTGGAATGCGTTCAGAAATTAACACTTGCAAGAATACTCTCTTAGTACAAGTATATTTTAGGCACACACTAATTTCCCCCCACCTCGAACTGTTTCAATTTCCTCACTGGCAAACACTTTACCATTTTATATCGTAAAGGTCAGATCCACCGTTATTGTAATAGTGATGCTTGAGCGATTGACTAGAAATTCAAACTCCGATTAGTGACAATTTCACAGTCTTGTTTTATTACAAGTGTAAACTCTTTAGTCAGTTCAGAAGAGGCCGTGGATCGTGTTCAGAGTTGATGACGATGGATTTTGGTGAGTCAGAGTAGGTCAAAGTGGATGAGAGTGGTTCATGGTGGGTAGTGGGTCAGAGTGGGACACGGTGGGTGGTGGGTCAGAGTGGGTCATCGACCGTGGGTGGTGGGTCATGGTGGGTCACAGTGGGTCACGGTGGGTGGTGGGTCAGTGGGTCGTGGGTCAAGTTTTCATTGATCCACGCCAACTCTGTAATGTCAATGTGATGTTAGTAACACAGAATGAGTTATTTTTTGGACTATAGTGACGCTAAACACACACCATATGCACGGTATGTCAAATAACTTTTTCAATAGTTTAAAATAGGCCCCTTTTAATTTTATATTTTCTCATTTACAACAGGGGTAAAAGTGGATCTGTAAAGGTAGGGGGACGCTTGACGTCACGCCGTCTCCCATGCATATCTTTGTTCATTGTACTTTTTTTAGGAAGTAGGGGAACGCCATAGATATTTTTTGGAAGTGAGGGTATGACGTCCTCCTGCTTTCCCCCCCACTTTTACCCCTGATCTACAGCAATCACTTTAGTAGTACTACATTACACTTTGTACGTGGAGGACGCTACCTATTGGTTCCAAGTTTCAAAAAATACTTCTATACGTGACAATTGTGATCGTGGATTGCATTTTTGACGATATTAATTTTCTCTTCCTTTTCTACTACATTGTGAAACTCTCCATAACACCGTACACTTGGCAACGTCATTGATCATTTCTAAATTAACTGTACTTCGTATTCGTACACACAACCAATGCCGCGTTGCTAATACTCAACAGACGTGTTGACAATTGTTAACACTAGGTTAGCGCAGCCTCGCACCGTTTTGAAAATGTTCCTATAGTAAATAAAATGGTATATCCTTTGGCCGGCATTAAGGCTATATTGTTATAAATTGTTCCTGTTTGATGCAAAGTATACCCATTCCACAGTATTTAATAATTGTTTGTTCTTTATTTGGTTACTTAATAGAGTCAATGACTTTTAAAGAAAGACATTACTTATAAGGAGAACATGATCCCACAACCATCATATTTTGTAGTAAATGGCTTGTAGTACATAAATACACCTTCCAGAGATACTTGTGTTTCTTTACAGAAGGGGATTTTGCCATCACTCCTTTGTAATTACAACATTTGAGTACAGCATTTCGATACTAATCTATATTCACGTTATAGCTATTCGTTATAGTTATAACGTTATTCACGTTATTAGTAGATATCAACTAATAGGTTTACTGAATACTGCGTAAGGGGAGCTGAATGATAGACGGCTTACCTCTGGTGCATGGGGTCCTTGGTTCGATTCCTCATGAAGTAAGTTTGTGGTGAGAACATCGTGTCCGTGGGTTTTCTCGGGGTCCTTCAGTTTCCCCCCATTTTCTCATTCCATCAATTGCTCAATTATCATTAACTTCTCTAAATCGCTGTCTCCCTTAGCCTAAGAGGCAAAATCGTGACACTTTAAACTGAAAAATATATACCATATGAGCTTTGATTAATCTAACTTTGTATGAATCTCTGTAAGGTCACATCCTACGTATTTACGGACAATAATCATGTCTCCTCAGTGTCCATTATACGCAAGTTTCACTGTATTTCGTTTCTAGGGATCAGAAAAGATGGAGATTACCGAAAGGAGACAAAAATGAATAGCAAGTTCCGAAATGTAGATATGGAGAAGAATTGAAAACATTAGCTAGGTTGAAGCTTTAGAAAAAGAAAATCAAAACATGTGAATAGCCAGGAAGTAAAGAACGATGCTGTACTTAATTGGAAATGAAAATGAAATTAAATCTTTCAATTTATCGTCCTATAATTATGTCCGTTAAGTTAAGGGAGACAGATGAATGATAATGGAAGAATTGGTGGAATGAGAATGTGGAAGTACATCGGGAATACGCACGGATACGATGTTGACCACCACAAACTTACTTGGTCGGGGATTGAACCAGGGAACCCACAAACCAGAGGTAAGCGCTCTACCACTGAGCCACCGTGCCCCTATACTTAATTGGAAACAAGAAGGGGGACTGGTTGGGACATTACTCCAGAAGGAACTGCATCCTGATCAAAGTAATAGAAAATACGATGGAAAGAAAAGAAAACGCTTTAATTGATGTCTATGTTCGAAATACTGATAAAAATAAATGTGAAACCTTATGGTACTATGTTTACTAAGAGTTGCTACGAAACGAGACAGAGTTTTCGTTGAGATAAGACAAAGTTCTTGCCATAGAAGCAGATATAGGATCAGGAACAAGAATTCACTTTAACGGCACCTTTTGAACATGAAACACCCTTAACTATTGCCTCGTATGCAACCCGAATTATTATTATTGTTATTACGAGGGCTGCACTGAAAGTTTCGAGAATCACGTACTGGGAACAATGTAATTTTAGATTTTATTGTAGTTATAAACTGTCATCTTTATTCACTCCAAATGCAAAACCTTATGTAACTCGGAATCTTTGTCGTTTTATCATTTTCCCGAAACTTTAAGTGCAACCCTCGTATCAATTTGAAGGAATGAAGTGTCAATGATAATAGAGAACCAACGGTGATGATTTCCTATTGTGGATATGTTTTTGGGATGCGATGAAAATAATTATAGCCATCAACCTCATAGAATAGCAGTCTGCAGAATCTGAATACGAAGTTGATGTTTGTATGATTAAAGAAAACGAAGCTAGTTTCGTCCTTATCTAATAATAGTGCATTAGAAAAATATTACACAAAGAGGAAAGTTCTCTCATGTCAGGGATCTCTCTCTTTCTCTCTTAGAACTCTGAGATTCCATGATTATTTTATGGTCCTCTGGTTGAAGAGGAAAAATATTTCAATAGCAAATGGTGTAGAGATGCAGTGTTTGTGCACCAATCTTTGACTAATTTTCAGATCGCATAAAAGATTATCTGTTCTTCCATCTGATTGAAGACGCTTTGAAAGACGCTGCGTTTTCGTTAGGCTTAATTGAAGTTTGGAGAGGCCAGGCTTTGGGGATAAAAGCCTAACAAGTCGTTTGAGTGACTCGAGAGGCTCTTGAACAAATATTAATGGATCAGAACTTGCTGCAGCCGATTGTCGTGTGACACCCTTGGAGAAAGCCGATCCCTCGTTGCTTGAAAAAGAGCAAAGGTACTTACACGATGGACAAAACTTATCAACAAGTATAGATTCGCCAGCGTACTCTTCACAAATTCATTAAATTAGAAGTTTTCTGGTAAATTTCGATGAGCCTCTAAAAATGGATTCTCCAAGCTTAATTATGTATTTGAAATTTTTCAGAATCTCCTTTAAATTCTTTCCTTTCCTTCTTTTCCACCATTTTTCCTCCTTCCTACTTTGCTCAAGGAAAAATACGTTTAATAAATGGTGAGAGACAATATATTTTTCAGAAGCTGCTTAAGTATATATAGGGTAAGTTAAAATAAGTGTTACAAGCCAATATCTCGCGAACTACACATCAAATAGGAAAAATATTAAGTCAATGTACAATAGAGAGGGGCCTAAAAATGAGTCAAACACGAGGTTTCCCCAGCCCCCCATTTTGGGGGGAGGTGGTGTACGTGAAATTTCCAAGTGACAACATAGGTCGAGTGATGCCTCGTTCGAAGGACCTTGGAAAATGGAATAATTTTTGTAGGAAACAATTTTTTATATGGGGCACCGTTTTCAAGATGGCACCCAAAAATGGTCCTGTATCCAATCAAATTTCCAGTACTTATATAAATCAGAAACGGCTGAGTAGAAAAAGATGAAACAAAAAATGAAAAAGGAAAACGCCATAGACAATGGTGTTGTCGTGGTGTCTCCAGGGCACTCATCATGGGGCCCCGGGAAAAACTTGAACATTTCGAATGGGAATATTGGTCGAGTGATACCTTGCTTGATAGATCGTGGAAAACCAAACAGCTTAGTACAAAATTTGTTTTGATTTCGGGCAAGACTTTTCAAAATGGCAGCTAAAAATGGTTCCACATTCAGATACAAAGCGCAGTGTTCCAACTGAGTGTTACAAGCCAATATCCGGTGAACTATGAATCAGATAAGAAATATGTTAAGAGTCAATGTACAATACAGACAGGCGCAAAAAATGGGTCAAACACGATGTTCTAATTTTGTACTAAGCTGTTTGGTATTTCACCGCGACAACATCATTCCACGTTGCCTATGGCGGTTTCCTTTTTCATTTTTTGTTTCATCTTTTTCTACTCAGCCGTTTCTGATTTATAAGTACTGGAAATTTTATCTGATACAGGACCGTTTCGGGGGCCTTCTTGAAAACGGTGCCACATATAAAAAATTGTTTGTTACCAAAACTGTTCCATTTTCCAAGCTCTTTCGAACGAAGTATCACTCGACCTATGTTCCCATTTGAAAATCTCACGTACACCCCCTCTCCCAAAATGGAGGCTGGGGAACCTCGTGTTTGACTCATTTTTTAGGCCTCTGTCTATTGTACATTGACCCTTAATATTTTTTATTTAATGTATAGTTCGCGAGATATTGGCTTATAACACTTATTTTGACTCTCTCTCTCTCTCTCTCTCTCTCTCTCTCTCTCTCTCTCTCTCTCTCTATATATATATATATATATATATATATATATATATATATATATATATATATAACTCTATGGCCTATGGAACCCTGAGGTTCAATGCCGCCTTCACAAAAGCTCTCCACTGACTTCTATCCTTGGCTAACTGCATCCAGTTTCTACTTTGTATTCCAATCTCTGCGAGATCCATCTTAATATTGTCCTTCCATCTGCGTCTACTATCCATTTCATAAAGATAGGCCCCTGACTTCGTGGTGCTGCCGTGACGTCCAGTCAAAACTTATATTTCATTGTCGTACCTCGTTGGAATTGCTGGAATGTTGTCTTTTCAATACTTAAGACATAAAAATTTTCTTTGTACTATGTAGTCAGAAAAAAATAAAAATTAATGAAAAAGTGTGTATTTTTTCGCACATTTTTGGTAGATCAATGTTTATAGAGCTATATCTCAAAAAAGAGATCACATGAAATAATTTCCTGTGTACAATATGTAGATGCATCCGTTAACTGTAAGTTGTGAAAAGTTCAATTTTCATCACTTGATACTTTTTACGTAATTAAAACAAATGTACGACGCTAAGATCTTCTTTACCATGGTAGGTAGAGAAACGTACAAAACACTGTTCGAAAATTTGGAACTCTAGTGTTCCAAATATTTGGAACTCTAGTGTTCCAAATATTTGGAACTATTAACAAAAAAGGGTTTAGTTGGTAGAGTATTTATTTTTTTTTAAAAAAATGTTTACTTCAACATATTCTCTGCGTTAAGCGGTGAGCCATGTTGCCGCCCAATCTTTAAATTCCCCGCGCTTATATGAAGAAACAGCATACAGTAAATGAAAGTGCGGCAACGCTGTCGTGCAGTGTTGTCGCGTTTAGGAAGCTTGTAGCGCGAAGCCTACTTCATAAGAACGTAATAGGAAAAAGTATTTATCATAACCTTTCACAATATCATAAAAATATTAATGCATGTACACTCATGTCCAAAATTATTGTCGCATGTCTATAAATATGTTATTGTTTGATAACGAATTCGCCTGGTTCCTTATAATGTTAGTATGTGTATAATCGGCAAAGACATGTAGGCTATGTGGCAAATTTCATGTCAAAAGAGCAGTAAATAAGAACAATAAAACGAAACTAAAATTTTCTTATCCATTTAGCAACATTTTGTTTTACTCATGCTAATTTTCGTATTCTTTTCCTATGAAATTTACCACAAATATACATATACTTTACATATAGTATCAGTATTAGTCCCGACTTTACATATAGTATCAGTATTAAAAGTACCGGTACCTTGCAAAATCATTATCAAATTATATTCTTACAAGAAGACAGTTATAGATATGCGCCAATAATTTTGGACATGAGTGTACACATCTCAATGTAATCGAAATAAAACGTTGAAGTAACACATCCAAAAACCCATCTCTTAATCTATTTACTTCATTCACTTTCGTCATGGCTTTGTTGACTCATCGCTGCTCCTGCTATCTTCCCTAATATTTATAAACAATGGCTCCATTTCTACCTCAAGATCTATCAGTATACACACTCTCCAGCTTAAAGGTTAAAAAGAATTGTACTGTAGCCTTGGCAATCATATGTTCACCCAAGTTCTGCGATCAATTCCCCTGCCGAATGTAACACAGAATGAGTCCTTTGTTTTCTTTCAACGAAAGAAAACAATGCAATGAGTAGGTGACGAGGGCTGTATTTGCGTCTAATCACGTCGCACTGATTAAGTCTTCAACACTTCCCTTCGGTTCGTAGGCGTCAAAAACTTACACACACACTTACATCATATGGGTTCATTGCAATGAGACGGACGAATGGGCATTTATATCTTCATGAGTATATCTTGTGCTTTTTGATTGAAAAAAATGGATATTCCTTCACGAGCGGCAGTATTACAAAAAGAAAAGGCAAAATGTTTAGCGATAATGAAATTGCAGAACTGATAAATGACTCCGACTCAGACGGTTATGAGTTAGTAATTAATAGTAAGGACATTGATTATTCTGTGCTCAGTGGCGTATCCGGGAGTGAACAAGATAGTAACTCTGTTTCAAGTAAACCTGAAACTGCGCCGAAAAAAAAAGCGCGTCATTCCTATTCAAAGGCAGATTCTAATGTAGCTTGGAGCTCTTAGATCTGAGAACAGATTTTCTGTGAAGTGTAAACTCAATATTACATATCAACTAAGGTTGTATCATATAATAAACTTTGTGCGTGTTTTTGTATCTGTACAAGTGTATTTTGTACTGCGTGCAGTAAGTGAAAAACTGACAAAAAGCAACAAATTTTCGAGGACCATCACATGCAAATCCAAACAAGATAAGAGTTCGCTTTTCTAATTTTGAACACTTGGTACATTTACTGTATATCCTGTTAATTTCTAAGAAGTTCGTTTAAAATCTGTGGAGACATTACATTTTAAAAATATCTCTAAAAAGTGCCGGACAGTGTGCGTGACAAGTTTAAATACCCGTCCGGCTGAGAGTGTATACGCGCCAGGAAAATGTGGCAACGTAGCACTCCGTATAAACTGCGATAGCGAAGGGCGCAAAGCAGAGAAAATCATAATGTCATATTTGTGATTGTTTATCCTTTAAAACAAGTCAAAATAGTTTGGTTGAAAAAGCTACTTTAAGATCTTTCTAAAAGTTTTTTCAGATTGTTAATACACCGCAGCAATTCAGAGATAATGATGTCTCACTTTTTACTGAATAACAAGAAAATTACTAGGTGTTGAGTAATGAAATTTTCAGAACTTGCAGGTAATATATGCATCTACATATCGTGCACAGGAAATTATTTCATGTTATCTCGTTTCCGAGATATAGTCCTATAAACATTGATTTACCAAAAAAGTACGAAAAAATACGCACTTTTTCATTAATTTCTATTTTTTTCTCACTATACAGTACAAGGAAAATTTGTATGTCTTAAGTATTGGAAAGACAACATTCCAACAATTCCAACGAGGTACGACAATGCAGTATAAGTTTTGACTGGACGTCACGGGAGCACCGCGAAGTCAGGGGCCTATCTTTATGAAATGGATAGTAGGTGTTCCTAATTGTCGTTTTCCGATTGGTCTTCCAGTCAAGACTTTGAAAGCGTTTCTACTTTCTTCCATTCTAGCTACATGACCCGCCCACCTAAGCCTCCTAAACTTTATGACCCTAACAATGTTGGGTAGACCATATAAATTATATAGTTCTTCGTTATGAAGTTTCCGCCATTCCCCACTCCCGTTCCTCTTGGGTCCGAATATTCGTCTCAGGATCTTGTTCTCAAATACTTTCAGTCTATGTTCTTCCCTCAGAGTAAGTGACCATGTTTCGCAGCCATACAGAACAACAAGCATAATTATCGTTTTGTATATTTTAAGCTTCAAATTCCTCGACACAAGAGATTTTGAACCGAATAGTAACACGAATTCCTTGCTTTTAGTCGACATTTAATTTCTTCGTGAATATGATTTTCCTCTGTTAATATTGATCCTAGATATTTGAAACTATCCACTTTATCAAAAGTATTATTTAATATTCTAACGCATCCATAATTTGCTGTATTCCGGTCCCGACGCACTTCCATGTATTTAGTTTTCTCTGCATTTACTTCTAAACCCATGTCCCTGCAAGCGTTTAATAAGATCTCTGCAATACTTTCTATTGTTCTCCTATCATCCCCTATTAAATTTACATCATCAGCATATGCCATAATCTGGTGAATACCGTTCAAGTGTAGGCCCTGGTTGCTATCTTTGATTTTCCTTATAGCGTATTCCAGAACGAAGTTAAATAATAATGGCGACAACGCCTCTCCTTGTTTCAGGCCATTTTGGACGTGAAAGCTCGTGGACAAAAATTTTCCTACCCGGACTTTACTTTGGGATTTATTTAAACATATCTTAATTAATCTAATTAGCTTTCTCGGTATTCCAAGTTCTGTAAGAACGTTGTATAATGTTTCTCTCCTAACCGACTCGTACGCCTTTCTAAAATCAATAAATAGTTGATGTACCGGGGTATGGTATTCCCACTTTTTTTTCGAGTATTTGGCGAATGGTAAATATTTGGTCGATAGTTGATCGATTTCGTCTAAATTCGCACTGATAATCTCCAATAATTTCATCTGCGTATGGGGTCAGTCTTGCTAACAGAATATTTGAAAGGATTTTATAGGATGTTGACAGAAGAGAAATGCCTCGATAATTATTACAGTCAGTTTTGTCGCCTTTCTTGTGAATTGGAACAATGATTGATTCTTTCTACTCTTGTGGCAATTCTTCCTTGTTCCAGATAAGGAGAATAAGTTTGTGTATCTTGTTCCACAATTTTTCGCCTCCAGCCAAAATTAACTCAGCCGGAATTTCATCTACACCCGGAGATGGTATACGGACAAAATCTCGCGGCCGAAACATCGCCGCCCAAAATCTCGCCGGCCAAAACCTCGCGGGACAAAATCTCGCCGGGCCAAAACCTCGCGTGGCCAAAACCTCGCCGCCCAAAACCTCGCGGGACAAAATCTCGCCGGGCCAAAACCTCGCGTGGCCAAAACCTCGCCGCCCAAAACCTCGCGGGACAAAACCTCGCCGTGCCAAAACCTCGCGTGGCCAAAACCTCGCCGCCCAAAACCTCGCGTGGCCAAAACCTCGCCGCCCAAAACCTCGCGGGACAAAATCTCGCCGGGCCAAAACCTCGCCGCCCAAAATCTCGCCGTGCCAAAACCTCGCCGCGAATGAAACTTTTCTTTAAAATTTACCCAATGTGTTTCCTATTATGCAATTCCACATTACAAATAATAATAATAATAATAATAATAATAATAATAATAATAATAATAAGATACAAAACATCTTGTGCGTGGGCTTTCTTGGGTTATTCCCGTTTCCTCCCACTTTCTTTATTCGATCATTTCCTTCATCCTGGTCATCTACGTCTCCTTTAACCTATAGGACATAATCAAGGGACGTCGTAAAAACTCATATATTGTTTCATATTTTCATAAATATTATTAGATTTTTGTTAAAATTTTAAGTTTTTGGATGTTCCAAAGTTCACGAAACTAACCTCGTTAGTTGTCATTACTTTCCTTATGCAGACTTTCTTTCCCTATAACCAGTTTAAAAACATCCTGTCGCCCTACCTTCACATTGAAATCCTCTAATACAGAAATAGAATTTTCATATGGTATCGAGGGACTTGGTCAAATACCCGTGATACTTCTTCTGAAACAGCGTCTTTTATACCGTCATCCTTATCATCTGTTGGAACATTTACATTTTGGTCAGGCGAGATTTTGGATATGGCGATATTTTGGGGCGCGAGGTTTTGGCCCGGCGAGATTTTGGCCCGCGAGATTTTGGGTGGCGAGGTTTTGGCCAGGCGAGGTTTTGGCCCCGCGAGATTTTGGCCCGCGACGTTTTGGGCGGCGAGGTTTTGGCCAGGCGGGGTTTCGGGCCGGCGAGATTTTGTCCCGCGAGGTTTTGGGCGGCGAGGTTTTGGCCAGGCGAGGTTTCGGCCTGGCGAGATTTTGGGCCGCGAGGTTTTTGGAGGCGAGATTTTGGCCAGGCGAGGTTTTGGTCCACGAGGTTGTCGCCGCGAGGTTCTGGCCGCGAGGTTTTGTACCCAAACCCCCGGAGATTTGTGTTTTTTTTTTTTTTTTTAATTTCTTTATAGCGGTTTCTACTTCTATTCGGTTGGGTTCTGGAATATACGGTTCTGCGGTGTGTGTCACCTTTTCTCCACGCACACTAGTTTTTGGTTGCGTCTTAAGCAAACCGTCAAAGAAATCTTTCCATCTATTTAAGATGCTATCCGTGTCAGCGAGAACTGTACCGTCAGATTTCTTTAATATATAAGCACGAGGTTGATAGCCCTTAAATTCGTTGATTCTCTTATATATATCCCGGATGTTTTTATTTTTACTATTATCTTCAAGTTCCTTAATTTTAGCTTTCAGAAAATCACGTTTCTTTGTTCTAAAGGTTTTGGAAGTTTCCCGCCTGATATCTGCGAAATTTTGTGCAGTTATTTCATTCGGATTTTGTAGCCAGCGTAATTTTGCCTGTTTTCTCTTCTCCGCTAGTTTTATGCATTCCTGGTCGAACCATGGTTTGTTCCTACGTATTTCCGCATGTCCCAATTTTTCTTTTGCTGAAATTTTAATGCTATCTCTAATTTCAATCCAAGTATCCTCAACACTAGTGCACTCCGAATCTTCTAAAGCCGAGAAGCTATTCGAAACTTCAATCTGGTATTCTTCTCTTACCTGGTTCTCTTCTAATTTCTTTAAATTGAATCCTTCCGTTTTCGGACAATGAATATTACCTTTATTCAATAATAACCTCTCTCGTATTATCGCTGCTACCAGGTAGTGGTCAGTGTCACAATCAGCCCCTCTAAATTGCGTATATATACAGTGGCGGATCTAAGGGGGGCTATAGGGGCTATAGCCCCCCCTTGACGCTCAGGTATACACTGGATAAAATGGGCTTTAATCCTGCTTTACACTGGATAAACTGGATATATATAAATATTCTTTCTCTTCTCAACCATCGGTTAGTGGACAATATGAAAATTTTAAAACTTTTCTCTTTCCTTTGGGAGAGTTGTTTTATACTTTGGCCAGGTCTCTTCTTCGTAACTGCATCTAGATATTCTATCCTTGGTCTTCCTCTTTCTGGTTTTCTTTCTGCCTTTCCCTCTATCAACACGGTGATCCAATCAGAATGCCGAATAAGATGACCGAGCATGTTGTTTCTCTTTGTCCTCCTTCATTAGCTTCCTTTAGTACGGCTTCATTCCTTTTCCTTTCGGTCCATGATATCCGCAGCATTCTGCGCCAACACCACAATTCAAATGCTTCCAGCTTGGATATTTCAGCTTTTCTCAATGTCCACGTCTCTGATTCGGAAAGCGCCACGCTAAACGCTAGTCTTGATAAATCGTTTTCGAATGTTCAACGACACATTTCTTGATGTTAGAAGCCCTCTTTCCGTATTGAATGCTTATTTAGCCTGTGCTATTCTGAAACTTACTTCTTCTTCATTTTTTATGAGGATATTAGGCTTCTTAAATAGGGAAACGTCTTAACGTCTTCGATTTTCTCTCCCTCAGTCATCCGATTGCTCCTTCCTGTTCTGCTTTTGTGCAATGTTATCACTTTGGTTATTTTCTTATTTATCTTCATTTTGCATGTTTCTTCCAATTGGTCGTTCAGGTTTGAAACTGCTTCCTGCAAATCCTTTTCTTTCTCTGATATATATACAGGATGACTGGTAAGTCGATGCTTCCTTGCAAGGGGATGTTCTGTAAAGTACTTTGGAACATTTTCACCTATATGAACTGGGAAATAGAACCTACTATTGGGAAGCTGAATGGATTCCCAAAAAATTGTATATAGATATCTCTTACCTTTTTTTTGTTCTGAGTAAATCAGTATTGGAACCGAAAGTAGTAATAAATAACGACTACCAATTTAGGTAGAGTTTCCAAGTTGTTGTAGTATGTTTTCTTGAGACCAGAAAATCACTTGTCGCTATCTAATATAAATATAAAAGAGGAAATGTTTAATTTAAACTACTTCCGATTTCAATAGAGGGTTAACGGAAGAGATGGAATCTATTCTTGGTAGCCTAAAAAAAAATTACAAAAAACCGCATCTCGATATCACTTACCGATTTTGCTCTATAAAAGATCAGAATTGAAATCGGCAGTGGTATTCTTAATCACTTTCGGTTTTGGTAAAGTGTTGTGGGTTAAGATATTATGTTCTCTTCCGACCCTCAATCATTTGCAGGAAATCGTTTGTTGCTACCTATACCATTTTGTTCCATGTCGATAAATGTTGAAACCGGAAATGGTTCATTTTAACCACTTCCGGATTGGATGCAGGTTCAATGAAGAAGGCAGAAACAATGGTTGGAAGCTGAATCCGGTTGAAAGAAAACTGGATTTCCATATCTTTTACCGTTTACGGTTTTTTTTTTTTTTTTTTTTTTGGAAATCAGAATTGAAACCAAAAGTATATTAAATTTGAAACATTTCCGGTTTCGGTAGAGTGTTTGTAACAGTCACAGTATGTTACCTTGATTAGCTGAATTGTTTGAAGAAAACCGCTTCTCGTTATCTGTTACCGTTTTCATTTTATGGTGATAAATGTTATACCGGATGTGACTAATTCGAACCACTTCCGGTTCAAATAGAATGTTAACGGAATAAATGGAACCTTTCCTTAGGACACTGAATCGATTGCAAAATCCCTATATCTCTTCCCGCTCTGATACCTGTCAACAGATGGAAGGACAAAGCCGTTCTGTATATTAAGACTTCCGACAGTGATGCATAGCTTCGTTTGGAAGTCGAATAAACATACTGTATTATTGACAACTAAGTAGGGAATTCTTAATTATGTATAATATAGTACTTATACATACCTTGTGTTTCGTATCACCTTACATTTTCCTTTACAAAATAACAGTGAAAACAGAGAAAAAAATTGACGTATTGCGAACAATTTACGGCTCCTACAATGACGACGTTTGGTACATTGTTAAAAAAAACAGCCACGTGGCGGCACCACCATGCAGATCGTTTAGGATAAACCACACGGGTACAATTTAGGAGCCACTACAATATAGGAGACTTTCCTCTAATAATTTCCACCTCTGTTTACCCCGCCTCTTTTCAAATTTTCAAAAATTCTTCGTTGGAGGTACTTTACGTCACAATTCAATGCACTGCCTAAACTTCAAGTTTCTACCGTAAGCGGTTTGGCTAGGCATTGATCAACCAGTCAGTCAGTCATTTAGGACTTCTATATAAAGACTTTTTTCTCACGTTAAAGCTATCGCAAAATATACAGGATACATTTGTAACAGAAAAGGATATGTCCTAATTTTTTAGGTGTCACAGAAACATGGCTGCCCAACTCCAAAGTAATAACCTAATGAATATGTTTAAGGAAAACTTCCAAAATATCTTTCTATCAATTATTTTTGCTATGTTATTCCAAGAATACAGTATTAAAAGAAAACCCGCTTGACTGCAACTCAAACAAGGTACAGATTGCACCTGTACTCCAAGTGGAATAAGTGTAAATGAACATCACCTTGCATTTTTCACTACATGTGAGAATACAGATTTTTTCTGACGTACTTTGGAGAAAAGAATACAATGCTCACATTAAATCTTTGAAATGTAATGTAGTGTCTCAGTTCTTTTTGTTGGACTCAGAGCTAGTGTTGCCAAGTTATAAATGAAAAGGAAACGAACATTCTTGTCGGGATATTTTAAACACTTTACTGTTATTTCTCTGTTTTTGCTGATATTGAGACAGTGTTTATATCGAAATAAAGGCCTGTTAACTGCAATTCAACAAAGTATAAGTCAGATTTTCACTTTAATTAGGGCTTTATTTAGATGAGTCTAACAAGGTACATACGCGAATTGTTCCCTGGGGGTTCGTGTAAAATTGATTCAAATGCAAAGTTTTCCGTGGTCCAATGTGTATTGCTAATTTTAGTTGCCCATACCGGTAATTTGCATATTTATGGGCCTTCATATATCCGAAATTTAATCATACACTACTATAACGCTCGGACACAGAATTGCTTCTAGTTTCTTTAGGTGTGACTGAACATAAATGTGGGCATGTGCAAAACCTTTGGAACAAGTACTGCTTCTCTGACACATGTTATCCACCCCAGCCGCCATATTGGATTCAACTTTTTTTTCAAATGGGAATAGGTGCAAGTAAAATATCAAATTCATGTACAATTTTCTCGGAAATTGATTGGAGTAGTGAATTTTACCGTAGCTTGGACCAATGCTCTGTAATCAAATAACTGGAAATCTGCACACTATTGAATACGCTTCAGCAACCTTATCTAGAGCGGAAAAAAACATTCCCAATTTGAGAGAGAAGCATTAGCTGTTGTGTTCCCCATCTGTAAGTTCCGCAAATTCCTTTATGGACGGCATTTTAAATTAGTTATGGACTCACATCCTGTCCATTGGGTATTTGGAATAAATTCGCCTCCCACAAGAGCGTCCTCAAGGCTGCAAAGATGGTTGATTGTATTAGGAAATTAAGGGTTTCAGCTATTGTAAACATAGCAAGTAAAGGTAGCAGATTTCCTTTCTCGGTTTCCTGCATCGGAAGTCACAGAAGATGAAACAGTGTCTCAAAATTACATACCTCAAATAAATATTTTTATTCTTTCGAAAAATGAAATACTTACCGAAATCGCCAATGATAGTTGGCTACAAACTGTAATTCGCTGGACAAAAGACGATTGGCCTAAATAAATACCTCGTTGATACTAAGAAAAATAAAGGCTTCTTTAAATAGAAATATACTTTTGGATTAAAAGGGAAATTTTTAGTATTAAACGGTTGTACTGTTCTTCCTCACAAAGTGAGATCACAGTATTTAACTAAATTACATATGAACTAGGGATGGCCACAAAGTTCCGGTTCCGGCGGAACCGGTTCCGCGAGGAACCGGTTCTCGGAGATCCGGTTTTCAGAACCGGTTCTGGAACCGGTTCCGGACCTGGATCCGAAAACCCGGTTCCAGAACCGGATATTAGGAACCGGTTCCAGACCTGGATCCGAAAACCCGGTTCCAGAACCGGATCTTAAGAGCCGGTTCCAGATCTGGATCTGAAAACCCGGTTCCAGAACCGGATCTTAGGAACCGGTTCCACATCTGGTTCTGAAAACCCGGTTCCAGAACCGGATCTTAGGAACCGGTTCCAGACCTGGATCCGAAAGCCCCCAAAGACCCGTAAAGGAGGCATAAAGTTCACCTTCAAAAATAATGCAAAGAGGACCATGCGCTTGTGCCTTCCCCGCCCAGACCCGTTTGTGCCCCCAGAAAAACAATTTTGGTCCACCAGTGGGTGTTTAGCCAAATGAGTTGGCCAGTTTGCCTGCTTAACCAATGAGTTTGCCAGTTACCCAGTTTATTTAGCCAAATGAGACAAGCTGCCGCCGCCTGGGCGCCTGCCTGTCGCTTCCACCATTTCATCTAGCATACTGTTCACAGCTTGCCAGCAGCTCGGGTTTAGCGTAGGGATGGTCACAAAGTTTCGGTTCCAGCGGAACCGGTTCCGCGAGAAACCGGTTCTGTTTTCAGAACCGGTTCCAGACCTGGATCCGAAGAACCGGTTCCAGACCTGGATCCGAAGAACCGGTTCCAGACCTGGATCCGAAGAACCGGTTCTAGACCTGGATCCGAAAAACCGGTTCTGGAACCGGATCTTCTAGAACCGGATCCGTTCAGACCCGAAAACCGGTTCCACCAGGATCCGGTTCTGGCCATCCCTAATATGAACCATTTAGGAATTGCATGATGAAAAATGTAGTCTTAAGTGAGGTATGGTGGTCGAAATTAGTATAGGAGATACACAATTGTATCAGGAATATACTTTATATCAAGCTATGTCTAATTTCTGCCCAAGAACCGACTACAAATGTTGGAAGTCTGAGATTAAACCTTGGGAACGAATTCATTTCGAACACTTTTATATTTTCAGCGTTACCACGTTACTATTAGTTGGTGCTTACTCCAAGTGAGTAAAAGTTTGGATGGTGAATTCGAAAAAAAAGCAGGGAAATTCAGTTCAAACTTGACAAAGTAAGTGTTTTCCTACTTTGGTTTCCCAAAGACAATAGTTATCCGACAACGGTCCACCATTTAGAGTTGATTCTTTTATCTCGTACTGGAAGGAGAGGAACATTAAATTACTGCAAGTTTAACCATATTATCCGCAAACTAATGGAATTACTAAAAGAAAAGAGCCATCTGCCAAGAAAATTCTAAACATTAAATACCACAAAGCTGAAAAATTGGTGAACAAAAGTTAGTTTCGAGAATGGCTTCACCACATTAATAATTTGTTCTAGCACACAGCGCCATCCTCAACCAAAATATTTCTACAAACGTCACTCTTTCTTAAAAACCAAGAACTTAGTTAAAATTTACTCTAGTCTATCAGCCTAGTCTATCTCAAAGCCATCTACAGCAGCAGCATTCCTTCAAAATGAATAAAGCATTATGGGTAAAAATACTCAACACAAAATACTCACGAGGTGTTGGTCAATGGAACTTGGAGCTCCACTATGCGCATCATATTACAAGATCTTACTGTTCATCAGAGAATTCTTCCAGGGTATTCAGCCAGAACGGATAAAATAATGAAAAGGGCAAAAGGGCACTCGATCATCTGTGGAGAAATGAGAGGCATCACGGAACCCTGGGAAGAGAAGTTCGTAGGGGCACCAAAGTCAACGATTGCAGTGCTAATGTTGGTGATGGGAAAGAAATACCTATTCCATGCGACATAGACCACCAGACAGATGAAGTTATGGTAGTTTGAAAAAAAGAAGAGTGGTAAGTATGGGCAAGGACTGTTAAATTTGACACTCACCGATGAAATAAATGTAGTTGTTCATTCAATAATATGCTTACAAGGATATATATATATATGTATACGAGGCGCACCAGAAAGTAACTTCCCCACGCATCCCATAGCTAGGAAATTATATGTTGCGCGAAGCGACTGCGTACACGCGAGGGAGAGTGAAGTCCTAGCATGGTACATACGTCAGTGGAACTTCCCTGGTGCTCTGAGTAGCGTCGTGGCAATAGTTGAAGATGGACGTTCCTATATAGATGTACGTTCCAGGTCCCGCAGCTTGTGAAGTGTGAGCAGTGATAATTTTTCAATGCACAGGGCATACCGCCGATTGTCATCTGTGCCAGATCTATAGGCCTAACGTCATGAGCAAGCAGATGGCATGTTGTTGGTGTAGACAATTTGTAGGAGGATGTCAAAATGTGCAGTCCTGTAAGCAATCCACTTTTCGTTCCCTGTGATGAACAGGGCCAGAAAAATTTCTCTCATCGTGGTATCGTTGCAAAAATGTTAATGTTCACATGCAGCGGGAGCTGGAAGAGGAACATCCATCTCCAACCACTGCCACGATGCCACGATGTTATTGACAGCAATTTTTCCTGTCGATTGCACCATGCTAGGACCTCAAGTGCTCATAGTCGCTTCGCGCAACATATTGTTTCTAGCTATGGAACGCATTGAAAGTTACTTTCCAGATGAGCCTCAGGGTGGTAGGAAACTCTACCGACATAATTCGGGAGGTGATTCCTGACACCGAAACAAGAAAAAAAAAGCCTTTTTGCACTTTTCTCTAGGACACATGGTTTCGGAGCTACATGGTGCCGAAAACGTGGCAAAATACACTTTAGAGCGCTATATCCTCTATTTCGAATGATACAGGCAAGGCGGCATGGTCCCCTGAAAGGAATGAGACCTGCTCTATTCAAAGATGGGTATGTCACAATCCTGAAATCAGTGCACAAGGGATTTGCCAAAGGAGCGTAGGGACTCCCGGAGAAACTGTCAGGTAAAGATACGTCAAAATAGGAGTGAATGGATAGGTTTCCCACCTGGTAACTATAATTAGTTGTAACTATGTCGAAATCTGAAACAGAGACGAATTGATGGACGCGTCATATTAGGTACGTGTGGTTGCATAACCACTGGATACTGATAGTGACCAACAATGAAGTTGGGATATGAAGTGTGGGTGAATACACTTCAGGAGGTGACTCCACAACTGGAAATAAGGAAACAAGTCATGAACAGAAGTCAAAAGAGGCGGCGTGTTCCAGCAGGAACCGAGCATAAGATCACACACACACTGTGGGTAAAGTAGAATATCTCCCGAACGAATTGAGATAGTGACGTCGGTCCACAAAATGAGAAAGAATATCATACTCAAGGGAACTGATGATGCAAACAAAATGGAGCAGATGGAACTGCTCAATGGGAGTCGATACAGGAAGAAGGGGATTCCGCAAAGCAGACATGGTAGGGGCAGTAAAAAGTGAAACAGACGTATGTACTATGACGTGTTACGTATGGCTTACGTACAAACTGCGGAATGAGAGCTGGAAAAGTGGGGATTCCCCATTGCACCGTCGGGGACCAATTCAAGGGAACACCGCCGGACATGGGTGTTGGTGTAGCGGTTTCGCATCAAACAGAGTACGCAGACATTGCAGGGCCGAGAATCGCTGTAGGCCCTACCGAGTAGGCAACTGAGGCATGGAAGATATGGACAAAAGTAAGCATTCGTACAGGCAAACATGGACTGCATTTTCAAGGATGATACACTACAGCTCGTACTGGTGTCCGTGATGAATAAGTATCACAAAGAATGACACTAAATGTTTCAGAAGTCTTACAACAGTCTTACCTGTGGCAACACTAAAGAAGATGCTCAAAATGACGTCCACCACTCTGAACACAGACCGGCGCACACGTCAAAACGTGTCTGGTTCTTCCCGCAAAGCGTCAGAAACGGTTCGGACGCGTTGTTCCAACGTTTGGATATCAGATACCGGAGTAGCATAAACAACAGTTTTGAGATGCCCCCATAAATAGAAATCCAGAGGGTTTAAATCCGGCGACCGGACAGGTCATGACATATGACCGCCACGGCCGAACCACTTGCTCGAGAAAACAGTGTTCAAATAATCACGAACGGGGCGACAGAAATGCGCCGGGGCACCATCGTGCATATACCACATACGTTGACGTAAGACCAACGGCACATCCTCCAGAAGTGTAGGAAGTATCTCTCGCAAGAAGTTCAAATAGATAAGCCCAGTGAGTCGTTGTGGAAGAACAACTGGTCCAATGAGGTGGTCACCTAAAATCCTTGCCCAAAAGTTGATACGAAACGTGCTGGTGGCGGGCCTGTACCATTCCATGTGGATTATCCACAGACCACAGATGACTATTATGAAAATTCTGGATACCATTACTTCCAAATTGGGCTTCATCTGTGAACAAAATGAATTAGAGGAAACCGACAGTTGTTGCCACCAAATGGAGAAACTGAATACAAAAGTCCAGCCCGGGAGGAAAATCCCCTGAAGATAGACCTTGTACCCGTTGCAAATCATAGGGGTAGAAATTGTTGGCATGAAGGATCGACAATACCCTCTCATGACTGACATAATGCTGACGGGCAAGCTCTCCCTGGAACTTACACTCGGGTCACCGAGCACATGTAAAATACGTTCTTCGGCATGTACAGTGCGTTCCTCACGTGGTCTTCCCGTGTCATAGATGGCAGGTGAAACGTTCCGGTCTCACACAAACGACGGAACAGTGTTACAAATGTTGTATGATGCGGTTGGCGTCTATTGGGATATCGATCGTTGTATAATCGGGCTGCCTCCCTACCATTTCTATGTGCTTCTCCATACACAAAAATCATCTCGGCCTGTTCCTGATTGGTGTAATGGGCCATTGTCACAACACACTACACTATGAACGTGATTCACAACACACAATGTAGTAGTTGCCCACTTCAACTTCCCGGATGACTTTGACAGACAAGGTAGGTCTGCTCAATGGTGATGTATTGTTTGTTTGTTGTGCACTTATTGTTTCTTCAGTGCTAACTCCTTGTGCATCGGAATGACCTGGATTGGCAACTTGGGGATCCTCTCGAAGCAAATCAACGAAGTACGTATGTAGTGTGGTTTAGCCTTATGGTAGCTATAGAACTCTTTGACCATGCAATTTTCCCGAAAATAGTCAATGTTTTGCTGTCGGCAGTGTTCGAATAAACGAGGGGATGCAGGGGAAATCGCCTTCACGTAAAAGCTTATCCCCGGCTTATGTCATGAAAATAACATAGTATCCCTGGCAGGAATGATTAATACCACTGCATTGTTGGTTACCATAAGTACCTGGTGGTTATGGATCTTCACCACAGCGAAATGAAACTCCCGCCAATTTAATTTTTTTTCAATAATATCTTGAAAACAAATAAATTATTGGAAAAACAAAAAACACAGTGCACTAGATAATGTTCTGTATGTGAAACCGTTATCACAACACACCTATCTTCTTTGGGTGTGCCGCTATTTACAAAACCCGCAAAAAATGCTAAATCTTTCGGCAGTTGCAAATGGAAAGCAGATAAGTGAGTTGTGATGACGGTATCACATGCATAATCATAATATCTAGCGCACTATATTTTTGGTTTCCCAATATTTGTATTTATTTTCAACACATTACAGAAAAACTATAAAATTAGCGGTAGTTTAATTTTCGCTCTGGCGAAGACCTTATGCAACCACACTTAGCGAATATGACGTATCCACCATTTCGTCTCTGTTTGAGATCTCGACATCGTTACAACTAATTATGGTTACTAGGTGTGTAACCTATCCGTTCACGCCTATTTTGACGTATCTTTACCTGACAGTTTCTCCGGGAGTCCCTACGCTCCTTTGGGGAATCCCTTGTGCACTGATTTCAGGATTGTGACAAACCCATCTTTGAATAGAGCAGGTTTCGTTCCTTTGAGGTGACCATGCCGCCTTGTCTCTATCATTCGAAATAGAGAAGATATAGCGCTCTAAAGTGTATTTTGCCATGTTTTCGGCATCACGTAGCTCCAAAACTGTGTCCTAGAGAAAAGTGCAAAAGGACTTTTTTTTCTTGTTTCAGTGTCGGGAATCACCCCCCGAAGTTTCCTACCAGCCTCTCTCTCTCTCTCTCTCTCTCTCTCTATCTATCTCTATCTATCTATCTATCTATCTATCTATCTATATATATATATATATATATATATATATATATATATATATATATATATATATATACATAGTGGCAGATCCAGGATATGATCAAGGGTGGGGCTAAACCATAGTTTTCAGCTTGATCCAGTGTAATGCAGGCTTGAAGCCCATTTTATTCAGTTATTGTCTGAGGAGGGGCTATAGCTACTATAGCCCCCTTGGATCCGCCGCTATATATATATATATATATATATATATATATATATATATATATATATATAAGAAGGTAGGATACAAAGTTTCGTTTCTCTGTCTCTTTTAGTTTCTCAGTTATCACGGTTGGAATTTCTAAATTATATTATAATGTGGAAACGTTCATTTCAAGACTGTCGTCAAGTCGGCACCGGTTAACGTTCTCGTAGGGAGTTGCTATTTTATGCGTGTTTATGGTTACATAGAATACATTTGGGGTGTGTGCGTATCGCAACGCGAAATTACCCAAAATAAGGGACACCCTAATATCTATCTAAATATATATATATATATATATATAAAATCAAACAAGGTTATTCGAATGTTTTTATTTAACAAGCTCGCGATAAATGTTGGTAAAACGTAAGCTCTGTGTTTCAAGTTTTGTTAAAATTGCACCATACATACTAAAGTTATGCTGGAACGTACACACACATATATATACATCCATCTACTTATACATACGCATGTGTAAAAAGATTTGAAAAGAATTAGATTATTAACAATGAATATTAGTAAACATTTCGCGTGAATAATTACCTTTATAACAGTATACGTGATGTAATAGTAGTAATATAAGTAATTTTAAATTTGAGTTCATTTATGAAGGACGTAGCAAGAATTAACTACGAAACGATATCTTTATTTTCTCTCTGAAGAAAGAACTGTATATCTTTAAGAAACAAATGATATGGATTACATAGTAATATTTTCCTCCTTTGCATTTTTATCGTCCTTTGTTCATTAACTCAACATTTTTTATGCATCAGTTTAATGATATTCATAATGGCAAAGATTATCTTAAATTTGTAATGGTCGAGAGTTAATTAGTCATTATCAATAAGTATTTGAACTTAATCATTAAAATATAACGAATAATTCTACATTTTAACTTAATGGAAATTAATTTTTATGTTGTATATTTTAGGATATTTCGCTCTCGAAAAACAGTATAAAATTACTGTAAACTAAAGAATAGCTGATCAGAGTCAAAATGATGAAGATTGAAATTTTAAGTCTTCTGTTCGCTTCCTGCTGCTTGATATTCGTTCTTGGAAATCCTTGGCCACAATTACGGCCACCACTAGATTTAGGTAAGCTTTACTGGTTTTTGTTATTCTTACTTAGGGGTAAAAATACAAGAAAAGATAAGAGACGCAACAACTGTAAGTATAATAACCATAATACGAGCAGAAGTCACAAAGTTCCTGGAATGTTGTTCTAGTTTTTAGCATTTGTGACGCAACCACAATGAATCTTGTGCTGTAGGTTCTAATCAGCGTTGCCAGACTCACAGCTAGGAATTATTCCAAAACCTGATCGAAATTATGCTAGATTCTTATAATTACTAATTCAGTTTTTTTTTAATCTCTAATATTAAAAATAACAACTTAGGATGTAGAAAGGCTTTCTATTTTTTTCCTTTTTTTGTTCCTATTTTTTTTAAAAAGATTGAAGTTCCAACATAAACATTAAAACTTCTGGAAACTAGAGGTTTTTTTTTTTTTTGTACTTTCTGATTTTGTTTCTTTTTTGACAATAGCTAGTTTTCTTGTGATGCATCAATTTCATTAACAGTCTAAGGTTGTCACTTAAGAAACTCGTTTTCTAACTCATTTTCAGAAACACTAAATTGTTTTTACCCCCCCTTCTCTAAAGGCATCGGTGAAGGGATGATCTTCGGTTTCAAACTTGCTTCGAATAATAAGATTGCCTGTATGGTTTACCGACTGTATGAATCAATGGGAGAGGATACATTTCTGCCGGTTTTTTTTTTCTTCCCAAGACTAACTTCTTTCTCATCTCCAGGTTTTGCGGCTCTTTGATAAACTTGCTGAAATTATGCTAGATTTAGGCAGGATGCTAAAAGCAAGATTCTAGATGCTAAAGACAAGCAAATTATGCTAGATCTAGCATCATTATGCTAGATCTGGCACCATTGGTTCTCATTGTGAATTTGACAAGTTATGAACACGTCTTTAAGAGGCAGTGTACGAAAAGTGTAGCTAAATGGAGGAAAGTGTAGTGATCAGTTCAAGGATCTTATAAAATAGAGGATCTGCCCTTACAACAAAATCTTGAAGCCATACGTCACAGTTCTGCCACCCCTACTCTGCCCACTCCGCCCAATAGGATTACAATGTTTTGAGCCAACAATCATGACGGAAAAGAAAGTAGCCAATCACACGATGGTAGAAACGAGAGTAGCCAATCAGACGTGTCGATGCTCGGTTGTTTTTTTGGCTTCATCGATTTAAAAGGATGAAGATACATATGGGCAGATCCTCTATTTATAACATCCTTGGATCAGTTGGTGGAGCAACGCGCAAACATCAAGTTCATGCGGAAATTGGGATTATTTGATTCAGAGAGTTTCATAGCATTCAAAACAATTTATCACCATCGGGTATTTGGCTCTTCCCAAAGCTAAAAATGGTCCTTTTTCGTTCAAAACCAATGCGACGACGGATGAACTTCGGAAGGTACCAAAAAAGGCGTTTTGTCGGTGTTTTCACCAATCGCAAGAGCGATGCAACGAGTGTGTGTGTGTGTGTGTTCCGAAGATGCCAACTATGATGGCGATTAAGTTAGTGTATACTTATATTGTGGTAATTAAGAGCTATAACAGAATTCCATGACCTTTTTGACTCCCCTCGTATAAAACTAATATAAATGTTCACATTTTTAAGTGATAAGTAGTCATTCCACATTCAATGGCTCGTAAGTCGAGAACGAAGAACCTGTACAATGTAATATTTGATATGTCTACTAAGCTTATCAAGGTTTACTACTATGCTATCCTTGGTCCCGCTCGCATGAATTTGGTTCAATTCATACGGTACATATGCTGTCCATGATTTTTCAGAAAATTTCAGTGGCGAACAAAAATTGAGCGACTGAAACTCTGTGTAATTATTCTGTCTCAAAATCTTCAAGGTTGCTTTTATCACTATTGTCTAAATTTGACATTGTAGTATAGATCATGGCGAAGAAGGAATTAAGAAAAAAAATACCATGTTACTGACGATAGTATTGAGTTAACAAAATGAAAATATTTTTCATAAGCTCATTTGGGCCATATTGCGACTTAACTTTGAACTTTGTACTTTATGAGTCATGAGTCATATCAATATAGATATTAGGATTTTGAATTAACATTTAGTTTTCTGTAAAGTGGACAATATTTGCATAATCATCTTCATAGGTATTCTGCCATTATTGGCAGGTCACTTGCTTCAACTGAGAAGCTTCCATGCTGCACGGTCTTCCGCTAATCTCCTCACGTACGATTTTTCTGTTTTGATATCGTCCATTAATTGTAATCTCCTTCGCCCCTTCCTTCTCTTTTCTAGCACCATACCCTCTAGCACGTACTTCATGATACGGTTCCCTCTTAGCCAATGTCCCAACCAGTTTATTTTCCTCTTCTTAATAATATTTAAAATTGTTCTTCTTTTACCACCATATCTAACATTGACTCAGCTAATTCTCTTGATTCTTCTCCACACCCACATTTCGAAGGCTTCCAGTTCTTTTTCATCATTTTTGCCTAATGTCCATGTTTCCGACACATACAGTACAATACTCCATACGAAGAATTTTATGGTCTTTTTCTCAACTCGTTATTCAAGGTCCTAAAAAATAATATTTTCTTCCTCCTAAGGCTTCTTTCGCCATTCCTATCTTTCCTTTTATTTCACTTCACATTTCATATCATTACTAATAATGCTATCCAGGTATCGAAAACTAGTCACCTTTTCTTTTTCTCCCTTCCTACTTCTATATTTGACACCAAGCCCTTCGTTCCAATCGTCATGACTTTTGTCTTTCTAACATTTATTTTCATCCCATATTCTTCACAGCTCTTATCAAGTTTTCTAACATGTCATTGATTTTCTCTTCAGATTCTGCGCGGTGGCTCAGTGGTGGAGTGTTCACCTCTGGTGCGTGGGATCTCGGATTCGATCCCAGCTCCTGCCAAGTGAACTTCGTGTTGGACGAACACCGTGTGCTTGGGTTTTCTCAGGGTTCTTTCGTTTTCTCCCACTTTCCTCATTCCACTACTTCATTCATTCATTGGTTTTCAACTTCACAAATATTTGAACATCACTTAAAAAAAAAAAAAGAAAGCAAACGGCCTTACACGTCTCCCTAATGTTGAAGACAGATTTGTGCCGCTGACTATAAGACCACGTTTCTTCTCTTTTTTTTTTTTTTCAAATTCTTCATTCGAAAGATACGGGATTATCGTACATTCGCAGATCTAATTAAGATCAATGCTTATACATTGTGTAGTTGCTTTCATTAATGTGGTAAAGGAGAATGTGAAAGTAAAAATGTCGTCCTGATTAGAGTTAATTGAAATTTTAAATAAAATTATTAGATTTGTTTTCTAGAAAGTCGTTATTTGATTTGATTTTATAGTTAATTACCACATTTCTTGGGGAACAACAGAAAAATCAATCTTTTAGAATGTTATTTAACAAGGATTTTAGGAATGATCCAAAGAAATGGGTCAAAAGGTTGCGATCTTGGCCAAAAATTAGTTTTTGAATCAGGGACCACAACATTTTTGAACGCCCCCTAAATTGAGTTTTCGTATGTTTTACGGAATAAACACATTATACTAAGTTAAGTGATAGTTTGGGTTTGGCTACACTGTATGTAGTTCTTCAGATATAAGGCCTACAAGAAAATGTTTGTCTGAAATATATTGGATCTTTTGATCAAAAATAAAATAAAATAAAATAAAATAAAATAAAATTAAATTAAATTAAATTAAATTAAACTAAAATTCTACCTTTATACTTGAACGCTGCGGTCTTCAGGCATGTATACTTATCAATGAACGATCGGAAAAGCAGAAAGATATAAAATGTTGTATGTATGTATGTTCCAACATGACTCTGGAACGTCTGGAGCAATTACAACAAAACGTGATACACATATGACTTACGATCTGAAAAAGAAAGAACACTATCAAGACCCGCTAGGGTGAGGTGAAAAGGAGTGACCTGTAAAAACAATCGAAAACGTCAGATAGAAATGTTGAATTTTAGTTTTCGAGTTCCCCTGATGAACACTGACTCTTCCGATCCCATTTATGCCCAAGTTCAACACGCATTGGGACTGAAGTGAGAAATAAAGTGTAAAAGATGACTGAAATTAGTGTCCAATCAGTAGCTTTCTAGATCCGGAAAACGGCTGACAAGTTTGAATCTCTTTTATAAGGATTTTTTTATGATATCACTGATTGAAAGGCATAGGGGGGTAGAGTGTTAAAGAAATTTATGCCAAAAATAGAGTCTTCGTTGAAAAGTGTCTTTTAACAAACAATAAGATTCATCTATTCCCTTATTTATTGGTTCATATCCTAGTTTCTCCTTTCAGCTCAACCTTTTTTAGCATTCGTATAAAAAGTTTCCAGTTCACTCAGCGGAAAGGAGAGTTTGCGCGTTTGTTGCAGGAGACCCAGGTTCGATGCCTGGTATGAGCTCACCCAATTCGAATCCTTGATTAAGCTGTAGGGAGCTCCCTTGTAGTTGTATAATTAGATACGTGCCGTTGGTGTGGGAGACAAAAGTTCAATTCCCAGTGGAGCCATGTAATTCCAATCTCACGTTAAGCTGTAGGTTCACGTCTCATACAGTCTCAGTGCTGAAATAATTTTAACACTCAATCTAAGGAATAACCTATTGGTTTAAAGCCCTTTCTAAGTGAACAAAACGTGCATAGTTTGTTACTCTGTGAAAACCTTTTGCCGATTACTCACAGTAAAAAAATAATCTCATATATTTTGCTTTGTGACCCAGGGTGGCTGTGGTAGACCTTTCACCTCTGGTGCTTGGGGCCCTTATTCGATCCCAGCTCGCACCAAGTGAACTGTGTGGTAGACACACACCGTGTGCGTGGGTTTTGTCGGGATTCTCACCTTTCCTCCCACTTTTTCATTCGACCGTTTCATTCACTTCTCATCATCACTATCTCCTTTAGCCTAGCTTGCATAAACGTGGGACGTAAGATTTCTTTTTCATTTTTCAAGAACATCCAATTATTTCCTTTCAAAGTTTTAAAATACTGAAAGTGAGATTTGTATTCCTAGTCAATCGAAAGCAAAGTCCTTGCTTCGACTGTCGTAACATTGCATAGTAAAGAAAGCTTAAACTAGGAATTCAGTTGTCAGTTCCAACTTCAAATAAGTTTTTGCAAAATAGTTTTTCTTTAAATATTAGTTGGGGTAAATTATGTAAAAAAGAAAACTTCTTATGTATTTTTTTTTTCGTTTCTATATTAGTATACATATAAATGGAATATTATTTATTCAGGGCTAGATTAACCCATCTGGAGGCCGGGGGACTAGAAAAAGTATGTGGCTCCTGCTGAGTTTATCTAATACATTTCTGTAAAAGTACAGTAGGAAAGTTAAGGGAATATGTTTCATATTTTCTGTCATATTTTATTTTATGATGATGATTGTATCTCCATGATTCTCTTTAGATAACTAGTTGAGATTTTGATCAGAGTGGAGACTCCTGTCCACATGGAGATCCCTCTTAATCCAGCCCCGTATTTATTCATACAATGTTCATTCATGTTAATCAGTGTTAATCCCAAACAGATAGTTTAAACTGTTTAAAATGGCTTCTGATGTAAGTTTCAACTGTGACTAGTTACTTTTCTATCAGGTTAATTGCATGATTATAACTATTTGTTACAGACTGTATAAATTAGTAAAAGTTGTCCATTACAGAACTTATGAAGTACTATCACAATATTGTTTTGCTTCGAGCTTGATATTCTATTTGGTGGTATAACCCTCTCTTGAAGTAATAAAATTTAGTATTCGTTTGCGAGAAGTTGTTCAGACTAATTTTCAACAAAATAATTTAAAATACTTAAAAAAAATCGAGAAATTCAAAACGAGGCTAGACTTGTCAGGTTGGCTGTCTCTTTTCTCGCCTCGAATTCCATACAGCGTATGAGCTCCTCCTTGGCTCAGCGGTTAGCGTACGCGCCTTTGGCGCGGGAGACCCGGGTTCGATTCCCGGCGGGAGCTCATGTGGTTCTGATTCCACGTTAATCAGTAGGTCCACGTCTCATATAGCCTCGCTGCTGAACGGGACATAAACTCAAAATCAATCAATCAATCAATCCATACAGCGTATCTCATTTCGTGGGCATCGATAGTTAGCAACCATCGTGCGTGACACTTGGAGCTCCTCATTTTGAAGAGGATACCTTTCAGGGTGACAGAATTATGTTATAAGTTATGATTACGTTTCTAACAAGTAAGAAAACAGTTTAGTGATCCAGATCCTGTAGTAATTTCCTTTAAAAAACTCCTACATTATTTTTGTTCTCCATAAATCATAGTTTCTCTGTCATTTATAGATTGTGGAAGAAATGAAGAAGTGGCTCTAGCTGGAGATCCAAAATGTGACACGACATGCGGAGATCTTCTATACCATGTACCACGTCCTTCTAAGATGTGCAAACCTATTGCAATGAATCGATGTGTGTGCAAAAAAGGCTACGTCAGAATAACAGAATATGGATATTGTACCGAAATACGTGCATGCTTTACGTAAGAAAAGGTAAATTATGGTTTCTATTACTTCTGGTGTCGTGGTAAGTAGAAGCAGGTGACTTCCTTTAAGTGACTTCATCAATGTTAATTATTATTTTTTCATTTATGTGTTTAATATCAGATACAATATGTACGCTATTTTATAGTCAAACATATAACAAGGATAACGGAAAAAATCAACACTTACCTAGCAATACTATCAATTTAATTTTACACAAAATAAATCGGAAAATTCTTTCAGGGATAAACATATCTATGATAGATGGAAATGTGTTGAATTCAGTCGGAAAAGAATGAGAAAAAACGAAATGAAAGCTTTGAGTTTAACGTCCCACAGTTATGTTCTTTAGGCTAAGGGAGACTATGATTAAAGTACAACGGTACTAGGGTACTACACGGTTAGGTGGTTAGAGATAATATGTTACGTCAATGAAAGATTGGAAATTGGATTTTATATTTTATTACAAAATAGATGACGATGAAAAGATGAATGAATGGGATGAAAGATCCGGAGTTCTAAAAGGGGATAATTTAAATTTTTAACTAGACCGGTCTACACATTGACCTGAAGGGTCTCGGTTTATGACCGGGTGTCTCGTTAGCTGAAGGCTGACCAAATTGAGACAAATGAATTAAAACATGCCAATGCAAGCCTATGTGTAGGAATAGAGTATTAGCTTCCTTTCTTCTCAAATGAACCTCTTTGAGAAATAAATCAAAATATGGTTTTGCTTACTCACGTATCTCTCGGCTGGATGCTGTCCAATGAACTGGGCTAACTATTGACACTGTTGTTATTGGAACTCATACGACGCACTATGCACTTGTATTCGGTTGTTGAGGTCCTTGGTTCAAACCCGCCGGGAAACTTTTCCTCTTCTTTTCTTGTGGCATCGCCTCGTAGACTCGCTGGGCCTCGCTACTCGGCTTGGAACCTTCTGGTCCAGGGTTCGAACTTGGCTGGCGGCTGTCCTCGGCGGAGCTGGTCTGGGTCTGGGAAGTCTTCCCTGGAAGTTGTCTCAGGCAGAGACGTTTCTGGACACTTGGACGTAGGCCGGATCACCTACTTGGACTTCTGGTGCTAGATGCTACATCACCGAAGTATTGGCGTCGGGTCCTTTCTTTCGGCGCACAGAGCGACGGCGTTGACACTCTATTCACTCGTGTTGAATTGGACCAGTAAACTTTCTAAATTTGAGCTTATATATAGATGAGTATCCTAGTTTACTCATATGAGTTTTTATTTTAAGTCGGTGAAAGTGTGTTACTGTGACATCCGTGTCCCTATTTCCGGAATAACAGTCTATTCTAAAATCGCAAAGGATGCTCACAGTTCCAAACAAGAAATATTAATTTCTTAATAATAAAAGGTGTTTTAAAAATAAACTTATAATTTTGCCCATTCTGGCTGCATGTTCGCTATAAAAGCAAGTGAATAATGATTGTACAATTGGAAGAGTGACAAAGTGGGAGGAAACGAGAAAATCCACGCATACGATGTTGTCCACCATAAATTTATTTGCCTAGGGATCGAACCAAGGACCTCTAGCACCAGAGATAAGCACTCTACCATTTTTCTTTTAACTTTCTATTTCACATGAATGTTGACTAGTACATTGTATAACACAACAAATCAAGAGAAATAAGTCACTACAGAGAAAAAATAACTAGATTATTATTGGACAAGCAAAATGCGTAAGAAGTTTTCAAACTTTTTTTTTGTCTCTATTTAAGGAGTTACAATTTTTATTCGCTTTATATTTTCCGCCGCGAGAATCTCGTGTTATGATTTGAGAACTATATTCCACCTGAGTATTCTGGCGCGATTTAGTTCGTCTTTTTCTGGTAGCAGTTAGCGGAGCAACATCTTAGATCCAAGTGATGGAGTGAAATTCATAAAAGGAATCGGATTTTTTATGATGTAAGCAGGTAAAATAGTTGTAATTAATAAATTAACACCTTAAAAGCTGAATGGAGTCGTGAACTGTTAAAATACTACAGGGAAACTAATTAAAAATTATAAAATATAGAATTCAGCTCTGAGACGCCATGTTTATAACTATAAGTACTGTGGCCAGGAGTGAAGGAATAGTGAATTGGTTTTCTGCTGTTGTAAGCTCTCCAAATTAAGATTTAATGATTTAAAAACGTTTAGGATATCCCTTTTGCCCTCCCAAATTCAATTAGGGTGCGATAGCCTGTCTAAGTATAGTTCTGTGTATGTAGTTCATGTGATTTTTTAAACATGTCTGTGTATGTAGGCTCTTTTTAGTGGCGTTAAATTTCACTATGTCAGTGTAAACTCTAACAGGGACTTCCATTTACTCTTAAATTGACCGCAGCTTCCAATTTAGAATGGGATGAATAATTTCGTAAAGGTTCCTTTCCCCTTAATAGTTTCGATATGTCCCTTCGGGTTCATTAACAATAATCTTATAGGCCTAATTGAAAACATCGGGCTCTGACTATTCCCTTTCCTTTTCAGTATCAGAGCCGATTCAGAATGTGGTGATATTTAGTGGATTGTTTACCATATACCTGTAGTAGTTAATTATGTGTAATGATATGTATTAGTATGTGTATTTTTGCTTCGTTTGTGATGAAACATGTATATATTGATATGTATGGAAATGTTATTAATTTATTTAAGGACAGTGTATTGTTGATTCGTAACTACTCATCTCTTCCTACTTAACATAATAAGTAAATTTGTCCGTAATGCAAATCTATAGTGATTCTGAATTGTTATCTCATAATATACAACGCGTAGCTTGCTATGAATATAGTACAAAGCGTGTTCAGTAGTACAAAACTTATTTTATACTACAGCGCCACCTCACGTCATATAAACAATTACCCGCCGTTAGTGTTTTGTTGCCCCAAGATTTAAGAAAACAGTTCATCTTAAAATGACCTCATTTTTCTGATTATTTAGAAATATGTCGCAGCTTCGGTCAATATGAGTGGGCAAATTAATGAAATACGTTGCATATTAACTATATTGAAAAGTACAAAACATTATGTAGTTTCGTAATTAAATAATTAACGAAAATGAACTTCACGTTCGTGCTTACACATAAACCAACATATATGACTCAATTCCATCGCCAGATCGTTATTTCAATTTTTTGCTTTCTTCCATTTCAGTGATTATTCTTATTGTTGTTTTCAGAATATAAACACATTTATTAAAGAGTACAGTCAATAATATTGAATTGTCCTTGCGTATATATGACTTTTAAGCTGTGAAGTGTGAATGTAGTGTGGCTTGCATTGAAAGAATCGAGTCTTGGTTCATGCGAGTTCCCACGTATCGGTCAGTTGACGATAATTTCTGTAGTGGCTTGTAGATTTTAAAGACTGCTTTGAACAGTCTTGGGTATAATTAAAGAACAGGGTGTTTAAGAATGAGTTTACAATATAAAATGTTAATGAATATAAATAAGTAATAACAATAGTAATAATATTATGTATATTATACTGAGTGTGAGTAAATGATAGGACAGCTAGAAATATGTGAGTCCAGTTGTATTTTTTGCACAAGATATTGATTGTTTATATATAATGATAGATGTTTCGAGCACTGACCCCTACGTTAGAATTTCGTACGAGGAAATGCGTCGTGTGAAAATGACCGACTATGTTTTCACTTAGTGGCTTAACACTTAATCGTAATCGTACATACTAACTGCTTATGTGGTCTGAGGATGTGAATGGTGTTTATGTAGCAAATGGTTCCGGATAGTCTAAAAGTAACTACAGAACACTATAGCTGTTTCCATAATTAGTACACTTTAAGTATACCCATTCAGCCTTTATACTCGTGATAGTACTTGGTTCATTTGAGATTTTTTCTTTCCACATTACCTTACAAGTTGAGCTTATCACTGTTTATGAAGGTGAAAGAATGGATAAGTGTAATCAAAATAGTAGATCTATTACCGTAGAGTCCCATTATTCCGCACAAGGGTGTTGATGTTTTCCCCCTATATATATATATCACTTTCCTTAGTTATAAACTATGTAGTAATCGAAATTAATCGAAACCTCAAGATGTAGCAAATCTTGCGGACTGGGAGCGACTAGTAAGAATGTGACAAACAACTTGCTAGTACTAAATTTATTTCATTTATTTTTTTTTAATTTTGGCAAATTCCAGTTAGGATTTTATTTGTCTCATTGACTTTTATACTAGTTTTCCGTACTTTAATCTGAACTCTTCTCAGTTTCTGAGGGGTTGGATAATTTCTTTTATTATTAGACATTCTAAATTAAGAAACTACGCCACCCTTCCAGGAGTTTCCGGGGTTTCCAATTGCGTTGATCGGATACGGTGAGTAATGAGATTTCCATAAAGAACTTGTCTTTGTGAAAACCTCATTCTGGACACAGATTTCTCTTGCACTTGGATATATATTAGGCTACGCATGTAGTTAGCCAGGTATTTCTGCATGTTGAAAAATATATCTGGCTGTAAACCTGACGATTGTCATGTGTTTAAATTGGACCACTTCGCTAACAGCACAAGATGTGCTAGGCATGTGCCATTTAGGTGCCCCAGCTACTTTTTAGGTTCCTGACACTTGGAACATATGATATTCATGTGCTAGGCATATACTCCAGCTACCTACAGTTTTAAGTACTTGTTACATCTGATTGATGTTTGCAACTATGCACCACAAATATAGCATTTATATACCTGGCTCACTTTCGCACTCTAACAGTCATTTGTTTTTATATCGTCACTTGGAACATATATGTATCATATTCTAGGTACGTCCTTTAGGTACAGTCCGCAGCAGTCTGCAACATGAGCATGTAAGTTTATTGTGAAACTACGCCTAACACCCCAGGGAATCAACTAGTTTTTTACTAGTTTAATTTTTTTTTAGACTCATCTTAAGGTAAACACATTACGCATATAGGCGATTTAACATATTTTGGGGGAGTAATTTTGTGGTTCTTTGACGCTTGCGGCATGGGGAACATACCTAGAAGATACTAGGCACGTTCCCCAGGTACATGTCAGACATGTGCCTAGGGGCGGACATAGACTGTGACTATCACTTGTCGTCCATGTGATCTCGCTCTCTCGCTAGGGATGATTCCATACCTGGGCCAAGTACGTAGGGAAAACCCATATATCGTCTGAAAACTCCTGCATGAGAAGTGCGAAACCATTATCAAATCACGGGCAAACCGGGACAGTTTGTTAGTATTTGTGACCCTATTAATGGCATATTCGACAGAAGTAAAAATGAATGTTACGACGCATCACGCGGAAGTGCTGAGCCTATCATGTTCCTTTTTGGCTCATTACTAGAATGTAATTTAGGCAGGAGTTTGATAATATCACTTTGCACCCCGACGTACCCTTTTGGTGATTGTTGCCAACGAATTTTAAATACAACGTAGCCGATGTTTCTGTACCACCGGATGTATATCAATAAAACGTGGCATAAATATCATTCTTCACTAGAGAAAATGTATTGTGGACGTATTCCTCTCCGAAGGACCCCGGTTTGTCAGTGTTGCCAACCAAGTGTAAAAATAAGAATTTGTAAAACAAGTTCCCTACGATCAAACGTTTGTACACCAAGCTTGGTAGAAACATGACTAGAGCAAAAAGACGTTGAGTGTGACCGTCTCCCAACCATTCTAGTTTGTCATTGTTGCAATAAGCGTTAACATCACAATGTTTAAAATGACGTGCGTACCATTGAACGAATATATAACAAATGTGACAGAAGCAGCATTGGACAAAGGAAAACAGAGTGAGTGTCTCCTTCTCCCAAGTACCCCAGTGTGGTAATGTTGCCAACCAATGCGAACATTCAAGATTTTTGCATGCAGTGTACCACATTGGCGGACATAACTGACAACATGGGTGCTTGTGGGTTCACACTAACATACTGGAAGCCTAGTATGGGTCACAGTATAATTATGTCCGCCAATGCTGTAGACTTCATAATAAAATCTTGAACGTTGACATTGGTTGGCAATACTGCAACACTGGGGTGCTTGGGAGACGGGGGCAACTCACACTATGTTTTCCATTGTCAATTGTTGCTTCTGTCACATTTGTTACATATTCGTTCAATGGCCCGCACGTCATTTTCAACATTGTGATGTTTACCCTTGTTGGCAACACTGACAATCCAGAATGGTTCCGAAACGGTCACACTCAACGTATTTTTACTACAGTGTCGTGTGATGTTTCTGCCCAGCTTGCTGTACAAACATTTCATCGTGGGACACCTGTTTTACAAATTCTCATTTGTACACTTAGATGGCAACACTTACAAACCGGGGTCCTTCGGAGAGGAATACGTCTACACGATATTTTCTTTAGTGACGAATAACGTTTGTGCTAAGTTTTATGGATATGCATAAAGCAGTATAGAAACCATCTGTAACATTGTATTTACAATTCGTTGGCAACACTGACCTTGTGGATGTGTCGGGGTGCAAAGTGATATTATCAAACTCTTGCCCGAACCAAAAGGGAACATGACAGACTCAGGCACTTACACATGATGCAGCGTAACATTCATTTTTTACTTTTGTCGAATATGTCATTCATAGAGTCACAAACACCAACAAATTGACCCCTTACAGGGTCAAGTTGCAGGTTTGCCCGTGATTTGAAAACGGTTTCTTACTTCTCATGGTAGGAGCTTTCAGACGATATATAGGTTTTCCCCAGGTATTGTTCCCGGAATGGAATCATCGCTAGTGAGAGGTACATAAGGCATATAATGGACCCATTACCATGTACCTGACGGAACATGATAGGCATGTGCCTGCTATGTAATCTTCGTAGTATTTAGTGTTTTAGCTTATTTCCTTTGGCGCGCCGCTGTTTCTCTTCTCTAGCTATTGTAAAACGAAATAATAAAAAAAATTCAACAAACACACAAACCACCACTTCGCCATTCTAACTGTAGCGCAATGGGTTGTGAAATATTTTGTGATGTGTGCGTTTTCATTGTGAGTGGGAAGGTGATGATGTGTAAAACATCATGGGTAGCGCTATGAACAAATCGGGTTAGTCGGATCACGCAAAAAAATTCAGAGTTGCCGGATAACATTGGGTCAAATACATGTAATTTAACAGACCATATTTTCGAATAGTTATTCTGTTTTCTAATTTATCGTAAAATGATTTAAGTGTTCGCCATATAATGCTATTCCCCCTGTCAGACCACGTTCTTAGTATATATGTAAACAAACCCCCGAACTGTAAGGTGCAAATCCATCCATCTAATTACACACACCTCTTCGTGTTCGTGATTTTGTGAAAATCAACATTCGAAATAATAATAATAATAATAATAATAATAATAATAATAATAATAATAATAATAATAATAATAATAATGCACTCAATATTCTTTCGTGGCCATAAATATATCACAACTATATTTAGAGATGCCCTCTTATACGTCTATATTCACTATAATATACATACATACATACATACATACATACATACATACATACATACATATATATATATATATATATATATATATATATATATATATATATATATATATATATATATATATATATATCCATTACATTTATTTATAACACACTATACCGGAGCTTCATTTCTGGGCATCCGATACTTATAATATCACACGGACTGTTCGAAGCAGTCATATTCATATTCACGAATTATATATCACTACGCTAAAATTATCGCAATGTTGATTAGCACACGCAAACTCACACGACTCATAACCTTCCACCTCAAAACATTATATGGTACATCTCACTTCACAGCCCAAAAACTTGTATATTTTTCCAAGGAAAAGCGATATTTTCAACGATATTTCTTATCTAACTACGACTTGCTGAAATGTCAACAATGAATTTCATTCTACTGCAGCGAACAGAAAAAAAATGAATAACGTTACGGCTGGCACGAGAATTAAATTTATATGAGTGCCTTCTGTTTAAGAAAATAGGTGAAGTTTATTTTAGTTTGGATTTACGTTATTTGCCTACGCAGAACACTGTAATTTTCAACAATGTCACATCTGTAACCGAACTAGCTACCGATATGTTTCTATCTGCTAGGAATAATACGGTTTTGATGTTTAATGCAAAATGAACTTCAATTTAGACAAACCTAGATCACTAAGAGATTTCGTAGCTAGGAAGATGAAAACAACGATTAGTACCGAGTTTGAACACTATAGCGCTGAAGACACATTGATAATTCGTGCACTTTAAGTTTCTCTTGTACTAAACCGAATAATTTGTTATTAAATTTTCCAATCACTTATTCTGACGGACCAGAATAACACAATTTACTAATAAACGGTACACTGTCCACATACGCACATATTCACAACACATATCTACATACTACTATCAACACTACACAATACTTAAAACTACAATACATATACTAATACTGAGCGCCAAAAAGGCGTAACTGCAATTTTATTAGTTTAGAGGCTTAAGTGATATGTGCCTCTCTGGCACAGAACCAAATGCTAATAACTCAGTTATACCTTTATATCATTTTCGAATAACGTTCCAAGGATAGAGATTTTCATTAAGGCGTCTTGGCACAAGAAAATTGAATCCATTATACATGTCCTCATAGCATTACCTCCAAATTTTAAAATTCGACAGTTACGCCCTTTTCGCGCTCAACCATCGACGGCGTCACTACCCGATTTAGTGACATATGAATCACACATTATATCCACCTTTTACTCGTTTTAAACCGGCTCTGAATGTTGAAAGTAGGAATAAGCTAAATTAGGACCTGAGTGGCTCTATTTTAAATTAACTCATAGTTCTGTACGTCGGGGAAGAGTAGAACTACATTGTTACTGATATGAGAGAACAAAAATGTCGGGGGCCCACCTCCTGAAGGGAAGAGAACCCCTGGGAACTGCTGATTTTAACCCATTTTCCTAGAAACTGATACTCACTCCGGGAGAAAGCAGGAGCCCCTGTCTATGTATACTCAGCCATCTGTGAAACCAACCTAACTACTATAAACAATACTACCGCCATGTTGATAAAAAAAAAAAAGAATCTATACAACGTAGGATATTTATATATAAACTAACTATTTATGGCTAGGCCCCCCGCAACTCTAACATGTAGGAAATTTCGGGAAATTTATGGAGGGACTTGGGAAAACACTGCAATTTAAACTGTCTTCAAACTATGAAGGATCACTCAATATAAATGCTCCTGTCCATGACTACGAATAGGCAAGGTCACATCGTCCTTGAAAAACTGACACTATATTTTTACTGTTTTTTACGAATTTTCTGTCCTAGATCTTCAATATATGAACGCTCCTGTCATTGCTGAATAAATTGAGCTATGTAACTAACTTATTCTTTACCTTTTATATATATATTTACGAGTCCAAATTGGAAAATCGAAAAGCCAAGCTGCATAGTCCTTCCTTCCCAAACGCCTTCAGGCGGAATAATAATAAAAGGCGGGTTTGCACGCTCTAGCGTCAGAAGAACGCAAATCAGGGTGAAGAGTTTGGGCGGAAAATATCAAAGGAATAGCAGAGTGGTAAAATCTGGATATAACTGGATTTTTAGGAGGATCATGGCATGTCAAACGGGGGTGAAGAGGGTCTAAATTATTCTACAAAATTTAGATTGGTGGGTAATACCAAAAATCTTTACCCAATAGCGGGCCTATATTTTCATGTAATAGTAAAATAATGGTTTCCATATTAGTTCATTTGAAATGCCCAGAGCTCTCAAGTTATCACCGAATAATATATGAATAAAGATATTATCTCCCCAAAATATGATTTCTACTGTTTCATAATAAACTTCACGATTAATTTCAAGTACGAGGGCTATCCAGAAAGTAGATTACGTTTTCGTCTGTGTCCGCTAGGGGCGGGGCTAGCGCGGCCATCTTGGGGTCAGAGCGTTGCGCAGCTCAGTCGGCATCTAGCCGTGCTAGTGAGAGGTTCGTGCTGTGCTCCGTTAAGATACTGTGACGGTTTGAAATGTCTGCGTTAATTGAAAATCCCGCGAGCTGGGAGGTGCGTGCAGTAATAAGGTTTCTGACAGCAAAAAACTGTAAACCGATAGAAATCTATCGGCAGCTGTGTGAAGTGTATGGGGACAACATTATCACTGAAGGTGGAGTGCGACAGTGGGTCATAAGATTTAAAAATGGCCGAACCAATGTTCACGACGAAGATCGAAGTGGGAGACCCAGCAAAGTGACTGCCGAACTTGTCGAAAAAGTCGATGTTAAAGTCCGTGAAAATCGAAAGTTCACAATAACGGAACTTTCTTTGAGTTTTCCACAAATTTCGCGAAGTTTGTTGCACGAAATCATCAGCGAAAAGCTTGGTTACCACAAGTTTTGTGCAAGATGGATTCCAAAAATCTTGACAGAGGACCACAAAAATCAGCGAATGGCTGCAGCGTTGCACTTTTTGGACGCCTACAATAAGGATGGTGACTCTTTACTCGATCGCATCGTTACTGGTGACGAAACATGGGTGAAACACGTGAACTGTGAAACGAAATTGCAATCAATGCAGTGGGGGCACACAGGTTCTCCCCAAAAACCCAAGAAATGCATGCAAACAATGTCGGCAAGGAAGATGATGGCGACTGTTTTTTGGGACAGAAAAGGTGTGATTTTGGTGGACTTCCTGGAAAGAGGCACTACAATAAACGCTCAAAGGTATTGCCAAACTCTGCAAAACCTCAGAAGAGCAATTCAAAACAAGCGCAGAGGAATGTTGAGCTCTAAGATCTTGTTGATTCACGACAACGCCCGGCCCCACACGGCAAATGTCACGCGTGAAGTTCTTGAATCTTTTCAGTGGGAGTTGTTTCCTCATCCGCCGTACAGTCCCGACTTGGCACCGAGCGACTTCCACCTATTCCCAGCAATGAAGAAGTGGCTGGCTATGCAGCGTTTTGATGACGACGAACAGCTGCAAGAAGAGGTAACGAAGTGGTTGAAGTCGCAGGCGGCCGAATTTTTCGACGAAGGAATTTCCAAGCTTGTACATCGCTACGATAAATGCCTTAATTTGAATGGTGACTATGTCGAAAAGTAGTATTTGTGTGTGGCTTTCATCTGTATATAATAAAATTTGTTTCCTATACTTTGTTGATTTTTTATTCCAAAACGTAATCTACTTTCTGGATAGCCCTCGTATAACTATAAATGAATAATTACAATATATAGACCGAAATATATTTATGAAAAATTTTTCTAGTACAGTATACGCCAAAAATTAAAATCCTTCACAGTAAAATTTTCCATAATAAAGACTGTAACAGTATGTTACACTATCGTTCTATTTTCTTCTCTAGAATTTCTTTCTTTTCAACCTTCCCTCTCCCCAGTTTTAACTTGATAATTCTTAACCATTTAACATACCTTATTTGAACCTGAATATCCAATTGAGATATTGCGAGATACAATTCGTATAGGTACTCATTTTCGTCAGATATCAAGGGACAGTTTCCATCGCACCCACTGCACTCACGAGCGATCGTCCAGTTTACAATCTAACTTTGCTTCCGTCTCCTTTACCATTTTTCTGAGTGAAGTCTACTGTTAAACATTGTCTCCATTTTTGTTTCTATAAAGTGCCTTAGAGATGGATTTTTCGTGTAGATATTTGGGCCCATGAGTGTTTGTTAAAAGTTTGAAATTTTATCATCCGGATTTCAAACCGTAAGAATAAAATTTTATATCGTAGTTCAGTTTACGTACCTGCCTCATACCTTGAATGTCCAGTATTTGAAATCGTTAAGGATATAAATGTTTATAATATTACGCGGTTATTTATTCGTCGTGTAGTCAAATTTATTTTGTTGTATGTAGTGTTGTAACCTAAGAATTTTATTGAGCTGGGTAATTAATTTGAAAGGTTAAATAATGAATAAATATGTGTATATTGAATTATAGATGTGTAGTGAATGTAAATGTGATATTAAAGAAAAGAATAATGTTGAAATACTTGGATAAATATGTATAAAGGGTTTTGTTACCTACTCCGAACGGTTAAGTTGGTTGATATGATTTCATAAAATTCGACAAATGTAAAGCGTAAATTAAGAATATACCTCCCCATGTTAAACATCATCCTTAACCTTGTAATGTGGTTGACTTATATATGTATATATTAACATCTCCTGTCGTCTTACTAATTGCATGTGGCATGTAAGTAAGGCAGGCTGGCCTAACACTAAGCTACCATCAAGTTTATCCTCAAATCCATAAACCTGAAATCTTCCAGTACAGTTGTACCTTTGTATCTCCATTACACAGTTATTATATATGTAATAGTGTTGTATATGATCCTGAATAGTGTTGCATCTTGTGGTCTCGATACGGAAGTGGCTATAACCGAAATCTTTTCAAATTCAAGAAATTTTAAGTTTCTTTAAATTTTACTAACATAACTGGCAATGTGTGCGCCCAACATGCTATAATATAATGGTGATTTAAGAGCTAGCGAATTGACGAGATAACAAATGAAGTAAGAAAATGAATGATGTAGTTACATTAAAATCAATGGTAAAACTTGGCTTCCTTAAATTATGAATTGAAAAATGAATAAACAAATAATTCTATAAACTGAATATGTGTTATTCACAAATGTATAGATATTACTTCATGTGTGTACGTAAATAAAGTTGAATTACGTGTAAGTTGAATTTATTTACTGAATTAACCAATCGAAATTCAAGTTGGCAACAAATTAGAAGGGTTATCACTCACTTACTTCTTCTTTTTCCCAATCACAACCAGGCCACTCTATCAACGTTTAGAAACGTTCAAGATTCTTGTATTCCATCTTGTGCGAATGGGACTCAAATTAAATGTTGCAAGTAGAGGGTCACACTTTATTTTTCCATTTACCATTTCATATACGGTTTCGCACGAGACAAAACTTGAACCTATCTCGCCTCGAAAATGTTTGTAATCGGCCAAGGGTATATACTTTCCCATTTAAGCTTTCCGACATTAGAGGGGGCCCATTTGAAGATAAATCTTTCCTATTTTACGCGACACGATATGAACATGGATGTATAAATGAGCATGGGATAGGTTCACCACATCCAAAACATATTTTATGAAACAAAAGTATGATTCGAACCTATTTCAATAAAATATCTGGTATTCACTATACCATTTCCAAAACAACTGTAAATAAGTTAAACCTGGGAGGGCTTCATTCCGTAGCAGTTTGCCTTAAGCAATTCTCCAGATCTTAAGATCTTTCTCTCCCTTCGCAATCGTCTGATACTCTGAAAAGAGTTATCTATCTTAATTCTACAACTGCCTAATGTGGTCCTAACAATTCGGAACTTTTCCTCCTGTTTTACATAATCACAATTTTGTCCACAATACGGATGCTGTCCGATTATTTTTTCTCCAATTCGAAACTTGTATACGTCAATCATCCCTTTCTGTCTCCATACTTGAATCTCTCTCTCTCTTTCTCTCAATGTCATCCATGAACACATATAGCTTTAGATCAAACTTTCGAAAATATTTGAAACCTTCGACTCTTGAAACCAAATGTAAGCGCTCTAGCAATGTGCTATCGTAACTATATAGGTTTATTGTTACAAGCAACGTCATTTTAGATTTTGCCCGGGGGACGGCGGGGAGGCGGAAATTCTCCGCCGACGTAATAGTTTCACTTTTTATTAGTGAATTACTATACATGCAAGCAAACAATATGTATTTATCAAGCTCAAGGAAGGGGGAATTATACCCTCCTGTTCTGCCCAAATGACTCCGCTGGAACATTTGCTTACAATTACTGAAAAGAAGTGAATAACACTCATCTGTGTCACTAGTTTTTCAGAGCTCTGCGCCCACATTACAGACTTTGGGAAGCAGAAAACCTACTGCCGCGGTTGACAATTTCCATAGATTTCAAAAAGAGCATCTTCCTACCTTGTAGCATTTGAAGAAGGCAAAGAATGCAAATAAATGCGTTTATGGAGCTATGGAAACATTTTACGACAATTTTTTATTCAGGTTTTATTCAGAACAAACGAATGGAAGAGATGGTTTTAGAGTTATATACCTTGTAAACTTGGTTCCTATTTTTTCAGTCTGGATGGATAGACTATATTACGTCCCACACTGCTTTAGACAAGAAGAAGTGTAGAATAAGGTGAGTTGGATTGAATACTAGAAATAAGTAGTCAATCGATAACCGTGTTTCTGAATGCATAAACACACGGCGCATGAGTTTGTTTCTAAGTTGGACTTAAACTTTTTGTAACATTGTATAACTCGCGAACCGTACACTCTCCTTGTAGTTTGTATCTTTGTTTTCATTGAATTTTCTTTTATATAAGTGTTTACAAGTATATATAAGTATGTAAGCACATATAAGTGGTTATAAACTTGGAACTATTTGGCAAGCGGAGGGAACTACTTCGCGCAAGGTTACCACATAGTTAGATTGTGGGAAAATAACCAGCATTTGTATTCTGAACATGGTTGCAGATGTACAGAGACTCTCCAGTTGGTATCCTTACGCAGAGCCGAGAAATTATACTCTAATAATTTTAACAAAATGTGTTCAAACTTCCCTAACCCTAAGCTAACTCGAACCTACACTAACATACTTATCCCCATCTTACTCTACTCCACCCTACTCTATTATATCCTCCTAAAGCAATCCAAAAAAATGATGATATTTAAATTTTCGTAGATGTTACGCGTTTCGTCGAAAACCAGCCGGTGGACCAACTTCGAAGTAAATGCCATAATTTGTTACATGTTAATATTTCGTCGTAATAATTTGTCGTCTGCCCGGAATTTAAAACTAATCTGGAACCGAAGTATAATAATTTATTATGTAACAAGTGTCCCGACAAGAGATGAATTCCAGGCCCACAATTTAGCTTTCCACCAAGAATTAGTAATTTTTCCCCAGTAAAATTTGACGGACCGACAGAAACTAAATTTCTGTACCAGATTATAACTGAATCATTATGATTAAATTTAGTGAAAATTTAAAACATGTTGTTCATATGTTACATTTCAATGATAAAATCTTAATGCCTATATTTATTTGATATTCTATATTTAATGTCTTTTATTTTTTTACAGGTACAAGTACCCATATAAAGAATTAATTATTTCATCATAAGAATATAGAACATGGTAATCAAAGTTAACTTAAGTATGGAATACTAATGGAACATGACTGCAGCCGTGTTACCAATTCAATTTGTCAATATTTGGAAAAAAGATTGGGATAGTTGTATCGAATGATGAGTAATAAAATAAAGATAAAAACTTATTTTCCTTCTTTATATCAACATTTCTTTAACACATAATGTTGCAAAAATATATATTCTTGCATTTTTCGTAGAAAAGTTATATTTAGGATTTTAAACCTATTTTTCAATAAATTGAAATATTATACTACATATTGTATTGTTGAGAAGGCCATCAGCTTTGGAAGCACCATGTTGGTAGGCTTGGATTTCACGCCGCACTTCTCTTGCCTACACTAAACGTTGAATAGTCTTTGGACAAGACAACTCCTGCGACTTAAGGAAATGATTTGCAATGTGAAAAGGAATGAATTTGATTACATTACAGAAGGCTAGTGGCGTCAAGAAACCTGCAGTTGGACACGTGTGTGAACTTAGCATAACCACTTTGGAAAACTACAAATATTTGTGTCCTATACGTTTGTACTGCGTTTGTACCGATTTGTACCATAAACATTTTCGTTTGTACAGGCTTCAAATTCGAGAAAATCGAAAAATTAAGTGGCCTTGCTAAGTTCACGTGAACATAGCAGGACCACTGATAAATTTCTAGAAATCTGAAGATTTTTCTGTACGAATCGTTCGTTAGTGTCTGCCATTCTACCGTAAAAATTTTCGTTTGTACCAGTTTCAAATTAGAAAAAGTCGAAAAAGAAAGTTGACCTGCTGGACACTGAAGGACAACTGAAGATGGGGTCACATATTTGAAAATAAGGAGTTTATGTTCATCTCTTCCTTTTATCAGGGGTGCCCTTCCCCCCAAAGTTGATGGCGCACTCCCCCCCGAAAACTAATAATCTCTTCCCTCCTTAAAACTCAAGTCCTCTAAAAACAATTGCCCAGTGTAGCAGTAGTTTTTATAGTACTAGTAATTGTTATTTTTGTTGTTGTTTTTATTTCCTGTAGTAGTATTATAGAATGCTTGTAGTAGTAGTAGGGTCAGTAGTAATTATAAAAATGGCATTACTTTTATTAGTAGTCTTGGTAATGTACAATACTAAATATGTTCTATAAGGATATTGAAGGGTATAAAAACTTCTACACATTGTGTATGGCACAGGTATTCTTTTTTTTTTTTTTTTTTTACAATTAGTAGTATTTATTTTTTTCTTCACAAAATGTTGATATAATTCCCTTGTACATGAAAAGTAAGACGCAAGTTACAAGTTATTGAGTTTGATACCAAAAGAAAATGTTATCCTCGAAATTAGCCTACAAAAAGAAGTGATATCCAACAAAAAAGATTCCTGTAAAAGAGCCAAGTACGAGTAGCCTTAAAAAAAATTGAAATCACAAAAATAGGCGCCAAGTTATGGTGGACAACAGTTACAAACACTCACTGGCTCACTTCAAATTTAAATTTGAAACTTGGCTGTTGTCTGTATGGTTACCACTAGCTCACAATTATGTCAAACTACTTTATAATTTTCAACAGACAACATAGGCAAGTTTCAAACCTAAATTTGGAAGTGATTCCTTGAGTGTTTGTAACTGTTGTTCGCCAGAACTTGGCGCTCATTTTTGTGATTTCACTTCTTTTAAAGGCCGCTCATACTTTTTTTTTTACAGGAATGATTTTGTTGGATTAAATTATTACTGGTCGTGGTGGTGACATTAACCTACCCTTGATGTCCTTTATAGAGTAATAAGTTTTTTCTTTGCTTACTCGACAAAGCAAATTTGTCTATAATATCGCTGTTGGGAATGCATTCTAAAATGTCTTTTTCGGAAGAAAGGACAAACATGTCGGAGAGCCATACATCTCCCATGCTGCTTCTTAGTCTATTTTTTACAATCTTTACTTTACTCATAATCCTCTCTGCTGAGCAACTCGTTGCTGGTAATGACAGAAGTATCTGGTACAATATTGTTAGGTATGGAAAACCAGACATATTCAACAAACACCTGTAAGGCCTAATGAATCCTTTCTTCACCCACTGATCCAGTGATCTTTGTTTGGCCATTTTGTCGTCATTACTTACACCATCAGATTTATCCTCACAAGAATCTTGGAAGTCGTCTTCATTATTTTCACTCTGACTCCCGTCACTCGAGCAAAGTACATCGGCCAAATCAATGTTCGGGTAGCTTACTTTGTACAATTTACTAAATACATTAACTTCTTCACAAAGTTCTTCACACTCGATGCCATAATACTCACACAAATCACTGACAAGAACCGGGCTTAGAGTACCATCAATACTTTCAGCAACACTGAGTAACACTTCATGGGAAAAGTATGCCATTTGTGAAACAATATTCAGAGAGCTTTCAGGAAAGCGATCCTGCAGCTGTTGAGTCAAAGAGTCAAGTAGTTGAAAGTACACTTCTGTTCTCAGTTTGGCTATTGGGTCACTAGGTGTTTCATCAATAGCAAGTTCGTCTATGAATCTTTTCCTTTTGCGAATTCTTCTATTGGAAGTTTGCTTTAGGTTATGTTGAACTCTAAACTGACTAATGCAATCCGCAATGTTGCTCCAAGCTCCGTCGTTTCTCCTTGCCTCCAGTTTGGCTATAGTCTCAGAAACAACTGTCGGAACTATTCCATAGCCAATATTTTTTTGACTGTAAGCAAACAGTCACTGGCGACAGAACTTTAAAAATTTCTGATCTTAAACGATCAGCATGGTTGCAACGGTATCATAATCGGATATTGATTTTAGAAGTCCTTTTGCTGAATCTGTTTCTGAGTCTTCGGATATGTCCTCTAAAGCTTCTATTAGTTCATCGTAGCAACTGATGATTGTTTTAAGAGCATCACTTTTGCTCCATCATCTAGTCGTGTTGATTCTTTTCAGTCGCATTCTTCTAGCCTTACATGGACCTTTTTTCAATTTATCAATGAAGGTGTGATGATTTTTGTGGCCAGACATAAACACATAGAGCTCTTGTAGAATTGAGAACATGTGTCGTACTTGAGGACAAATATCCATAGACTTCTCAACGACCAATGCAAACCTATGTGAACTACACCAAATGTAGTAAGCTTTAGGACAAATGACTTAAGTCCATTAAACTTACCAGACATATTTCCTGTGCCATCCATACTCTGACCAACCATACCATTTGTATCAATTCCAATTGTTCGCAGAGTATTAAACAGCTCAGAGACAAGTGTTCGAGTTGTGTCTCCATTGGTAAACACTTTAACAAGTCGCTCCTCTGGCTTCACATTTTCTTTCATTTCTCCATGCCCATCTCTGTGTTCGACATTTCGAACTAACAGGGTGGTACATTCCTTTTTGTTTACATCTTGTGTAGAGTCAAGAATTACGCAGTATGTGTTGGTTTCATTAACACGCTTCACGATTTTTGAAACAACCATTTCATTCATAATGTTTATTAAATCAAATATGTTTCTGTAACTAAGGAAATTAGATCCAAGTTTTGTTTTGCTTTCTTTTGATTTCTTAAGCTTATCCAAATAAACTCTTGCGTCCGGGTTATACTTGGCAAGCACTTTGAAAAGATTTACAAGTTTTCCGTTCAGTGAATCTTTATTTCTAAAGGGCAACATCTCCTCCAATAGGTAACGGCAGTAATCTATAATGACAGATAGAACATTACGATTGTGATTTACCAATTTGTCACCTTGTTCAGTCAGACCTTGGTCAACCCTTTGTTTACAGATCCACTGAAGCCTTGCAATTTGCGAAGATGTGTGGTTTTTGGATTTTTCATGGAGTTCTATATCTCTATCTCCTCTGTGGTCTGTCCATCCCCTATAACCTGTAGTGTCCCATATACTTCTTTCTGTTGGTAAAAAAAATAACAGGCATTGCAAGCAAAAGACAGCATCATAGTGCTTACTATAAACAAGCCATTTCCGTTCTTGTGAGGTTCCGTTTGGTAGAATAGCTATCTTAACTTTTGGATTGAATTTCTTTCCACACGAAGTTGGAAAATCCATAGAGTTTAGATTTTGGAATTCTAATTTTAAAGCATGATTAATAAGTTCTGGTCAAAGCTTTTTATTTGCATAGAAAGCTGGATCTTTTGAATCATCCAAGCATGTTGAAGTTTGCGTTGAGAGGGAAGGCTTGGTTATTTTTTCCGGTTCATTTTGAAGAATGGGGCCTTCTTCTGGTGGCAGGTCAGGGTCGTTGACGGAAAATTCAATTCCTGCGTCGGGAGAATATGATACATACGTTAATTCAACATCGTTTGTTGTTTTATTGTCAGGCTCATAACTTAATCTGACTTCTTCGCCGTGCGTAATTTCATTGCGGTTTTCATTAGTGTTTGAACTGGACGCAGATGTAGAAGCTCGAATGTATTCTTCTTCAATAACCGGTAATCTGAAAAGAGATAAACACCTGAGCTGTAAATATTCATCTTTTGTAAATGAAAAATGGTAAGTAAAATAGATATGTACGTTATTTTTAACCTCTCCACAAACATTAAAAAAAAAATGCGTTAAAATTCTGTACACTTCCTTTAATTATAAAGGCTGTACAAGCTGATTTCAACAAAGCTTTCTCATTTTCGTTTAGTATTGCATTAAAGTACACTTACTGCAGTGTAAAAGTGATACTTACTGCAGAGACCATATTACCATCTAACATTTGGCCCTTGCATCTACCGGTAGAGCTACTAGTAGAACTCGGAATACGCCCATAATGTGCTCATTATGAATGTTCAAGTCGAGAAAGGTCTGTTTTCGCTATTCTCAAGAAAACGGAGCCATGGACTACTAGCTTTGAACGGTGATAATCTAACCGCTAGGACCGGGAGAACATCTGGTGAATAATCATAACCACCCGGTCGCAGCACTAATACATCCACATAATGTAAAGCTAATAGATTAACGTGCATTTGTGTTGCGACCAAGGGGTTGCGATTGCTCATCAGATGATTTGCTAAATTCTCCAATCGCTAAGGTCTGCCCATCTGCACTTATTCAGGAGCTTGTCCAATTCGTACGGTTTATACACGAATTTTCACCATCTTTGCAAAGTCGTTTTGAAATTGTCTTTTATGGAGCCTACCTGCCAATAAGAAAAGGAGAATTTGGTACCGAGGGGGAAAAGATTTTACTAAGTGCCAAACACTCAAAAAAGTGACTGTAACTCTGACAAAGAATCTTACGTACAAGGGCAAAAATGTTATTAAAGTTAGTCAAACTAGAAATGATACTAACATTTTTGCCCTTGTATTTAAGAATTTTAGTCAGGGTTACAGTTACAGTAATTTTTTCGAGTGTTCGGCACTTAGTAAAATCTTGCTTCGAGGGGTAAGGGTTTTTATATTCTCCTTCGATTACTGTCAAGCAAGCTTCATTGTCAAAATGGTCTAAACCAAGACATAAACCATGGAACTTAGACAAATGCCCTTCGCGGTACGTCTATAGTGATTTGTCACTTCGCTTTATCCAACGAATTGAGTGCATTACAGCTCGGAGCAGGACTGTCGTTTGAAAAGCGGAGTGAAAACAATTCATCCAAAGCTTTTACATACCTTACGTAGCCTTACTTATGACGTGGGTATCTTACCGTGTGTCTGTTGTGAAAACTATACATCACTCATCGCCGTGAGCTTCTTTATAGCTATTTGTTAACAAAGATCGGAAGAAAAAGATGAATTTGCTATTGTAACTGAAAGCAAAAAGATATCACAATTTCAAATTTTAAAGGGAAGCCTTACGTTAGCTGGTCCCCCATACATATTACAGACTTCAGGTTAGGTAAAATTAGGCTTGTTTGCTTTATACTGTAATTAGTAAACTAAATAAATTTACTATGTAGTGGTTTGTATTTAGTAACAATTTGGCCCTTGTACTTGAAAATTAGAGAAATTTTAGGTTACTATATGGGGAACTAGTTTTCGTAACGCCTGCCATTTTAAATCTTAATTGGGATTGAGGATAGCCTGCTCCTAGCAGACGAGAAAGCAAAGGTCACTTGCTATTTCGGACTTCAGGTTAGTTTAAGTTAGGTTTGTTTGCTTTGGCAATATTGAAATACAGTTATTTTAAGCAAAAATCACAACGATATACATGCTTCGACCAGTGAAATACCAAATGAACTGCGGGGAGCGGGCTATACACAAGCCCATAATGGATATGAGAAAATATTTTAAAAATTATTTACCTTTCTTTAGTTGATTTCGTAGAACTTGATGATGTCACTTCATTAGATTCCATGTAGGGTGTCCATGGCTTATCACCTTCTTTTACTGCTATAACTTTGTACTTTATGTGTATATTATTTTTAAACTTGTAAGCGTGTCTCTTTTTGCAATGTTCTGCCCATTTGTCCTGTCGATGCACCGTATTACACATGACCTCTAAACATTTATATTTCAACAATCTTTTTAGTTTTCGAGGCATAATTAAATCAATCAAAATTCTAGATTACAACAAACAAAGCAAACAACACGTCTGCTGAAACATTCTCTCTCCACTTTAAGTCATAAATACTACACAGAGTGCGTGCTCAGGTCGTTTTATTGATGTCATTTCACGCAGTATAAAATTATATGAGAGAACCGCAGTGCCAGGCTATTTTAACCGATATATTGTTCGGTTACGTTTATATTTATTTATTTATTTATTTATTTATTTATTATGGACGACACATAATACGTAACAATATTCTGTTACTACTTGATGTATGATGAATGATCATATTTTCTATAATTTTCTATGTGTGTGAATGTGTGATTACATTTTCCAGGATCTGCGAAAAACTGCCTAACTGGCTTCATTCAGTACAATACATGTAGCTGAATATATAGAGTACTACTGGAACGACCTGTCACGGAAGTCTATATTGTATACAGTGATGCCACTTTTGAACTGGTTTTCAGTTTACCGCCGCACAAACAGAAAACTATACAAAATATTATAATTAATTCATTTATTATATAGCATGTAGCAATTGAACAGCATTACTTATTAAGTGTCGTACATGGTATAAATAAGAAATAAATAAATGCTCCCAGCAGAAAATGGGTAAATTATCTACACAAAGCGATACACCGACCAGCCCATCCTTTCATATAGCAACTTGCGCGGTACTTCATTCATAGAGTTTCTAAGCAGGGGGTAGGGGGATTCATTCACGAGATTTAAAAAAATCGCATCGTGTTCCAATGTTATTCTGACGACAGCAAAATTACTTATTCGACATAAGAGTAAAATTCTTCCCCAATTTTTTATTCCCCCCAATTTTTTTCTCGATGACACAACTTGCGCCATTCATCCCTCCTGTGGGCGGCCCTTCTCTCTTAAAACGAATCAACTTTTTCTTTCATACGGCTACTTGCGCGGTACTTCATTCATCGGGTATCGAAGCAGGGGGTACGGGGGTTCACCCCGGGAAATTTTTGAAAATTAGCTTCTCAAAATCGTGTTGTAATGCTATTCCGACAGTAAAATTGCGAGTTCGAAAGTAGAGTAAAATCATCCCCAAAATTTTTCTCAATGGCGCAGCTTGCGCCATACATCCCCCTGTGGGCGGCCCTGCCTCTTATGATATATGCGTTAATGAATTATAGAAACCCGACTTGACCAAATGCTAAATATAGTATTAAAAATCATATTCTCATTTAATAGTGGACATGATTTCTTTTTTTCAACATACTAATAATAATGCATCTAATAATAATAACAAAATATACTAATATTGTTTGGTTCCTCTTCTCTTTATGTTTTCACACGACCCGTATTTCATTGATAGTATTGTGTTTTAAAAATTTGTGTTCAGTTCACAATTAAGATAGAGATAAAACAGTTACTTGAAAGCGCCTCAGGTTATATTGCTTTGCTCTTCTGGCTAGTGGTTTACTCTTCTGCCCTCAGGTTATATTGCACCAATCTGCTACATTCATTTCAATTACTTGTATATTTAGTTTCGGATCTAAGCTTATTTTTATATTTTATTAACGGAAAGAAATCTAGAACATCGTTACTTTTGATCTACGTAGGTAGAATCATACTTGCAGCCTTATATTATTACTTTAGACAAGAATTTAAAATATCTAACAGACTGACACCATATATAAAACTATAATACTACAAGTAATGGCTGTTCCTTCAACGAAAAGAAAAAAGGCACTTCACGAAAATTCGAAGATGGATCAGTTGATTGGTAGGATAGAGCTTTAAACATTACACCACCAATCACGTGCTTGTTTTCTTGCTAAATACTTTAGATATTGAGCTTATAATTTTTGTTTCTGTCGTCTTACTGTATAACAGTTCCTCTGTTTTGCCTGCTTGTCACACTATTCTTGTTATGTGTTATGTAAATTCCATTTGCAGACGTAATATATGTTGTTGTTTTACTAGCTTCCACAGCTTTAAAAGTTGTTAAGGTCAATTACATTAAGCCACTGATTTTCTCATATCTTCCATCACTTCATCTGGCAAAAGATACTATCGTGTATTAATGTATTAGTGATGGTTCTTCAGTCGTACAATTTGTCAATTTTTTCGTGGAGTTTATAATTAACTGACGTTCGAATGCGGGATTTACTTCAAGAAAACCTTCGAAAATACTAGAGACACAATATATTCAATTGCCAAGGAAAAGAATTATAACCTCCCTTACGTGGAATAAAAGAAGCCTCATTTGAGAGCGTTGGAATCATCCGAAAAAAAAAAGACATTCAACTTCTTAAAGCATATTGTTGACAAGATCTTTCCAAAGTTAACTAAAGATAGCCATATTCCTTCCTAAACAAGAAGTGACTTTTGGTTATTCCTAAGTAAGCAATCTTGTGTTATCCCAAGAAAACTTTAGTATTTATTGTCGTTTTACGCCCATTTTTATTCTCGCATTAACCCTCTTCAATATTAGATGTCAAATTTTCGCAGTTGTGTATTGAACTTTTCCTGTTTCGTTTTCTAATCCTCATGCTCCTGTTTCTTTCTTCGATGTGTGCGTAAATATGAACATTTTTATACCTGCTTTTGTAATGTGCTATACCATCCCATAATTGATGTGCATAGTATCAAAATTCGCCTCATCCATTTCGCTTAGTTTCGAGTAATCTCGCAAAACGTCAAGTGAAGCTCCACATACACGCGTAGAAAGTCCCATATTTCAACTAGTGTTTTAGTATGAAATATTAAGCTTTTAAACAAAATTCTGTTTCCATGGAATTCCTTTAGATCAAACATATAATAAGCGATATATAACTCAATTTCGGGGGAAAATGGATTTGGTGGATATTGATACTAACCGCCTCAAATAACGTAGTTTTGGAAGGTCGGGGCAACGTGATGGAGAATAACGAATTACACCAAAGTTGCCATTCTACTAGCACTGTGAGAGACTGTTCAAACACCAACAATAATAAATGTGTATCAGTCTGCATCCAGCTTCTTGTACTTTATGTGCATCCAGCTTGGCAGCACGCAACCGAAGCTCACTAATGCCATCTACGGGGATACGGAACAAACCATCCAGAGAGATCACTCGACAGAATAATATATCAAATCCATGAAGACATAGAACTTCTATTCCTTACTGAAGTAGGTACGAAATAAGCCCTCTGATAGTTTTGTAGACATAAGAACCAATGAATCACGTCAATAGAGACAAAAGACAGAACATACATGATGTGAAGCCCATCTGAGACAGCACTATGACTTCAGGAATAAGATGACTGGGGATCTACGATTACTGTACTGATGTCAAATACAACGGCACATGTCATATGTAGGGCCGTTACTTCATCTAAAACCAAGCCAAAATACTACCAACTTCCACGGCAAAACCACATTTGTTGAACTCAACAAGACCTTCTCCCAGCAACTGTTGAAAATAATGCATGGCAAAGATTGAAACAATGAGTCAGTGTATTTCATTTAACATATTCAACCATTTAACACTATCTCCAAGGACTTGGATATGAACATGATCAAATTGAAATAATGAGAAAGCCTGTATGTTGCCACTACAGTAGAATAAACAGCGTGTGAACATTTTCTTATTGACCTGTGTCAGAAAATAATTTGGAAAGAATGATAACGAAAAAAGAAAAATGGATTAATTACTGGAACATTGGGTGTTAACGTCATTGGGTGCGTAATGGACTTGCGGTTGGAACAGTATAACAAGAAGAACTCCACATACAAAAAGTATTTGGTGAGATCTGCTTCTGAGACCATTTTGAATTTCTTCCACCGAGCAAGAAAATTACGACAAAGCTAACTGTCAGCATTTGAACAAGCTATGAGCTGCTTTACTAAGCAAAGGACTATCCTGTCTCACTATAAGGATGTGATTATCAAGTTTCTCATGGATTTCTTTTCACTGTTTTCCTAAGATCCTGATTTGTATTGGTGCTTGGCTCAGTTTTGGTTAATTATTCCTAGTTTTTTTTTAGAGCTGTCAGCTAACTCAGGTTTCTAAAGGAAATAATATAAATGAGTATACGACATGCAGATTAATTCTTGATTATGATGAGTAATAAATTGAATATTAGATTAGTTGGCATTCCAACTTGTTGCTCTGGATTTGAGGTAATGCAGTAGATACATGTTTGCATGAAAGAAATTGCAAGTTTGTGCAGGAAACAACAACAAAGGTGAGAGTCAGACCTTGCCGAATATATGCACTATAACCATGTCAAAGGAAGTTTGTTCTCATCACAGACTTAGGATGTAGGATGGTTATTCCAATTTTGTCTTTGTCACGGATTAAAATCAACTGACATTGCTCTGTCTCGAACCCGTCCACGAACCTTTTCTTTTGGCTCATCCTTTCTCTTAAACACCAATTTTAGTTCATATTTTTTAATCATACAGGACAGGGGTAAAAGTGCAAGGGAATGCGGGGGGAGGCCCTTCCCGCACACCGAAAACATATGTACGGCGTCCCCCCAGTTTTAAAAAAATACAATGAGCAAAGACAGACAGGGGAAACGGCTTGGCGTCATGCCGCTACCTACCCTCCCCACACCTTTTCAGATCCACTTTACAGGATGACCTCATTACTCCGATTTGGTCGTGTCTGCATATTGCGGTTGTTTCCTAGTTAATAGACCGTGTTGTGTGCAACGAAATTGAGTGTCTGCTTGTGTATCTCTGTTGGTTAAAGCTCGTGTGATTGGGTGCCTCAATTTATGAATGTAACCAAGAAAGTGCTGTCGCTTTTTCACCCACCACCTTCGAACATCGATATGTCACGGAAGACATACCTGGAAGATCAAAAATAGTATCCATCAGCATCAACGACATGCTTCCAAGTTCCGGAAAGACATGGATTTCATCGCGGTAGAACTTGGTGGACCATGAAGCGAAGAAGATATTGCAACCTTCAGTTACAGCTGAGTGGTATAAATGTTTTTGGTCCGAATAATTTTCACCCGAATTGTGTAACAATGTTGTGTGTTATCAGGTTTTACTGTATATTTTTTCAGTTTAAATACTAAATTCGTTTTATTTTTCGCTCAAATAAAATTAATTCTGAAGTTTCAGAGTAATTAAGGAAAATAGATTTTCGAGAAATAATTTCTTTTATTTATATATTATTTTTCTTCGTAAATTTTCGTATATGGGCATCTAATTTGGATGATTATAAAAATACATTCTTATTTCGATGTAATTCATAGGTTAGCAACTTTGTACAATTTTCTGAATTTTTTCACCAATCCAATATTTGGTAGGACACTTTAAACATCCTTCGTCCCGATGAGATACCATATCTTGTTAAAATCCGGGTTGATCCAGTTTTTAATATTTTTCATTCGTTTTGTATTTTCTGAAGCGAATTTCCTGATTTTGAATCATCAGTTTTCTGGCGCATCTCTACCTTGTTCTTTGTCTGGTTTTCGTAGTCCTGTTATCAACACTGTCTGCAACAACTCATCAAAATCCAATAAATTCAACAGCAAACTACAGAAACAATTTCGAAACTTGTGGCGTCCTGACATTTTAAGAATCTCCCAGTGAAATTAGTCAAAAAATAGAAATATGGAATTTCTTGCTATGATCGCCACATTGGACAGTAAAATAATATCCAGACAGGTCAACAGGGATAATGAATTTTGATTTTCTGGTCTTGTGAGTAGTGCAACTCAATATTTGGAGAAATGAAATGATTTCAAAATTTTCCTTTTCTGTCCACATTTCAGTTTGCGGTAGCCTGTCCATATATAACTTTTGTGATTAGTATTTTTTTTTTAAACTTGGCGGTGTACGTGATTTTTGCATTAGTTAAACTAAACATTAAAATGTCAGAGTAAGCATTTGTGAGGACTCCTACCATTATCCTAATTTTACCTAGCTTCCGAATATAGTATGGGCTGATTAATTTAGTGAAGGTTCCTTTCTCTTCAGGAAGGTGATCTGATCTTCCTTAATATTCCTTAATATGTCCCTTCGGGGTCATCAATAATGGTTATATAATTAAGAGAACGGATTAGTTTTGGTACAGGGCCACCTGGTCCTAACTATCACCTTCTCCTTTTTAGGATTATCGAAATTCAAGTATTTTCTTCTGTTATAGACGGATATAGATATATGGCTAATTCGGTGAATAGCTTAGCTATAGATAGCTTAAAATATACAAAAGGATAATCATGCCCATTGTTCTGTATGGTTGCGAAACATGATCACTTACTCTGAGGGAAGAACATACACTGAAAGTATTTGAGAACAAGATCATGAGAAGAATATTCGGACCGAAGAAGAACTGGAATAGGGAATGGCGGAAACTTCATAACGACGAACTACATGATTTATACGGTTTACCAAATATTGTTAGGGTCATCAAGTCTAGGAGGCTAAGATGGGCGGGTCATGTAGCCAGGATGGAAGAAAGTAGAAACGCTTTCAAAGTCTTGACTGGAAGAACAATCGGAAAACGACCATTAGGAAGACCTAGGGAGGACAATATTAGGATGGATCTCTCAAAGATTGGAATACAAAGTAGAAACTGGATGCAGTTAGCTAAGGATAGAAGTCAGTGGAGAGCTTTTGTGAACGCGGCATTGAACCTCCGGGTTACATAGGCCATAGAGTTAGTTATATATATGGGGCCGCGGTGGTAAAGCGTTCAGCTCTGGGGCATGGAGTTCCGGGTTCAAACCCTGCTCTCGCCAAGTGAACTTTGTGGTGGACAAACACCGTGTGCGCGGGTTTTCTCGGAGTTCTCCCGTTTCTTCCCACTTTCTTCATTCCACCATTTCATTCATTTCTCATAATCACCTTCTCCTTCAGCCTAACCGGCATAACCGTGGGACGTAAAACTCAAAGATTTCATTTCATTTCATTTCATATATACAGTATATATATATATATATATATATATATATATATATATATATATATATATATATATATATATATATATATATATATGTATATGTATATATATAAACTAAATATGTGTTAGTTAAGAAGTTAAGAATAAATAAGCATCACAATATGTGTATATTAGAATAAAGAACACTACGTGCATGGACACCAAATGGGTGAAATATTGACACGTTCGATAAAACATTATCTAAAACGACGAGATAAGGATTCGTTTAACAATTTCCCCATTTTTCCCTTTTAAACTTCTTAACATACGAGATACGATTTAGCATTACAAATGTTCAATCTATAATTAATTTTTGTTCTTTCTTTACCTTGGAATGTTGACTAATAAAATTTATATATATATATGTATGTATGTGTGTGTGTGTGTGTGTGTGTGTGTGTGTGTGTGTGTGTGTGTGTGTGTGTGTGTGTGTGTGTAAGTATTTGCATGTAATGTTTTTTCCTTGTGTTTTATCCTTAGTATGTGTAACAAATGTTACAAAACTGTAGCTAGCTGATAGTTTTCTTTCAAGTAAGTTTTAATCTGTTTACCTGTACCAATACATTGTCCGATACGTGTGTGTGCGAATGGATGATAACGCTAGTTTCAGTGGTGAATTCTAAGGTTTAATATGAAGTAATCATCTTTATTATGTATGTGTACTAATGGAATATGTGTATATCTGAGTCATGACCGAGGTCATGAATGTAACTAGTCAATAAATAATCCGAATCGACTCGGAGAGGCAAGCTGAAACAACGGAATAAGCTGGAGATAATAACAGTTTCTTTTTTTTTTTTTTTTTTTTTTTTTAAGAAAACTTCAAGAACTCCGATTTATGGAAGATATGTGTATCATTTAACTTTTTTTCTTGGCTAACTCAAACATGTGTTCGATCTTCACCATGTAAAAATCAGTTACTGGATGAAAGTTGTTTAATGTTCAGAAACAACAAATAAATGATTAAATTAGTACCTCTTATCATCTGGGCTGGATTGAGGTAACTCCGATTTGAGTAGTTGCTTGGATTCAGGTCAGAGTTGGATGAAGGAACACGTGTCTCATCACGAACAGTTTAGAATCGATTCTCGAGTAATAAAATGAGGATATGAAGTAACTTTAGTATCTATTTGAGCTCCCTTACTATAATTCGATAATTATCTATTTCTTTGTTTATATTTTCCTCTCTCTCTCTCTTTTCCCCTATTTTACCTTCTTTTGTTTCAACCATAGACTATCCAATATTCCTGTCCCATAACCTTTCCCTCTAGTATTTCACCAGCTTCAACATAATATATTTCCATCAGAAAATTTTCTAACTCCTCTTTCTCCTTTCTATTCTCCTTCTTCTTCTCCCTCCACCTCGTTTACCTTTCTCTTGACTTTCTATATCTCTTTTCAATTTCTTTCTATTTTAAATTAAAACTGAAAGGAAGTTGACTGGAAGTTGTCGCTGTAGGCGCGGTCAATAAATTCAATTAACTTTCTCTTCGGAAGTCCGATACTGACAACTATTAAAGAAGTGCATGAAGAATATTAGATTTATAAATTGGCTTATTCTGTTTCTCAAACTGATATATTTGTGTTTCAACATGGCGAAAACCTAGAGTGTCTCTTCCCAATCACGACGTCTTTGTTTCAGTATCAAGTCCTTTTCGCAACTCTACTAGGGATTTGAACCTGTGTCCTATAAGGTGATTGTCCAAGGAATGGAATAGGTGATAATTGGACGGCGCAATGACTGGGGAGCATGGCGAATGCAATAGTGTTCTGGGTCATCCTAACCACGTGGGGCTTAGCGTTGTCCTGTAACAGGAGGACCTTTGCGATTCAGAAGTGCTGGCTGCAGAGTTTTGAGTTTTTCTTGAACACGGCTCAACTGTTGACAGTACCCAGTTGCATTGATGTTCTGACCAGCTGGTAACAGTTCCCAATGCACGATGCCGTGAGCAGTCCACCAAACACACAGCAGAATCTTCTTCTGGCGCAGCGCTGTTTTCAGCTATTTTATAAACGGTTCATAGGATGCTAACTAATGATAACGGAGCCGTGGAGCTTCGTACAGAACCCATTTCTCATCACATGTCAACACCCTGTCCAGAAATGTCTCCTTCCTCAGACGAAGGAGCAAAGAAACACAGGTTCTGCTCGCGTTGCCTTCTGGCCCGGAGGCAAATCATGTGGGACCCATCGACCCAACTTGTAGTGCTTCCCAAGTTGATGGAGGCGCTGCCAAATGGTTTCTCCACTCACACTTAATTGTGGTTTCAGTCCCTCACATATTCGGCCACTGCCTGAAGATTTTAATTTGGTGCATGTATTGGTCTTTCGGTACGTGGTGCGTCTTCGAGTGCTTCGTCACCATCCTTAAACTAGTTAAATAACCACTTCTATCTCCGCGTAGTCAGGACACTCTCACCAAAGGCCTAGCATATCTTCCGCCTCGCTGCAGCGGCGTTGGATTCCAGTTTGAACTCATACAACATACGAGCCCTTATGACTCTGTTGTTGTTTACTCTGTAATTACGCAAGCTCAAGGTGTAACCGAAAATCCACAACCCGACACAGTGATGCCCACCCCCTTATGTCCATGACGTACCCCCCAATTGTCTATCCGTAGGTGTTCTTCCATGAAAATATCTTCTTTTCGATTAATTTTTACACCCCCTCAAACATATTTATATAGATTTTTAACCCCCCCAAATATTTCAATGACGCACTTTGCGTCATAGCCCCCCTCTGTGTGCATCCCTGACCAGGCAGTATGTTAGATATACCTACACCAACAACTGATCTTCACTATTCCACAATTTGCATTCAACTCACGGTGTGAGTAGTAATTGAACACAGGCTTCCACATAAAGAGACAGAACTTTCTTGGTTACCTTTATATTAGAAAATTTAGAAAATCTTTTTTCTCTTCATTCAGAAAGCTATACAATTGAATATCAAGCGATTCAGAATCAACCTGAGTAGTCGGAATTTCACCATTGAATAGTTTTCCATCTGTATAATATAAAAAATAAATTTATACAATTTTGGTACAAAGAAGATAAGACATATTTCTCTCGTGCATTGGTAAATGTTTTAAGCAACATACATGAAATGACGTATACGTAATTGATAAGTTTCAGAATGTCAATAACCTTGATAGAAAATATTAACTATACCTTGTACCTGGTGACATGAATGTTTATTGGGATAGTTTCCAATAATATAAATATTAATCCACTGAACGCTCTCACTTATTACTAATGATTTTCGTACGTATATATATATAGGGTTTTCAAAATAACACCGACAACGTTTGGGAGGTGATTCCTGACACCAAGATAAGACAAAAAGTATAAACCAACCTGGGTGCACAAATGCTTCCTTTCGTAGTTACAGGCTGCCGAAATCATAGAAAAATGAACTTTGAAAACTATGGGACCTACCGTAGTCGGGTCAAGACTTCACTTAGCAACTAGTGTGTGCTATATCAAAAAATACATGTTTCAGAATCCTGCGGTAGAAGATATTTTATAGATGTAGTTGGTGAGTACTTCAAATTATATGCCTGTAGCCAAATGTCCTTTTTTCGCCCATTATATCACATACCAAAGATTAAACAAGACAGGCTAAAAGCTTTGATTTTTACCCCTATTTAACATAGTAGAGACTATGAACACAGCAGAGAATAATGGGAGTGTACTTTTTTATGGTACCATTTTTGAACCCCTATGTAACATAACAGAGCTGATAAAAGAGTATGATACCTTTTTTAACCCTTATGTAACATAGCAAAATTTACACATAATAGAGCTTACACAAGAAAGGCTACAAGTATTGTTGTAATATAACTGAGAATATATAAGACTACGAACGCATAGTAGAGAATTATGGAGGTGTAACTTTTTTCAACCCCTATTTAACGTAGCAGAGATTATAAAAGACTGACCTGTTTTCAACCTCTATTACAAAATGCTACAAGCACTGTTTTTAACCACTATTTAAGACAACAGCAGAAAACATACTTAATCTAGGCTTTTAAAAAGAGCACAAACACATATTCCAACTCCATAGTAGAGCTTACACACGAAAGGCCATGACTACATTTTAGCAATCCTTATTGAACACAAGAGATTACATAGAGTCTAGACTATGGTATAGCAGTAGACTACGAACACATATTTTAACCCCTATCTAATATAACAGAAATTACACAGCAACCTAATAAAAGACTATGACAATCTTTGAACCTCTTTAACATAGCAAAGATTGCGAACACAATTTACAACTGAATAAAAATCTATGACACCTTTTCTCAACCATATTTATTATAGTAGAGATGATGTATTTACCGTACCCTATTCTTCTCTACAATTCCTTTTTTCTAACTGTTATATAATATAGCAGAGATTACACAAGTAAGGTTGTGACTCGTTCTTTTTTATAGCATTTTCTGCAACATCTATTTAACATAGCAAAAAAGAGAGAAAATGATATGACGGCTATGAGACGCTGTTTTTCTCACAACACTTATTTTACGCAGGTTTTCTGAACATGCTAATTACGATTATTAGGCTATGTGCCCTTTAAACCGATTTTTATGAAACTCGGTATACAGAGGTTTTCGAACATGCTGATTACGAATATAATATGTTTTTACCTAGGTCTTATAGTTTGTGTAGAATACGCACTTAATAACAATTTTATAACATTTTTATTTTTATCTAGGTCTTATAGTTCATGTGGGACACGCCCTTTTATAAAAATTGTAATATTTTATTCATATGTAACTCGTAAACGGTACAACATATTAAAATTATAGTTCCAGTTTTTAGTAAAAAGACAGCAATTAGTTTATGTGAAACAAGCGCAACCCTTATAAGAAAACGGCACTTTTGTCTAATTCTATTTAACATAGCAGAACCGTAGAGCGGGGTCACATAAAGTGCGTTTGTGCAACTCACTTTTTCATTATAGCAAAAATTACATAAGAAATCTGACTCTTCTAACGGCCACTATTTAACGCTCCAGAAATTATATAATCATTATAAAAGACTATAGCTCCTTTTTTAATCCTTACACAATTTATTCTAAAATGCCTCTTTTGGATACGCTTTATACAGGTCAGAGGTCAAAGATCCCACATAGTAGGCCATTTTATAAAAGCAGTGACTGCGAAACGAATGCGACTTATGTTCCCCAACGTCCTGTAATTGGATGATGTTTTAATATGGGCCCATTTAGTTCTAGTGAATATTTTCAAATTTAAAGTTTAACTAGTTTAGAACTTTGTTCTATTTTCTGTTTCTGTACCAACCAGAAAAATATCAATTTTGTGGTGCGAATTTAACTAGCTTGGAATTTTATTTTTACCTTTTCTTACTTCCAAAAATTTTTACTATTTAATAAACGAAGGAGTGTCATTTTAAAATTTAAGCCACTTCAATTATCTGTAGAACGACACTATTAAATTTTATACCTTTATGTACCATCAAGAAAATTTGTACAATTAAAATAAACGGAGGAGAATTATTTTTAAAAATTTAGTTGTTGTGCAACATTTTCAAATTTGTATACTTTTGTACCAATCAATAAAAATCGTATTATTTAAATAAACAACAAAGGACCATTTTAAAATTTGTAGACCAATTTTTCTGGTGCGATTTTCTAACTCAAAATTTAATTAGCTCAAAATTTTGTACTTTTTGTATCATTTGTACCAGTTAAATAAGAAGGAGAGACTTTTTAAAAATATTTAGACCAATTTTTGTAGTGCGACATTTTTAAAATTTAAATTTTGACTAGCTTAGAATTTTGTATCTTTTTGCACCATTCAAAATATACCATTCCAATAAACAAAGAAAGGTTATTTCAAAATTTTTGGGTGCGAATTTTTAATTCAAAATTTAATTACCTTTTGTACCTCGAAATGATTATATTATTTAAAAAGAACAAAGAAAAGCCACTTTTTAAAAATTAACTACTTTCAATGTTTGGAGTGCGACATTTATAAATTGGAATTTTAACTAGCTTAGAATTTTGTACATTTTAAATAAACAAAGGAGTATTATTTTATAATTTTAATGGCCTATTTAGTTGTGATGAAATGTTCCCAATTTAGGTAAATACATCGGATTTCGACAGGTTAAGGACTTTTTAAAAAAAAAATCAATCGCCTATTGTGGCCATAATATTGGTCGGTGTTCGACCATTTTTTTCCTTGAACTGTACAGTCCCTACTAATACTAAAAGTCACTTCAAGGCTCGAATGTTAATGTTAAAAGCTTTTATGAAACTGGAACTCGTCAATGGAACCCGAATTTGACACACTTCCCCTGGTTTCGACAGTTGCGGTACCTGAATTCGACACCTTCAATTATATCTATGTAAAACATTAAGTCGGCATTATTAGTAATAGAAATCACTTCTAAGCTTCAAATACTGTTTTATTATTATGCAGAAATTATCAGACGGACTAAAGAACATAACTTCAATTTTCTGAACTCAGTAGTTGGTTCGATGATCCTCAATTCGAAATGCTGGAACCTGATTTCGACATCCCATCTCGAACTGAGATTACAAGTATCGGAGAATTATGCAACAAATATCTTTATGAAAGACTTTGAACATACTTGTGCGTTTAGATATTTAGTTAAAATTATATTTGCACTACTGAGCATGAATTCGACAACCTTGTCGAAATCCGGTTGTCGTTACAAATAAAGGCTCCCCATGTTACATCACAACTTTTGTCCTCACAGAAGAAAACAAAACGCATTGATTGAAACTCCTTTACAACATTAAAGTACCACTATTTGCTTGAAACAAACCTAACTTTAATAAAAGTCTTACGAAAATAACTTGCTGTCTTATGATTTCCTTAAGATTATGTGTTTTTTTCTCAAAGAATGTGTCACACACACAACAATGTACTTATTTTCTCCATGCGTATTACTCATCTACTGTAACCGCGCTTTTGACACGAGAAATGACGCTCCCACCTACTGTAACCCACTTCTATGCACGATTGCAGGGATGACCCCTTCACGTTTATTTCACAACATTTAAGCACAGGTATGTCGAATTCGGGTACCTGTCGAATTCAGATGCGTTTACCTTATATATTTGTGTACCAACAAGAAAAAAATGTATATTAGTCATTCTAGTGTATGTTGTCTGGATTCATCATTGCATTTTATTCTGGATTCATCATTATCCATGACTAACATAAAATGATAGTTAGTTATGGTTTACTGCCGTGCAATATGATATGCTTATGGTTGCATTCGCATATACCCTCATGACGACGAACCTGGATTAGATGCTTTTTTTTTGGTGGTAGTGGCTGCAGTAGCGACTAGTTTTTACTGAGCCCTATTCTCAGTTTTCTTATAAATGGGAATACCCCAAATGGTATCCTCGAAAAAAGACTGTACCAAACTAAGTTTTAATACTGCACAAAGCGAATAACTGTCTAGTCCCTAGGGGAACAATTCAAGTACATTATCACGAGCCTATGTACTTTCGTTCTTATCGCCCATTATATGCCTTTGCTCATATTATTTTCAGTGCGTTACCATCAGGAGTTTATCTGCCACCTGTGTGTGGTTAATTTCCCGTTTGCTTCGTGTGACACTTCCTGAAAACCACATTATCGTACGATTTTCTAGATGAGTGTATCTGAAGATCGTTGCCAAGAAAAGAATCGGTAGAAACTTCAACTTTGCAGTACTTGCTTTAAAATCAAAATCAGGCACAGCACGTCCCATTCGTTATGTGTATACTCGCAAGTGCAACAGTACAAAAGTGAAGTACCATCAACAGTGTGCGTTGGAAACCACGAAGCAGCAAAAATTGTACCAAGTGACAATAACAAAAGCATTTGTTTCCCAATGCCTTCTAAAGACATTATGTGCATGAAATAGTGAGTGTTAAAGGAGTACGTAAATTAGAACATTAATTTATGTGAGATTTGTGTGAAAGCTATGGGTGTGGTAATAGCTCAGTGAAAATGTGAGCACAATGACACGAACGAGAAATATTCAATAATTACAAATGAAAAGGTATTAATGACACCAGTGAACTAAATTCTTCACCTGTACAATGTAAGCGTCAGAACTAAATGTGACATAAGAACTGATACTGTGTTTTGGAAGTTTAGAGTAATACCTTATCTGGGTTAATTTATACTTACAGTAAGTATTATCAGTTTCCGAGCTTTCTTCATTATTATTTTGATTCATTGTAATTACAAAGAGTTGTAACAAGGTTAAAAGATTTTGATGTTCAAATGAAACCAGATGAGGACAATGACCTCAGAGCCCGAAATCCCGCAATAGTATTCTTGGTCAGCTGTTACGGAAATCTGTGTCTTTTGAGAAATTGAATATTGTTTCCTTTCATAACTATTTGGATGAAATGATAGCAATAACAGCCTGCGTGATCAACCGCATTCCAGATAACTTGCTGCAAGCAGCAGGAGCGAATGTAGCCATTCGTTTGAGGTAATGTGTTGAGAATGCTTTTGCTCATATAGAGTTGTTATAAGATAAAACCTCAATGGCGCACGCTGAGTCATAACCCGTCTTGTGTCTAGGAAATTGGTACACACGTACATGGGACATGTAAAATATCGTTCTGAAAGGTTTCAGATAGAAGTCCCTTTGGCAGGACAGGAAGAATGGGAGACTATAAAAGCTGATATATTTATTTTATGTCCACGATCATGCAACGAGGTTAGGGGAGACTGTGATGACAAGAATGAATCAAATTGTGGAATAGAGAAAGCAGGAAGAAACGGGTGAACCACAAGAAAACCCACGCAGATGATGTTTAGTCACTACTAAGTTTACGACGTTAGACATGGGATTGAACCAGGGACCCCACACGCACTGAAATGAGAGCTCTACCACTGAGCTACTGAGGTCTCTAAAAACTAATATGCAACTAATAATGGATGTTTGGTTAGTAACAATCCTAATTGAATTTCTCTACCATACATTAACGCTTAATGAAGGAACTTTTTTGTGTCTATAAACCATCTATAACATTAAACTGTTGATTATTTCACTTTATTGTGTTCAATGTTTTAATGTCAAATAAAGATTTTGGTATCTATTAGACATGAATATTCTAATTATTCCTTTATACGATGTTTGTGAATTACTGTTGCACTGTAACATCTATAGTGATTGTGTTGGTGCCTAAAACATCGCAATCATCTTATCATTAATATGATTCTTTCTTTTGTTCCCAATGGTTTAGAAATAAGATTGTTCATGACTGGTTATTAACTGAAGATTCTATGTGAATATTTACCTTTGTAATTGTGCAAAAGAGAGAATGGTATTAATATGATTTATCCTCCGAGAAAACACTTTGTCATAAGTAATAATTATCCTCTATTAAAACGACGTCTCAATAATTAATAATTTATTTTCTCCATGAAGAAAGAACTGTAGATCTTTAGAAAAATATTGCATATAGTGTTGCTTTTTCTCCTTTTTATTTCAGTTGTCCTTGGTTCATAAACTTAACATTCTTTTGTCATTGCTTTAATGATATTCATGAATTGAACTAAAGACATATTGTTCCTAATAGTCGCGAGTTAATTAGTCTTTACGAATCTCAATTAGGTCAATAATGTGTAACTAATAAATATTGTTAGTAACGTTAAAAGAACTTAATTGCTAATTGCTTAGTTTTCAGAGTATTTCGCTCCCGACTAAGGGTATAAATTACTTTACACTGAAGAATAGCCCATCAGTGAATCAAAATGTCTAAGATCGAAATTTTAAGTCTTCTTGTCATTTCCTGCTGCTTGATATCCGTTCTTGGAAATCCTTCACCACAATTATTAGCACCACGTAAGCATAAATGATTTTTATTATTGTTACTTGTGGGAGAAAATACAAATGAAAGAGACTTGACACATTCTAGCTAGGCATAATGAAAACAGTGGATTAAGTATCTCGCATCTGATAATACTAAATCTACACGGCAGATTGAGCATCATGACTCAGGAACCAAAAGACCTCACGCTATATTTCTTATACATAATAAGATTGTCATGCACAGGTACTACCACTATGATAACTTTGAGTAGATCGGATTCGTTTTGTTGAATTAGTATGATATATGCTTTGTACTATCTTTGATTTTCAAGGTAACTCACTGAAGGATTAGCGAGGGAAGTCTGAGCGATTGCGTACAATTTCGCACGGTGCAGTTTCACACAGTGCTCATTATCGAGCAATTTCGCACTTCTTCCTTATCGGATTAATCATTCTGCAGGTGTGGTGCATTCTCACACGGTCCACCTGTCAATTATGTGATTTATCCTGAAACCGCTTTTATTATAGGGGTGGAAGGACAGAACAAATGTCAATTAAGTAAGAACAGAAACCAAGTAAACACAAGTTAAAATAAATACGAACAATTAATACTAGCTTCAAGTATTTTTCGCAATTGTACACCATACGTGCGGATACAGGAACCACACACGATAAGACATTGGTTATACCAGTTGCGTATGCATTGATGCCAAATAAAATAGAACACACATACAAGGAATTGTTTACATTTCTTAAAATGTGGTCTGGTCAGAACGAATCTCGAGTGCTGAAAGTGGATTTTGAGTTTGTTTCAATCAATGCTTTGCGTGTGGTGTTTCCTAATTCACAGGTTTCCGGCTACCATTACCATTTCAACCAGAGCACCTGACGGAAGGTTCAGTGTATAGGTTTCGTCGAAAAATACCTCCATAATGAAGATGTACGCCATTATGTTCGTATGTATAGTGTATTAGCATTAATATCATCAAGCAGGATCGATGAAGGTTAGCTCATCGTCATGCAAGACTGTCCGTCTGACCAGAAAATCGGAGAGTTAAACAATTATTTCTTGAACAATGGATAGACATTCCAAGCATTCAGAGAAGTGTAGAACTGCAATGGTCAAAGACACAGAAGAAACAATCTACTGGAGGGTTGGCGCAATAACTTAAACCGAAGCATATCTAAGAGTTCACCACGTATCTTGAAAATTGCGAATGTACTAAAAGCAGATGCGACGTCTAGTTTTCATGCTTTTGTGAGACAGAACTTAAAAATTGAAATCCGGAGAAGCGTAGAAAATCAACTTACATCCATCTTGGCCATAGTTTGCAATTAGTCCTGGAGAAGCTAGGAAATGCGGTAGACTTTAAAAAAATGCCTGAGAAGTTTGAGCTGAGTTGATTAGAGATGGGCACGAGTCGAGCTAAAACTCGACTTGAATTCAAGTCGAGTTTCGAGTCGAGTCGAAGGTAATTTTCTCAAGTCGAGTTTGATAAGTAGCTCGCTCACTCAGCTCGTATAAACTCGTTTTAAAATCATGACCTGCATTAGACTGGAAAGTAAAACCATGATATTTGAAGCAGTAGTGTGGAATACTTTTAGTGTTGCTCACGAGAGGGAACACTGCTCGCATTTCGTCTCGTCCCAATAACGAGACGACGATAGCTTTTAATAACGATACAGCCTCAAATGTTGTGAGCGCCAACATAAGTATATACACTGTAGTTCTTACCATCGAAACTGAGATCTGCTCGGTCGAATTTTTAAACCCAAGCAGAAGCCCAACCCGGATAGTGATGTCAACCGGCCCTGCTCGGTTCAAATGAGCGAACAACTTGAGTCGACTCGGTTGGGTTCGGCCGATGGCTTGTTGAAACGAGTCCATTGGCTTGGTTTGACTCGGCTCAACTGAGCCTATGGCTCGGTTGGGGTGAGCCATCAGCTGACTCCGGAGCTCAAACCGAGAACCTCGTAAACGATGTCCTTGCCTCCTATACTTCACGACTACCGATGTCGGCAGTAACCTAGCTTTTGGTATTCAGATATAAATCTTTCATGTTTATACGCGTGTTGTTATATTATTATTATTATTATTATTATTATTATTATTATTATTACTTACTTACTTACTTACTTACTTACTATAGTACTATAGTAAAGTATATGAAATATCTTGCAGAATTTTCACATTTTCAGACAAAGCCCCCCCGAAAGTTAGCAAAGCCCCCCGAAACAAAATCGTAAATACGCCACTGGATTGTTGCTTTTCTGTTCTTATTTATTTTCATTTGCTATTCTTTTTGATTTTATCTTTTTCAATTTGTAATAGTTTTTGTTATTATTTTTCTTATTTATTTCAATTTCATATTGTTTATGTTATTATTTTCTCTCCTTCTTTACTATAACTTTTGTTTTCTAATCTTTTGTTCTTTCTTGTTCTTAGTTATTTTAATTTCCGGTTATTTTCATTGTTGGTTTTGTGAAAGTGAAAGATCTCCTAAGCTTTCCTCCTCTAGTATTAATTGCAATTGTTCGTATTTATTTTAACTTGAGTTTGCTCTTTTTCTGTTCTAACTTAGTTGACACTTGTTTTGTGTCTTCCCTCCCCCTATAGTGAAAGCTTATTCAGGATGAATCACGTGATTGACAGGTGGATCGTGTGAAAATGCACGACACCTGCAGAATGATTAATCCGATGAACAGGACCGTGTGAAATTGCTACATAATGAGCACCGTGTGAAATTGCATGGCGAGAAACTGCACGTCACCAAGGTGCGAGTGAAGATCTTTGTGATTATTATTCGTTTTTGTTTCAAGGCCTTCATAGCTTGTATTGTCCAAATTTGATATTGTATGTAGATGACGGAGAAAAGATTATTAAGGTGAAGGATTTTTTTTTTCATTTCTTACCATGTTGCTAACAATAATATTCAAATAACAGAAATGAAACTATTCCATGTAAATACATTACTCACATTGGAAATACATTACTCACATTACATGTAAATACATTACTCACATTGAAAATACATTACTCACATTGAAAATACATTACTCACATTACATGTAAATACATTACTCACATTGGAAGAACGAGACACCATAGGAAGTCCACATTTGTAGAAGATGCATAGCATAGAAGGATAATATTGATTACCACCAAAGCGCCATAAAGAAGCAGAAGCGTCGAGTGTACCATCTCATAGCAGCAAGCGAAGGCGAACCAGAGGACCGCAGTTCAGTGACCCACTCTTCACTAGCGATGCACTGGCAATACCTGCAGAGTGGGATCAGTCAGGAACTGCTATCTGACAGAAGGATCACCACCAGTACAATCAGAGCTAATCCCATGTCACGGAATGAACAATAGACAATTGATTATTGTGTTAGATCTAGTTTCCCTGTCCCTTTTGCACGATTATACCTAACTTGCTTTCCGCTGAGAACACCCTTGCCGGTGTACGGAATGAGAATTTTTTTTCTCTCCTTCCTGTTTCGGGTATAGTAATAGCGTGTGCATGTTCTTACACATGCGGGCAAGCGATAAATTCTAGCTTGTGTTTGCATTCACTATACATATGACATTCTGATATTGGGACATCAAGCTACACATGCAATTCGCCTCTGGTCTCATTCAGCGTAATATGATTAACTTGTGAGCAATTTTGTCCTCGACTTTATCTGGATCCATCTTTATCACTATAATGCACTTGGACGCATCACAGAGTAACTTAGAATGTTCTCTTAGGTATCCGGCTACCTTCGCAATCGTTATAACACCGAACTTAAGCTCTATGTAGCACGTATGTGACAAGGGGCGTTTGTATATGACCTTCATCCTTGTTTTGGCAACAATTAAAGCGCAGCTATGCCCAGAATTACAGCAATCGTAAGCTTCCATAAGCCCTCACAGACATTCAGACTCTGTACTTCAGATGATTGCTCAAACCTGATTTCTGTGGCTTCTCAAGGTTCTTATTTGTGTTATTAACAACTAAACGGCGGGACAAACATCTTGGCATTTGAAGGCGACGCTCCAAGGTCCCTTTAAATGCTGCTAGCAAATGAGAGGCCTGCGGTATTGCCACTTTTATTTTGTAAAATTCACTTCAGTCTATCTCCTGCCACCTGATCATGCTGTAGTTCGTCTGCTTAACTAAGCCATAGCCCACACTCCTTTCCCACTTGGCAACGTCGCTTCAGAGCTTGAGTTTTATTCGTTTAGCTAAAATGCCAAGATGTTTGTCACAGGCTTTACTTTATATTTTTCAATACATTTTATAACATGTTTGGGACGTGTCATATGTGACGCGTTCAGAAAACCATCACGTACATCACATTGTATGTGAGATTCAGGACATATTAGTTTTTTTTAAAATCTCACGAAACATCTTATCTCGTATCGTCTCGAACTCTGTGCAATTTTCTCATCTCATAGGCATCTCAAGTTAACACCATTGTGCTACTTACTTGAAGCTAGTATGTTTGCACGAAAATACCTTTCTAGGATGGCAGAATCATGTTATGAATTATGATTAGCATGCCAAGACTATGTTTGGTCAAGTGAGTTACTTTCATGTTTTCCTCTGTTGATTATAGTTACAAAGAAAAAACACTAGTAACACATAAAACAAAAATAATATAATAAACATTCTGAAATAATTTTTTAAATCTCAATTCAGAAGTCTCTGGAAGCCTGCTCACCCAACTCACTCCATGGACTAACTCAGATGAAGTGAATTCTGCGCTTAAAAGTCACTAAAATCAAACGCAGACAAACCAGCTTTGAAAATCGAAACACGACTTCTCCTCCTTTCAACAAATGACCATACTTGCTCCCTAAAATGTCATGGACCAAGTCTAGGGTTATACGTTAATTCAAGACGAGAGCTACGTACCAGGAAAAAAAACCTACCTGATACTAACGATAGCCTAAATAATAAAACAAAGTGAATAATATACAGAGCACGCTTATGTGATTTTAAGGTATCCATCGTTGATTCCATTGCCCTCTGACCAAAGTTTGTTACGTAGTAAAATATCTTAGATGAGTATTTCCACATAAAGCATTTGCATACTTATACATTGTTCTAACTTAAACTACCAAATATTATTGTAAGGGACTTCTAGAGTCATCAACAAAAGTTTATGCATCTCTGCCTGCCATAACTCCATTAGGTCGAGAACAGTATTTTTCAAGGTTTAAAAAAACACGTATAAAAAGGAAAGTTTTTTATGTTTAAAACATGTTTTTTTTTGTTTAAGACGTTTTCAATGTAAACAAGTTTAAAATGTTTATTTTGTTTAAAACAATAATCTAAATAGGCATATATATATTACATTTTTGCACGCTCACAGGCATTGTCATCTATATTGAACCGCTAGATCAAATTTCGGGAATTTCCCTCATCTCTATATTCGGGAAATTCCTAATGTTCAATTTCGGAGAAGGAAATCGGGCTTTTCCCGATCTCCGTTTACGGAATATGTAGTTTAGTTTCTTTGTGTTACGTTCTACTGGTAGTCTGCATTCTTAATATTTAAACGCCCATTGACGCAACTGGTGTGTCAGTGTTTTATACATCAATGTCTTAGCCCTAATTAAGGCAGTAAGGTGGTTGAATGATGCATTTTTCCGCCGGTGTGCATTTTATGTATGTGAGGGAGGATGAAGTTCGTTTTTCTAAATTTTTCATCAAATTTTTTTCATGAGATTTTGGGGGCCATTAATCTCCTCTTTATGGTACATCCATAAAAATTGATAAACGAAGAAATGAAGGTCACTACATTTTAATATCGTGTATTTGTACTTCTGGCTTATATGGGGGCGCAGAGAGGAGCAAAGTTAGCCATTTTTTTTAGTTTCAGCTTTTTGACGTAAATTACACTTATTTTTACAACAAACATCAATAGCTGAAACCCTAATTAAGCTAGAAAGATGATTTGGTACCAAAGTATTCCTGAGGGATGAAGCTTTCTGCCAATATGCATTTTATGTAAGTGAGATGTACCACGGCCTAGGAAGAGAGGAGGATGAAGTTCGTTTTTTTTTTAATTTTCATTAATTTTTTTCCATCACATATAGGGGGCCATTAATCTCCCCTTTGTGGTACATCCATAAAAATTGGTAAGTGAAGTAATGAAGTAGTCCCAGACATGATAGTAACCTGTGTGTGTAATTGTTGTTTATAGAGGAAGAGGGGGTCAAATTTGCATAATTTACATTTATTTTCAAAACGGTTCCATATAAGACAAGATATATTTCACTGAAGTGGTCTAGAAGCATAATTCTTGTTCGTATACATGATGTGTGTATCAAAAATGGTTTGCATATGGACTTGGTACTATAGTGGGGTAGGGGAGAGAACGTCTAATTCAATGAATGTTTTTCTGTGGATATTTTTTTGAAAATATTTCCTACATAAAACGAATTCATTATGCAATGTTTACCATTTCTTATATTATTGTCACAAGTATGTGGCCTATACATTAGTATCATTTTGTCAGCAGTTCACGGTTGATGTTACAGGTGATCTTGCACGAAGTAACTATGAACTCCAGGTTAAAGGACCAGGTTTCCGTGTGCTGCTAGGCTCTCGTGCATGGAAAAAGTATAACAAAAAATCAATCTTCCTTCGACTCGAGGTCCGGGGACTATTTACACAACCATACATATTTCCATCAGGATACAGTATCAGAAAATTGAGTACAAAGAAATGTTCATTTCTTAACTGTTTTACCTCGAATTACAATAATAAAACCGTTATAACTACAATTATTAGTAAACTCCAGAAACACGTACTAGTGGCATCTTCGAATTAGTCTTCAAAAGAATCCATCACAAACACACACACTGCCAACGATGTGGAAGGCGCCAAATACCTGTGGCCTCACTATGAACAAATCTTTATCATTCACGGCTTACTGTTCTGGTAATGTATTCAAGTGTTCGAAAGCGTACTCCATACAATGATTCCTTTGGAATCATACAATTTTGGAATAAGACCGAAATCACAAGAGAATCACAATGAGTCTTGTGGATATGGTGGATGCTTGAGTACTTCACATCCCAATTAAACTTGAAGATTCTACATACACTCTGCACCTGTGCTGTCGCTAGGTCATGAAAGGGAGTGAATCTAGACGTTCAGGGCGTTTCTCCCAAATACCTAAACGTAAGTATTGTTCCTAGAAAGTGTGGGACTAGTACAGTGCGTTCACATTTCAGCCATATCAAGATACTATGGCATCATGAACCTGCCATTTTGTAGATTCTTCGGGAGACTACTTCGAAACATTCTGGACTACACTGGTTTGTGTTTCTGGGCTTTATGCACAATAGTCATTGAAATTATATGGATTTATAATGTAATGCGAGATAAAACACGTATGTAACGAAAAATAATTTCTTATAATCACTTTATTCGAGCTATTTTCTGAATGTAGTATGCGTTCATCCAACTCCCTACATATAACGTTTTCACATGTACCAATCTTCTATTAGCAAATTTAAAAATTTCTGTTTAGTACAAATTTTTGTAAAATAAAATAATTACGATAAATTTTGCCTCGTGACCTAGTTATACATATGTGTTCATCCGAAGTTGAAAAATATTTGTTACTAACATAAGAGAAACTGTTCAGAAAAGTTATTGATGGAAATATTGCAATGAGGTTTGGTTGCTACATGGGCTCAGCACTATGATTTTGCTGATCACCATTAGCACAAATAGCAACAGTTGCATTACACCTCATTCTGGTGGGCCCAAAGTCGTGACAATCGAAGAAGAGGAATCGCAATTTTTGTCTTTTCCATACTGGGTTGATGTTCGGTCTCTCTCACATCAGATTTGGGTTTTCCAAGAAAGGACCCCGGAACCGAAATTAAAAAGTTTTTACCCAGAAAATGCAGTGAGTGATCACATTAATACTATTGTAGCCTCCCTCTCAATCCCACCTTTTTCTAACGATGACTGTCCGCTATATGAAGGAAGTTCAAGAAAATTAATTTATAAGTGTAAATTATAAAACTCCCAAATGAATATGTGAATTTCGGCGATGACATTACACGTTATAATTTCCACAACACCCCATAAATGTAGATATCACTAGAATAATTTAATATTGACGAAATAATCTTCAAAATAGGCACACCAAACTAACAACAAAACAGCAGGCAGAAGATACAAGACTGGATAAGGCCTAATGTGATGGGGCCAATCAAATTCTACAAAGAACAAAGCCCAATTGTCAGATGTTTCAAGGGCAATAACAAGACGTCAAATAAAGATTTTGCCGCAATACAATTCTTGAAGATTAAAAGAACAAATGTCCAAAATTTAAAACTTAGAAAATATTAATATTCTAATTAATCAAAATATGCCTTCAAGGACAGGCATAACGTAAAACTAAAAAAGCAAACGGGCTTCTTAATGTAATACAGCTTAAAAGAAATTTAAAATTATCATATTATTAATAGTATTATATGGAAGGAATTCTTTCCATATTAATATCAATTATATAAATCCATTTGTACAGATGAACATTTTAAAAGGGATTTTTGAATGCATAAGTCTGTCACCAAATGCTTATACCCAGGTACATACGATTGCCGGCTATTAGTATATATTGTTATTAAATGTTTAATATAAAATACAACCACTTTAATTTTGTTGCATATTCACCAAAAGAAAGTAGAAACCTACCACGGAGCATTGTATTTAGTACTAATATATTTTTCATTATTTTTGGTTTCCATTACTTATAATTTATTTTCATTTACAGTTTGTCCGAGAAACGAAGAAATAGGCCTGGCTGGAGATCCAAGATGTGACAAGACATGCTCAGATCTTCTGCCCCACATCGAACATCCTGCTAGAATCTGCACAAAGATAGCACAGGTTCGCTGCGTGTGCAAGAAGGGTTTCATCAGATTAGAAGAAAATGCAAAGTGTGTTGAAGAAACCTCATGCTTTGTGTAAGTACTCGTTTTTTTAAAACGAAAAATCACTAAAATACTTCATTGAAGTTGGAACGAAATCCCCTCCTCGCTTTGAAATGATTTCAATCAAAAGAACTGGTACCCACTGCAAGCTTCAAAGAAATTACATACTATGTTTAATGAAAATCAGACGATTTTTAAATATATGATATTCGGTAAATTTTCTAAAAGTTCTCCGATTTTAGTAAAACGTAACCTGTATTTTCTTTCAGAAATAAAAATTACATTTGTCATTCTGAAGAGGGCCTCGGTGGCTCAGTGGTAGAGCGTTCACCTCTGGGGCGTGGAGCCCCTGGTTCGATTCCCGCTCAAGCCACGTGAACTTTGTGGTGGACAAACACCATGTGCGTGGGTTTCCTCGGGGTTCTCCTGTTTCCTCCCACTTGCTTCATTCCACCATGTTCTCTCATCTCTCATCATCACCGTCTCCTTTAGCTAAGAAGGCATAACCGTGGGACGTAAAACTCAAAGATTTCATTTCATTATCATTTTGAAGTGTGAGATCAAACTCAAAAGAGTGAACTCACCACAATTAACAAAACTTGTTTACAAATATAAAGTCATGAAATAATTCTTCGTTGATGTCTTCCGAAAAACAACTGAGTACAAAAATATTAAAACGAAATTAACTCAACATATAAGGTAGAATAAAAATCTAATCTTTTTCCAATGTTGTGAAGATTTTTTTTTCTTTTTTTGTTATAACCATACTTCAATGGTTTCCAATTCCAACTAATAGAAAGAGGAATTTCAAATTCTTCATCTCCACTTCCTGTTTTGCCGTGGATGCTTATCAGGTAAATAACGATAATAGTTTTTAATTCCATTTATCGAATTATATCATAATTGTTTCTCAGTAGTTTATATAGAGTATATCTGTCCTACCGTTGTTTAGAAACAGCCAAGATATGTTATTTTCACATAGCAGATGTGGTATCAAGAACGACTCGACCCTTTCCGAAGGTGTCTTCTTGTTCACCTCAACCATAGGTTGGTGGGCAACATGGAAATTTTAAAACTTTTCTCTCCCTTGGGTGAGCTGTTTTATATTTTGATAAAGTCGTTTCTTCGTAACTACATCTAGATGTTCTATCCTTCGTCTTCCTCTTCCTGGTTTTCCTTCTGTCTTTCAGCACGGTGATCCAATCGGAGTGCCAAATAAGATGGTCAAGTATGCTGTTTCTTCATGACCGGTCGTCCTTCATTAGCTTCTTTAGTGCGTCTTCATTCTTTTTCATTTCGGTCCGTGATATGCATAGCATTCTGAGCCAACACCGCATTTCAATGCTTCCAGCTTGGATATTTCAGGTTTTCTCAATGTCCACGTCTCTTATCCATAAAGCGCCACGCTCTACGCTAGTCTTGATAAATCGTTTTCGAACGTCCAACTACACATTTCGAATGGAGAATATCTTAAAAATGTTTAAAATTATCCTAATCACTAATAAATACTATAAATTATTAATCATAATACATTTTCGACTAAATATATTATTTTTATTTATACAGCAGTTGTATCCACTTTATTTCATATATAGAAAATCATAAAGTTTTCTTTAAATTATCATCAATATGTTATAGGCATCAATAGCATCAAAATAAGGATATTATACATAATATGTACATAGGTAAATACGGTACATAAGAACATAGATGGGAAAAACAAGGACAATAGCTGGAGGTATGACATATACATAACCTAGACGACTAACTTAAAATACCATTATCCGAAAACCAATAATGGAAATTGTGACTACATTATAACAATCTTTCGTAATAATCCATATAATAAAATATCGCGGCATGATAACATGTCATAGTAATTGACATAATCATATGTCTTATTAATACATCTTTTCTATAGCATTATCATCCTAATTCACTACTTACATTCGTAATTATTCATTTATTAATGTATTTGCTGATTTATTTCATGAATATATTATCACTAATCTTTCTTATTTAGTAAAAACTAATCCATCGCTCGTTTCTTCAATAAACAGTAATTCATTATCAAGATTCTAAGTAAAGCCATCATCATCATAAGTATTCTGCCATTAGTGGCAGGTCACTTGCTGCAACTGAGAAACCTCTAAGCTCCACGGTCTTCCGCTAACCTCTTCGTCTTCACGTACGAGTTTCATGTTCCGATATCGTCAATTAATTTTAATCTCGTTCGCTCCCTCTCTCTCTTTCCTGCCACCATACCCTCTAGCATGTTCCTCATGATACAGTTTCTGCTTAGCCAATATCCCGATCGGTTTCTCTTCCTCTTCTTAATAATATTTAAAATTGTTCTTTTCCTCTCAACCATTCCTAACACCCTCTCATTCGTATTCCGCTCGAACCAACTGATTCTCCCCATTCTTTTCTAAGTAAAGAGTCCTATGTAAATACAAAGTATAATATGTGTATGTTCGTCAGGTTAGTTTATTGTAGAAAAAGCTTGTGCATTCCTTTAATTATCTGATCCTTTATTACATAATATCTACTTAAACGTTAGCTGTTTCCTCTCCTATAATGTGAACTTTCAACAGACTTCACAAAACATTAAGTTCATATACTTAAGACATAAATGACGTCGTAGGTCATCATTAATTTGCATTGAATTTTACAATTTAACTTAATATGTCATTGCGAAATTATGTTGGGAAGACTGATAGCTGCTTAGCTACGCATTTGTATTATTAGGACAGTCTTCCAAAAATTAACTTTATATTTGTACAAATAATTATTTTGTAAATAAATAAACTTATTTGTTTAGTAAATCTTAAGTTATAGATTCAACTTTTTTCACACAATGAATTCCACAATAATTTGACACGAAGAAATAACCCTTAAAATGTTTCACTGTATAAATAATATATTTAGTACATTGACCGTAGATCTTGCAGAAGCAGGACAGAGCTGACCTCAAACTGAACGAGATATTGCCATCTTATAGAGTTGCACTGAAAGATCCTTAACACACAGTAAGGCTGCCTTATAGCAGAATACTATATTTCTATCACTATAAGAATCAGCCTTCCCAATTGTATTACAAGGTGAGCCATAAGTCTTGCAACCTGATACACAACATACCTGTATTTAGTTCAGTAGAATGAAAACAGGTTAATATTGAAAGTATAGCCCTTTGTATTAAATTGAATACAGTTACCTTCCTGCCAGTTTCTTGATTGCACGTCAATACCAGGTCTTGTTCTTAGAGGTAAAGAAGTCGGTCACTGCTGTTTCCATCTCCTGCTGGTTGGTGAAGTATCATGGATTCTTGAAATACTGCACTGACCAAACCAGGTAGTAATTCAGAGTGGTAATTGTAAAGTCAGGGCTATTTGCTGGGTGTAGCATCAGTTCGATGCTATCAAATTCCTGCATATTTATTACAGTGGTTTTCCGATACATTGTTGAAGTAGGGAACACTTTTGCTTCGGCAATACAACATATTTTTGACGTCGTGCAGCAGACATCCGCTTCAACTGTTTGCTATACAGGTAGTGGTGGGATTGCGCGGTGAAATGGCGGAGGAAGCAGGTACAAAAGTTATGGTGCATGTGCTCCTAAACGAATGCCAGGAAAGTGTAAACTTGTATCCTATGGAAACAATTCATACGAAAAGTATATATCAACCTGTACTAGGTGGTCAATACAAGCAAGAATTGTATATTTCTTCGCTCAGGTCAGGGCGAAGCTTGTGTTTCCGTTCAAGAACGCTGAGGTGCATTCATAGGATGCAGGCGCGAAGAGACGACGGAATTTTATTTAGCACTTATTGTTTCTATGCCATATTTGCTTCTCACAATAATGGATAAATTTATCTCTTAAGCTCACTTGTAGAAATCAACGTTATGTCATTATCACATTTATTACATTTGAAGACTTTTCACCTAGGCTACATTCAAAACTAAGTGTTTGGTAGATGCTAACGGAATTACGGAAATGAATTGCTTTTGTGCAATATTGTTGTAGTCATGACATTTGCATGTACTTTGATCGTAGTTGAATGTTTTACTTGTTTGTATCTTAATATTTTTCGCAATGTTTAAACACATACATGGTTTGTCCGGGAGGTAGTAGGACTGATTTTTTCCAGCCAAAAAGTGGTGAAGGAGGGGATGTTGGGTGGTGTGAGATTTTAGCTACCAGCGCTCTAGTAGCCAGTCGTCTCCATGCCTTCACGGAGTGTAGGTAAAGGTCAAAGTGAAGGTACCTTGTCACCAAGGAAGTAGTTCACAGATAGTTTGTACCGCCTGGTCAGAATGTGAACGCTGCATTCTACGTGGAAGTAATTGAAAGACTCAGAAAACAAGTCGCTCGCATCCGTCCAGCAATCACTGAATCATGGAAGCTTCATCACGACTATGTCGCTCGTGCAGACTTCTTTCTCCGTATCAAAAGAACTTTCATGGGCTGAATTCATTAGAATGTCTTACCTACAGCCTAAAGTGTATCGAGAAAATTTGGTCAAATTTTTTATTCTCTAGGCTTCTCGTTTTCCGAGATGTGAAGGGTTAGAATATTTTTAGCTCTGCTCCTTCCCTTATTTGTTGAATTTGACAACATTCCTGTCTTATTCATAGCCTACAACAACACCACCAGAGAGTAGTAAATAACACTTTATTATGTGTTTCAGTGTAACCGAATGATTAGCGCGACTGGTTCACGGCTTGATTCCCTGTGAGGAGAACAAAATTTTCAATTCGTAAGGAAATTGAAGAACTACTTAATTGGAGCACGGAAATCAAGTCCACTTTTGCTCATTTTCGTTATATTTCTTCTTTAAAGTCTATATCAGAAGCCTCTTCTAGAGTTTAAAAGATTCATGTCAAGATATTGTAAATATATCTTATAGAAAACTGTGTTAACGTTTCCATGTACTTTTGCGTATAGTACAAACTTTCTGACTCTTTCACACAACTTCCGAAATTTGTCCTCTTTTTTATTGTGCCCTGCACGATTCAATCATGATTCAAGACAATTATAACCGGAGAGCTATCTATTTAATTTCAATTTCTTGATAGAGAGTCAAGATAGGTTAACCGGTAAGTCATTTGCCTAACAGCGAATGGTCCAGGCTCAATACTCGGAGTGGCTTCGTTAATTTCTCACTGTATCCTCGTTCCAAATCGGCCTAGGGGTTCAGCCAGTCTTTTTCAAAACGAATATCTGAGAAATGTTGTTGCCGAAGGTTGTCGGAGTTTGGTGCTCAGTTCATTAGGTTCTGCGTGTATAACACTCAAAAATGTGTGGTGCATTATCTGCATCACCGTGGGTCATAGTTCTCTATTGGGGTAGTACTTGTTTTTTACTTCTTAAAGGAGCATTAGAATTCTTTAGAGAACACTTACTACCCCAAATGGAACAGAGTTTACGGACGTGTGGCTTAAGATATAACTGAAATATGTTTCAAGTTCCTAGACCAGATAGTTTCTGAGATTTGCTGATCAGAGAATGTGTAAGTTAATACTTCACACACACACACACACACACACACACACCTTCACATACACACACACATGTATATATATAGATATATCGATATAGATATAGATAGATAGATATAAAAATCGGGAAAAACAACACACAATCCGTCTGCACCTCGGTAATACCGGTCGTAAAGAGTAGAGAAAGGAATTTTGCAACTAAAAGCATTGGTTGTTTGGATCTTTGGACATGTCACTCACTATAAGATCCATTTGTTTCACTGCTTTGTTTTTCACACACCCAATGGGCTCGCTGTCACCTCGAGACTTTTTTTTCACACAAGTAAGCCTTCAGTCTTTCAAATAATAATTCGATAGCACTACTTCGGGACTGTACGGTGTTGAATGAGTTCCTCAATTACTGGTTAGTTTTATCGATTGTCACAATTGACATTCTACATGAAAGGTAGCTGCTTTTGGATGCTGCAGTCACCATCCCGAAATATTTAAAGTCATCAAAACACACTACTTGGATTCACTGTGTTGTCCTCACATACTATCAACAGTTTACTGTGAATCGATGTTCTTGAGTTATCCCAGGACTTATGGAGGAAATCAATCACTGCATGTTGAGGTAGGGTTATAGTTGAATATCCATGGTGGGTTGCCTGTAATAACATTAAATAAAAATTGGATATAGGTCAGGTGGTAACGGACCAACAAAATATCTACCTACAAAATATCATTTCTACAGCGTATACCATTATAAAGCTACAGTGGACTGTGCATGGCATTTTTTATCGATCTTTATACACAAATTTAATGCTATTCTGAACATATTATTTACATATCAGTATTAAAATAAGTTAAATTTGCTCTATATACTTATTTGGTCTTTTCTGCTTACTTTTTGCAGATAGTTAATACGCAAAATAAAGTATGAAGGTTTTCGTCAGAAGAATACAGAATAAATCATTTGAAGTTAATTTGAGTAAGACAAATTTATAAAATCTTTGAAGATATATTATCCAATCAATTTGTCGTATTTATACCCAGTGTAATACTTCTATGAGAAAAGAAATAAAGCTCGTTTCAAGTTTTGTTATTTGTTTTCTTTATAAAAATTTGCCTAACATAATATTACAACTATAAAAATCTTTTACTCTTCAGGAAGGGGAAGTTATATGAAAGACTTTACAGTAAGTAGACATGAAATGGTATACTATAGTGCATACAATATATTCTCGATGGAACAATATGTTTTGGGAATATCCTATTTCCCAGCCTTAGACCTTATGTTATACATCTCTTGCTACACTAAGCCTTGTATAGTCTTTGAATTTTGCAAGTCCTTCTTCTGGAAATGGCTTGAAATATCGAAAGGGAATAATTTAACCCGATGGACCGATGAGGGTTGTGAAGCCAAATAAGAGACTACGCATTCGAAATTAGTTATTGATATTAGCAGCTGGTCATAAGGTGTACACTTTGACAATATTTTAATGAAATTGATAATTAAATGCCCTTTGAGTGTGAAACTCACATTGAAAACTGTGTTATTGGACATGATCTCAAGACCTGCTACGACATATTTATTCATGTGAAAATTCTATCATTCATCAATGGGAAGACAAGCAATCCCCAAAGAGTTCACTGCCTGATGTTATTAATACAGATATTCTGCTTAACGTTGCTAGCTGACTTTAAATAGAAAGATAATTTAACTATTGCTTTCCTGTTACTGAAGAAGTCTTTTTACTTGTAAGTAATTTGTAATAAACAATGGTAGTGACCTGTAGGACCTTCACCCTTTAACCGTCTCCCACGCGACGCTTTTAGTTTTCTTTATTATATCAATTGTTTCCATCAATTGGTTCAAACTTATTGGCTCCTCATAGTCAGGCTATTACAAAACATTGTCCGCTTCGTTCGTTTACCCACTACACGATGTTACAACAAGAAGGAATGGACATAGAATAAGTGTATTGGCTGAGGTGAGTCTCCTTTTGGTATGTTTACCTGTCAACATTATCAAACCCAGGAGGAAGTTTAAGAACTTTGTGTTGAGTCGACATGTGGAAATACAGACTTTGTCAATGTCACTTTGGGGTAATCAATCACCCACGCTTAGGAAATCATGTGGTGTCACCACCATCTCCTCATTCTGACGTCAGAGGGACAGTCGGGTCAAAAGCAATGGAGAGAGCACGGTCTTGATAATTCGAAGGGCATTCGTAGATGGTTCTCGAGCATTCCTCATTCTGCCTTGATCTTGTATTTTGATCAATCGTTAGTGACTAACACCGTCCAGCCAGCGGTCTGTTTTTCGATCGCATGGTCGATTGATGGACAAGTCACCAGTTATGAATTACAACGAGACGCCCCGACCTACAAGTCAGTGGAACTTCGAGGACAGCGTCTAACATCCCCTGCAAGTCAGAGAGAGAGATTGAAACTATTTTGAATTAGGATGAAACTGTTTAAAATTAGTTGTTGTTCCTTTGTTTCACCATTTATTCCTTTAACACACATATTGCTACCAATTCTCGAAGAAAATATATTTGTTATTTTCAAATTATTTCTAACCCTGAATTCATATTCATTTCCCTTCTCTAAATTTGCTTATGGTTCTAGTCACCAGACTAGTGGTGGAGTCGTTCTCATTTAACATGTGTTTTATTTCAAACATATTTGATATTGTTATCCAGCACCTCTTAGGTGCCTCTAATTTCTATCCCGACATTCAAGTTTTATGGGAACAAAAGAGATACACATCGAAAACACCATTGAGACAATAACTTCGAACTCCAAAGGAAGAGAGCTGAAAATTTATCTGGAGTAATAGAAATCTTGTTTGAGACAACTGAAATCATCTGTGCAGATACCATTGAACTTCCGAATGTATGCTATTGACAGAGTCTCGCCAATAGCTTCTCGAGAACTCCAAAATTCTTCCTATACTTGTAGTGAAATTAAGTTATATCTCAATAAGCTATCTTTCGTTATTATGGAGAAAACTCAGCATTTAAATACTCATTTACGTTCTTTTTTACTCGTGGACTAGCCGTATTTAGAATTAAAAGCGAGCATGGCGCAGTTGTCTATTAAAATATTCTTTATTTTCTAATTGTTACAATCCTTCTTAATTTTTTTCATTTTTCCGTATATATCCTCTTTAGTAACGTACAGGACCATCAAATAAATATTGTCCTTGTTGTAAGGCTTTGAAAAAGATGCCAAACTACAGCGAATGCCAAACTACACCAAGCATGCAAAGACATCACAGTATGAGGCAGATTGTTGCGTATTCATGTACGAAGAGATATGACAGAACCAGAAAAATGCATATGACACTTTATATGAATTTCATCAAAAACATTCATCAACTGTAGCGACAGAGAACATCAATGTCTTATTTGGTCAAAATGTTAACAGATGTCCGATGTCTACAATATAAACAGAACTTTTTCAGAACACTGAAGCTGACTCATCCATTCTCATCTATACACAAACGTCTATGTGCGCTCGCTAAAATAATTGAAATTAATTTATCATTCAACAAGAACAAAATTCGAAATGTTGGATGATGCTTTATGTTGACTGATCCTTTTTCTCTTTCTCTTAGTGAATCACATAAATCCTTTGTTAGCACTGAAGGGACATAGAACGTAATGCACGTAAGGGACCTAGAACGTAGGGAGGAATGCATCTGAACCAGTGTAATGGATTTGATGCATTCCTCTGGGGATCGATCCCGTGACTTTTACGCTAAAGACATGGATTCTAACCATTAGATGAGAGAGAAGGAATTCGTACATACCATTCATGTGATTCCAATCGTATACACCAAATTTAGAGAGAGAAAAGTTTTTTTTTGCAAGGGAGTCAACTTTTTTTTTTTTTTTTTTTTGTTATTGAGTATTACGTAGTAATGTCCATTCAACTGCCTTAATATATACAGTTCTCAATAATTGCACCTTCGTATCGCTGATAACGAAGGACACAGGTGTACTATTAAAACTATTTAGGTGTTTAATCATAACCAGACATCATGCCTTGCACACCGGAAGTTATAAGAGGACGCATAATCGGATTTTTGGAATATGGTTGTCCTCTGTCTGAAATAGGGGTGAGAGTTATGAGGACAGAAAAGTGTATGCGCTACTGGGTTCAGCGTTATCAGCAGGAAGGTGAATAAGTATTAAAAAATCCCCCGAAACCCGTCAACTGAGGAGGATGAGCAGAGATGTTATGAAGGAACCTTCCTATACCATCATGGATATCTACATCTACTATCATTGGTGGAGACTTAAGGCTTTCAGTGTCATCCAGAACCATTGGGAACCACCTTCATGCTGCCGGTATTCACTGCAGGAAGCCAGCGCGGAAGAACAAGATCACATTAGACCATCGAGCTGAAATAATTTTATTTTGTTTCCAGTACTTGACAGCGTTGCAGTTTTTCTGGGATACCATTATCTGGTGTGATGAAAAACACTCGTTACTGGCGATCAACGAACACTTGTTACTCACCCGAGTACACCATTCCTCGGACAAGAAGTGGCAGAATAAGTGTAAAGTTTTTATGTTGGATGGCTTCAGCTGGACTTATTAGTGGAATCACTGGTATTAGTGGAGGTATCCTGTGGGATTAATTCTGATGAGTACGTAGTCATTTCGAAGAGTTTCATACGTTTCAGTGTACGAGTAATATACACAGAAACTGAGATGCCAACTATTAACTTCATTCAAGACAATAGCGGTGTCCACAAATCCTAAACTACCAAAGAATGGTTTAGATTCAGGAGTTGGACTCAAGAAATGAACAAACTGCTAAAGAACTGAAGGTTCATGTATTAGAAGTGTGGAATAGGGTCCGGAATAGGCCAGATATACATACATACATACATACATATAGTTACTACTAATTACCACCTTAATAGTGTACTGAAGCTTTAGTTTGGTGGACTCATTATTGGAGAAGTAAAAACTGAGAAAAGGAAACATAATTCATTTCCGTTCATTTTTTCTAAAACTTGAAGAACAATATTTTTTTAGTTTTCATTCTACACGTGTTCTTTCATAGCTCAAAGACTTTACTTTAGTACTAGACGATTGATATTTGTTTGCTTTAGAAGTGTATAGATTTTGATCTCAATCAAAAATTTCACATTCGTAATAAAGGAGTGTTATAAAATGTCATCAAAAGACAGAATTTCATCAAGTAAAATGACAGGATTTATTTACTTATTTATTACTAGCAGCGTTCACCCCGCTTCGCTGGGGTCACCCCGGAACGCAATAAACCTTGTTAATTAGATAATTTTTACTTTTTCGCTTTCAAGTGATATGATAAAAACCATAGTAGATTGCAGTAAATGTTAACATTATATCGCCTGTCATTTATGTTAACCCGCCGAGTGACACGGTCATGCGGGTTGCATATAAATACGTTTATTTTTACCTATGATGAACTAACAAAGGATTTGTACGTTATGGACACTTGAATGGTCAATTATCTCAAGACACTGGTAATTAAAAATTAAAGTGATATGATAAAAACCATCTAGGGTCCAAATCCTAATAACCCCCCAAAAATGAAAGAAATTGGTTCAGCCGTATTAGCGTGATGAGGGAACAAAGGATTTGTGCGTTCTCTTTTATATATAAGATTATTATTATTATTATTATTATTATTATTATTATTATTATTATTATTATTATTATTATTAAGTATTCTGCATTTTGGCAGGTCCTGGGACTAATGAGTTTTTTTGTTTTTTTCTTAATTTTCAATTTAGGTCTGGAAACGTTTATTCCATGTTTCTTGATTTACAGCTTCCTCTTTAACTCCCAATATTTTCTTCTATTTTTCAATCATGGATCACTTGTGTTCTTCTTCCTATTCTTCGCTTTCGTTCTTCTCAAGATAATTTCTTCGCAAGATATGTCCATTCCAATTAGCCTTCCTATGAAGGGTGGTAGCTAGAAGTGTCCTCTTCTCTCCTATCCATTTTAAAACGTCTTCATTTGCTAGTCTTTCTATTCGTTTTATCTTCTCCATCTTCCTCCACCACCACATTTCGAAGCTCTTTAAATATTTATTCTCTAACTTCCGTAATGTCCAAGTCTCTGAACCATAAATTCCAATGCTCCATATATAGCACTTGATCAATTTCTTCCTTAGTCCAATATTAAGGCTGCTAGTTAAGAGTGATCTTTTTCTTGTTGAATGCTTCTTTGGCTATGGCAATTCTTGACCTGAACTCTCTAGTGCAGTAAGCGTTTCTCGTCAATATACTTCCCAGATAATTGAAATGGCCGACTTCTTCAACAACTCTTGGACTTACTTTAATTCCCTAGTCAAAATAAAAGCTCTTTAAAATTGTTCACAGTTTCTTATGCAACCCGTCCTTTCTTGGAATCATTCGCGATCACATAAAAGTAACGGCGATCTAAAGGTATTTTTAGCGTTGAGGACACTTACTATGAACTAGCCCGCTAGTAGGAATCATAAAACATCAAAACTAATCTATACAGACAATATGACAGATCGGAGGGCCACCACGTACGATTTTATGGTCCACTAGTAGACTTCCTTACTTTTCAGAACTACTTTTCATTTCAGAAATCACTGTCAATGTACTTATCTATACACTAGCCCACTAGAGGGAATCGTAAAGTAATAACAATAATTGATATAAACAATATGACTCATACCACTGATAGTTACGTCTGACGAATTTCCGTTCGACTAGTAGGCAACGTTCGATGTGATGGATACATTTGATATGCAGATAGATAAAGAACATCGTTACAGCCATCTTTGAGGAGTGTCCATTTTTCATTTTAATTCTCTCTTAAACTATCCACACTTTTGAAAATACTCAACCTCATCTTCTGTAAAATCTTCTGAAAATCTTAAGATTAAAATTTGAATTAGCTACCTCAAACTGTTCAGGATGTAAGCAAGTATATATACGTGTACATCAGGTCAAACAATTACATTGACAAACAGACGGAGGACAGACATCGCAAAATCATTTTCTCAGCATGTGAGGTAATAAAACGTGTTAATACAGTGCATTGTAATATGGAATTCGATTCTTGTCATGAGCAGCATACATGTCTCATGTCGTCACTCGGAAGTAAAACTAATCCAGCAAACTACCAAAGTGCTGTTTGGTTATACTAAAGAATTGAACTACTCGACCTGTATAGGACAACATCAAATATAAGCGTAAATTTGTTAGGTGGAAAATATCGAAATATCGCAAAATATGTTAATATTACAGTATCGAAAAATATTGAAATAATATATTATCGAATATCGAAAAATATCGTGATATCTAAAAATATAGAAATATCGCAAAAATACCGAAATATAAAAAGCATAATAATATGGAAAGATATCTATGTATCATTATATCGACCAGTAAAATTTCTTGATACCGATATTTCGATATTTGAAAAATTTAATCGATCGATCGATATAGTGCTATCGAAATATATCGCAGCTTTAGTTCGTAGCACTATTAATCTGGTAGTTTTGCACAGTATAACGAACAGTGTTTCGTGATGTCGTTTTTTTGTATCATTCAATATTTCGGCATTTGTATAACTTAATCTAAAAGTTGCCAGGGCGTTTCAGTATTAGAAAATACATCCTGTCGTATTTTTGTAAGATTATTTATGATAAATATTGTGGTCCTTGTGATCAAGTGACCAAACTTGCAGGGACCTAACTTGTGGGGGGCAAGGGGCGACTGCTCCAGGAAGATCCCCGCCGTTGGAGTGGGGCCCATTTTAGGACAAAATTTTCTTACTCCATATACGATACGAACATGAAATTATAAATAAAGTATCAAACAGGTTCACTGCATTACATAAACAAAACAGCACACAAAAGGTAAATAAAACAAAAATGAGTCGTGGGCCCATTTCAGTAAAAAATGTCTACTATTAGGGGTCCTAGAAAAATAATATTTCTTTGTATGGCTTTGAGATTTGTCAATATTGTCCTCTTAATTAATTTGTCTTGTATGGAACGGACCCAGGGGCGTAACTAACGGCCCAGCAGACATTGCGACGGGGGAGGGCCCATAGGCTCCGGGGGCACAAAGAGTAAGAGAAAGATGGAAAGAATGGTCTATTTTTGAATTTTGCAGGAGGGCCAAAAGAACTTATTCTACGGGCCCCAACTATTAAAGCTTGACCCCCCCAGAAAAGAATCTAAGTTACGGCGCTGCCAACGCAGTAGACCTAGAAGAACGTGAGAGTATATAAACTAATATTATTTTTATGTTCCAGGATTACACACCAAAGATAAATGATATGGTGATGGTGACAATGAATTAAATGGTGGAGTGGGGAAGTAGAAAGAAACGGGAGAATTACAAAAAAAAGTCACATATACGATACTTGTCCACCATGAAGTATATGTCGGGTGACATGAGATTGAACCTGGGACTCCACGCACCAGATATGAGCCCTCCAACACTGGACCACCGCGGCCTCTAATACTAATATGCAAGTAATAAATGAATTTTTGGTTAGCAACAATCGTGATTCAATTGCTCTACTATGCACTAAAGTTTAATAGAGGAATTTCTTTTACTGTCTATAAACCATTAAACTTCTTATGTTTCAATGTCAAAGATTTTGTACCTTTTAGACATGAAGATTCTTATTATTGCCTTATGCTTTGTTTGTGACTTACCATTGCACTGTAATGTCTATACTAATAATGTTGCTGTATGAAATAATTAAGTTGTCCTATCATTAGTAGCATTACTTCTTCCATTCCCAATTGTTAAAAAGTATATTGTTTATGAAAATTCTGTATGAATAATTACTTTTCTACTGGTGTAAAATTCGTAATGGTTTTAATATGAGCTATCTTCAATTTAAGTTGGTATGAACTGAATAAATATGATGAGAAAACACAAGTCGTAAGTAATAATGATGACACTTAATGAATTTATATCTTCTCTCTGAAGAAAGAACTGTAAATACTTCAGAAAAAAGTGATATACAGTACATAATATTGTTTTCTTTCTTTACATTTTTATTGTTCTTGATTTATAAATTCAAAATTTTTATCGTCATTTCAATGATGTCCATGATTGCAACTAAAATGTCTATTAAGCTTTTAATATTCGAAATTAATTAGTCATTTTCAATAGATATTTCAATTAGATCATTAAAATGTAACTAATAATTGTACACAATACCTTCACAAAAAATTAATTGTCTATTGCAGTGGTTCTCAAACTTGTTGTTACCGCGACCCACATTAAATATTAAAAAGTACTTAGTGGCCTACCTACTTTTATTCAAATACACATTGTCATTCTACGAAATGGTGGTATTTCAATTTTGTAAATCATAATTCTAATTTTTCCATATCACACTATTCTCAACCTGGCCTACCTCGTGACAGATTTTGATTCACCCATTCTCTTTCCATCCTAACCCAGCATTTCTACTGACTGTACAACAGGGCAGGGCTCTGAATAACCACTTACTCTTCACCTCATTAACAAACGCTTTCAATTTTCATTTTCTGAATGGCGCTTACTTTACAACATATGTTTCTGCATCAAAATGAAATTTTCACAATTAAAAGGAAAAACTCGTGACCCACCAATGGGTCGCGACCCACTCTTTGAGAAACACTGGTCTATTGTATTTTTGGGATTCTTCACTCTAGAGAAGAGAATAAATTACTTTAAAGTGAAGAATAGCTGATCAGAGAGTCAAAATGGTGAAGATCGAAATCTTAGGTCCTCTAGTTGCTTTCTCCTGCTTAATATTCGTTCTTGGATATCCTTCACCACAATTCTTGCAACCACCTGATTTAGATAAGCCTCACTTGTTTGTAGATTGACAATTATGCTATGGATAAATGTCGCAAGCTTATGTCTGTCTGTCTGTCAGTTGACAGATATCAGAACTAAAACGGTAAGAGATAGTCGAGAAGCCCCTTTTTGACATCGATTCAGCGTCCCAAAAAAGCGTTCCGTCTCATCTCTTAACCCTCTATTCAGATAGAAAGGGTATAAATCAATCATATCCAGTTTTAATCTTTTGCAATCGGTTTAATGTACTAACGAAAGGTTCCATATTGATATATATATATATATATATATATATATATATATATATATATATATATATATATATATATATATATATATATATATATGTGTGTGTGTGTGTGTGTGTGTGTGTGTGTTATATACGTCGATTTGAGATCCTGACCGCTTATAGTGTTTCATACGGAAAGTACGTACAGATGGAACATGTATACAGAAAATATTATAAAACATGCGTTTTCAGTTATACGTTTGCTGTACGTTAAGTCCAAAAACTGCAGGATTTACAAATGTAACATACGATTTTACGTACGCCACATAAGATTTTTTCCTCACTGTACTGTAGTTTCATTCTTACTTGAGAGCCAAAATGCAAGTAAATATAAGACATTCAAGGACGCATTGTATCTAAGAATATTAATAAGACTAGTACGAATATTCTACATTTGATGATACTACAACTACAACCCACGTTTAATGTTCCCATGCGTATGTTGAAATCCAAGAAATGCCACCATTACACTTGATATGGCTACTAAGTTTGTCAAGGTCCACTACAACGACAACTTTGATCCCGATCGCATAAATGTGGTTCAATTCCTACGATGTATACTGTATTTGATACGAGGGCTATCCAGAAAGTAGATTACGTTTTGGAATAAAAAATCAACAAAGTATAGGAAACAAATTTTATTTTATACAGATGAAAGCCACACACAAATACTACTTTTCGACATAGTCACCATTCAAATTAAGGCATTTATCGTAGCGATGTACGAGCTTGGAAATTCCTTCGTCGAAAAATTCGGCCGCCTGCGACTTCAACCACTTCGTTACCTCTTCTTGCAGCTGTTCGTCGTCATCAAAACGCTGCATAGCCAGCCACTTCTTCATTGCTGGGAATAGGTGGAAGTCGCTCGGTGCCAGGTCGGGACTGTACGGCGGATGAGGAAACAACTCCCACTGAAAAGATTCAAGAACTTCACGCGTGACATTTGCCGTGTGGGGCCGGGCGTTGTCGTGAATCAACAAGATCTTAGAGCTCAACATTCCTCTGCGCTTGTTTTGAATTGCTCTTCTGAGGTTTTGCAGAGTTTGGCAATACCTTTGAGCGTTTATTGTAGTGCCTCTTTCCAGGAAGTCCACCAGAATCACACCTTTTCTGTCCCAAAAAACAGTCGCCATCATCTTCCTTGCCGACATTGTTTGCTTGCATTTCTTGGGTTTTTGGGGAGAACCTGTGTGCCCCCACTGCATTGATTGCAATTTCGTTTCACAGTTCACGTGTTTCACCCATGTTTCGTCACCAGTAACGATGCGATCGAGTAAAGAGTCACCATCCTTATTGTAGGCGTCCAAAAAGTGCAACGCTGCAGCCATTCGCTGATTTTTGTGGTCCTCTGTCAAGATTTTTGGAATCCATCTTGCACAAAACTTGTGGTAACCAAGCTTTTCGCTGATGATTTCGTGCAACAAACTTCGCGAAATTTGTGGAAAACTCAAAGAAAGTTCCGTTATTGTGAACTTTCGATTTTCACGGACTTTAACATCGACTTTTTCGACAAGTTCGGCAGTCACTTTGCTGGGTCTCCCACTTCGATCTTCGTCGTGAACATTGGTTCGGCCATTTTTAAATCTTATGACCCACTGTCGCACTCCACCTTCAGTGATAATGTTGTCCCCATACACTTCACACAGCTGCCGATAGATTTCTATCGGTTTACAGTTTTTTGCTGTCAGAAACCTTATTACTGCACGCAAATCGCAGCTCGCGGGATTTTCAATTAACGCAGACATTTCAAACCGTCACAGTATCTTAACGGAGCACAGCACGAACCTCTCATTAGCACGGCTAGATGCCGACTGAGCTGCGCAACGCTCTGACCCCAAGATGGCCGCGCTAGTCCCGCCCCTAGCGGACACAGACGAAAACGTAATCTACTTTCTGGATAGCACTCGTATTTCAGGAAAAATCAATGAAAAACAAAAGCTGAGCGAGTGAAGCTCTGGGCGATTACTTTGTATCAAAATCATTATAGCTTGTTTTTATGACCATTGTCCAAATTTGACATTGTATTATAGATCATGGAGAAGAAGATTCTTACGCCGAAAATTTTCTAAAATTATTTTCCATGCTCATGGCAATAGTACTGTATTAACAAATAAAGAAGCTTAGAGCAGCTCATTTGGAGCATCTTGGGTCTTAAATTTTAGTTTTGTGTTTCATGAAATTTGGTATCGTTGATAAAATTTTGATACCATTGATTAAGTTGAAAACTAAACTCGTAGCACTATGTTTGAATTTGCTTTAATATTTAGTTTCCGGAGAAGATCATGATATTCCGTAATTAGTAACGAATTTAGACTTGAAAATATTAAAATCATATTCTCTCCAATTAGAAACAATCCTCTTGCGCTATTTTATGTTAATTACCTCATACACATATGCAAGTAAAGTCGAATAACATTTCAAGGCTTTTGAAAGTTATTTTTTCAACATGGCTTATTAATTGTGCATAATATATACCCTACTTGAGTTTATAGACTATGGAAAATAATAAATAGAGGAGATCCAAAATAATTTTTCTCAGAAGAGACAAATTATCTCCAATTAAATTTCAACATTCGGATTATACAAAACAAACTATTCCTTACGAACGCTTCATACAGTGGAGACGTCTCAATACATAACTGAATATGTACGTTTTATCCAAACTTGATTCTGTTGACCTAAAATCTACTATGTATAGTTTGGTTAGTATTTGTCACTAACTGTTAGTTCCAAGGCTGTAATTTTCATGGGTGTTAGCAGTATTTTCTTATAAAGTCTACGGGATGCAAGTACACGTAAAGTGAATTCCATCAACTATTAAAATCTTATCCAGCATTGGCATCTTATTGAAGCACCTTGCAACACAATTCTCGTGATATACTGTATGTATGACGTGTCAACGCCATTAAATTTTATCATGTAGCGGATGAAAAGGAAGTCGAAAATATTAGATACCTATATATTGCTTCATTGTGTCCATTTCTTAATAAGTACGGACTATATCATATAGGGAACCCACGAATATATTTACAGGGAGATCCAGAAATGTCTACCATTAAAGGAATCAATGGATTAATCAAAAGTAGCATGATGCCACTAACAAATATCTTCAATCCGGTGCTTGCAGCTCGCAGAAATAAGAAGCAGTTGTTTCCATTTTGTGCTGCATGCGCCAAAGAATTAAATCAAGATTCTGTAAGCAAAAATTCCGACACCCATGAAATTCAAATAGCAGCACAAATTGGATATCAACTCATTAAAGTTTGCGAAGTTTTAGATTATGATATTACAGTGTTTGATCCTGAAACAAAGACAGGCGGATTCTTCACTGAATATATAAACATCTTTTTTGAAATTGAGGCTTGAAGTTTCTGGATGGCCAGCCTACTGTGTCACGGAAGAAGAAAAGCAACATTACATTAATAGGATACAACAACGTAAAGTGATTACCTTAAGTGTATGTTGAAGCAAAGAACAAATGCTGATAAAAGGCGCACACAAAGTCAGATCGACAACTGTCGCTGTTGTAGAATTTGAAAAAAAAATTAGGAATTTGATATTTCTGTCGGTCGCCAACGAAACAGAAAGAGTAAACTGATAAATGGTGTCAGTGAGAATCAATCAGAAAAAAAACTTAGAAATATTTGTGGAAGGCAGAGTGCCTCACCTTCATCTGCATATCAAAATGCAGATGAGTGCACATTTCCCTATCAATATGTTAATTTATGATAATTTGTGAATAAATTAATTGCTGATTAATTAGCATACATTTAGCATATCATGTAACGATTATGAATATTATTGGGTAAACACCGAGCGTAATACGATAGTATTAATATGTTTTGATAGATATCATATTCATGTATGTACTTTTATTCCTTTATAGTTTATGAATATCATTGAATTTTTCGTGCATCTCATTAATGGGAACTTGAATGTATATATTACATGCGTTTTTGGATTTACATATCCTGCATACATATTCTACATATAAAGAATAAAGAAGAAATCATATTATATTTAGTTACTTCATGTATAGAAGTTTGAGCTTCGTGTTACAAAGAGAGCTTGAACAGAGATTTTTTTCTTGGCGACAGCATTCTGAGCTGAAAGTTTGTGTGAGGTCTTTGACTACTAGTGGGAGGAGAAAACCCTAGATGAACAAGGAAGACTGAAAGGATTGTCTATAGGATGTATTCTGGTAACTTCCTCTGTATAGAAAGTCTAGGTGGAAACATTGCCCACAGACGCACTCCAGGCTTTGTTGAAAAAGTCATAAAATTTTTAGCGTCACCACGATAGATTTCCAATTTCTATAGGTGTCATTTTTACATATTTGAAAAGAATCTCACACGTCCCAGGCTTGATGCGTCTCTCCAAGCGTCGTTCGGTAGCGTCAGCGAACGGAGCTATCTCTCTTTCTCCCATGATGCACTGCGTATTTGAAAATTTGTACTTTATTTTGACTATTTTTATGTGTAAATTATTAATATTACCGTATTACGCTCACAAGTTCTTGGAAAGACCGTTGAAATTCATGACTTAATTTGTCATCGTGTTTCCCAACGTACAAGACATTTAGATCTTGTGTTATTGTCAAAATTTACTCAAAACAACAGATGTTTCCATCTCTCTCTTTCTTGGCTTGATGGCTGCCGGATTTTAGCAGACGTATATAGGGAGGCCAATGGAAAAAAGACTTCCTACGCAGACTATGAGTAATGTCATCTGTAAATATTGATATAATTGCATTCTGTGTATATATTATTAACTTTATGTGTGTATAATCATGTGTTGCTATTCTTTGTAGTATTACTACAAGTGAAATAAGTTGTGTGTATCGTATTACTGCCATAGACTATTGTTTTGAACAGGAACTTTCAAAACTGCCGCTCGTTACGATGAGGGCAGCACCTATCACGAGTTCTTTGCTCGTTGCACGAGCAGGTTGGTTTTCAAAGTATTTTGACTGGAGAGACCACACACAGTTTAGCCTCCAGCTATGAAAACTCTTTGTGGTTATTCTGGGAAGAGCGAGTCCCTGAATTTCCTGGATTTCGCGGAGGTTACTAGCTTTTGGTGAACATTGTCATGGGCAGTTGATTCTAAAGTTCGAGAGTGTTTGGATGTTAGAACCCAGAGCGGTGAGACATTCCGGTCCCCAGGAGCTCTGATGTTTTAAAATACATGGTCACCCATGTATCGTGTACCCGGGTGTGATAGTATTTTTATTATGTGATAGTGATTCTCACAAGCCGGTGTGTGAGACGTATATGGCAGTGAAAGAGAAATAGTGAAATTTTCTTCAATTATCCCACACTTCATTGTTCAAGTAATTAATTTAACAATTAACTATCAGACCTGAACTGTGGCTATGTTTGGCCATACCTGTACAAGCATTTTCAGTTTAACAGTATAGCTGTGAACTTAACTTTCAATAGTGCAGTGGCACTAAAGTAACATTCCTGTCATGGAATACTGTAATCTATATCAACCGATCTCAGCCAAGATCTAGTGGCCTGTCTCAGTAAACGACGGGTCCCCTCCTGAACTTTTAACAAGGAGTATACCAAATGAAGTGGTAATATCTTTTATACGGACAATTCTGTGTCCGTTGTAACATATTTGTGACGTTCTCCAGTTGATTACGGCATCACCGTCCAGGGACATTCAGATTCCCGGTAAAATGATAACGGCAGAACAAAGTGTATCCGGCGTGTGATTACCATCACAGAAACATTCCCGTCCCTTCCAGTAGGCAGAGACTATCAAAGAAGTGGACATTAAGACGACAGATTACCAACATGGAACAGTGTGATATTTTCTAAATTGAGTTTAAATCTGTATTACTTTTTGTTTTTTTTTAATTTTTTTCCTCTCTGTATAGAGACAGTGAGAGTCTATAAACTCATAATGATGAGGAGCTTTTTCTGTATGCTTAGCAGCGTACTATTTTAAGAGATCAACCAGATCTCCAGTGTGTACATACTAATCTGTGTCCAAGCTAATGATATATACATCAGTGTGAATGGTGCACCAATGAAAGTAATTTTCAAGTAAGTGAGTGTTTATGTAAAAATGATATCTGTGCGTGTATTCTTCAGTCATCTGGCTATTCAAGCTGGAGAATAAATATCTGTCTTCAACCAGTAAAGAGAGGGTGTCTATTTTCCTGATTGGTGAGTACCCTACAGCTAATCCAAATGTTTTTATTCCAGGATTGAGAGTTAAGGGAACATTTTCCCCTTTCCCCATTCTGACCACTTTCCTGAATGGGGCCCAGGAAATCTTCACGCCCAGTGAACCAAAGAGACACAGCTATGAGTGTAAAGGGTACATAACAGGCTGCTACCTGTTTGGTGAAATCATTGCTTTTCCTTTTTTTTTTTGTTTAACCTTATTAAATTTTTTAAGAACCCTTTACAAGTAGCTGCTGAGACCATAGCTGTCGTCAGAAATCCCTGAGATATATATTATATAAAGAAAACCCTGAGATTTTATTTTAACTTTTACTCGTGCTCTAAAATTATCAAGTGTGGCAGTGGCGACTCCAGCAGGAGATCACCTTAACACTCCAAGAAGGGATTTACATACATAAGAGCTTTTCATTTGTATTTTCATTAAGATTTTACATAAATTTGAATATCCCTCGTCACTCCACCATCTTTTATTTTGTTGTTGAGTTGGTGCTTTGCCTTGTGGGCATAGTTTATTGCTATTGCTCCTTGCACCTCACATATTGCACAATATTAAGAAATGTTCAATGTAAAAAGTACAGTGATACGATTTCCCTCACTAATTATGAATTTAAACGATATACAGAGTTTTTCAAAAAAACATCGATATTTTGGAGGTGATATCTGACACCAATGGAAGACAAAAAGTATAGACCAACCTGTTTGCAGAAACTTCTATTCGGAATAATAGCTGCCGAAAAAATGAAAAAATGAACTTAGAAAGGTCCATAGCTCTAATACTATGGGACCTTACGTAATCGAACAAGATTTAACTCAGGAACTAGCATGTACCCTATCCAAATACCCAAATATCATAATCCTGTGGCACTTCCGCAACAATTTTTATAGATTTAGTTGGTGAGTACTTCAAATTATATCCCCGTAGCCAAACTCCCTCCAAAAAAATAAGTATTGAATCAATAGGTCAGAGATATTGTTGACCTTTTGGAAGATGCTTATTACCCATTTCAAGCTAGATTTTCATTATGTCTCTTTAATTAAAGGTCGTATTCTAGGATGTAGTATGGTGTTTCAAAACGTATGCCAAATATAGAATATCTTATCGAATTTGATCATTACATTTTCATTGAAATACGCATCCTAAGGGAGAAGCGGATTCAAATATTTTTCCATAAATATATTATCTCGTGCGAAGAATGGGTACTTCAGATAATATACAATATATTGAAGGAAATATGTGAAAACAATATTTCTGCCGAACCTCTTTCTCTATTTTATCTTCCTCCATCAGTTCATCTATTCTCTTGTTTATTGGTTCATACTTTTTTGTTTCCTTTCAGCTCAACTTTCTTCAGCATTCCTATAAAAATTTTCTGGGTTCATAAAGTAAACAAGAATTTTAGGAATGATCCAAAAACTGGATCAAAAGATTGCGATCTTGGTCAAGAATTTTAGAATGGTAAACTGATTGATGGTAAATTGATAGACGCTTTAGATTGATGGTAAACTGAAACTAAAATGACAATGAGTCTTAACGTAGCGTTATCATATATGTGTGCAGTAGTCTCAGGTAACATTACTTATAAAATAGTGGCTAAGATCTCAGTTCAGACTTCAAATTTCTTCTTGCAGAATAGCTTTTAATTACGCGTTCAAGTTGAAACAAAGGATATAGAAAAACACTTGTGAAGTAAATGTTTTATTCCTATACTAATATAAAGACATGCAATATCCTTTATTAACGTTAAGTTCATTTAGGTTAAAGGTAACCAAGAAAGTTCTGTAGCTGTCTGTGAAGGTCTGTGTTCAATTCGCCCCCACGCCGTGAGTTGAATACGAATGGAGATAAGGAGAAGGTCAGTTGTTGGTTGGGGTATACCCAACATACTACGTGATTGTGGCAGTTCAATTACACCGTAAACTTGCATAAGGATAGAGTGAACATGGGACCTCCACCGAGTGTCATAAGGGCGTGTACACTGTACGAGTTCAAACTGGAGTCAAACGCCGCTGTGGCGGGGCAGACTATATGCCAGGACTTCGCTGAAAGTGTTGTGACTACGCAGACAGCACAGCGGTGGTTTAACAAGTTTAAGGGCGGTGACGAAACAATCGAAGACGCACCACGTGCCTAACATGTACAAAATGAACATCTTCAGGAAGCAATTGAGGTGAACAGTGGTCAGACATGCTAGGAACTGGGACTACAATTCAGTGTAACTGGAGAAACCATTCGGCAGCACCTCCAACTTGGAGAGCATTACAAGTTGTGTCGATGGGTCCCACATGATTTAACTCCGGGCCAGAAGCAACGCGAGCAGACGCCTGTGTTTCTTTGCTGTCTCGTCTGAGGAAGGAGCCATTTCTGGACAGGGTGTTGATATGTGATGAGAAGTGGATCCTATACGAAGCTCCAAGGAGCCGTCATCATTGGTTAGCATACCACGAACCGGTTTCAAACAGCGGAAACCAGCACTGCACCAGAAGAAGTTATTGTTATGTGTTTGGTGGACCGCTCGCGACATCGTGCATAGGGAACTGCTAACAGCTTGTCAGAGCATCAATGTAAATGTGTACTGCCAGCAGTTGAACCGTGTCAAGAAAAACTTAAAACTTAGAACCATCACTTCCGAATCGCAAAGGAGTCCTCCTGTTACAAGACAACGCTAAGTTCCATGTAGCAAGGATGACCCGGGATACCATTCTACGCCTTGGATGGGAAACACTATTGCATCCCCATACTCCCCGGACATTGTACCTGTTCAATTATTACCTGCTTCAATTCTTCAACAACCACCTTCGAGGACGCATGTTCAAATCCCAAGTAGAGATTCAAAATGCACTTGATACATTCTTCACTTCACGGTTGACCAAGTTCTATCGCGATGGAATCCTTGCCTTCCAGAACGTTGCCAGAAGATCGTCGGTGCTGATGGGGACTATTTTGATGATCCAGGTACGTCTTAGGTGGCATATCGATGTTCGAAGAAGGTGGGTGAAAAAGAGACAGAACTTTCTTGTTTACCTTTCTATGTTATTCAGTGTTTCGTAAATAGATAGTTTTCTCTGTGGTCTGTGGTCTTTTAAACGGTTTCTGATATTAAGCTTTAACTATAATGAAGTATTTCTCTATAGCCTTAACTTTAAATTTTATCCGTTGAATTTCAAAATAATTCTAATCATGCTAATGTCCCTATGTTGCATAAAGAATTTATTAAAATGCATTGTTCTTGCCTAAATTGGATGGTAATAACTAGTTACAACACATTCTTAAATATGCCTATTAGAGGACTTAAGAGCTACAATTCTATCAGAGTATTCTTTTGCAATGAACTTAATATTCTATTCAGTAGAATATCCCTCTCTTGAAGGAAGAAACGCTAATCTCCATTTCCAAGCAACAGACCAATTTTCAACAAAAGAATTTTAGGAATGATCAAAAAATGGATCAAAGCTTGCAATCTTGGCCAAGAGTTTTAGGAATAATCCAAAACATGCATCGAAAGATTGCGATCTTGTCCAACAATTAGTTCTGGATCAGGAACCACAAAATTTTGGTCCTTAATCGATGTTTCGTATTTTGTACGGTATAAGCATATCATACTGAATTAAGTGATAGTTTGGATTTGACTACACTATATGTAGTTCTCCAGATATAAGGTTTACAAGAATATTTCTGATTTCATCCAAAAATAGTAATTTTGATATTTTCCAAAACTCCAAAAATTCGAGACGAGACGAGACTTCTCAGATTATCAGTTTTGTCTTGTCTCGTCTCCAATTCCATACAGCGTATCCCTTTCGTGGGCATCGCTAGTTAAGATAATTGCGCATGACGCTTACGGCTCCTCATTTTGCAGCAGGGATGGCAGAATCATGTTATAAATTATTATTATGCTAAGAAAACCGTCTGGTAGGGCAGTTCTTGTGGTTTTGTTAAGTGTGTGTATTTTTGGTTTCCGTACATTATCTTTGACTTACATAAATCATAATTTCTCTGTCTTTTACAGATAGTCCGGAGAATGAAGAAGTGCCTCTGGATGGAGATCCAAAATGTGACAAGACATGCAATGATCTTCTTCCTCATAAAGAGAATCCTCATAAGTTCTGCTCTCTTATACTAGGGTATCGATGTGTGTGCGAAAAGGGCTACGTGAGAGTAGCAGAAAATGCTGATTGTGTTGTAAAAATTGGATGCTACAAAAATTCCACTGGGGAAAGTTTACTCTTGTGGTGAGCCTATTCGAACGATTTCCTTAAAAACGAGTTAAATAATTTTCCTCAGCTATCTATCTGTCTGAAATTAATTTCTTGTATTGGTGAGGATAATGGCTGAACTGTTTGAAATGAATTTTTGGTTTCGGAGATGAAACTCGGTATATAAACTCTACATCAAAAATAATTGGGAACTTGTCCCAGCGTGTTTCTACAATGGGAAGATGGGAGTCAGTTTCTTTATTTTTTTCTTCAGATTGAAATTGATGTTCTATGCCTCATTATCATTGGATAACAGCTAAATAAACTCAAAATTTTTTAACCATAGTTAGTACCTTCCTCGAACTGAATTTTTATCATGTTACTTTGATTAAAATACATCAGTGCAGAAAGGAGGTATAATCCTTATGGCATAAATAGAGTATCTCAGGAACTTGTCATTTATGAAAATGAAACTTGGTATATTGCTAAGTTATGTTAGTGCACAAATAGGTAGAGCGTAAATAGTATAAGATTACAGTCCCGAATCGTTTTCTCCCAGTACCAACTTTTATTAGAAATCCGCTATAAACAGTGTATTGCAAATATTACTGTAATGTAAATTCTCTAATACTGGGTAAAAAGAGGTGACCCAAGTCCCATGCAGCCTAGAGAAAGATCTCCACAGAGCTCCGAAGCAAGCTAGCTGACTGAGGTTAGACGGTCCAACACAGCTCCTAGCAAGCTAAGAGGGCAGAGAGGAACCTGGGCTTCCGGACAAACTACAGGCTTTGTGTTAGATACACATATATTGTTAAATATGGACAATTCCAGTAAAATTATTACTTTTAAATTTCTACAACCATTCAATTTTTTTAAAGCAAACTTTATGAGAGTAAACATAAGTTATCAGTGTACCTTACTGAACTATTTGTTGTCAAATTATATTTTAATATCTCTGAAAAATTCTAACATTAGTCTTTTACTGCCCATATTACCCAAAATTACCCTTTCTTAACCATCCTCACTTTAACCGTTCGTCCGCTTTACAATCCATGTTCCAACAAATAAATATTTCTCAGCAGTGTTCAGTGTCGCAGAACAATATCGTAAAGTAATAAACAAATTCACTAATCGTTATTAGTCTATGATTTTTCTCTTGATATTCTTTCGACACCGTAAATAAGTATGCCACTTGTCTGATTGTCTAGGATGGTTTGTCTTTATTCAATATACAACATTCATTCAACTTAGTATCACAGAAGCAATTTGTGTCAAAATTTCTAATTTTGAAAGTTAAATTTATTGAATTATAATACTGCAGGCCTTCTTTAAACATTATAAATGCTCTAAAATTTAGGGACTATGGAATTGTGATTTTCGCATTAACCGACTATCGTTATCTGACGAGGGTCCCGTTTCATGGTGATCGGTTAACAGGAAGTTTACTGTATGTTTAAATGGACTTTCTTAATTGTAGACTCTACTAAAATAAAATGGTGGCCCCCCGTAGCGTAGAAGCTAACACTTTCGACTTCGGTGCGAGCGGTCCCGGGTTCGATTTCCGGTGGGGGAACTCGGTCGAAAAAGTGTAACAGCTTTTGAGGGCAGCCACCTTGAATGAGGTTTTTCTGGCTTTTCCTCATTTACACCAGACAAATGTCGGGGTGGTATCTAACTTTTATAGGTCCCAGGCCGCTCCCTTCCTTCCCGAATCCTTTCTTCCGTCCCTTTTACCGGATAGTGTGCTCGCCGAGGGACATCATCCCTCAAACGTGGCGGGCTAAATGACCATAAGATCTAAATCCTAAATCCCTTACTAAAATAAAAATATAAGAAGAATTTTAGGAATGATCTAAAAATGGATTAAAAGATTGCGATTTTGGCCAAGAATTATTTTTTGGATCAGGAATTATATTTTTTTTTAACGGCTCCTTAATCGAGTTTCGTACTTTTTTTTAAAGGAATAAACACATACTCAGTTAAGTGATAGTTTGGGTTTGGCTACATTGTATGTAGTTTTCCAGACATAAAGACTACAAGGTTTTTTTAATTGAAATATATTGGATCTTTTAATCCAAAAAAAGATGTAGTATTCAAGTAAGAATATAGTAAGCCAAAATATATAATTAAAATGTTTTGAAATTACGTGTCCTATCGGTTGAACACTGGAAATGGTAATTCCAATGGAAATGGTTCTGTGGAAATGGTAATATTGCAAATTTTAGGGCTGTGATTTCTTTTTACCTTCTATTACAGTAAAAAAACGTGAAAGCTGCTCGGAGTTTCATTGCCAGTGATACAGCCAAGGAAATGTAGAAAGAAAATCTTCTGACGTACATCGAATTTTTTCCATATCCCGAAGAATGATCACTTTTAGTTTAGAGTATAAGGTTAATTTTCAACAATACCTTGAAAAGGCATTTGAAATAGTTGCATTTCAAGAAAATATTAAAAAAAATACAGAAGAGTGTAACATTGTACACATGTAGGATTGTAAGGAACTTCGTGCAAATACCAAATAGAAAAAAAAAGACAGAGTTATAATAAATACTTGGATGACCCATATCGCCTGCTCAGGTAAGGTGTGGAGGAGGTGCAAAATAATAATAATAATAATAATAATAATAATAATAATAATAATAATAATAATAATAATAATAATTATTATTATTATTATTATTATTATTATTATTATTATTATTATTATTATTATTATTATTATTATTATTATTATTGAAAAAGTTAATATTTTATGAGAACCATTGATTGGGTATCGATTGATTTGGTATCATCCTTTACAGAAATTAATGTATAGGAGGTAAGTATCCATCGCTGCTAATAAGTAGAGTGGGTGAGGGTGAGATGCCTATGCGTCGAAGATGTCTACAAATGCACTGCTTGGAACTGACGCAACCAGATGGCAGGGGAATGCGAGTAGCAGAGAGAGGATTTTATGTCTGTTATTTTGTCAAGACCATAAGGTGATTGAAGTAGTGTGTGAACAAAGAGAAGAGAAAAGTGCGGTGAGCACCCTTTGTTATAGCTAAAAATAGTTGGTGAAGTGCACATAAGTGGTGGTTAATAAGTAGCTATTAAAGTTATTATACTGAAACTGGGCAGGAAACATGAAGACACGTTATGCCATGAACTTATATGAGTCAAATGCAGTTGCAGGCACATGGCGTGTAAATAAGGGATTAGGCATCTTGAACAGCTGAATGGAATAGATGCCTAAAAAAGTGCGGTGCAAGATGCCTATAACGTTTGAGTTGCATGTCATAGTACAAGATACCCAGTGCAGCAGAAAATGCAAGAGAAATATGTGTATACCTGCAGATTGATACAAATGTAAAAGCTAATATAATAGTTGTTTTTCTCATTCGATATACACGATTATACTGCTGTCATAGTGACTAAATATGCCCCTTTTTGTCTTTGCAGATAATTTCACGGATATATCAACGAATGTCTCAACGAGCGGTGAGGTCGGAAGAAATCTTGCAATTTTCTGTAGAACAAATACGAACAGGAGAGATGAATGCATTCCAGGCATCACAATTCTACCAAATTCCATCGATGTCGATGAAACCGTCTCCAGATAAACGCAAATGTAGAACATATTAATGGTGTTAAAGGGTGTCCAACGAACCAAGTTACGTCTGGCGAAAAAGGTTAAACCACTTTTGTCATCATATGTTGGAGAGCAGAAGATGTCCTGCCTCCTACATGCGTTTTAAACGTAAAAACAAAAAGCAGGAGTGGGCAGACTCTATGCCCAATGGTGCAACCATAATAACTAGAGTCCGGATTTTTATGTAATATCAACCCCCTATAATCGGCTAGAGAGAAACAGGAAAGCCCCGAGAAAAGCAATGCATATTGTATTTGTACGTCAGAAATCTCATGTGGTGTGGTGTGGTCCCGTTTCAAATCTAGAACCTTTTACACTAAATGCGCATCCGTCACCACGGCCCAATCTCGAAATGAAGTATACGCAATATACAAATTTAAATAGGTCCGTTAACTTGGAGTTCGTCAGAAACCGATTCAAACAAAACTTATACCAAAATTTTGTGCACATTTTGTGCAGTTTTGTGCACCACATCTCGAGTTTTGTGCACCTTAAGAAACCTAAAATTTTTCATATTTAAATTTTTCAACGGTATGCCAGGCCTGAGTTCGTCCAACCGGAAAATCAGAAAAACATATATAAATTAATAGACCGAGTTTTGTGCAGTTTTGTGCACCACATCTCGAGTTTTGTGCACCTTAAGAAACCTAAAATTTTTCATATTTAAATTTTTCAACGGTATGCCAGGCCTGAGTTCGTCCAACCGGAAAATCAGAAAAACATATATAAATTAATAGACCGAGTTTTGTGCAGTTTTGTGCACCACTTCCCGAGTTTTGTGCACCTCAAATAACAAAGATATAGCCCCTTGAAAATATTGAGTATGCCAGGAACTGGAGTTCGCCTAACACCGATTTCGGCAAAAGTTACATCAATCGTTAGCATTTATTTTGTGCAATTTTGTGCACCATCTCCCGAGTTTTGTGCACCTCAAATAACAGAGATATATCTCCTTGAAAATAGTGCGTATGCCAGGCCTGGAGCTCGTCTAACACCGATTCCGGCAAAACGTACATCAATCGTTAGCATTTATTTTGTGCAATTTTGTGCACCACTCCCTGAGTTTTGTGCACCTCACATAAGCGAGATATAGCCTCTTAAAAATAGTGCGTATGCCAGGTGTGAAGTTCCGATAACACCGACTCCGGCAAAAGTTACATCAATCGTTAGCACTTATTTTGTGCAATTTTGTGCACCACTTCCCGAGTTTTGTGCACCTCACATAAAGGAGATATAGCTCCTTAAAAATAGTGCGTATGCCAGGTGTGGAGTTCATCTAACACCGATTCCGGCAAAAGTTGCATAAATCGTTACCATTTATTTTGTAAAATTTTATGTACCACTTCCCGAGTTTTGTGCACCTCACATAACCAAGACATAGCTTCTTAAAAATAGTGCGTATGCCAGGTGTGAAGTTCCGATAACACCGACTCCGGCAAAAGTTACATCAATCGTTAGCATTCATTTTGTGCATTTTGTGCACCATCTCCCGAGTTTTGTGCACCTCAAATAACAGAGATATAGCTGCTTAAAAACAGTGCGTATGCCAGGCCTGGAGTTCGTCTAGTACCGATTCCGGCAAATCTTACATCAATCGTTAGCATTAGTTTGTGCAATTTCGTGCACCATCTCCCGAGTTTTGTGCACCTCACATAAAGGAGATATAGCTCCTCAAAAATAGTGCGTATACCAGGTGTGAAGTTCCGATAACACCGATTCCGGCAATAGTTACATCAATCGTTAGCATTTATTTTGTGCAATTTTGTGCACCACTTCTCGAGTTTTGTGAACCTCACATAACGTAGATATAGCCTCTTGAAAATAGTGCGTATGCCAGGTGTGGAGTTCATCTAACACCGATTCCGGCAAAAGTTGCATAAATCGTTAGCATTTATTTTGTAAAATTTTATGTACCACTTCCCGAGTTTTGTCCACCTCACATAACCAAGACATAGCTCCTCAAAAATAGTGCGTATACCAGGTGTGAAGTTCCGATAACACCGATTCCGGCAATAGTTACATCAATCGTTAGCATTTATTTTGTGCAATTTTGTGCACCACTTCCCGAGTTTTATGCACCTGACATAACATAGATATAGCATCTTTAAAATAGTGCGTATGCCAGGTATGGAGTTCGTCTAACACCGATTTCGGTAAAAGTTACATCAATCGTTAGCATTTATTTTGTGCAATTTTGTGCACCACTTCCTGAGTTTTGTGCACCTCAAACAACAGAGATATAACTCCTTAAAAATAGTGCGTATGCCAGAGGGGGAGTTCGGATAACACCGATTCCGGCAAAAGTTACGTCAATCGTTAGCATTTATTTTGTGCAATTTTGTGCACCACTTCCCGAGTGTTGTGAACCTCAAATAACAGAGATATAGCTTCTTGAAAATAGTGCGTATACCAGGTGTGGAGTTCGTCTAACACTGATTCCGGCAAAAGTTACGTCGATCGTTAGCATTTATTTTGTGCAATTTTGTGCACCACTTCCCGAGTTTTGTGCACCTCAAATAATAGAGATATAGCTCCTTAAAATTAGTGCGTATGCCAGCTTTGCAGTTCCGATAACACCGATTCCGGCAAAACTTCCATTAATCGTTAGCATTTATTTTGTGCAATTTTGTGCACCACTTCCCGAGTTTTGTGCATCTCACATAACATAGATATTGCCTCTCTAAAATAGTGCGTATGCCAGGTATGGAGTTCGGATAATAGCGATTCCGGCAAAAGTTATGTCAATCGTTAGCATTTATTTTGTGCAATTTTGTGCACCACTTCCCGAGTTTAGTTCACCTCAAATAACATAGATATAGCCTCTTGAAAATAGTGCGTATACCAGGTGAGGAGTTAGTCTAACACCGATTCCGACGAAAGTTACATCAGTCGTTATCATTTATTTTGTGCAATTTTGTGCAGCATCTCCAGAGTTTTGTGCACCTCAAATAACAGAGATATAGCTCCTTAAAAATAGTGCGTATGCCAGGTGTGAAGTTCGGATAACACTGATTCCGAAAAAAATTACATTAATCGTTAGCATTTATTTTGTGCAATTTTATGCAGAATGTCCCGAGTTTTGTGCACCTGAGATAGGAGAAATATAACTACTTGAAAATAGTGCGTATACCAATAGCCCAAGTGCAAACAGCTCCAACAAAATCTCTTTGTGTGTCAAATGTCAGTATTACTTGAGTAGAGTTTTGTGCACCATGTCCCGAGTTTTGTGCACCTCAGATACCCGAAATGTTTCTACTTGAAAATAGTGCTTATACCAATATCTCCAGTGCGTACAGCGCCGACCAAATATCTTAGTATGTTAAATGTTAGTACTTTTGCTGTAGAGTTTTCTGCACCATGTCTCGAGTTTTATGCACCTTAAATACCGGAAAGATAACCACTGGAAAATAGTGCGTATACCAATATCGGAAGTGCGTACAGCGCCGACCAAATCTCTTATTAAATCAAATGTTAGTAGTCCTTCTCTAGAGTTTTGTGCACCATGTTCCGTGTTATGTGCTACTCAGATACCAGAAGTATAAATACTTGAAAATAGTTCATATACCAATATCTCATGTGCGTAGAGCGCCGACCAAATCTCTTAGTATGTCATATTTTAGTACTGCTTCTGTAGAGTTTTGTGCACCATGTCCCGAGTTTTGTGCACCTCAGATACCCGAAATATAACCACTTGAAAATAGTGCGTATACCAATAACGAAAGTGCGTACAGCGCCGGCCAAATCTATTTGTAAGTCAAATGTTAGTACTCCTTCTGTAGAGTTTTGTGCATCATTTCCCGAGTTTTTTGCACCTCAGATACCGGAAATATAACTACTTGAAAATAGTGCGTATGTAAATAGAACAAGTGCGTACAGCGCCAACCAAATCTTTTAGTAGGTCAAATGTTAGTACTCCTTCTGTAGAGTTTTGTGCAGCATGTCCCGAGTTTTGTGCACCTCTAATTCCCGAAATATAACCACTTGAAAATAGTGCGTATTCTAATATCCCAAATGCGTATAACGCTGACCAAATCTCTTACTATGTTATGTTTTATTACTCGTTCTGTAGAGTTTTGTGCACCATTTCCCGAATTTTGTGGAATCAAATACCCGAGAGATAATCTCTTGAAAATAGTGCTTATACCAATTGTCCCAAGTGCGTACAACGCGGACCAAATATTTTAATATGTCAAATGTTAGTTCTTTTTCTGTAGAGTTTTGTGCACCATGTCCCAAGTTTTGTGCATGTGAGATACCTGAAATATGACTGATAATAGTGCGTGTGCAAATAGAACAAGTGCGTAGAGCGCCAACTAAATCTCTTAGTATGTCCAATGATAGTACTACTTACGGTGAGTTTTGTGCACTATATCCCGAATTTTGTGCAACTCGGATGCATGAAATATAAACACTTGAAAATAGTGCGTATAACAATAGCCCAAGTGCGTACAGTGATGACCAGAGCTAGTGGTACATCAAATTGTAGTGTTCATCCTGTAAAATTTTCACAGGAAATACGCACTTCACATATTGGTATACGCACTATTTTCAAGTGGTTATATTTCGGGTATCTGAGTTGCACAAAACTCGGTTCATGGCGCACAAAACTCTACAGAAGGAGTACTAAAATATGACATACTAAGAGATTTGGTCGGCGCTGTACGCACTTGAGATATTGATATACGCACTATTTTCAAATGGTTATACTTCGGGTATCTCAGTTGCACAAAACACGGGACATGGTGCACATAACTCTACAGAAGGAGTACTAAAATATGACATACTAAGAGATTTGGTCGGCGTTGTACGCACTTGAGATATTGGTATACGCACAATTTTCATGTGCTTATATTTCGGGTATCTGAGGTGCACAAAACTCGGGACATGGTGCACAAAACTCTACAAATGGAGTACTAACATTTGACATAGTAAAAGGTTTGGTTGGCACTGTACAGACTGGGACTATTGGTATACGCACTATTTTCAAGTGATTATATCCCAGTTACCTAATGTGTATTAAACTCCGTTGATCCTTCAAAAAATTGCAAGTACTAAATGGTAACGAATTATATGACTTTGACTAGTGTCGGTGGTATGCAAATTCCAGTGCCTGGCATACGCACTGTTTTCAAGTGTTGATATATCTGTTATTTGAAATGCACAAAACTCGGGAAGTGGTGAACAAAATTGCACAAGATAAATGCTAACGAATGATGTAACTTTTGCCTGTATTGGTGTTAGACGAACTCCACACCTGGCATACACACTATTTTTAAGACTATATCTATGTTATGTGAGGTGCACAAAACTCGGGACGTGGTGCACAAAATTGCACAAAATAAGTGCTAACGATTGATTTAACTTTTGCCGAAATCGGTGTTAGACGAACTCCACACCTGACATACGCACTATTTTTAAGAGGCTATATCTCGCTTATGTGAGGTGCACAAAACTCAGGGAGTGGTGCACAAAATTGCACAAAATAAATGCTAACGATTGATGTACGGTTTGCCGGAATCGGTGTTAGACGAGCTCCAGGCCTGGCATACGCACTATTTTTAAGGAGATATATCTCTGTTATTTGAGGTGCACAAAACTCGGGAGATGGTGCACAAAATTGCACAAAATAAATGCTAACGATTGATGTAACTTTTGCCGAAATCAGTGTTAGGCGAACTCCAGTTCCTGGCATACTCAATATTTTCAAGGGGCTATATCTTTGTTATTTGACGTGCACAAAACTCGGGAAGTGGTGCACAAAACTGCACAAAACTCGGTCTATTAATTTATATATGTTTTTCTGATTTTCCGGTTGGACGAACTCAGGCCTGGCATACCGTTGAACAATTTAGATATGAAAAATTTTAGGTTTCTTAAGGTGCACAAAACTCGAGATGTGGTGCACAAAACTGCACAAAATATGCACAAAATTTTGGTATAAGTTTTGTTTGAATCGGTTTCTGACGAACTCCAAGTTAACGGACCTAATTTAAATACTAAAAGCAACTTGAGACGAAATGTATTGTTTTATATATATTTATTTCATGCAGGGAAAAGCAGTCCTAAATCTTTTAAACAATACCAGCTGAACTAGGATTGAAGAATATTTCCACTAATGAACATTTTTAATTTGAAATAAAGTGTTCACAAAAGATATGCCTGCAGTTCAACTGTGTGTTGTTGCACAATGGGTTACAAGGTACATTTCCAAATGATCAGAAGTAAAATTTTGTCGGCGATCGGATAAAATATTCTTGTATGCAGAGAATGATCTCTCCACATCACATGAGGTAACAGGAGCGTATTTCAACAGGAGGATGTAGTTGGAAGAAATATCTTCAGAGGGGGTTCTTGTTTCACCACTGAGAATCTCACACACTGCCAATAGGCTGTCGTAACTCGGGTTTCTTTCCAGCACTGCATTTAATTTCTTTCGAACTTTTTCTTCTACACTCTCCACACACACCTTGCAGCAGTCTCCTTGCATCCTCCGATGGAAATGAATAAACAACAGGCTTATTTTTTTGAAAATGTTCATTGTAGAAATGTACTGCCTGTATCCAAGTGTCCCGTCGCGTTAGCACAGGCTCCGGAGGAAATGGCACATCTGGCAGTTGATCTCTGTAAACTTGAACACGTTGTGGCGCCTTAACAAACATTTTTCGTGGAAAAAACTAGTTGATTTACTTCGCAAAAGATGTCTCTCATCTCTTCAGCGTGTTGCTGAAGAGTATGGGCCATACAGGAGAAATGAATTAAGTGAGGGTAAACAACTGTAAGTGCTCTAGCCGCTTTTAACATATACGCTGCACTGTCTGTATAGAGAACAAGGACTTTTTCTTCCTGAACTTCTCCCGGAGACAACACTTTAAGACCATCATTTACAAAGCGAGCAATCGTGAAATGATTAGTGCGTTGCAGCAATTTACTCGCAATAAGATTTAGATGGAGTATCTTCACTTTCCAATCACTAAATTTGCTACATAACGTCCCAAAACGTCTGTTGTTTCGTCCACAGAAATCCAAATATATGAACTACCTATTTTTTCCCTAATGGTATCTATAGCTTCCCTATAACAAACTTAGAGATAACACTTTCGAAGAGTGGGTTCGTCAGGAATTCGATGCCCGTAGTACTTATCCTCCAGAAAAGCACGGTATTTTGGGACTTGAACTTTGTTCCCAGGAATGTTTGCTGCTATCATTGCTTGGCACAAGTCTTCGGAAAACTCACTCACTGGAGTATCTTGATGCATTTGTGTCAAGAGTACTTGTTGTTTAGCAGTTCGCCAATTTTTATTTCTTGCCTGGAGTGCACTTCGTACATGTTGTTCTAACTGAGATTTCATTGAACATCCATTTTTCTTTATCACACACTTGACTCAACACCACTTTACCGTCCGTAGTAAACGCATCATCGATAGTTACCCACGACCGCAATTTCACGGATAAAGTTAAGGCAACCGGAGCCATTTCTAACTTCGACGGTCAATACAGAACACGTGCATTTTGCAACTGCAATACTAGAGTACTGTCCTCCTGTCATTCAGTTGAACAAGCGAAGTTCTTTGAAAGCTTTGGTTACCTGCTATGATATTGCCAGCTTCTTGGAACGAACTCTTGCAGTAAATTCCTGGAAGCACACTAGCATACAGTTTTAACTTGAATTTTAGGATTTCCTTTCGTCTTTTTTCCCGTCCGACCTCCAATAACAATCAAATAGACTTCTTTTTAGGAATTTCCTGGCCAGTCGCCTGTCAGGCACATGATCTATCTTCCTCCAGAAGTGAGAATAAAGGGCGCTGCTAATGTACCCCGGAGGGAGGATTTTTACTTTTTTCTTCTTATATTTCTTTTGTTTTTCGGCGAAAATTCTGCGAAACATGGTTTGACAAATAAAAAAAGAGAGAGAGAGATTTCTCTTTCGGTAAAGAAACGAAAAGATAGAGATGACAAAATTGAATCTAGATGCAAGCCTTGCACAGTTGGAGAGTTTACTTATTTTTAATTTTTAATTAAAATTTCAGTAAACCCAAAATTTTAAGACAGTTTTATGTAAAAGATATGTAGAAATCATAGAAATATGTAATATTGGTCAAAACATGTACATATGAAAGAAAAAATATGTAATAACATACAAATCCGGACATTAATACGAGTAATAACGAATCAAAAATCTGCGTACATCAATCCTGGCATTTTCTTGATCTAGTTACAGCAGCAGGTCATTCCATGTAGACCTGCGTAGACCGGGAAGGTATTACTCATTCTTGACGGCTTCGCTTCCCACTGTACAAACCCAGATATGCTAAAATAATAATAATAATAATAATAATAATAATAATAATAATAATAATAATAATAATAATAATAATAATAATAACTCCCCTCTACTGATGCTGAAGACATCGCCTGACCAGCTTTCATATGAAAATACGCCAATAAACTCTGCTTCTTCTAACCGGTCTTCGATCAATGATATTTGTCGAATGATATTTTTGAATGATATTGTATTTTTGAATGATATTTGTCCTGTATCAGTTCCCGTACCAAGAAACGTCTGATGTAAATGACAGGCGTGTGTATTGAATTTGGATGTTCTAAACACGTCTGTGAAACAATTTTTCACCGAAAACCAACACCACCAGGGAAAGAAGAAAAAGTACTTATGCTGCACAATCGGACTTGCAGTGTTTGTGGGTTGTATTATTTTGATCCAGATACTCCTAAAATGGTTTGGATAAGGAAATTGCTTGTCAGAAATGGTTTCACGCTACATTTTCTGAAGATCCTGCTAAGTGCTCTAGTTGTTTGTAATCATACAGGTTAAGGAAATCTTAGACCCTGCTTGTTTTTGCTTACAGCAGATGAGGTTGTGTTCATGTCACACTATGTTCCCAAATAATACAACACATTACGTTTACAGGTGCCTGTTTGTACGTTATGGTTTTCTGAACATTTCTAGTGTTTAACGGTTTAACATTTCTGACATTCTATTTATTGTCCAAATGTATATTGTTCTTTCTGGTATTGCCTTAATGTTTACTTAACCCATTATAACTGTATCAAAATTACTTTGTTTTCTTAGTAATGGAACGATTTTCTTTACGTTCGATGTTTTTTTTTTCCTACAGTGTGTTGACTGTTGTATAATTTACATGCATTCCATATAGTTTGTGTACATTAGACTAAACCGCTTTCAGTATTGTATTGGTACATAATTTATTAGATATCAGAATAAACAAAAAATAGTTCTATTTCCCAATCTTACGGTAACAGCCATGCCCCCCCCCCCCCCCGCCAAAAAAGTGTGGCATCTTACCCACAAGAAATAGGCATCTTACACCGAAAGTGCGGGAAAGATGCCTATTTGGAGATGTTTACTTATCAGCCCCTGTATCACCTACCGTGTCTAGTTCTTTCACGACCGTCATATAGGGTCTAGCGGAAGGACCAAACTACTTATCCTGTAAGTTTCAGTCTTCAACTTGTATTTTTCTGTTTCCTAGTGTCTTATGATTAAAATCTATGGCATCTTCCCCCAACCCACTATACGTGGAACATTATAACTGGCTTGAAAGACGCGCCAGAAACTTATTTCCGTCAATTAGTTGTTCGTTTTGTTTAACAGAGAGGTTTATATTGTGGGATACACCAAACTAAAAGTCTCGAAATATGAAGTACTGAACGTTCATCTGTCTTCTTACATAACTCGAAGGTAGAATGCTAAATGATTCTACATCTGTCATACAAAATCATAATATATATATATATATATATATATATATATATATATATATATATATATATATATATATATATATATATATATATATATATATATTTAACAGAACTTGTTTGTGAAGCTGAGAATCACATGGATTTCGTTGTTGTAGTCCAGGATTTCTCAACCTCGCGTTTCATGGGGCTCGCAAAGATAAACGAAATAAATAAATACGTAAATAATTAGAATCTAATCCCGGAAATTTTTTGTAAATATTATCTTGAATTTTGTTCTGACATTTATATTTTTTATTACACATACTGTTAAGAACAACTACAAATAGGTCTACTAAACATTTTCAACAGATGCAGAGCTGTTTAAAAATCAATTTAAATGAAAGAGGAAAAATATGAAACGAATGACAACTGCATATTGAAATACCAGAAAAATACAAATGCAACAAAACCTGCATATTGAAATATAATTAAAATTGAAAGCTAATGAGATATGTATGCGTGTGAGCGAATAGTCTTTTCTTCAGCAAGCTGCCCAGAATGAAGATAGACTTTTGGTGTGGGATTTTATTTGTTTCCTAAATTTTAAATGTAATCAACTTGCTATTAACAGTTTTTGGTGATACTGAACACATACACAATGTACTAAATTTACACCAATATGAGGTAACTCAAAGTGGTGGCCTCTCGAATATTAAAATATTCAATAACTTTTTAAACAACTGTCCAAGTTTTTTAACCAAAATTAGAAATCTTTTTAATTTTTTTTATCATATGACCCTAAAATAAGGGAGTTATGAAGTTTTAAAATTTTCAAACGGCCTGCATTTTGAAACAGTATGATGGACTGGATTCGATATTTGTAATATGAATGAAATGACCAAATTTGGTTTTAATCCATTCGCTTTTAGAGAATTTACTGTATCCACTATATTGAAAAAATGGATTCTACTATTACAGAAATAGATGGATATCGTGAGATCTCCGCAATAGATTATTAAAAATTCTACACAGGCTCATTACAAACCCAAATTATAAGGGGGTCGGTGTCAAGAGGATGTGATAAAATGGGGGTCATGATAAGAATTAGGTTGAGAAACACTGTTCTAGACATATTCGCATACGACGTAGCTCACTGTAAGAATACCATAGGTTTCTTGAAATTTATTCTTGAAATTTTTTGTCTCTAGTAATTATAGTTAATATTAAGATCATTTTCTAATTAGTCTGGTTATTTCTCTTTTTTTAAAAAAAAAGAAAGAAAAGAAAATTTAGTTGAGCAGAGACTAAATATATCTTATTGAGAAAACTTTGAAAATAGATATTTTGTGTTGATAATTTCCGTTTACTTTAGTCGTCCTTTGTTAGGGAGCAATTGAGTGTTTCTAAAGAAATGGAAAATCTCCGAATGAGGATAAAGATATGCGAAAGATCGATTACGTTTAGCGATGGCTCTTCGTAAAGAAGAGGTTCATTTCAGAAGTAGCTGTTGGACGAAAAACCCAAACATAAAATCCCGTTCATTTCTCAGATTTAAGTTTGCATTATCGTTGGCTGTTCTTCTGATGTGAAGAACGAAAGAAGTGTTCCTTCTCCTGATGACGTGCAGAGTAAGCAATGTTGCAATCGAACCTGCTTAAAATGAATGAAAAGAAAATGAAAAGGATTTGCGTCTTTGAAGAAGTCGTTTTGCTGATTGAAATCTCGGTTGCAGACCGGACTCATCTTAAGAACTCTAATATCCATCTTCTTCTAAAGATTCACATCAATTTCTTTCTCGTATCACAATTACTCAATAGGAAGTCGGCATAACCGTTTTTGACTGTCAAATAAATGAAAGTAATTTCGTATCTAGCGGCAAGGTTGGCAGATTTTTTGTAAAGAATTAGAGCTTGTTTCATCAATAATATTAGATGACCATACAGCTTCAATTTCGCAAACGAAGACGTTTATATTTGTTAAGTAATCCAACGCAAATAAGCACAACGTCTTATTTCATTTTACAAGTACGTTTGGATTCAACCAGTTAAGCTATAGTGCTTTTCAGACTTATTTCTATCGCCCAGAACAAATTTCAAAATGAATAGATTTTTCAAATATATATAATTTGTTTCTACCGCTTTTAGCCCGTAAAAGTTACAAAACCATTCTTTGTTTGCACATAAAATACAGGATATTGTAAAGATAACTTATAGAAATATGTATATGTTATTAAGAATAATGGTCTGAATCTTATATCATTTTCTATGGTCTGTATCGTATGGTATCACTTCCTTTTCTTTTTCTTTTCTTTTTTTATGCCAAACATGCAGAAATTTGTTCTTTCTGAATAATTCTATTTACAATATGAAAACGACCCGCTGATGAGAGTAATGCTCCCGCAAGTACGTTTTTTCGCGCGCTACTCTAGCCAGCTGTTTTATGCGTTATCCTAGCCAGTTGCTTTAAGTTGGTCACAAAATTTATATCATGGGAGTGGGGGTGGAACAAAACAAGCCCTGCGGGGCTTCTAACCCGTTCCCATTACCACTCCTCCTCCTACTGCTACTCCTTCTCCCTCTCCTCCTGCTCCTCCTCCAACCACTACTACTACTTATCTGCACAAAAGTAAGTAAATTAATTATTTGAGTAATATTTTCGTTTTATTTTAATAAAAAAAAGTGTTATGAAAATTTTAAAAAATTAAAAAACTTGCCTTGGGTTGTTTTTTTTTTTAAAGACTTTATTCACAATTTAATTACAGTTACATTAGGCAGTTACAGAAGTAATCCAGAAAAATGTGCCGAAAAAAAGAAAACTATATAGAAATGTAAATTGGAATAAATTAAAAGAAAAAAATTAAAATTAAAAATAATAAAAAAATTTAAAAAAATAAAAAAAATAAAGAAGGAACAATTGACAATTATGAACAGTAAACATAAGTGTTATGAAAGTAAGACTACCAAATTATTGCAAAGAGTTTATAGTCATCACATTGGGCTGTTATTCAGGCGAGACAAAACATGTTGATTAAAAGATAGATAACAATTCACAGGTAAGAAAAGTACATACTAGATTATGAAACTAAGACAACCAAATAATTGGCAAAATGTTTTCGTTTATATTGCACAGGAAGTTTCTGCCAATGGTGTCGCAGATAAGACGAATACACATCGACATGATACGGTCGATGTGTGGTAAGCACATATAGAAGAGTGTATGCAGCGAGCCAAATTACACTGTTATTTTTTGCATTAGGGAAATAATGAAAATCAGGATAAATAAGAATATTGTTAGCCGTAATGTAGTGGGGAGACGAGCGACAAATCTTACTTATAAGTAGGCTAAAATGGTGCCAGATATCTTGAATCTCTGTACAAAATTGTAAGCGATGCTCAAGAGTATCTTTGTTATTGCAGTGAAAACACATATTGTGATCCACCATTCCTAAGTTAAAGAGGCGGTCTAGCGTTTCGTATTTGTTGTTGACAATGAAATACCAGAGCGATTTTTGCTGAGTAGTTAAGAAAGGAGCGTTGATATTTCGCCAAATATAAGGCCAGTGAAGTTGTGGCTCTTTCAATTGAATATGAGGCGTGACGAAGTGTTGTGTCTGCACGTAACGGCGATAAATTGCTCTAACAGGCATGAGGTCTAAGTTGCTTCGGGCAATCAGCCCATAGGCTATATCAAGAACTGGTTCTCGCAGGTGTGGGAATTTATGACCCCAAGGAAAAATATTAATAGGTGTTTGAAGGTCGACACAAGCTAAACAAGCAGAGATAACGTTACTAGATACACTATTCTTATCATTCGTGAACACGTCGATGGTTCGTTTCAATAGTAGTGCCTGACCTTGGAGCAATATGTTTTGAAATCCTATGCCACCTTGTGCCGGAGGTAACACGAGTTGCTCACGTGAAACGCGAAGCACTCTATTATGCCACAGAAAGAACAAAGCTTGACTCGTGAGGAATTTGTATGTTTGTAGGGGGAGAGGAAAAATAGAGCAAACAAACCACAGAAGGCTGAACGTTTTTTGTTTGAGAAAGAAATTTCTACTGATCATGTCCATATTGCGGGGTTTATGTCGTATTAGAAGACCACGTATTTTGTGTGCTATGATATCATAATTGAAAGTAATGGTTTGTTTGATGGTATTGAACCACTCAATACCCAGGATTTTGACGGAATTAACTGCCGTGTAGTACGCACTATATTGATCCTGATATTTTGGATGAATACAGAGGAGCTTTGTTTTTTGTTTATTTAAGCTTGCTCCTGAAATGCTTTGATACGCGTCTATAAGATTCTGAATATTTTCGAGGGTGGAAATACTGTTCACATAGAAGTGGACATCATCTAAGTAACTCGCGACTGAAATAGAGGCGTGGTAAATTTTGATGCCATTGAGTTTGGTCTGCGCCGCGTATATTAGAGGTGCGATTGAGAGACTAAATAGAATACTGAACATGGTGTCACCTTGAAGAATTCCAGTACACAAGGGGATAGCGGAGCTTAAACCACCATTAAGTTTCAATTTCGTAATTCTGTTGTGATACACTCCCTGAAGCATGGACAGAAAAGTGCCATTAAAACCAAATTTGTGTAGGACTTTAAAGAGATAGTCATGTGATACCCTATCAAAAGCTTGTGAAAAATCCGTGGATAGAATGGCCACAGGAGTGGGGGCGGCAGTCTCATGATAGGCTATAAAATCTCTTATGTTAGCTAAAGCTTCATAAAGTAACGCATGGTGTCCATGACCGTATTGACAGGAACTAAGCAACTCTCCTATATAATGGTTCATACGAAGCGCTAGACATCGTGTTAAGATTTTTAAATCGGCACATAAAAGACTGATCGGGCGGTAATGATCAATAGACGTAGAGTTAGACTTTTTAGGTATTAAAACAGTAATACCCGTAGAGAGAGATTCTCCTAAAGTAAAATTTTTTCGATATTCATTGAAGAGATCCGTGAGAAAGGGGGCAAGAATATCAATGAAACTAAGATAAAATTCTAAAGGAAGAGAGTCAATTCCAGTAGATTTGCCACGTTTTCCTAATCTAATGGAGGTCTCAACTTCATCGATGGTAAAAGGGCTGTTTAGATACTCTTGAGCATTAACATCTAGGATTGAAGGGATATAGTCCAAAAGAGATTCATCTTCATTATTGACATTAGGTTTTGCATACAATTGTTTATAATACTGAACAAATTGGGGAAGTACCTGCAAACCTTCATAAATTTGGCCATCCTTGCCCCTAATGGATGAATTCAACTTTTGTTTGCCTCTGTGTCGTTCTTTTTGAATTTGTACAATACTAGCCTGTTCCATGTGAGCGGCCGGGGCAATTTTGCTGCGAACAAAAAAACCACGCATTCGTTTGTTATGCAATGACAATAGATGGGCTTTGATTTCTTGTATTTGAGGCCTGACCAGGCGGCCTCGCAATTGTTCTTGCATGTATTCCTTGAGTAGGCGCGAGTAATAGTTATATTGAGTATTATATGCTTGGTTCCTTTGGATACAATATTGCTTACTTATGGATCGAAATCTAGGTTTAACTCGCTTATCCCAAAAATACATGAGTTTGCCCTGATAGCGTGATATTAATGGAGACAAGATTCTCCATTCCTCTCGAATTAAATGCTGATATTCAGGGTCCATAAGTATAGAAGTGTTAAAATACCAAAGAGGACTACTTCTCAAAAATTTTGACACTGGTAGGTTTATTCTCATAACAAGAGCATAATGATCGCTAAAACAGACAGGTTCAAGGGTAACATCTCGTACTTGTGCTACTAGTGAGCGACTTACGTAAAAACGGTCCAAGCGACTGGATGATTTTGAAGTATGAAATGAGTGACCTGGGTCAGTGGGTCGAAAGTGACGCCACACATCAACTAGATTATAGGTGTCTACTATTCGCTGGAGTTCAGGAGAGAAATTAAAGTTGGGAGTCTGGTCAATAGGTTGTAAAACGGAATTAAAATCTCCACCTAAAATACAAGGGTTGGCACCATTAAATAAAGCCTGCGCAAGATCAGTGTTGAAGAAATCCTGTCTCTCTCGCCTTTTGTGAGACCCAGATGGCACGTAAATATTGCATAATTTGATGCGGTCAAGCATTCCAATAAAGATTCGTTCATTTGGGTGATCATTAACGGCCTTAAAGTCTAGATCATTACGGTAGATGATAGCTGTACCTAGCCCATTCTCTGTAAAACGAGAATAGCATGTATGATGTGAAAGATAACTATACTCTTGAAGGGCTACTTCTTGAGCGAACAACACATCAATGTCTGCTTTGTAGATAAAGTCTCTTAATGCTTCTTGTTTAACAGGAGAAGTAAATGCATTTAAGTTAATGGTGGCAAAACTAAAACTATACATAAAGATAAACAGAAACAAAAATAGAGTGAAGCGAAATGTTAAACACTGCATAAATGGCTGTAATACAGACCACAATAGAACAAGGAAAATAATTATAAGTCGTCCCCAACGGGGATACCAGCTTTCAACTTTTTCAAAGTGGCCCGGGTTCGGGCACCTGAAACTTGGGTAACATCGGAAGTACGGCTTCCTTTAGAATTTTTCGAAACGCCACTAACAGTTGTCTTTAGTTTGGAAAGTTTACGTTTTTCGTATACAGGGGCACTGAGATCAGATTCACTAGCAGAGTCACTGGTAAGGGGTTGTACATTCCTATCGAGAGTGATGTTTGAGTCTGCTCCCAAGTGCACGGCAGATTGATTATCATGGTCCATGGGAGCACTCGGAACAACTTTTATATTCTGAACTGACGGTTGGTCACCTACCTGAGCAAGTTGTCCTTCTTGGATAATTTCCTGGGCCTTGGGATCAGAATTAGTTGAGGGTACTGCAGTAGGCTCCGAAGGAGCAAGAACTTCCGGGTCAGTAGAACGAACTCCTTCCATAGGTGGGTCGGGGAGAATGTCTGGATGGGGGGATGTTTCAACTGCTGGAACATCTTGACTTGCAGCACCAGGGCGAGCAAAAGCAAGCAGAGGAAATTCCGTGTAGTTATCAGTATGCAAAGCATCTTTTTCGTGTGGAAGATTATGAGGTATACGGAGCGGTGGCGATTGGAAGCTTCTAACTTGCGGATTAACTTTGAGTTGCGGAACTTTTTTGCGAGGGCACTCTTGCACAAAATGGTCCTGTGAATTGCACAACGCGCAAGTTTGGATTTGTCCTGAGTAACTACAAAATAGCCTTAAACCACACACTGTAATAAATGAAGGAATATTTTGTTTAACCTTCATCTTAATTAATTTACGTCTAGTACGGGTGACATACACATGATTCGCAGAATACTGTTCGTCTATGATTGACTGTATTTCACCATAATGGGAAAAAACCCGAGTTAACTGTTGGTTACTAAGTTCCATGGGGCACAAAGATACTTTAACGACTGTAAAGCTGTTGTCAGCAAGATCAATAGGAAGTAAATGTTCCTTTTCACTATCGGTGTATTTGACTTCACCATTAGTTGAAGCGAGAATTCGTTCACACAGCACCTTGTTGACTAGTTTAATATACAGTTGTTTACTTATGTAGTCTAGTTCTATACTATGGAGTTGATCAATTGTTAACTTGAATGTGTTTCGTATCCATTCATGGATAAAAATTGAAGTAGGCTTTTGACTTACTTGACCAAAATTAATACGTAAGGTATTCTCACGCAAACAACTCATGTTGAATTTTCCGTCGAAACACGACCACAAAAATCACTTCGAAAAGAAAATATATATATATATATATATATGGATATGCAGATCCAAAACACTAACACAAACTTAAGTATCTCACTGAGAATTAACACAGTACACAAACTAATTTCGCAACTTGTCCTGTGTTACAACACAAACGGTCAGCGAGCGAGAGACGATGTTACTAGCACGAAGTCTCACGAACGTATGATTTGAACCCACGCCAAAAGCGATATTCGTTAATATCACATAGTGCTAGCCCGCTCGACCATGATGGCCGACAGAAGTAAGTGTTTGATTTCTGCTATTTGAATGCTACATTGCAAGAAATGTATAACGCCAACCAATCAGAACTGTGTATTTCGTTCGTACTTCCAGGAGCATTACTCTCCCGACCTAGTCTTGTATATGAGGAAGCCATAGTGGGTGTATGTAGAAATAATAAGTTAAATGTAGAAAATCCATGAAAAATACAGTAATTCAAATAAATTCGATTTCTTCTGTTATCATTTGAACGGTTGGTATATGAACTATTTTTAAATGTTTCTTTAATTTCAATATAACGAACTCAGGGCTATTATATAACCTAAAATGTTATAGGCCTATAACTAAATTGGATTTATTTAAATTACTGTATTTTTCGTGGATTTTCTGCATATTAATTATTATAATATTCTTATTATTTTTATATTTGTATCAAGGATCTTATAAATAGAGGATCTGCCCCATATATATCTTCATCCTATTAAATAATGAAGCCAAAAAACAACCGAGCATCGGCACGTCTGATTGGCTACTTTCGTTTCCGACATCGTCTGATTGGCTACTTTCGTTTGTTGGCTCAAAACATTGCGATCCTATTGGGCGGAGTGGGCAGAGTAGGGGTGGTGAAACTATGACGTATGGCTTCAAGATTTTATTGTAAGGGCAGATCCTCTATTTATAAGATCCTTGATTTTTATACTATTATAAACAAATAATAAAGAATATATATACTCTTATTTATAAACGAACTTATACACATCCTTTACGGCTTCCTCACTTGCATATTTTTTTCAAGCCGTTACATTAGCAAATTGTTTTAACTTGGTCACAAGGAAGCAGGTGAGGTTAGACTTACATCAAGGTTGCAGCACCCGAGTGTGATGTGTTATCATTTGGGTCAAGGTGGAACAAAGCGAGCAATACAGGGCTTCTAACCCCCTTCGCTCGCCCAGCTATGTTTCATAACGTAAGTAAATCACTTCTTTTTTTATCAATAAGTTGTGTTTGCAAAGTCTTTCCCCCTTGTGGTGTCTCCGGCACCTCCCCCTCTCTATCTCTCAACTACCACCTACAACCCCTCGCTTCGTGAAGACCCTATTTGTTACTCTGCTGTTGGTTAGTAATGTCATTGTTTATAAGGGCTATCAGAAATCTCTCGGTAAATGGTGGGAAAAGCACAATTTATGTAATATATATTACACACAAGGGCAAATGAGTATTTTTTCATTTTATTTTAATGATAAAAATGTTATAAAAGTTTAAAAAGAAATAAAATCTTTCCTTGGGGCCGGTTTTATCCCACAAACACGATTTTCATTACTAGCACACTCGGCTACGAGGGCCAACAGCATCTGGCCTTTCCTTTGCACTATACATACTATATGGGAAAATTTCGAAATTTATTTTAACAGAGTCTCACTCCCGAAATTTATTCTTTTTGGTTACTTAAACATGCATGCAAAATTTCATTAAAGTATTTTAATATTTAAGGTCGCTCAAGGTACTTAAACATATAGCTACGTTCACGTTGCTTAAGCATTACATGCGAAACTCAGCGTGTCTTAACTGGGATCAGCCCAACTTTTTCTCTTTAACGTATATAACAGAATACTTTGGTTTGAGTAATATTTACCTGTACCTTGGGCAGAAAGTACTCATACATGTGCACTATACTTAGTAGAATGTTAATTTCATATTAACAAAAGAAGAATGTTTTTAATATATGTAAGTGATTATTATGGGATAGTTGTTGATATGGATATGTTTTATGGTTACCTAGTCAGTGAGTTTGTGTACTTAACAGTTTAAAGAAAAGGATATTTAAGTTATATCAAATAATAAACCAGTTTAACACCATTTATAGACGTTGTCATATTTATTAAAAAGGTGAGATTAATGGTGTTTACATATCGAAGCTAATTTTTACATGAAGAAGAAATACTACCACTTCGAATTTTTATTTCAGCAAACGAACCAGGTTTACGATTATCTTTTTGATAAGTCGTTGTAAAAATTTTGGTTTGCCGAAACCCGGGACTTTGTAAATTCAGTTCCCGAAGAAGAAGAGTAAGGTTGAATTTACTTTTATACTACCGTTAATGAATACGAACTTAACCATATTGCGAAGTGGTAAAGTAATCATAAGAAAAATGGACAACGAAACAATGCAGCAGGAATCAAATACTAGTGACCAAGGTGAAACTAGTGTAACACCAGGTTTGTCATCAGAGGATCGACTCTTGTTAGCTGTACAGCGACAAATAATGCAGATGTCTACCGAGATAAAGCAGACCATAGAGCAGAAGTCTGACGAAGCTAACAAGCGATACGAAGAATTAAAGCAGACCATGGAACAGAAGTTCCACGAATCTAACACGACCATGGAACAGAAGTTCAACGAAGCTAACAAACAAAATGAAGAATTAAAGCAGACCATGGAACAGAAATTCAACGAATCTAACAAGACCATGGAACAGAAGATAGAACTGAAGTTTGACGAAGCTAACAAGCAATATGAAGAATTAAGTAGACGGATAGAACAGAAATCAGATGAAACGAAACAGACAATTGTCCAGGTGGTGAACGACATATCCTCACAGTTCGAGGAAAAGTTAAAAAGGATATCCGATGATTGTCAAGAAAAGCACAATCACCAAAACCAAGAAATTAGTGCTGTAAAAAAAAGATTTAGAAGTAATAGAATCTTCCATTAAACAGCAAAAGATCCAGATCAGCAACAATTCTAATAACATACGTGTAAATACACAGTTGTTAGCTACTATTCAGGAAGAGATTAGAACGTTACAGGCTAAAGACAACATTTACCGTAATAACTTGGGTAGTGATCGCTTTGAGTTGCCCCACTCACCAGAGATGAACTCGCCTTCGCCGGGGTCTGATGAGGATATTATACTAGAAGAAAGTTGTCCGAAGAGTACTGATGAGCGAAACGTAGATGGTGCCACGACACAGCACGTCATGGATAGGAACTATCACTCAACAAGAACAAGGAATGAGAAAAAGAAGGTAAAATTAAGTGTTAAGATGAGTGAAATTCGAGCTATGAGCAAATTCAGTGGTAAGTGTAATGAGAATGCTACTTCTTTCTTAGAGAAATTCCAAGACGAATGCAATATAATGTGTATCGATCGGTCACAATATATGAAATTAATACCCCATGTATTACTCCCACCTTGTTCCTTATGGTTTAAAGCAATACGTGATCACATTAGTACATATGAGGAATTCAAAGCGGCATTGATCGCAAATTATGAAAATGACTTTTTGCTGGCAAACAGAGATGCCACCCTTAGAAATCAACACTTCAATCCTCGATTGCACAAATCTGTTGTAGAATTTGTTGTAAATGTCTACAACGAATTAAAGGTCGTTAATCCTTTGCAATCGGAATCGAGAATAATAGCATCGATTCGAAATTTGCTTCCATTTAAATTGCAACAGATGTTATTTTCCACACAGTGTATGAGTTTCAGCCATTTATTGATGCTTGTCCAATGCTACGAAACTCAATACCATGCCATGAATCCACAATCAGGAAGGGGTAAAAATAAGAATAATTCAGATCATTTGGTGCCAGTTCGGAATTTAGATATCCGAAGTGTGAATGATATGAAACCTAACCTAAGCCGAGTATACTCTAGCAATCCAAGTGAGCAAAATAGGCAAAGTTATGTAGGGAATCCGCCTAATCTAACTAATCATGGTAATTATGATGTCAGATCACCCAACAGCAGTAGATATAAAAACAATCGAAGTACCGAGAGAAATTCCAGAAATACAGCGAACTACGTGGATAGACGTAATTGGAGATCAAGAGATGGGACTTCATATCAACATCAAAATCACGATGAAAGACATGTACAACATAATGTAGAACCTAATCATGATAGCGCAGTACAGTGTACTTTATTAGAACCGTATGCAAGTTCGAATGTAACCTGATTACCGTTACTGAAATTAGGTTAAATTCATGTTAGTTGTAGATTCTTGTAAATTTTCATTTTAAAGTTTATGTGTTAATATCAATAATAAAAACGATTCTCAAAAATACTTGAAATGCTTAAATAGAGTTTTAGGTAGACTGGAAAATTAATTTTCAAATGATTTTTATTCTTTCTTGTTAATGTGAAGAATCATAATTCGATTTATAATTAATTAAAGGCAAAGATTATTTATATTAGATTGATTTGTGTTGAAAATTTAATTGTCAAAGATTATGTTAAGAAGAAGATCTATTCTATAAAACTAATTATTCAGCGACTAACTTAAATGAGATTCTTCTTTATTATAACATCTTAGTGCTACGATGTATACCTTTAAATGCAACATCTGACTTATTTGTTATTTAATGCGCCCGTAAAGATTAATACTATTTGTAACCCACGTTTGTCCTTTACATTTCTTGAAATCGCACTCTTCGACGATTAATTAAATGAGCGACGATATTTTAATAAGAAAATATATCAATAATATAGTGGATAATAATGAAATAAATATAATTAATGTAATTAAAGATAAATATTGATGAAATGAAAGAATTGTTATGAATGTATTTATATATATATGTATACGTGAAATGTAATGAATAGATATACAAGGTGCGATCAAAATATGATGGACATGAGCAATGTAAAGAACACTAATGTAAACGGACCAGTGGTTCTTGAAGATAAAAGCCAAGCCTACTCATGACTTTTATATTCAGTCCCTTTGTCGAGCGACATTTTTATATAACAGAATACTTTGGTTTGAGTAATATTTACCTGTACCTTGGGCAGAAAGTACTCATACATGTGCACTATACTTAGTAGAATGTTAATTTCATATTAACAAAAGAAGAATGTTTTTAATATATGTAAGTGATTATTATGGGATAGTTGTTGATATGGATATGTTTTATGGTTACCTAGTCAGTGAGTTTGTGTACTTAACAGTTTAAAGAAAAGGATATTTAAGTTATATCAAATAATAAACCAGTTTAACACCATTTATAGACGTTGTCATATTTATTAAAAAGGTGAGATTAATGGTGTTTACATATCGAAGCTAATTTTTACATGAAGAAGAAATACTACCACTTCGAATTTTTATTTCAGCAAACGAACCAGGTTTACGATTATCTTTTTGATAAGTCGTTGTACGTACAGTTTTCACACTTACAGTATATGACCTCAGGATGAATTCACGGCGTATTGTAAAGTTTGGTGATGATATGTTTAGAGGTTTCATATATAGGGTGCGTGACGAGTATATTACATTGGGCGCGTGTAGCGTCATTTGACTTTCTCATTTTACCTGAGATTTTATTCTCAAACCTAGCATTTATTACAATTATTTGACATTTGAAACCAAAATACAACGTGAAATACACTTTAGGAATCATGAATACACTCTGGGAAAGTAATTCTATTAAGACCTTGGTCGCTATATTTCTGTTCTTTCCAAGGAGAACTCGCTGAGGGACTCTATCTCTTAGGTGAGATTATTTTCTAGAAATTATTTTCTTCGGAGAGAATCGACGGAAATTTCTGGAGGATTGGAACTTAACCACATGTGTGCATTGCTTGTGCTTTGACACAACAGCATCTAACACAGGATCACAAAATGGAGCTTGCACCCTGCTGGAGCTGAAAATCCAGAAGAATCTGATTAGAGTCCCTTGCAGGCATCATAGAATGGACATCATTGTAGGAAGAGTATTCAAGATGGTTTCCGGTGCATTAAAGGGTCCAGTCCACACACAAAATTCTTTTAACTTTTCTCTGAGGCATGGAACTTAATTGACAAGTTGAAGTTCGATACCGGAAGTCAGAATACCAGATATATAGAAGTTGTCGCAGAGGTTTTGATCCCAGTAAAGTAAGAACTCATATCGTTCTTCAAGCAGCAATTGACGCACTATCAACCCAGAGATGATTAGAGATAACTTCTACAACTTGCTGTCATATTTCTTGGCGAAGTTCTTCCAGAAGGTATCACATTCTACGTTCCTGGGGCCTACCATCGTGCACGATGGATATATCATTTCCGATCACAGTTTCACCTTACATCTCGTGACTTCAACATACTTATCGTCGCAGTGTATTTGAAAGCAAGGTGTATTCCTCTCCTCTTGTGCTTTCAACTCCAAAGAATGATCTGAATCTCTTAAGACGCATTTATTTCTACAAGAATGTTAATGCAAAAATTGCAGCAGCAGCAATGCGCAGTTTCTCACATCTATGGTATTTGAGCAAACTTATTGATCTCGGTTTCTTTGATGCTGAAGTCCCCGCAGCACTGTAGATATACATAATTACAGAGTTATTTAGGAATGGAAGTGCACAAGAACTCGTGCGCTTAGGATATGAGGAGACCACGAAGGATAAAGCCCTTAGTGACTTCGTTTACAGGAACATCAGAAAGCTGTTTGAAGCACTGGACATCTCAATGGATTTTTTTAATTAGAAAACCCTGAAATATGGGAAACGAATGATAGTATCCTTCAGACTCGAGAGTTTGTAAAAGCTCTCCATGTTGTAAATGATCTAGCAGAACGAGGGATTGTATTGATTCAGAACTTCAATGAAAAACTGACCAATCAGAAAGATCAGACCCAATTTCTTCTTCCAAGCTGTAGAGCAGCACAGAAAGAAATTTCCTCACATCAAGTAAATTCATTTTCAGTCAAAGCATTTTTTGTTTCGTATGTTGAATATACTTTCGCAAACTTAAATACTGAAAAGAATAAACATTCCTAAAACATAAATATTACTAAAGGATGTTTCCAAATATTTTTTTGAATTTCTTAGTATTTATATGTGAATTTTCACATTTTAGTGGTTTTAAGTCAATTTATGGATTTGTTAAGCGACCACTAAATATTGTGTAATTGCTTCAAAATTTTTGTAATAAACAGTTGAGATAAAAAGAAACGTTCTGACGTGTAATATTGCACCATGATAAACAATGTTGCGAGATGTTATTGTTCTAAACAGTTCCGGTTCTTTACTAATGAGTGCACAAACTTAAAAAATGTCAAACCAAACTTTGAAACAAAATTTCAAACAAAAAAATTTTCAAACAAAAATTTCGAAACAAAAATTTTCAAACAAAAAATTCAAACGAAAAAATTTCAAACCAAATTTTCTTCTAAGCAGTTCCGGTTCTTCACTAATGAGTGCACAAACTTAAAAATTTGAAACCAAAAGTTTCCAAACAAAAATTTCGAAACAAAAATATTCAAACGAAAAATTTTTAAACAGAAAAAAATTCGAACAATTTTTTTCTAAAAATTCAAACGAAAAAATTTCAAACAAAATTTTGAAACAAAAATTTCAATCAAAAATTTTGATACAAAAATTTTACAAACAAAAAATTTCAATCAAAAGTCTTTTCAAACAAAAAATTTTCAAACAAAATTTTTTTAAAAAATCAAACAAAAATTTCGAAACAAAAATTTTACAAAAAAAATTTCAAACAAAAATTTTCAAACAAAAAATTTTCAAACGAAAAAAATTCAATCCAACTAAAATAATTTCACGCGTCACGGTTAACCGTCAAACTTTATCCGGTTTTTAACTATTCGATTAACAAATAAACGGTTTTGATCATATTTATCAATGAGTGCAAAATGTTGAACGTAAGCAAGATTTTAAATGTTGAACAAAACTTAAAACTGAATGCAGCAAAGATTCGAAAATCAACCAATCAGATTGCACGAAAGATAGTGATCAGCCAATCTGATTGCACGAAAGATAGTGATCATCCAATCAAATTGCATCAACAATAACTTTGCCAGTGTTGTACCATGTATTGCCTTTCGTCTATAAGTCATAAGATTCAATAAGGTAACTATCAGATTTCTAAAGCTCAAGGTCAAATCAACCACCACCAATGATCTTAGACTATGAGCTTAACTAAAGTTCAATGTATTGTTTCAAATTTCGCGCCTTATGTTAAAATTCTGTTTATCACAATTCCCAAATTTAAAGAATACTTCTCTCGATATACCTAAGTCTAAGAATTAATTATATATTACATGTTGTAGTTAGGTCTCAATTAGGTCAATTGTTTATCTTAGCAGAACCAACTGTTGTCTAGAAACGTGTTATTTGATAACTTCCACGAATTTTGAAAAGGAAATGAATCCCTGTACACTACCTCATCAAGGTCAATTACATGGTACATCGTATCGCTTACGTTTATATTTGGTCCATAGGCTGAAATAATCAAAACCAATGACGTATTTTCATTTGACAATTCTCAAATTATCCTACAAAGTTTAAATGTAAAAATGTCCTGAACACCTAATCCCATCATAGGTCAATAACAGTTCACGTGATCATACTAAAATTTGACAATGATTTACCCAAAGAAATTGATACCACCCAATTCTAAGAACAATTACCAATTATTGATATGACAATAAGAAATGTACCCCTCTCAAAATTTAAGATTGGTACATAAATACACCTGTGTCTAACATAAAAATATAAAGGTAATACACCTCTGTACACATTCATCCTTATCAAAGGGAGTAATCACTTCCGAAATTTACATTTTGGACAATTTTTTACCCATGAAAGGAAACGAAATTTATAAGAACCTATATTATTATACCAAATTGGGCAATTTCCTAACTTTGAGGGTGAGCCAATGTACCTCTGCCAAATTTTAAGATGGAAGCATCGATAAACCTATATCTTAAGAAATAAAATAGTCCGCTGAACACATTCATATATTCATATAAGATAATAAGACCGCCTCAAAGGGGCCAATAACCTCCAAAATTTGAATTTTTAACATTTTTTATCCATAAAAGGGAACAAAATGGACCACCCAAATTTATACTAATACATATTAGGGTCCTATAGTACTATATTAAATGTTTAAATTTGGCAATGTCCAAAATTTAAGGTAGAGGACAATGTACTACTTCCAATTTTTCAACGAATGCACCAATGTATCTATATCTTAAGAAATAAAATAGACCCTTATACATGCCCATATAATCATATAAGGTAATAAGACCTCATCAAAGGGAGTCAATAACCTCCGAAATTTGATTTTTTTGGTAGTTCTTTACCCATAAAAGGGAACGAGGTGGATCACCCAAATTTATAGTGATACATATTGAAGTCCTGTAATATGATACCAAATGCTTATATTAAACAATTTCTAAAATTGAGTGAATGAGCCAAGGTACCCCCTCCCAAATTTTTAAAGGTGCGTATCAATGTACCCATGTCTTACGATAGGAAATGAATCTATATACATGACTATATAACTATATAAGGTAATAGAACCTCATCAAAGGGGATGAATTCAGCCAAAAACCAAACACATGGTACAATATATTGCTTATGTTTATATTTTGGCAATTTTTTACCCATAAAAGGAAAACTAGGTGGAACACCCAAATTTATCCGGATACATGTTGAGGCCCTGTACTATGATACCGAATGCTTAAATTGGAAAATTTCCAAATTTGAAGGGGTGGGCCAAGGTACCCCTCCCAAAAATTTAAAGGGGTGCACAAATGTACCTGTGTCTTATGATAGGAAATAGACCCCTATACATAACCATATAACTATATAAGGTAATAGGACCTCATCCAAGACGATAAATTGGGCCAAAAGACCAAACACGTGGTTGTACTAAAATTTGGCAATTTTGTACCCATGAAAGGGAACGAGGTGGACCACCCAAATTTATAGTGATTCACACTACGGTTCTATACTAATATACCAAATGTTTAAATTGGGCAATTTCTAAAATTGAAGGGGTGGGCCAAGGTACCGGTACCCCTCCCAAAATTTTCAAGGCGTGCATTAATATACCCATGTCTTATGATAGGTAATGGAACCCTGTATACGCCCATATAACTATATATTATAATAACACCTCATAAAAGGGGATAAATTAGGTCAAAAACCTCCGAAATTTGAATTTTTGGCAATTTTTTACCCATGAAAGGGAACGACATAGACCCCCAATACTGATAGAGGTACATACTATGGTCCTAGGCTACCATACCAAATTTTTAGATTTGGCAATTTCCAAAATTTAAGGAGGGTGGTCCTATGCACCTCTCCAAAATTTAGGGGGTGGGCCAAGGTACCCCTACCAAAATTTAGAGGGGGTGGTCCTAAGTGCACCTAGGTCATTGACTTCGGGCCAGGGACCATGGGTCCTGAGGCAGGAACCCAGGGGCCAAAAGTGTCCTCAGGTCAGGCCAATACTACTCAACCACCTTAGAAAATGTTCCAATATCATTACATTCACTAAAAGGTGATCTCACAAAAGCGTGATATGAATACTAAATGGTGGCAAAAATGTACTTGCTTTCGTCCATACTTCAATTTTCTTTTTCAGTTAAGAAAAATAGTTATTCATAAACTATTCGATAAATGCAGAGATTGAAACTTTCGAATACACTAGTTCATTTATATATTGAATAAAATAAGTCACATACATATTTCATATACTAACTAATTAACTCTATTGCCTATGGAACCCGAAGGTTCAATGTCGCGTTCACAAAAGGTCTCCATTGACTTCTGTTCTTAGCAAACTGAATCCAGTTTCTACTTTGTTTTTCTATTTCTGCGAGATACATCTTAATATTGTCCTCCCATCTGCGACTAGGTCTTCCTAACGGTCGTTTTCCGATTTGATTTCCAGTTAAAACTTTGAAAGCGTTCCTTCTTCCTTCCATTTTGGCTACATGACCTGCCTACCTAAGTCTCCTAGATTTGATGACCCTAACAATGCTTGGTGAACGATATAAATTATGCAGTTCATCGTTATGAAGTACGCCATTCTCTATCCCCGTTCCTCTTAGGTCCGAATATTCGTCACAAGATTTTATTCTCAAATACTTTCAGTTTGCGTTTTTCCCTCCGCTTAACCGACCATGTTTCGCAACCATACAGGACAAGTATGATTATCGTTTCATATATTTTAAGCTTCAAATTCCTCGACAGAATTCGCGACGACAAAAGATTTTGAACAGACTATTAACACGAATCCCCTGCTTTCAGTAGACATTTAAGTTCCTCCTGAACATGATTTTGGTCTGTTAACATTAGTCCTAGCTGTTTGAAAGTATCCACTTTGTCGGAAGTATTATTTGATGTTTAATGTATCCATAATTTGCAGTATTACGATCACGGTGAATTTCCATGTATTCAGTTTTCTCTGCGTTTACTTCTAAACCAATGTACTTGCAAGGTTTAATAGGTCTAAGTCTTCTGCATTTCTTTCGATTATTCTCCTATCATCTACTATCAGATTTACATCATCAGCGTACGCCATAACCTGGTGAATACATGTATACATGTTTCATATGTTTCATATATGTAAAAAATATAGCGGCAACTTCCAATTTGGCTAAAGGAACAGAATCTTAGAGAAAAGATTTAGCCTAACATGGAAGAAGACAAGATAAGGAAGAGAAAGGCCTAAATAACGCTCTCGTGCTTTGTGTTCAGATAGCTTTGCCTTTATATTAAATTCTGTAATTAGTTTAACGTGACAAATTCAAGAGTAAAATGGGAATTTCTGAATTTCGAGATGGGATTTTGTAACGTTTCCGGTTGGCATCACTGTTTCTTATACGTATTCAGCGTCCGAAAGATACGAAAGTAATCATCACTTGTTCCTCTACTAAAATAGAAGAAGTAGACGTTTCAATATTGAATTTGTATAGTTTGAAAGTCTACCACAGAGTGAAATGAAATTCACTTGGTTTTTAGTGCAATTTCAATTTGTATAAAAATGTAAATTAGGAACTATGGTAAATGTTTTACGAAAATTGTGTTCCTTGCTCAGTACAAAAGTATTATTCTCTGTTTTTCATTTATATTTAAGCAAAGAGAAAAAAAAAGTACTTTGTATAATATTTGTTACTACGGAGCCTTATATTTCCTTCACGGCGTAATTCGACACTCCTTTCCACGTGTTTCTGTAGAATTGAAAGACCCAAGATTACTTATGTTTTTGTTTCCTCTAATCGTTAGTACCTGGCACCCTGAGAAGCGACCAATTTGTCTTATTATTTCGCCTACGTTCATTACGGAGTTTCTTCAAACTCTACGGCCCTTCCCACTTTTTCTTTCCAGCGAACGAAGATGAAGTTCTTTGGGTGGAAGGAAAATTTCTTTGGTGCAGATCGGATTTCATCTCGTGATGCTCTTAGCTTCATCAAAGCACTTCATAGGAAAAAGTTGGTTCTTAATTATCCGTGGAAGAGCTACTTATAAAAAGCTTCATAAACCCGATAAAGAAGGTAATATGAAGCGATAAGTGATAGAAGTACCTAAGTATACGCGGAAAATTTCTTTTCTGGCTGTCATTATTAGCGTAACACATAGAACGTCTGTTATGGTCAACTATGGAAATAGAACATGAAGCAAAGTATCAATTTCTATATAATCCCATCGTAAGCAGGAGAATATGTTTCGTAAACAGGGGAAAAGTTGTGGCTCTATCCACGGAAGACAGTGAAAGATTATACTTTATGTTTCTCACTCTCGATCAGGGATGTCTCAAAGCGGAGCCCAGCAGGGAATCGAGACGTGGGAGGCAGAAGGGGAAGAAATCTGTCACCAAACGCTTGGTAGCGTCACGCCTCGGTTGCTGTAGATTAGTTTAGTTAGCAGACGACAGAAGACGTTCGCAGTGATAAAGAAAAAAGGCGTCATGCGAGATGGAGCATACAGGGAGGGGTTCTCCCTCCATCTTTCGTAATAATTGTATAAAGCGTTCCTTGTATGGTAAAAAATATAGCGGCAACTTCCAATTTGGCTAAAGGAACAGAATCTTAGAGAAAAGATTTAGCCTAACATGGAAGAAGACAAGATAAGGAAGAGAAAGGCCTAAATAACGCTCTCGTGCTTTGTGTTCAGATAGCTTTGCCTTTCTCTCTCGCCTCTGATTGGTTTAGTTAGCATGTTAGAGACCAAAGTTCACAGTCGCAAGGGGGAAGGGGGATCGCCCATAAGGGACTAACAAACCTTATAGACAAGAGACAATCCCCTTTTCGCCCAAGTTGAGCTTATTCCAAAAACGTCCGCGAAATTACCCCATTATTTCGCAAGGCTGTGACAAAAGAGCATCCACAAGCCCTCTAATTGAGCGGACCTCTTTCCCTCTCTTTCGGGCGCTAAGCACAGAACGTGCGGTAATGAAGAACCGTGCTCCGGCAACTAATGAAATATAAATGTTGCGAGTAGATTTTTTTCCTTGCTAACCCCTTCCGTTGTCTGATTCTGAATTTTCTCTGACAATCAACGCATGTCTCCGCACTGTGTGTGATTTTGTCGGTGTGATAATAAGGGCCTTAGGGAGAACTGTTACCATCCTTTCCTCAGGGTATGAACAATCATGGTGAAGCCAGAAATCGGAAAAAAGAGTTTCGGGGAAAAGCGTTACAAGGAGAATGAATTTTGATAACGAGGAACTCCAATGGGGGAAAAAATGCTAACCTTAAGCAGAAGCATTCCTCATTTTTCTCTCAAACCAAAATTCATCGTAGCATGGATGCTCCTGAATTCCAATTTTTTGTTTCTTTAATTTTCAATTCTTTCGGTGTCTCAGTTGATTGCTTTAGCCTCCGTAACTTGTCACGCACCTCATTATACAAATTTTTTTTTTTTTTTTTTTTTCAGTTTGTTACTTCTCTGAAAATCGAGGAGTTCAATTCCAGGGCAATACTCGCAGACGGAGAACCGTATAATAGTACATCATTAGAATATAGATATGTAGTTAAATAGAGAGATGCAAGGAACAAGATTCTTCTAAAAAATTTTGCTCGTTACGCCAAGGAACAAGCCGCAAAAGATTTTTGTTCAGTTATTTTGAAGATTCTAAAATTATATAAACTTTTGGTATCGGATAATTTTTTTTTTTTTTTACTTCTCTTTATATTTTGCTTTCAGTTTGGAAGTAGTCATGAAAAGAATAGGAAAAGTTCATTTCTTAATAATTCTTGGTACTTACAATATAAATCGAAAGAAAAATGCAATGCTTTTCTTAAAAGACTGCAGTCTGTTCTCTCAGATCCGATTCAATTTCAATGATATTCATAGACAGAAACTTTCAGACTTAATTTTAAACATTTGAATTTCGTTTCAGAGTATGAAACTACAGTAGACTTCCAAATTACAGGGATTCAATACTGAAACTTGAGGTAGTAAATCTATAACTATTTGTTGCAGTAGATTAATAACATCAACTATAGAACCTGTTCCTCGGACGATGAGCCCTTACTCGCTATACCTTGTTGTTTTTGTTCTATGGCGATAAAGATTAAAACCGGAAATGTTAATTTGTGCCATTTCTGGATTGTATAGGTGGTTAACAGAGGAGATAGAACCTACTCTTCGGAAGTGGAAACGATTGCAAAAAACTGCATCTCAATGTCTCTGACCGTTTTTTCCTCTACGGAAATCACTAATGAAGCAATGAGTAGTAGTAAACTTCAACCACTTCCGGTTTTGGTAGAGTGTTGAGAATCGTGATAATATGTTCTCTTAACACTCTAAATCGATTTTAGAAAATCACTTGTCGCTATTTAATACCATTTTTGTTCTATGACGATAAATATTGAAAAAGGATATCGTTAATTTGAACCACTTTCGGTTTAAATACGGGGTTAATGAAAAAGGCAGAACCTATTCTTGGGAAGGTTAATCAATTAAGAAAAGAGGCATCTCGATATCTCTTACCGTATTTGCTCTGTGGAAATTAGTATTGAAACCTTAAATAATATTAAATTTGAACTGCTTCCGGTTTTGGTAAAGTGTTTGGAGTAATTATGGTACGTTTCCGTCAGCTAAATCGTTCGCAAAAAAAAAAAAAAAAAAAACTTCTTGCTGTCTCTTACCGTTTTCGTTTTACGCAATAAATGTTGAAACCGGAAATAAATTTAAACCATATCCGTTTTGAATAGAAAGTTAAGTGAAGGAATGGAATCTATTCTTGAGAAGTTGAATCATTTAAGTAAACCACATTTCGATATCTCTTACGGTTTTTGCCTTGGTATCTCTCAACAGATGAACGAACGGACAAAACGGTTCTACAAGACTTGCGACACTTTACATAGCAAGTTTCAAAGTCTAAAACCTTACTATTTGATTTTAAAATTCTCTACATTTCACCACCATAACATACTTCGAAATTGTAATGGAGGTTTTTTTGTTGTTGTTTGGTTTTTTTTTAAGATAACAGTTTTTTTTTTGATTGAATGCAAAATACAATTCTCAGATTCCTCACATGCAGATAAATACATTTGTATCCAAATATTTGAACACTATTTCATTCCATTAGCTAACTATGATACGATGATTTTTTAGCGCAGAACAGCCAATGGCATTCTATTGATTCATAAATTGCTACACAAGAAATTTGATAGCCTGAAACTTCTTTAGAAAGTTATTATTAATATATTACCATCGAAGGCAAGAAGCAAAAACACTTTTCCTATTGTAAGAAAGCCGGAAATAATTACCAAATACAGAGTAACCGAGGATTTGCGTTTCGTTCAACAACATTGTAAAACACGCTTCGATTTTTAATATTTTTGACACAGCGAAGGGGTTCAAACAGAAAAGTATTAATTACATGAATTCTGTAATTAGTCAAGACACTGTAGTATGGTGTAACACCTGTGCTTTACTTTTCAATAAATAAATAAACTCTTCCAATGAGATAGGAGATATATGGACCTTATTTGTTCTCAGTTCTTATTTCTAATATAGCTCTAACATAAGTGGTGCCTTCAATGCACAAGAGAATCAATTCCACGTTTTGGGCATTTTGGAAATATGTCGTCCTTAAGATCTCTCTCTGAAACTCTTTTCACACTTAAAGGATTCATCTCCACATTTTGTAAACAACTCTTATAAAGTAAATAATAGTATTAAATTTTCCATGTACAAACTTTATCTATCTTTTTCTCAACTTTTTTCCTTAATTGAACTTAATTCTCTGTTTGCTCTGAAGCCTCAATTGCAGTGTTCGATGGCAAAGCGGCGTAAGTCACTTTTGAGACATTTTGAGATATTGAGATTTATTCCACTTTTCCGTGCAGGGTAATCGTGAATTCGAATTTACGACGTTCTTTGTGCTGTCGTCTCTTGGCCTATTACTGTAACAAGGGAAGAGAGGGAGAATATATATCGAAGTGGAAGATGGTTTACACACCAATCGAAAGCACTAGGGACGCCTATTAAGGAACTGTGATAAAAATTTTCCGAATGCATATACTGTGCGAGTTATATGAATATACAGGGTGTCCAGAAAGTCCGTTGCCACTCCTAGAAATCGCAAACGGTGGCACAGATGCCAAAACAGGAAAACACTTGTTTGGTCATTTGAAAAGTACAACGTATTAAAGCAAAAATTGTTGTCCCAGGGTCACCCGGAGGGTTCCAGTCGGAGTCGAATTCAAAAATTTTAAATGGTAAGGGAGTCAAGTAGCATATCGTTGGAAAGCTTTTGGGAAATGAAAGAAAGCGAAACAAATCTCGAATCTCTAAAATTATCCTGTGCAGAATGCCGGCGGTCAAAATGTCATTGCAAAGTATATGGCCACCCCCAGAAATATGAAGCGGTTAGACAGGTGTCAAAACAGGAAAACACGTGTTTCATCATTGCAAATGTACGATGATTTAAAGTGAAAATTTTTGTCTCATGGTCCTCCGCAGGGTCCCAGACGGGTCCTACTCAAAACTTTCACATGGAAAAAGGGGTAAAGTAGCAAATCGTTTGAAAGCTATTGTTAAATGAAAGGATATGGAAAAAGTATGGATGCTATACATTACACTGTGCAAAATTTCTGCATGTTAGTTCTTCTTTCTGTAGTCGGGTTTTAGTTTGTTTTCACTTTAATTCGTGAACTCAACGTAAATAAAGAAAATGCCCCTATTGTGAAATTCTGCTTTTCGTGGTCTATTAATGCGTAAAGAAAAGAGAAAGAAAGAAAGAAATTAAACGAAACGACAAGAACAGAGAAACTAAAAGGGACAGAAATTGTGTATCAAAGTGGAAGATGGTGTATACACCAATCGAAAGCACTAATTATGCTCATTAAGAAGCATGTACTGCAGGCTGGCCAGCCCAAAATTGTAGGGGGGGCGGCTGAAGTTAGGGGGGCCGATCCAACCATATTATAGTTCATCACCATACTATAGTTCATTTGCAAGCGTATCGTGAACATTTTAGGGGAGCCAGGACCCCCTAGACCCCCCTGGATGGGGCCTGATGTACTATGCGAGTCGTGTGCATTTTTAATTGTAATGTTTCCCATTTTCAGCGAGTATCGCCTCGGAAACAGTTTGAATATACTCTGAACTGATTTCCTAAAGATTTGCATTTGCAAAAGTGCATAGTGTTATCGTAAGTATATTTGCACCGTGTTATCGTAGACCGTCCAGACTTGTTCCGTTTGTTTGCTTTCATTAAGTAACATCTTGTACTCGATATGCTACTTGACCTCCTTGACATGTGAAAATTTTGAGTAGGACCCTGTCTGGGATCCTGCGAGGGACCGTGGGACAAACATTTTCACTTTAAATCATCGTATTTTTGCAATGAAGAAACACATATTTTTCTGTTTTGACATCTGTCTAACCGTTCCATATTTCTGGGGGTCACCATAGACTTCACAATAACGTTTTTCCTGGTTTTGACCGGCCGCCATTTTGCATAGGATAATTTTAGAGATTTGATACTTGTTTCTTCTTCTTTTATTTCCCAGCAGCTTTCAAACAATATGCTACCATTTGAAACAATATGCTACACCCTTATCAATTGAAATTCTTGAGTTGGACCCGAACTGGGACCCTGCGGGTGACCCTGGGACAACAATTTTTGCTTTAATACGTTGTACTTTTCAAATGATCAAACACGTGTTTTTCTGTTTTGGCATTTGTCTCACCGTTTGCGATTTCTAGGGGTAGTAACGGACTTTCTGAACACCCTGTGCATTCATATAACTCGCACAGTATATGCATTAGGAAAATTTTATTATAGTTTCTTAATAGGCGTCCTTAGTGCTTTCAATTGGAGTATAAACCATCTTCCACTTATAATGTCCCTCTCTTCCCCTGTGAGATACGCAACTTTCCCATCCAACAGGTTATAATTTCAAGTTTATGGAAATGGCTTACTCTCTTTTGTTTTGAAAAATAAGTTACGCCATTTCGCTATTCTATGCCTCAATTGTAAGCACCGATGTTATAACTTTGTAAATCGTATACTATGTAGATCCAATCGTAACTCCAAATTGCAATGAAATGTATGCAGACAAATTAATTTTTAAAAATGCATAGTGCTCTCAAATACAGATTTCTGACAAGAAAATTACAAAGTTGATAATACTGTAATTGTCAAATCGTTTAAGACTACATCTTTTATATGTACACTCAAGTGCAAAATGATTGTCGCATATCTATAACTGTCTTCTTGTAAGAATATTATTTGATAATGATTTTGCAGGGTCCCTCAGCTCTGTAATATAGAATGTATGAACGTAAGTTCTCAACTGTTACAACGAAATATGAAAAGCAGCGGATATGCAGCGGATTAAAAAGAAGTTTTGAATATGTAACGTTCTGGAAGTCTGGAGAATCCAAATCCAGATGTGAGATATTTCAAGCACGTAACCTCCGCGTATGGAGCTCTGGATAATTCGAAGAAGATATATTAGGCTATTATTGACTTTACCCAAGCAACTTGACTTTTGACAATCTTCTATTCATATTAACTTCATGTGCTAGACATAATTTATAACTCTTTCTAACGTCTTTACAATAAACTTTCAATTAGCCATCTCCTTATTATAGTTTTTGGGATACGTATGTGGACAAATTAATTTTTTCATTGATTTTCTTTTGACGTTAATATTAATGTTTCCTGCTTTTTGACTACGTCGAATCCATTTTATGACAATTTGTTTTTTGAAATATAGAACCTACATAATCTCTTCTACATTTAAGCTGAATTTGAGCCATCTCCCGAATAGACTGTTCCCATCATTGGAACCAGATGGGCCCTTTATTCAAATTCTATACAACTCCTTGCATGTATGCAACCAACAATACATATCATTTGTTATGTAGACTTACAGGCTTTTACAGGGTATAACAGTAGAGAGTAAAAGTGTTACTGTTCGTTGTAATATTAAGACGGTAACACCAGATATTTTGTTCTTCGCTATTTATTTATTTATTTATTTTATTCATGCCTTTAGTTTTAGATATTTTGCTCAAAGCTTATTCTCCCCGTGTGAAAGATGGGCATTTTCAGCTAATATACTAACATATATACAGAGCTGAACCCAGGATTTTCTGACGGATGGCGGGCACGAAAATAACCAATCACACTGATATGTGACAATTCTTTTACCCTGACAAAGATTATGCATATAAGGGGCGGATCCAGGACGGACTTCTGGGGGGGCGGTGGGTTGTAATACTGCTACTTAGAGATACTTTTAAGAGCTCCAAACTCTGAGATGGGTTTTATTAATATATAAAATTTTAAAAAGTTTTCTCTTCTGGGGGGGCAGCGATCTCCCCCCTGGATCCGCACTGCTTATAATAAAGAGGGATTTTAAACGGGGTTGCAAGTGCCATTTAGGAAAAAAATAATGTTCTTCTTTCCTTCTGGCCTCTATTTTCTTCAACAGTTGAGAAATGTTATAATGTTTTGCTCGTTAATCCTTATTCTTTAACCTACAAAAAAAAAGTCAACTTAAACTATTGCCTGTGCAAAACTCCGCTTTCTTTTAAGCCCCAAACGGAAAGTTTCTGAATGTGTTGCAATTTTCAACACCGGCCCTGTATATATAGACCCCTATATGGAATGAATCCGTTAAAAGAAAAACTGTTAGGAAAATCAACAATGGCGTAATAATACAGATGTTTTTTCCACAAAGAACCGTCGCCGTAAGTAAATAACATACATTTAACACTTATAATTTTTATTTACGTCATGATCATGAAATTTGCTAATGAGAATTTAAACGGAATACAAACTTGTCATTCACTTGGATGAATTTTAGAAATTCGAACCTGAAAGGTTGGATGAAACGAGTAATTTAAATATAATTGTAAGTCTTCTGAACTTTCAACATTATGAAAATTCTCGAAAGAAGACTAGTTATGTTTAGAAAATTCTATGAAATGAACTAACAATTGATGTCAATGCTCCTGATAATGTGAGGAAATTTGAGTCAGTCAAGTTATAACTTCATAAATTGCTTTCCCGAAAAATCTGGAAGCATTTATTCATTCAGTTATGATATTATAGCATTTTACATGTATTCAGTTTTCTAACTCTTTTGAAATTCTTTATACATGTTAACCTATCCACTTTTTCTCTTGTTTTTAAATATACATGTGGGAGCATAATAGAAATTCTAAACTAAAAGTTACTAACAGAATTTGGGTATCGAGTTGATGACCAGAGAAACCACATATCTGATAACGTGTCGTGGGTGTTATTAGGGATGTTTATATATTTACTCGTATTTTTTATTATTTATTAATTCTGTTTCTCAGGTTAAACTATTAAGTTTCTCAAAAGCTATAATCTTTTCCAAAAAAATAAATTCTTCATATTGGTTCCTGCATGGCTAGCGCTTTTAAATCTTGGTTTCACAGGATCTTGGTTACAATAGATGTAAATATAGAGATTCTTAAATAAATTTTAATTTTTTTCACATTTTTTTAACTTATAGTGGATCTTGAAGTTCGATCATTTTCCTCGCCAGAATTTTATCCTAAATAAAACTCGTCTTCTATAATTTTTGACTTTCGAGCCACGATCGGAGAAAAGAAAGTGTCACGGTAGTGAAAAACTCAAATTTGAAATTTCAATGAATCAACAGTCATGCATTTTTATGATCCCTAGACGTCGAGAAACAAAGAAATAAATCAATAAAGTATACTGACTGCCTGTTCGTTCATTGCGATGTAAATACACTTGCCTAAAGGTCAGACCATTTAACGTACCTGCAAAAAATACCAAACTTAATTTTTTATATATATATATAAGATTGTCCAAGAGTTTATTTTTGACTTAAAATTTTGTTATTGCTACTTGTGAAAGTAAGAGTAGTTTACTAGGGTGGGTCGTTTTGCCACTTTTTCTTCGGAACGAAATGTAATACCTGGCAAAAGTGGCCAATCCACATGGACATTTCAGGTATAGATTTTTTTTCAAATCAGATAATATCTTCTGTGAGAACTATTGCCTCGAAGTTTCAAAATTTCACTGAAAATTGCAAAAAATACCAAAATTGTTCATTTTTTTTTGTTATGTTAAAGTAAACATATTTTTGGGTTTATACATGCCAGATGCTATGAAAACTGACATTCCAGTCTCAAAATGCCAGTTATATGCGCTTGGGGGGTATAGGGGTGCCTCCTCTGGGGCCGGAAAAGAGGGTGAATTCAGTACAATTAAACGTTTCTACAGCTTTTTTCGTCCTTGCCTTTTCCTTCGGGACCTGCTGGACCAATATGAAGATGAACGTGACAATTGTTTGGATAGCATCGTCACTGGAGATGATAGGTGGTGTTATCACTACGAGCCGGAATCCAGGAGACAGTCCATGGAATGCCGATTTTTAGAAGCGCGACATGCAGGCTCTGGTTCATCGTTGGCAAAAGTGCATAACAAATGGTGAGAGCTATGTGGAAAAATGAGTCTGTAGCTGAAATATTGCTCGGTTTAGCTGTGCTGTTGTTAGTTATGTATCTCCATTAGTTTCCATTAAAAAATAAGGATGCATTACTTTACGAACGACTTTCGTAGATTTGACTGAAACTGTTATGATTGCTCAGAGATACAATGTAAGCGAGAGGGCTGAGGCACATATAACAACTGTGCTTCAGGCAGCTTCAAATGCTGGAATTATAACATCTCAAAAATCTAGCGACAAAACATCTGCTTTAACTGTAGACAGGAACAAAATAAGGCCTGCGAAACTTAAACTTGCTCGGAATTTAAAAGAAATTTCTAGAATGATGATTCCATTAAAATCCTATACTTTGATGATAGAAGGGATGACACTAAAACATACACAGGCATCGTTAGAGAAGAGCACTCATCACTTGTGGCTGAACGTAACTCTCAATACGTTGGTCACGTGACACCATCCTCTGGCTTTGCAAATGACGAGACCAGAGCTATTTTCGAATACATCATGAACCAACTCAGAGTTGGCTTTGATAAAGTTGAGGTTCTTGGGTGTGATGGAACATACACTAACATGCTTGGAATGGAGTTGTTCTTCGAAAATTAGAGGAACTAACAAGAAAACAAATGCAATGGGCTATTTGTCTCTTGCATTTTAATGAACTGCTGTTCCGAGCTCTCTTCACACATATTCATGGCGCTTATTCAAACCCCTATTCTTACACACGTCCCATAGTTTCAAAACTATCTAACTGTGAAAAAGCTTTCAGTGTTGCTATTCAAACCAATAAAATGTTACTTATCTCATCATAGTCCAGAAGAGCACAGAAAACTCAGTAAAGACCTGAGACGCTTGTTCCAGATATCTCAAGCCATTGACTCCAGAGCATGCCCGGAAGACATTGTTTCTATGTTCCCTGGCAAACTAAACAAAGCTAGCTGGTTGACTAGTGCAAAAAGAATTTTAACATTGTATATTGCAACAAAAAACCTATCAAGAAATTAATAGAAATTGCGACATTCATACTTAGAGTCTGTGTGGTTATGCAATTCCGTATCAGAACATAGTCTTCCATTGCTGATGGTCCTCTCACGTCTTTGAGGCCATTCAAGGTCTAGATACTTACCAAGGGAATACCAGGCTGTAATCCGTTCATCCATTCAGACGAATGCATTCTTTGCACTCCCAGAAAATTTCTTCTCGCCATGATGACTGATGGTCGATTTGCTGTCTGACAAGATGCATTACATAAGATATGCTCGAGAATATGAAGCAGGGAATCTCCATAACTCCATTAGATATAACATCATTCCCAGACTGAATTTTGAGGCAAACGATTACACTGCAATGATCTTTTGGGAAAGCACTGATGTTTCAATAACTGTACTACCAGTAAGTTCTATGGACGGTACCAAACAAACAGCTCATGGTCAAACTTTCACTTCCTGACAACACTGTGCCAGAATGGTCCTTCACCGTCCATCCGTGCCACACGGTGGCAGTAGAACGGGTAGTGAATTTGTCACTGAAGAAGCCTCCCTACTATGTGCCAGTGATGCTAGAGGCGGAATAATCAGGTCAACCTTACTTTCTAGGAAAGCTGCGTCTAAATTTCAGTCAAAGTCCCAATTTGTGACAATTTTTCCTGACAGTGACTAATCGGATCAGTTCATCCGGCCCAACATATGGTTGGTTGATTGGATAGGCCTAACAAAGGAGCCCTAGGTGCAGCCACCTCTAGATGGTGGGTTCTGGGTCACTTGGCCAGTCTATATTGGCAGGTGAGCGAGGCACTGCACAACCGCTTAACTGTACTGAATTTGCCCCCTTTTCTAGCCCCAGAGGAGGCACCCCTATTCCCCCCAAGGGCATATAACTGGCATTTTTATACTTGAATGTCAGTTTTCATAGCAACTGACATGTATTTAACCAAAAATATGTTTGCTTTAACATAACTAAAATTAATGAACAACTTTGGTATTTTTTGTAATTTTCAGGTAAATTTTGAAACTTTGAGGCAATAGTTCTCACAGAAGATATTATCTGATTTGAAAACAAATCTATACCTGAAATGTCCATGTGGATTGGCCACTTTTGCCAGGTATTACATTTCATTCCGAGAAAAAAGTGGTAAAACGCTGCACCCTAGTAGTTTACTCAAGGTTAAAAATCAAATATGACTTTTCAAAAATGACTCTACAGATTTTATTTATATTTCAACATAAATATTTCATTAACAGCCTTACATTCTGGTATAAGTTATTTCTTTGCGAAAGTCCACAATGTTTCATTTACACTTGCGATCAATTTTTTGGTTGTTGCTTCTTTTTAAAAAAAACTATTAAAACAATTTCGTTCGTTTTCTAAAAAAAATAAATGTTGCATTAATAACCCTATAATACGAGATAAGTCATTTCTCGTGACAAAGTCCTGAAAGAGTACTTTACTCTTCGAGGTGAGTTTCTTTTTCGCCGATTTTCTCACAATTTTATTAATAAATTTGCTTTATTATATGGATCATTAAATATAGAAGGCTCAGGTGAGCATATCACGTAGCCAGAAAGAAAGAAAATATGAATGCTTTCAAAATTTTACTAAAAGCCGAATAGGAAAAAAAAACATTAGGAAGACCTACATGTAGATCGGAGAACAATATGATGATGGATATGTATATAATTTCTGAAGAAAAGTTCTACTAAGTGTAGTTTACCTTTTGGTGTGAGTTTTCTTTTCACGAAGTATTCCCGAAACGTCTTATAATTTGGTTCATATTTCAGAAATAGATATTTTATTTTACTGCAGCGTAACATGATTTTCATTACGAAATAGGAACGATGGCCCGTACTTTTTATTTTAAACCGAACTCTGAACTGTAACCTATAATTCCTTGGCCCAGCAGAGTCAAAAGTTGTTGGAGTCTCTGCTGCAGAGAGTCACTTACCAACCTGCTTCAACGTCATTTTCCTCAGCTTCCTGATCCTCAATCTTAAACCATTTGTTGCCTCTTAATACATTATTCGAGTTCACATTACTTAGCGACCCTTTAATGTCACCTAATCTCCACTCAAAAACTTTTCTGGTTTCTTAATTGCACCAACCTCGGTGAAGTATCTAATATTCCTTTTTTAATAAGCAACGTCAAAGACTCAAAGGAGGCAATGCGTTACATTCATTCTAATTTTGAAATACGTATTTGTTGCTTTATCAACTAGAAAACGTTGAACCAAAGTTAGGCTTTATCTTCTTATTCCTACTCCGTACGTTATGCTTTCTTCATCTGTTGCTATAACTTTAACCATGACTTCCCATTTTCATTCATATCCGTCAAATTGACATTTTTGCTTCTGATTGTGTTTCTAGTATTGTTTTCAGTTGAAATGTTTCTGTTGAATCTTCGTCAGTACAAAATACCTTGGAGTGAACCCTGGAAAACAGAGAGAATAGGTCTTACATTTTCTGTTTCGTCTACCAAGGTATATCTATGTCTATATCAATACCTGCACCTGCACGGTGGATCAGTGGAAGAGCACTTACCTCTGATACCTGAGGTCCCTGGTTCGACCCCCGGGCCAAGTAAGATTATGGTGGATAACATCGTATCATGGGTTTTGTCGGGTAAAAAGTGCAAAATGACTTTTTTTTCTTGTTTCGGTGTTGGGAACCACCTCCCTGGTTTAAGATTGAGGATTTTGACTTCTACCAATTCTACCATTATCATTCACTTGCTTTAATCATTGGCTCTCTTAGCTTAAAGGGCATAAAGTGGGACGTTAAACTAAAAGATATCATTTCATATTTTTATACCTGTATCTATATATGTTATTAAAATGAAAAAGATGTCTGTTACATTACAACAGAAAAATAGCTGGATAGTTTGAATGAATTTTTGAACATAGCTCCCACCTCAAACTGGGTCTTTATCATTTTGCTTTATATATAATAGCATGCGTATAATAAGGAGCACAGAGGAAATTTAAAATTTATGACAAAAATAGAGCATCACAGAAACCCTTCAAGTTAGGGAAATGAAAGTCGATATGTAAATTTCAAGTAAGCAAACACGTGTCCCAGCATTCTCGAAAATTTTGCTTTTATGGCGGGCAAGGGGACAGTTTCTATGGAATGAAGGGGTAATTTTTCCTCCACATTCAAATGAACGTTCTCTCATCATAGCAGAGAAACGACTAAATCTCTTAAAATGAGTTATTGAACATAGTTAATTAATAGTTGACTCAAGCCAGATTTTTATTATGACACTTCCAATAATGTAAGTGTCCTAAGAAAGGGATTAAAATGTACGCTAAAATTAATGTATCCACGAGGCTCTCATCTTAAAGAGATTAAACACTAAATATGAGAGAGAAAATACTTCATCTTTTAAGAAAATTCCGATTTAGATTGACTGCCATGAGCATCATATATGCTGCTCACACCTTATTTCTCTGTGGAGCCATGAGCACCATATACGATAATCATGTTTGATATCACAAAATACTAACCTATCCAGGTTCTTGAGCATAATATATGATGCTCATTGTCGCAAATTACTGTGAGAGGCCATGCGCATGACATATGGTGCTCGGCTTCCATTGGTAGGTTTTCGAGAGAAACAAAATATCGCGACAAAAATGTGATATAACTATCCATAATCGAGCCAAAGGTAAGAAGAGATTGGGTTTGGGTACAAAAATTCGCGGCCAGAACCTCGCAGCCCAAAACCTCGCCTCCCAAAACCTCGCGGCCCAAAATCTCGCCGGGTCGAAACCTCGCCTGGCCAAAACCTCGCGGGACAAAATCTCGCCTGGCCAAAACCCTGCCTGGCCAAAACCTCGCCGCCCAAAACGTCGCGGGCCAAAATCTCACCTGACCAAAACCTCGTTGTAATGATCTCGCGACATAGAATCTCGCCTGGTCTCAATTAAGCGAGACGTAGTGTCGCCTGGGAAGAAATATCGTCAGGATAAAACCTCTTCATGACGATTTCTTCAATGTAGAATGTTCTATATATTACTATATGTATATATTTAGTAATAACACATAATTACATTAAAATAATGACAAAGAAAAATTTTAATGCATGCTTTGGAAATGTATATATATATAATAATTAAATGACTATGTTTGTTACATTATACCTCTTGAGCTATCCTACCGATCTCAATCAAATTTCCAACATAAATGAGGTTCGAGCCTAGGATGCCTTTTATAATTTCACTTTGTCGGCACAACAAAAGGGAGGGGGAGTGACATATATATATATATATATATATATATATATATATATATATATATATATATATATATACAGAGCCGTAGCTAGAGATTTCGGCGCCCCTACTCTCACCACACCAAGCTCTTCCTTCCTTTTTTCTTTTTACTTATAAAAAAGCAGCAGATATTGTTATACTACACTGAATTTTTATTAAGCTGCAGGCGAGATTTTGCCCACGAGGTTTTGGCGACGCGATGTTTCGGGTGGCGGGGTTTTGGCCACGCGAGGTTTTGGGCGGCGAGGTTTTGGCCCGGCGAGATTTTGGCCCGCGAGGTTTTGGGCTGCGAGGTTTTGTCCCGCGAGGTTTTGGGCGGCGAGGTTGTGGCAACACGAGATTTTGGGCGGCGAGGTTTTGGCCGGCGAGATTTTGGGCGGCGAGGTTGTGGTAACACGAGATTTTGTCCCGCGAGGTTTTGGGCGGCGAGGTTGTGGCAACACGAGATTTTGGGTGGCGAGGTTTTGGCCACGCGATGTTTTGGGTTGCGAGGTTTTGGCCCGGCGAGATTTTGGCCCGCGAGGTTTTGGGCTGCGAGGTTTTGGCCACGCGAGGTTTTGGTCGGCGAGGTTGTGGCAACACGAGATTTTGGGCGGCGAGGTTTTGGCCACGCGATGTTTTGGCCGGCGAGATTTTGGGCGGCGATGTTTCGGCCGCGAGATTTTGCCCGTATCCCAGAGATTGTATTGGCCTCGTTGGACCAGTTCCCTCAAATCACCTTGGCACTCAAGGACGTGAAAGGAATTGGGGAACTTCTAAAATATTTTAATTTTCTCCTTTTGTATTCTTAAAATGGCCAAACTGAGGAAACGTTCTAATCGTTTAAAATAAATTTTTGAACACAGCATTCGGGTCAATCGGGATTTTTATCATATCACTTCTAATAAAATTATTATCCTAACAAGGCATGAAGTTCAATTTATCTGCCAAAAGTTGCGTTTACGAGGATCATCTTAAGGTAAAGAGTTGGAATTTGGTACCTAGACACTTGACTGAAAATAAGTTCACGTTTATGTTGAAGCGTTCTCGAAAATTTTGCTTTTAAGAAAAAAAAAAAAAGGAAGACTCATTCAAATTGACATTTTCTCCATCATGAAAGAGAAAAACCAGGCGAACAGATTGAAGAAAATTTTTGAACATATATAGCACTGACCTTAAGCCGAGCTTTATTCATATAATCTTCATTAAAATGCGTACCCTAAGGGGAAAATAGGGTTTTTAATGCATGGAAAAATATAGCATCGCAGAAACCATTCATATTAGTGAGATGAAACTTGTTATATAAAGTCCTCATTAAGGACAAGTGCGCATGGGTTTACTCAAATTCCTCTTTTAAGGAAACGGAGACCATTCTTATATTTCTTTCAACACGTAGAAATGAGGTGGAGGTTATCTGTCTCATCATCACGTGAAAACGGCTGAAGTGAGAACGGTAGCTCAGTGATAGAATGCTTATCTCTGGTGCTTGGGGTCCCTTTTTCGTCCCGCAACCAAGTAAGTTAGTGGTGAACATCACCGTGTTCCAGGGCTTTCTCAAGATATTCCCTTTTCCTCCCATATTTTCATTCCACCAATTCTTCCATCATCATTCATTCACCTTAATCATTTTCTTCCTTAGCCCAAAGGGCATAATCCTGGGACTTAAGATTTCATTTCATTTCTCAGGCACCATGGTGTTGCGATCGGACTACGATGAAAAATTAATAAGAATGAAGTATGTTTCCAATGAAACTTGTAATTGCAGATTCAAAAATTATTAACCCTTTGCTTACCAAATTTAAATCTTCCACTACAAACGAAGATGTCAAATTCTTTCATAACTTGATGGTGGCTGCTTGCATTGATTTATTTAAAATACGGCAACTTCACTGTTTTTTAATTTACTTTTTAACGAAACAAAAAATGTTATTGTTAAAGACAAATACATATGTGAGTGCGTCACGGTGATTCCCAATAGTTAACTATCATGGTAATGGGTGTCTCTAGCTACGTTGCATGTCTACCTGATTTCAATAGATGTCGCCAGCGTTCAGACAAGTTGCAGATTTAATATTTTTGTGACTACTTAATTGCAATTTAAAAACTGTAGTGCTTGGATTTAAATATTTCAAAGCAGGACAAGGGTTGTGACCATACTTAGATTTTAATACTAAGTTAAAAACAGGAGTTAAATGTAAACAATGAGTAGTCTTAATAAAACACAATTTGAGCTTATCGTATACAACGAGACAATGGGTTGCGCGGAACAACTATTAAATTGTAAAAGAAACTGTAAATAATAGCATTGAAAAACTCTCTGTGTTATTTTGAAGTTAAATTTGCGGGATAAATCCGTCCTTGAAAGGCAAAAGTTTAGAAGAAAATGGTATGCAAAGGTATCTTTATAGTATTAATTTTTTATTTCATTTTCTTATTTTTTAGTTTTAAACTTTTAGTAAAAGTGCAAAAAGTGCAAAGAAGAGAAAGTGAAGAAAGTTTTCAAAAGTAGTTATATTTTAAGTGTCCATAGATATAATTATTTCACTTTTTATTATTAATCTTTTAGGCTAATAGTTTTACTTTTATATAGTCTATTTATTTATTTATTGTGATTTTCATGTTCTAAAATATTTTTATTTTACACTAAAATCCAATTTAACCGAATCGCTACAAAAAAAATCCTTTACTCGTAAGTGACTTTTATTCAAAATCACCAACAATGAGTACAGCATTTGTTTTGCTCTAACAGTTATTGGTTATACTCATCTGTTGTCCCATCCTCTTAATATGTGAAAATATATCAAATATCCAGTATTGAATGTAAAACAAACTTTATTCTAAATTAAACGAATTTTCTTTCAATGGAAGCAACATCAGTCCCATCAAATTCTGTTAAATATGATTGTAGTGAATTTCATTGCTTTCATTGAAATGGAACATTAGAATGGATTGCATAGAATCTTATGTTTAATCCTTGTGTACTTTTTTTCTTCTAGTGTTGAGCAACTAAACGTTGTTAGTAATTACTGAGAATAATTCTCAAATAAAAAGAAATTATTTGTACTGGAAATTATGAACAAATTGAAGAATGAAGTTTCCTTTGATGATGAAACTGAAAGGTATGGTCGTTATTATTGAAATCGCAAGTCATGAAAAAGACGCTCCAAAGAATTTTATAATGATTCAATATATAGCAGTCCTTTAGGTTTCGGTAAAGTAAATAAAATAATATTTTTAATTTAACATACGACAATGTCCAGCAGGTTAAAAGAGACACATGGTTACCGAAAGTGAGTGATTATGAAATTGGGGGATGTGGAAGAAAGCCTGGGAACCTCTAAAAAAAATGAATGGTCACAAACTCACATGCCTTCATTCAGACAGAGAGATAAAAATTGAATTTTATTCTATAAGAGCCGGAAAGGGAAAATTTAACAGGAGTGCGTATTATACATAAGATTTTATGTACCAGGATATGTACAGGTTTGTTGCTTAGCCAGGCCCTATCTGTACAGCCATAAATAGATGGAAATCATGTGTGTTCTCCATCGACACATTCAGGATACAGAAAATCATGGTTATATACTCCAATAAACATTATTTGATTGGGTACCAACACTACACAATTCAGAAAATCTACAGCACAATACAGATTTTAAGGAAAGCCATCTGTGCCGAAATCTACTGATTTTCCTTCTAAATGCGCTCGAATTTTCTCTCCGTGCTATTATGGAACCAGAATCCCTTTCGCCAGAGATGAACGTTGTCCAACAGAGCCACCTTGGCCCGTTCGTCTTTTGGAATCCATAGATCGAGAAACAACAGATTATCAAGATCTTTCCGCTGATCTAGTGGCAAGAGCGTATGCTTTTGGTGCAAGGGGTTCCGGGCTCGATTCCGCTAGAAAAGCATTGAAATTTGAAGGCATTGCAGTGGCTAAGACTTCATTTTAAACTGTAGATCCAGGTTTCATAATAGCCTCGATACTGAAAAGGGATGCTGCAACAAACAACAAGGTTTTCCCATTTTAGTGATTGAAATGTTGTTAAATAAGAGAGTAATAATCCTCTTATCCAATTAAAATATTTATCGTTGAGTATTTCAAGGCGTACAAAGAGAGTAAGCACAGAAACTCCAAGATACCTAATTAGTATGTTGAGTTGCAGACCTCAGATATGCTTCATTTTGGTTGCTTCGTGCTGCCATCTTCTGACAAGTTTTGACACTACGCCAACTGCAAACAGAAAATGTTATAATAACGGAAGATAACTGACCTCAAAGAAATAAATAAATGCTTTTATTCTTACACTTAACGGCGATGACTTTCCAAAATGTATGTGGGTGCATATAATGGCGGGATGTGTTATATGTTTTCAGGAGAGTCTGGATATTTTTTGATTGATTTCCTTTTAGTTAAAATCTTTTATGAACACTATCATAAAGGACTGTGTTGTGATAAATTAAAGTATACCGGTACTATTAGGATATAAGTCTTATTGTAGCGTGTAAATTGTAAGGAAACATCAAAGCAAGTCGAAAATATCCGATTCCTATTTACAATACTGTTTAGTTCCATTTTTATTGTAGTAACTGCCTTTGACTAGGCCAGATACAGGCAAGGAAAATGAAATGAAATCTTGAGTTTTATGTCCCACGCTTATGCCGGTTAGGCTAAAGGAAACGGTGATTATGAGAAATGAATGAAATGGTGGAATGAAGAAAGTGGGAGGAAACGGGAGAACCCCGAGAAAATCCACGCACACGGTGTTTGTCCACCACAAAGTTCACTTCGCGGGGGCTGGGATCGAACCCGGGACCCCAAGCACCAGAGGTGAATGCTCTACCACTGAGCCACCGCGGCCCCACAGGCAAGGTAGGTGGGAGTGTGTTCCTTGGTTGTCTTTGCACAAACACGTTTGGAACAAACAATTATATTTTAGAGATTAGAAATTTTAACAACCATCTCAACATTTTAATTGTTTATTATTTTTTGATAATGGCAAGTAAAAAATATTTATTTTGTTTCTATCAGAGTAAAAGTTTTGTTGGTGCGGCGCACCCTCTAGATTATTTGTGTGGGTGCTGGAGCCCTGGAGCACCCACGTAATCGGCGCGCATACTTACACTTATCTTTTGTGGAATCTGGAGACTAAGCTCTTTTGATTCCTAATTCCTTCCCCCTCCCCCAACACACACCTAATTTCCCTCTGAGGAAGCTTAACCCCAACATTTCGGGGACATTTCAACATAGTTTATCATAAATACCGGGAAAGTCGGACGTTCTTCACTCTTAGAACATTATCATTATTATAGTAGGATTCAAAAATATTGGCGGGTGAAGCTATTCTTCATATGATTATTTTCGGAAAGTTATATATCTATTATCGCCATGATAATGTCTGTTCGATCTCTCGACAGGTGATAAAGATAGCACTGAAGTATTCTAATGCAACGATATGCTAGTCCTAGTTCCTACTTCGTTTGAAGAATCGCCTCACCCGCCAATCCTACTTTAGAATATTCTTGTTCTCAGAGATATTGTACAATACGCAAACCTAAAGACAACCATTATATAAATTCACAAATTTTAAACCTAAACTTGTGAAAAGTTCGGACATTCTTCATATTGAGTTCCAATTCATTAAAGCGAGATAAAAGGAAGTGCTGTAAAAACTTGTCAATTCTTCCTTTGCGTTTATGAATGTATTAATTGGAGAGTGTTTAGGAAAAGTTTATTCTCATTAAACACTAGCCAGTTGAGAAGCAATCCTGGAATTTCTCTAATTATGATTTCGGAAAGTTCATTTCAATCACGTAATTATTGCTGAAAGTAGAAGGATATTTATCTTAGACACTTTATCAATAGGAAACTCATGTTTACTGACATTATTATTATTATTATTATTATTATTATTATTATTATTATTATTATTATTATTATTATTATTATTATTATTATCCAATGTCGTTCTACATTGTTACGCTTTAACAATGTAGACCGCGAATAGCATAAAATAGATTAACACCTAGATATCTTCAGGATTGCCAGACCAGAGAATATGTAGCTCACAGCCACACTTAGTGAATTTTCTGACATATTGCATATATTAACATTTATGTATCTTCATTGTATAAAACAGAATGCTTGTTTGTAACCCCGACAATCATTTTGAAAAACACTTTATATCTACAGGTTAATTTTTATATGATATTAGTAGTACTTGGTGAACGTTCCTTTGTTCGCAGTTTATTGTTCTTTTTCAACGCTGAGACCATAATTTATTAGACGAGAATTTACAGATAAGTGTCAGAAACAAACTTAATGTATTCCCACCGGGCAACGAACACAGGTCTCATGTTCCAAAGGCGTAAAGGTGTTCCATTTAGTCACGAGTGAGACTCTTATACAGAATCGAATAAGCATTTGGCTGTGACTGTGGACTTGCAACAAACCAGATTCACAGTTCACATCCTGTCAAGCGCTTCTGCCAATGGTTAAAGTACTCACATTTGAATACATTTCTTTTCTCTTCTTTTACTAGGTTGAGAATTTCGAATCCAGTACAACTATTTTTAACTACATCTGTCCATGGAGTTAGGAGAAAAATGTCCTGAATATTGAGATATAAATAATATAAATATATGAAATTTGAGGTCATTGTTCTAGTGACCCCGTGGATTGAAAATTTTTAAAATAGTTTCATCTGGTTCAATGTCTTGAAATTCAGTGGGCACTGCAGAGTTTCATGAAGGGACCTCCTATCCCTTCAGGGCATGCGTGATAGTTGAATACCTATCTTCATATAGTTTTTTTTTTCTTTTTTGTAGAGTGTTGCTTAAAAGGGCTTAAACTCCCGAAACTATCCCTTTATGTACGGAACGACTAAATTAGTAATGGGGACATCAATTAGAAAACTATCCAAGCGTAAGCAGGTTTTACCAGTAGCATGAGTGTTAATTCTTTGTAAATGTTCAATCATAAATACCTTCCTGTCATGGAATTTCGTAATTTTTATGACCGTTAAATATATTTCAGAATAAGCATGACATGGTTGTCGCTAAACTATTCTAAAATAAAATTATAGAAACACGAAATTAAACAACTACAGCGAGAGCTTTTACATCTGATATATGACTGAAACTATTCTAAGATAAATCACTGTCATAACTTGAATATTAAACATGGTTGATAATTATTTATTTACAAATAAGAAATGCATAACATGTGGAAAAATGCAGATGATATTTCAATGCGAAACTCATTCATTCGCAAAATATTTGTATTTAATTTCTTTATTCACTTTTCTATCAGTCATTTGCTATTATAATTCACCATCATTGACAAATTTAATATTATTAATAGTATTAATAGCTGAAAATACCCATTTTTAGCAATTATTAGTAATTTTAAAGTATAGCAAATAATAAATACATATATTACGTAATTTGTTATATTGCAGTTTACTTCATAACCATTTTGAATGTTGACATTCAATCGTTATCATCAACCTCAAAAATATGATGAAATTAGTTTTCAGCATAGTTCGAGAGGTCTTAAAACATTTTGTCCGCCTTTTGGATCCGCCATCTTGACGTTTTGTTTACGATTTCAGAGTCCTTATCAGCGATCCCCAAAATATGATAAAACTAGTTTCCAGCCTATTTGGAGAATTTTGCAAGGGCTGGAAAATTGGCTAAGCCATTTTGAATTTTTAATTTTTGACCTCCATAATCGTTATCAACGATGTCAAATAATTATATATTCATAATATTATACAAATTGAACAACGTTTCGATATTTTGACCAGCTTTTTGGGATTTCAGCTCCCTGCACAACGTTAAAACCTGAAATGGTTCATAACTGCCTCTTCTGGTTTGAATAGAGGATTAACTTCCAAAAATGATACTATTCTTAGAATGCTGGATCGATTTTTTTTAAATTTTATTTTTATTTTTATTTTTATTTTTATTTTTATTATTATTATTATTATTATTATTATTATTATTATTATTATTATTATTATTATTATTATTATTATTATTATTTGTTAAAGGAAGCTTTTTTATTATTCATTACTGTTTTTGCTGTGTAGTGATTCCTGTGGAAACAGGAAAAGGTTTATTTCTATCATTGCCGTTGGATGTATCAGACTCATCAACCAACTCCTTTTTTTCTTTTGATCCTGTACATCGCGGCCAAAGTTGATGGTGATACATTAAGTAGTTTTATAAATTTCTTGTCTTCCGGTCGGACGGACACACATACAGACATGATTTTTTCCTCCCAGACGGGTGGACAGACAGACAGATAGGTAAAATATATTTTCTTTTTTAAAAAAAAATGTGGTTGGTAAACCTTGAGAACAGAATGCGCTCCTCTTTTCCTTTAGTGGTGAGAAGCGTCTCCATGTACCGTGGAGTTTCAGCAGTTCACATGCATGATCACAAATAAACACACGCGTACTTGTAAGTTGCCGTTAACTGAGTGGGTGGAGGCCGTCTCTAACCAACTAATCCGTCATTCAAATGTTGTTTTTGATTTCCACGAAGGCCATTATTGATGTTAGATGAAGTGGAGAAGCGTTGCCTATTATCTTCAGGATGATTGACTGCTTTGTAAACAGAATTACTAAACGTTATTGTTCACTCTGAGTGACGAAACATTTTCCTTATCTGAAGACATGTCATACGATGTACAATAACACATGCTATGTGAAAAAATAATCAAAATATTCTCAACATAATTTTATAATTGAATAGCTATCTTTTTATTTGTCTAATTGAGGAGACTCAGATTGTAAAACACCAGCGACATTTTCTTTTCTGTTAGAATATCTTTCCGGCATTTAGAAGTGCTCTTAAAGTATTAATATATATATATATATATACGAGGGCTATCCAGAAAGTAGATTACGTTTTGGAATAAAAAATCAACAAAGTATAGGAAACAAATTTTATTATATACAGATGAAAGCCACACACAAATACTACTTTTCGACATAGTCACCATTCAAATTAAGGCATTTATCGTAGCGATGTACGAGCTTGGAAATTCCTTCGTCGAAAAATTCGGCCGCCTGCGACTTCAACCACTTCGTTACCTCTTCTTGCAGCTGTTCGTCGTCATCAAAACGCTGCATAGCCAGCCACTTCTTCATTGCTGGGAATAGGTGGAAGTCGCTCGGTGCCAGGTCGGGACTGTACGGCGGATGAGGAAACAACTCCCACTGAAAAGATTCAAGAACTTCACGCGTGACATTTGCCGTGTGGGGCCGGGCGTTGTCGTGAATCAACAAGATCTTAGAGCTCAACATTCCTCTGCGCTTGTTTTGAATTGCTCTTCTGAGGTTTTGCAGAGTTTGGCAATACCTTTGAGCGTTTATTGTAGTGCTTCTTTCCAGGAAGTCCACCAAAATCACACCTTTTCTGTCCCAAAAAACAGCCGCCATCATCTTCCTTGCCGACATTGTTTGCATGCATTTCTTGGGTTTTTGGGGAGAACCTGTGTGCCCCCACTGCATTGATTGCAATTTCGTTTCACAGTTCACGTGTTTCACCCATGTTTCGTCACCAGTAACGATGCGATCGAGTAAAGAGTCACCATCCTTATTGTAGGCGTCCAAAAAGTGCAACGCTGCAGCCATTCGCTGATTTTTGTGGTCCTCTGTCAAGATTTTTGGAATCCATCTTGCACAAAACTTGTGGTAACCAAGCTTTTCGCTGATGATTTCGTGCAACAAACTTCGCGAAATTTGTGGAAAACTCAAAGAAAGTTCCGTTATTGTGAACTTTCGATTTTCACGGACTTTAACATCGACTTTTTCGACAAGTTCGGTAGTCACTTTGCTGGGTCTCCCACTTCGATCTTCGTCGTGAACATTGGTTCGGCCATTTTTAAATCTTATGACCCACTGTCGCACTCCACCTTCAGTGATAATGTTGTCCCCATACACTTCACACAGCTGCCGATAGATTTCTATCGGTTTACAGTTTTTTGCTGTCAGAAACCTTATTACTGCACGCACCTCGCAGCTCGCGGGATTTTCAATTAACGCAGACATTTCAAACCGTCACAGTATCTTAACGGAGCACAGCACGAACCTCTCACTAGCACGGCTAGATGCCGACTGAGCTGTGCAACGCTCTGACCCCAAGATGGCCGCGCTAGCCCCGCCCCTAGCGGACACAGACGAAAACGTAATCTACTTTCTGGATAGCCCTCGTATATATATATATATATATATATATATATATATATATATATATATATATATATATATATATGACAAGTGTTATGTCTTCCCTTTACTTTACTAAAATTTGCTTATTATGTTTCTAATTTATTGATTAATTTATGTTAGCAGATTAATAGAGTCCCAGAAACAGATATGGTTGATATTTTACTAACCACAAACACCTACATAATTGAAAATAGATGTAACGTTCAGTGTTCAACTTCTCCTACAGCACTGAACCGATTTCGATTATTTTTAGCACATGGGTGGACCATGGCCTAATTTCGGTTTTTGTTGCATTTTTTTTTTCGAAGAGAATTCTTTAGGGGAAGAAAACGCTCCTGGCAATGGCATTCTAATGTTAACGTATGGAGTAAAATTTAACGACAATCGGCTCATTTTGTTTGTTTGAATTCCGTAGCAACCATTTTCTTTAACTTTTTAAACACATTTAAACCATATATCCAGTGTCGGACTTAGTCCGGGGGCCCAGTGATAAAAATAATCGAAGCTATCATTTATCGTTGCCTTTTGCTCTTTATTGGATATTTTTGAATCATTAAATATAGTTTCAGTTACAGTTTTTCTGTTATGCAATGTGTAAAACAATACTTGAGGTCCACATTGACAACTTTGAACCTAGTCATAATATTCATCTGGAGAGAGTTAAATTGGAAACTTGTGCAGGACCCATGAGGTACCTATTATGATCTACTTAGCCTCCTCTTTTTACTTTCTAGATTCTCGTTTCTAATAATTTAACGCCATTATTATGTCATAACCAACTGAAATTACGTTTCTCCTTTAAATACACAGATACAAAATTATTATCTAAGTAAGTAATAATAATTGGGAAAAGTGACGATGCCAGCTTTAATTTCTAGGCGGGAGGGGGAGCGGGGAGGCAGAGAGACTTTTGGTCGAGCAGTTATATATATATATATATCGGAAACAATTGTTTTATAATATTGAACCTATATTAGAATACCCTATGTCTGGGACAGGCCCGTAGCTACAGAGGCACACTAGGGCAGGCTTCCCCAAAAATTTGATCGTGTTCTCCAATTTTGAGATCAATACAAATTGCCTGACACATATTTTATATCAGGTTTATTAGTTTACAGACATCGTTCATCGATCGGTGCTAGTTTCTGTCATTTTGGGGCTCAAATAACGGAAAGATTGAAGTAACACGGGACGTAGGGCAGAAAAGGACCCAAACCTACATAAGAAGGATTTTTAATTAATCGCAACGTTACTCAGTGAAATTTATAGTAGGTGTGGTTTCACTGACAAAAGCTTTTACAATAAATTCTATATTGTATGATAGATTATAAGAGAACTGTGTATATTCTGAATTAAATCATTATGTATTTCGTTCAGCTGTCGTTTCTAATCTCAATAGGTTATCCTGCACATGTAAAACATATTTCTGGTTAGAACGATCATACTAAGAAATAAAATATGGCGTTTCACAATATTTGGAATCATGCTTAGAGTAGTAACAATTCTTCTATTTGATTTTTAAATCGATACTCCTTATTTGCTCCTGTATAAAATAACTCCTGTTAAATAGTTTTATTGGAGAAGTTTAGACAATTTAAACTTTGCATTCAAATGTAAAGGTGCCTTATTATAAAACTTTAGAATTTCATATTTTCGAATCAAAAAAATATTACTCACGATAAATTAGTGAATCAGAGTAGAAAGTTCTTAATTTGGAAGAAAGTAACGTTATTTAAAAAATAATATAAATAGTTCAAATTCTCAAGGATCGTTGTTTTATGTTCATTTAAAGTATGAGTGTTACTATAAGAAAGGAACTATTGTAAGTTCAAAGTGGTGGTGATTCTTGTAGATATCTTTTGAGATGGTATGAATAAGTAAATTTATTCTTCGTCGGTTAAGAAAACCAATTATCCACAAATGACCAACATGGACACTCAGAGTGAAATATCTAGCGTTGAAGATTCAGTACATAATATTCAGAGCTAGTTGTCAGCTGCTAAAGCTACAACCTCGAATTGTGTTGCACAAGTGACGGATCTTGGGGACGAAAGACCTGCTCAGCCCAATCTACTTGAGTTTCTCAAAACAAAGTTCGGTAAAAAGGAACGTAGTTACCATAGTCACTGGTATTACACAAGGGCTTGCTTAGAATATTCCTTTTTAAGGGACTAATAATTCTTCTATCATTGTGGGAATTTATTTAGGGAATAGTCTATGGGATCAGACTTCTACTGTCACAGGTTTTTGCAATTTTAAGTCAGCATTGAAGCAGGGGGAAGGATTTGTTAAGTATTCTTCCTCTAAATGCCACACAGAAGCAATTCAAATTTGGGAAGAACTTAATTTAAAACATTAGAGGAAAAAAGATGTTAATAGGGCCTATAATTGTAGGTACAGAACAGATAGCACGAAACAGGTACTAAGTTAAATGTGTAGCTGCGGTGGTAAATGAGCTACCATTTAGTAGGAACTTAAGATGTGCATTCAAAGATCTGCAAGAACTAAATCCTTATGAACTAAGTTTTATTGGACTTTTTACAGCACTGTTCGAGTACATAATAGAAAAGATTTGAAGATAATAGATAGTGGGTAACAGTATCTGTTATTGTGATCCTTCTCTATTAGGATCAACGTGAAGTAAACTACGAGTAGCTATTTCCGTGCCTGATTGATTTTACTTTAACCTTCTATTGAGGCTATCTAAGTAAAGACCTATTACTTAAGTAAGTCTGAACCACTACTAAAACTTGTATCTTTGGAAGTCACCCCACACTTGTTTCTCATTGTATAAAACTGGAAAATATCAGCAAATGCTTGCTTTTAATTTATCAAATTGAATATGAACAAAGGTATCTATTTGTCCTCTATGAAAATTCTGTATCTAAAGTATAATATACCAGTAACTTGTACACACCTTTTTCGAATGTGAAATATCGCGATGTTTGTATTTAAAGGTTCAGAAAGTAGATGGTTATTCCTGTTCACATTATTATCATTTCCAACGTACATTTGTGTCTGTTGCCTACTAAGAAAGAATAGAACGTAGCGGCTTTTACGAAAGCAAAAAGTAAAAAGAAAAAGATACTGTTATGTCTGGGTATAACAAACGGTTCTGCGAACTCGAAATGTTTTAACAACCTGTTCTACTAAACTGATGCGAACTGGCTGAATAGCAGCACTGGGCACAGCTAGTATTACATTTTGAAAATCTAATTAATATACGTATTCGCTTTAGATACATTAGAGCTGATTTGAACTGAAGGATTTAAGTTTTGAGATATCTGGAAAGTTATTGAGGATTTAAACTGGGGCTATTAACGTAATGCTCGCAAACCCATTAGTCAATTTTCAAAATTAATTGAACTCAATCGTTTGAACTATGTAAGAACTTGTTTCAATTGAAAAAATAATTTTTGATCTACTGTGTATATTCGATTTTGAAAATTTAATAGTGAGAGTGCTCTCATTTATTTAGCATCCCCATTTTAAATCGAGAAAAACTCTCAAAGGTCGATCGATAGTTCAAAACTTGATTTATTTAGCACAAGTCAGCTCAAACATAGTTCAAACGAATGCAATAGGTATATTTGAGATTTTCTTTGCTGGAGCGCCAAGTTAATGGACCCTCGAAGCCGACTTACAAGGCTAAGACAACTCAGTGATGATTGGTAAACAGCGTCTCTGACTTCATTGACACAGAGGATTAGCCCTCTGGGATCGCAAACCTCATCCCGCTGGACTATCACGTATAGAATATCATAGAAGAGAATACCTTCAGCAAAGCTAATCGCAATATCGAGTTTTTCAACTCCGATTTAGTAAAAGTAGAAGCTATCATTTCCAAGATGTGGTTCGTTCTGTCATTGATGAGTGACCTAAATTTAAAGGAGTGTGTGAAAGCGAAGGGAGCCAATTTTGAGTAATGTAAACGGTTTTGTTTTCCTTTGTTGCTGGAGAACAAGGAAAGCTTCATTCCGGACAGGTTAATGCGGGCTGAGCTTGGTCTTGACTTAAACGCCATCGACAGCGATCCTTATGTAGCACCTCAGTGACCCAAAATGTATAGATTATTCAATAATATCGGTCTCCATCATTTTTGTAAGTCACCCTCTCTCTCTATGTGTGCAAGGGAACTCTAATCCTCACAGTATTCTTTTTCAGATAGAAAGTAATACATATAGAAAGTTTGCTTGAAATTGCTCCAGGTATTCCAGGATTATACTGGCACATACATACATACATACATTTTTCGATTATTTAGCGTATGGCTACATAAGGATACGTTTCCGATGCGTTACCCCTACAGCGAACGCGAGCTAGGTGGATACTCGGTAATTGTACTTTCGCCAGAGTTATAAATCATACTGTGAGCTAGTCAAGGTTTCTAGATCTTTTTTGTTTGTTTGTTTGTTTTTTTGTTTCATTGTCAGGGCAGAATCAGAATGACCTGTTTCAGTTGGTTTCTTGTGAGAAAACATAAAGGTCTTGCTAAAGTACCCTTGTCTAGCAAAACGTCTTTCCTTAAGGCTTCTTTCACATTATCCGGCGATTTTCCGGCAGTTTGCCGGATGAAAAGTGTACCCTTTCATATTATCCGGCGTTTTACAGTGGATGAAAAATATCCGAGCAGGGTTGCTGTGCAACTGAAGAAACAAAACCTTGTGACTCTTCTCGTATTGTGGTGGTTGCAATTGACAGATGCAAAAGATGTCTTCTACTCGCCTTGTTAAGATAGACAGAAAAAAGTCAAAGACACATATGGGTTCACCTCTTTTTTAGAGAAGTGGTAACTTGAAGGAGATTTTTCAATACTGTTTCCACAATCGATAGACTTGAGCAAAATAGCGGCCAGGTTCTGGATATTTAAAATACGATCCCGGTATTCACATGTTGAGACTGGGAAAACCAGGATAAAGTCCTTTCAGGATAGTCGGTGGTTGAGATCTATCCCAGAATCCAGTGGCGGATCTAGAAGTTAAAAACTGGGAAGCTGCCAGATCCCAGACTATGAGAAGTATATCATGAGTTTACTGTAAAGTTTCAAAAATATATAAATAATAGCTTAAATTATTTTCCTCACCCTGAAAACTGGTGGGGCCTAGGCCCCCCGGCCCCGGGCTGGATCTGCCACTGCCAGAATCCCAAGTCAACACAACCACTGAGCCCAAGGCTAATCTGTAGGCATTATTATTATTATTATTATTATTATTATTATTATTATTATTATTATTATTATTATTATTATTATTGTTGTTGTTGTTATAGTATTTCTGGTTTATTCTTTTGTTTTAAGCGTTCCGCCTATTGACTCAAGCCTCTTTAAAGCACTGCTCTAGTCCCTGTATTCAAAGCACTATTCAAGAAATTACAACCATAGAAGTGTTAAAGATAATTATAAAATATATAAGGTACGATAAATTTATCAAATATCACATCATGAATTCTCTCTTACTTTGTGAAAGTACATAAAGGTATTATTACTAAATATATAATATTGCTGAAATGTTTGATACTGTATATTTCAATTTTAGGGCATCACAAATTTATAGAATTACAAGCTCATTTGTCCAGTGCTACCCGGACATTTATTTCTTCCAATCTTCTATTACATAGAAAAAAATAATTTATATTGATTGGACTCTTTAATCAACAACTTATGGATTCGACACTTCGGTAGTATCGGTCATTTTCAATTATTTTCACATGTCATCTTTTCCCATATATTGTATGTAACAAGTTTGGTTAAAATTACTCCAGGTGTACTGGGCTAGAACATAACCACATACACAAACACAAACACACTCTACACACACACACACATACTGTATATACGTAAAACACACGCATCCATATTATCGCAGCCACTCTCTACTCTTTCCTGGCAACACTTGCTTCCTTACCCAACACCCAAGCGGCAGTTTGCCGCGTATACGTGAAGAGCTTCATTGCTTGTAATGTCCCGCTTGGCTATACACGGCGATATGACGCGCCGAATTCTAGCAGGGAGATCCGGCTGTTTTTGCTCGCCGGATAAATGTCCGGCGACCGCCGCACATATGTGAAGACCTTCATTGCGTGCAATGTCTTTCTACCTTGTCCGGCAATTCGCCGGAAACGGATCCGGCAAATCGCCGGATAATGTGAAAGGGCGGTTAGACGTCTTTTACTGATTCCGAAGCAGCAGGCAGTCTATTGTTCCGAAACGCACCAAATACGCTGGAGCCCACGTATTCTGGGCGTTTTTATTACTTTCACGTTTGCAGTGCATTGTGATTAGTCATCCACATTTAAATACATGGTCAGTGTATTCCAAGCGAACACATGAGCCACAAAAATGGGTTGCGAACGCTTGATAGCTGTTTACTTACTTTCAAGTGATGAAAGGAGACAAAAATTATTTTGATAGTACAAAATGGATTTCGAAATTTTAACAGATTTACACGTTATACAGCGCATGAATACGAAAAAAGTGATTTTTCGGCATCTTCCCATCTGTTCGTCCGTTTATCCTGGTATATAATCACCCAGAAGTGATACCGTTCAATATATCTACAACGAAATTTAAACTTAAGATTTTTATTTGATCCTATAGGGTTTACTTTTATCCCAAATTTTCTTCCTACAGCTAAAATTAAGGGTAATTTATTAAAAGGTGAAAATAAAAAATGGAATTTTCTCGAAAAGGACTTTAACGATTTTGTTTATATTTCACAAATCAATTTCTCAACAACAACCCCATACTGTGGTAAAAGTCATTTCTCTGAGAAAACTAGAAAAAAGGAGTTGTTTACTCTTGTAATGATATTTTTCGGACGATTTTCTAAAAAGGTAACTCAGACGATTTTGCTATATTTCATAAGTTAATATTCCAATTATAACCTGATAATATGGCGCAACTCGTTTCTCCTGAAGATATGCACAATGGGTAGTTTTTTCTTGGGAAGTCTTTTTAATGATTTTCTCAAAAACAAACTGGACAATTTTGCTCATATTTCATAAATTAATGTTGCATTAAGAAGCCTACAATATGATATAAATCATTATGCATTTAAATATTTAGAAGGAGTAATTTACTGTTACATGTGTATTTTTTACCTTGTTTCGTCAATGAATACTTAATTTACAAGTTTGTATGAGAAGCCACAAGTGGAAGTTTATTCTTGTAATGTGTTGTTTACGAATGATTTACTCAAGAACAACTTCTACAATTTTGTTTATATTTCACAAATAAACATCTCTATAATCATCCTACAATATGACATGAATAATTTCTCATGAAAAAAAAATCTGTAGGGATAGCTTTCTCTTGAAACTGCTTCCTTCAATACAGTTTTCCTAAAGCGTTTATTAAAATTTTCTTCCTATTTCGTAAATAAACGGTTCCCTAATAACTAGTCATGTGATCCAATTAAAGAAATAAGAGCAAGAAAGTTTAGTAACGTTGTCCATACCTTTTATATATTATTAAGTATTCTGTTTTTGCCAGGTTCTGCGACTAACAAGTTTTTTTTCTTTTTTTTTTTAATTTTCAGTTAGGGCCAGGAAATGTTTCTTCCATGTTTCTCGATTTTCAGCTTCTTCTTTTAACTCCCAATATTTTCTTCTATTTTTCAAATTATCGATCACTTGTGTTCTTTCTATTCCTCGCTTCCCTTCTATGGCGGTATGAAGAAGACAGTTTCTTCGCAACATGTGTCCAATCCAATTGGCCTTTCTACAAAGGATGGTGGCTAGAAGCGTCCTCTTCTCTCCTATTCGTTTTAAGAGATCTTCGTTTGTTACACACCTGTGTCCATTTTATCTTCTCCATTTTTTTCGCACATCACATTTCGTAGCTCTCTAGACACCGTGTTTATTCGCGTAATAGTCGCACTTTTTGTACCATTTTTTTAATTGTGAAAATCCAACTACGACTATTACGGTAGGAAAGCTGCCATTCAATTATGGCTACGATCAAAACAATTTCGAATGTTGATACATACAGCACTGTGTCAACATAAAATGGAAGGTGGAAGTAGGTTACTTGATCTCTGTTGACAGGTGGGTCATGATATTACGTATCAGTAAACAGAAAAAGTTCTTTTGCTCGGATTCGCGCAAGATAAACAATTTCGAAGGAAATCTCGTTCACAACCCCGTCGACTGCGACTTTTATGAAGGGAAACTTTTTGCCGAATATTTTTACTTCAAACTTAAGGTACGACTATTATGCGAGTAAGCACGGTATTTCTTCACTCACTTACGTAATGTCGAAGTCTCTGAACCATACAGTCCGATACTCCATATATAGCACTTGACCAATTTCTTCCTTAGTCCAATATTAAGCCGGCTGGTTACGAGTGATCTTTTCTTGTTGAATGCTTCTTTGTCTATGGCAATTCTTGACTTGATCTCTTGGTGCAGGAAGCGTCTCCCGTCAAAAAGCTTCCTAATGATTAGAAATGATCGACCTCTTTATATATATATATATATATATATATATATATATATATATATATATATATATATATATATATATATATATATATATATATAATGTAATACGTTCTTTGAGCCTTTTCCACAATCCGCACTTCCTAGGTTTTAAAATCAGTTAAAAGAGCAGTAAATTCCGACACAAAAGAAAATGCATTTTAATATCTTCTGTACTTGGTGCAATATGTCGTATTCCTGTGGATTCGCAATAGATCGCACTGGTCGAGTTAATAATTAATCAGTAATGAGGGAGTGAATTAGATTCGCACTCCAATTATTATTCAAAAATATCTTTCCCGATAAAATTAGTTTGATTTTTGTTCATTATCATCAACAGGGGTATCGGTGGTTTAGTAATAGAGCGCTCACGTTTGGCTTGTGAGGTCTCTGGTTGGATTCCAGCTCATGCCAATTAGGCTTTGTGGTGGGCAAACACCGTGTACGTGACTTTTCTCGGGGTTCTGTTTCCACCATTTCCTTCATCATCCTCATCACTGTCTGGCTTAGTGTCGGCGCATGATCATGGGACATAAAACAACAAATTTCATTTTCATTTCCTTTCATGGCGTACATTTTTTCTGAGGCGTCCCAATCATCTCCACCGCTTACAGTCGTAATCGGTCAATAATGAAAGAGCAAATTTTACCACACAAACCCCCTCACACTTCCCACTTTAAAAAATGAATTTTGTAAAAATTTTGTAAAAATAATTTCAGAATTTTGTGTGTGTTCCTTTTGAAATTACAGATTTTTTTTTGAAAAAATTGTTATTGTTGAAATGAGTCGAAAGATAAATTCAGCCTCTCTTATGAATATTCAAGTTAAGTTTCCTTCCAAATGGTCGATTTTCATTAAACCTTTCGTATGTTTATTTTCTACTTGATGATTGATTGACTCTATTATTGAGATGACTCAAGACAAAGGGAGATATTCATTAACCTTCCAGATTATGTTTCAATAAAACTTTTATAAATAATTTATTAAGTACTTCAGAAGAAAAGAACTTCAGAAACTTCCTTTCATGATAATAATAAAAAAGAAACACTCAAACAGAGTGTTATTTGTACATACGATAAGAATTGAATGTTGCCAATATAAACCGAACTGCAGTAAAGACATCTTGCGTTCAAGATCGTAACTGCTTGGATAACAATCACTCGTAAACATGTTCTTGTGTGGCGATTTATTCATTCTTAAAATTCTAAATTTGACAAAACTGTATAACCCTGGTCGTAATTGGGAAAATATTGTAGGTCTATATGACAAATCATGCTCGAGAAGTGTTTCGTCCAAGCAAATGGCTAATTATAGTTTTCCATGAATTGTCAAGATACCGTGAATCTTCATTTAGACTTTGCAGTGTATCCTTGTTAGAATAAAGAGTGAATCCTCATTTAAAATGTTAGTGAGTCCTTATTTAGTATAAGCTATAAAGTGAATCTTCATTTAGAATATTCAGTGAACCCTAATTTTAAATATTCAGGAATTCCTGTGTCTAGTATACGATAAATCCTTATTTACAATATACAGTACCTGTTACTTTAGAATATACAGTGATCAGTAATATACAGTGTATACTTTAGAATATACATACCACTAAATTCTCATTTAGAATAGAAAGTTAGAATATATATTGGATTTTAATTTAGAATTTATAGCGAAACATAATTTAGAATTCAACGAATTAGGTCTATACTTCAGAACATACAGTGAATTGTCATGTAGAATAAACATTTCATTTAGAATATTAAGTGAATTATCATTTAGAATATTCGGTAAATTATAATTTAGAATACACAGTGAATTGTCATTTAAAATTTACAATGAATCGTAACTTAGAACATGCAGTAATTTTTTCTTTTTTCTTTTTTTTTTTTTTTTTTTTTTTTTTTGGAATATGTAATGAACTCTAATCTACCATATAGGGTGAATAGTCAGTTAGAATATACGGTAAATCCTCATTATGACTATATTGTGAATCCTAATTCAGAATATACAGTGGATTCTAACTTAGAATATAAAGTTAATCTTCATTTTGAATATTCTGTGAATCTTAATTCAGAATATACAGTAAATCCTAATTTAGAATATATAGTGAATCATTTAGAATATAAAGGTGGCCCAAAAGTAGATATACAAACAAGCATCTATCAAGTATGACATTTTAATTTATTAAGATAATGAATTTATTTGCTTTGGTTTGTTCCGAGATTAAGGTATAAGTGTAAATAAATTAAACAAATAAGGAAGAAACTAAACCAATACCTGTATGGATAGCAATAAGTAAATATAAAATGTCATGATCTATCAGTACAGGACTGTATGACCTACTTTAGAGCCACCTTCTATAGTGAATCTTTATTTGGAATATACAATGAATTTTCACTTGGAATATGCATCAAATATGCATAGTTATAAATATAGAGAATTCTAGAATAGATATTGATCTTTTTAACCAGATTATATAGTGAATCCTCACTTAAAATGCTAATTTAGGCCAATAACATTACTATTCAGTGTTCTTTGTGGCCTATGTTTAGCAGAAGGGGTCCAGCTCTTTTCACTAAAAAATGTTACAACTTTGGAAATTTCTGTTCACATTCGGTTAGTTTAGGGTAGGGTTGGTTAGTTTAAGTTATGTTAGGCTAGTTTAGGTTACGTTAGGTTAGTTTAGTTTATGTTATATTAGTGTAGGAGTTACGTATAATTTTCCAAAAAAATGATAGAATTTCGCTTATTTCCACTAATATTACGTTAGTTAAGGTTAGTTCAGGTTAGCTTACGTTAGTTTATGTTAGGTTAGGTTAGATTTGGTTACGTTATGTTACGTCTAAGTACTTGCATCACTCATTTCTCCTATAAATTTTGTGTTTTTTACGTGCTTCTGGACCCCTTGTACTAAACATACCCCTTCTTTGTTATCAAATTTCAATTGGATCTTCATACCCTTAAGTCATTAGTTAAATTGTGAGTTAATTATATAACATGTTAAAATTTATTAACAAGGTACAATGAGAAATAATATCGTTATATTTATTTATTAGTCATCAACACAACAGGCATAAGCCCAATTATAGTGTTGGTGTATTACAAAATAAATTTATACAATAGTTTTCTTAAACATATAGTTCATATTACATATGTCAATTTCATTGTGTTCGATACATATTTTGTTATAAGAAGAACATATTCTCCAGATTGGAGATTTCAATAATTCGTTAGTGGTTACATTTTTGCAATAGAAAGGACAGATCTATCAGCACGAGTTTTAAGTGTCGGGACATGAAAATTTAAAATAGATATCAGATCCGTACAAGCAAGTTCATTTTGTACTATTTTATGGATAAAAATCAGATATATCTCGTTTCGCCTTTGTTCAAGTGTAGGGATACAGAAGTTGTCTATTAATATTAGATAATTTTCATAAGATGGATACATTCCAGTTCTCTTGTATGATAATTATTTGATAAATTTAAATTGGACTTTTTTCAGTTGGTATAAGTATTGCTGTTGTGATGGGTTCCAAATCACAGCATTATATTTCAGTTTTGATCGGACATAGGCATAATACATTTTTGTTAATGTGATAATATTGTTAAATTCCTTTCCAGTTCTAATTATGAACCCTAACATCTTGGGAGATTCATTAACTATGTTCTCTATATGGCTATTAAATGTCATTTTCATATCAAATGTAACTCCAAGATCTTTAACTGAATTTAATCTATTTAGAAAGATCTGATCCATTGAGTAATTAAACTTTATTTGACTTTTGTTTCTGGTAAACGATAAAATGTTACATTTGTTTATGTTTACACTAAATTTGTTAAGACAACACCAGTTAGCAATATTTTCCATGTCGTGTTGTAAATTGAGACAGTCATAGATGGTCTTTATCACATTGTATATTTTGAGGTCATCCGCAAAAAGCAATTTATCACTTAATAATATATGATCAGATATATTATTAGGGAGATCGTTAATAAATAAGAGGCACCATAACGGACCTAGGTTAGAACCCTGTGGAATTCCAGAATATACAATATAATCAGTTGATTTATATTCTTTGTAGATAACAGTTCATTTATGATTACTAAGTATGATGAAAAGAACTTGATCAAGGGAGAAGAGAAATTATATTCACCTAGCTTATGCAATAATACTTTGTGATTGACTCTGTCAAACGCCTTTTCAAAATCTACATATATTACATCAACCTAACATTGTACATTTGCTATAAAGTCTGTGATAATTGCAAGTTTTATTGTTGTTGATTTGTGTATAATAAAGCCCTATTGCTATTGTAAGATTATCGGGTTATATAGTATATAGTTCAAATTATATGGTTGCAATTCTTCTGATTTCTTGTTCACAAAGCAATTTAGGATCCACTGTATATATATTTAAAAGATTTTGTCTTACTGCTGATTCATACAGGTGTATTACTTGTCTTAGAAGTGGCAAAATAAATAGTTTGGTTTGAATTTGAGGCAGAAGAAATAATCGGTTTTAAGTAATGGAACTTCGATATTAATTGCCGGAGTTTAATTTATGCAATTAATTCTTTTTATAAAGAAATGTTATAACATTGAATGTTGCAATAAAGTGGAAAGTGTTTAATTTGTTCACAGTTTTGTTCAGTGAGCCACGTCCAGTAAAAAGGCATAAATGTTTCGAGTGTTCTTTGGCTTTCTGAATAGATGGGCAGCTCATATAACAGGTGGACGTTAAAATGAAGAATTAATTAAATTATTATTTATTATTATTTATATTATTGATATTGTTATTTTGTTATATGTTGACCATTAATTACACCAAGATATCTGATTGAATTTAGTTTATGTAACAGAGCTTATTGGATTTAATGCGTAAAGTATAGTCGGATGTTTGGTGTTATGCTTTGCGAATATTTTTCAAATTCCAAGCCCCGTCTTGAAGCCCCAAATGACGCCACTGGTTCCATGGTTAAGCCATTTAGGCTAAAGGTGATGATGATTAAGTGAATGACAATGGAAGAATTGATGGCATGAAAATGGGGAAGGAAACGGGAGAATCGCAGGAATTCCACGGACATGGTGTTATCAACCATAAAATGATATGGCCTGGTATCGAACCAGATTCCCCTCCTAGCAGATATGAGCACCCTACCACTGAGCCACCGCCCTTATATTCTTTATCGTAATAACTCCAGTTAGAAACTCAGATTGGAAAGTACAAAAGGTGGAGATTGAAACATATATCATCAATCCATGCATCATGTAATTCCATTATACTCATAACTAATGTCATATAAGAAACTTATCCTCTAACCGTCTCGCGTGATTTTATTTTTCGGAAGAATCTGCTACTAGAACTTTTCATAGCTTTCTCTTGCAGAGATAATTTAACATCATATATAGCCGTATCTGTCCATTGCCTCTGACATAGCAAATGCCTTGGAAAAAACACATTGAGTGCAGCGTTCTGTCAAGGAAATGTACGGAATCTTCAATTTTCTTCTATTATCATCCATCGCACAAGGAGTCATTCACATGACGAATGCTTCCGTAAGTAGCAGCCTTTTAAGACTTCGCGAGTTCCTCAACGGAGAGAGAGAGAGAGAAAGAGAGATAACAGACTGAGTTAAAAAGGTTGAAAACGGGATAAAAGATAGAAATTACGTTTTCTTTGCTCTCCTTTTTTTCGCTAGTTTCAAGATCATTTCCGTTTCCGGCCTATTTTTTTGAACACGAGTTTGGTTACTTTTTCTGCTTTGCTCTGTCTCTTCCTTCTCCCGTTTTTCATTCTTCCCACCACAACCAAGTTGGGGTTCTATTCAGTCACCGTGACGACCGAATTTTACTTTCCCATTCCGTTTCCAATTTTTCCACCTTTTATCACTCATTATCTACCATTTTGTCGGGACCAATCAGGAGGCAGGACGTCCCCAATAGCACTAAATTGAACGGTAGACGTAAAGACCAAAAGTGGGTTTTACGAAGGGTAACGTTGAAAAAAGTTGGTGAATTCCTCTCCTAACAAAGTGATGGGACAATCCGACCAATCCACTCAATAGAGAACCGCGTCATCGCTCTCACACACATACACACACACATTCACACACGAGAGAGCAGGGAGTGAGTGAGTTAGAAGCAGAAGACGAGTGATAGAAGAAAAATAGCGAGCATTGGCTTTTAGAGATTGCAATAAGTGTAACTTTGAACCGAAGTATGAGAGGAACGCCTTCACTGCCGAATTGAGCTAAAAGCTTTTCTGATTGGACCTGTCAGCTGCAGATCACCCCAAGCTGGGCCAGTCTATGACGAGTATTGTAAGAAAATCAGCCACGCCATGGACACATCCTCTTCCGAACTTTAACGACGACATTCCAATCTATCATTCCCAAGGCCCCGTTCCTGTCACAGCCACGACCATCACATCTTGACAAAATGTCTTGGAAAGCCATAGAAAGTTGTAATCGGAAAATTGGATTAAATGCTTCGAACAAGACCGCATAGGAGCAATAAAATGGGCCATTTTTATCCGCAGTGTTCTTTTCTAAAGAATAAATATAAGGGGAGGAAAAGGGAATTTACTTAAGACGATCCTATCTTTCTTTCTTAATGGAAATATATTTGTCCAAAGAATCCGCCTACAATTATTCATTAGGAACATTGCCATAACACTAAATTCAAGATATATTTAACTGTCTATTAATGGATTTCTTATTACCCATCAGTATATAGTTACTTTTTAACTATTTGTTAATGGATTTCCAATTGCATTAGGTATACAGTCATTATTAACCTTTTATTAATGGATTTCTAATTACTTCTGAATATACGGTAAAGTTATTATTAAGTTTTATTAATTAATTTCTAATTACTCATTAATAAAAAGTCACGGACGATTATCTCATTACTAATGAATTTCTAATTAGTTCTAATATTCAGTTAATATTAATAATTTATTAATCGGTTTCTAATTGTCGTTTTGTATAGGCCTACAGTTACAATTAATCATGTATCAAGGAAATTTCTAACTATGCTTAGGCTACTATTAACAATTTATTAACGAAATATCTGATTACCCTTTTTAATACATTTACTATTAAACATTTATTAAAGAACTTTCTAATTAACTCTTTTTATACAGTTACTAATTGGTCTTACATATAGAGTTGCCATTAACTATATGTTAATAAGGGACCGAGGTGGCTCAGTGGTAGCTGATGGGTGTAGCCGAGCGGTCTGAGGCGTTAGGCTGATGATCGCGAGGTGAAGCCGATTGGGAGTTCGAATCCCTCTGTAGTAGCAAGGGTGGAATTTTAATTGTCCTCGGAGGCCGCGGTGGCTCAGTGGTAGAGCGTTCACCTCTGGTGCTTAGTGTCCCGGGTTCGATCCCAGCCCCTGCAAGTGAACTTTGTGGTGGACGAACACCGTGTGCGTGGGTTTTCTCGGGGCTCTCCCGTTTCCTCCCACTTTCTTCATTCCACCATTTCATTCATTACTCATCATCACCGTCTCCTTTAGTCTAACCGGCATAACCGTGGGACGTAAAATTCAAAGATTTCATTTCATTTTTAATTGTCCTCGATGTTTCTGTGTTGGTGTCTCTGTCGAGTCTAGTAGTAGAAATAGTAAAATAAGTAAGGAAGCTTTTCTTTTTTTTTAAAAAAAGTGGTAGACCTTTCACCTCTAGTGCGTGAGGTCCTTGGTTCTATCCCAGCTGCGTCAAGTGAACTTTGTGGTGGGTAAACACCGTGTTCGTGGGTTTCCTCGGTTTCTCACCTTTCCTCCCACTTTATTCATTCCATTATTTCATCCATTTCTCATCATCACTATCTTCTTTCGCCTAGCCAGTATAACCGCAGGACGTAAAACTTAAAGCTTTCAATTGTTTGAATGTTAATAAGTGTTGAGTTTCCTTTGGTTGTATATACATTTACTGTCAACCCTTTATTAATAAATCCCTAATTACTTTTGAGTATAGTTGCTATACATTATATATTAATGAATTGTAATTACCTTTGGGTTTACAATTATTATTAGCTATCTATTAATTGATTTATAATTACTCTTGTCTGTACAAATTATTGACCCCCTTCTCAATGGATTTCTATTTAACCTTGAGTATACAATTACTTACAATCGGACAGCATTACACTCGTTACAAAACTCTCTCGTAGGCATTATGGTTCGTGTAGGTGTCTTTGGTGTAGAAGACTCTTGTTCGAAACCAGAGAGAACAGCTCATGGATTGTATCCTACGTTAGGCTGTAGATCCACGCATATAACCTCGGTTTTGGAAGGGCCGTTAACTCTAAATCAATCAATCAATTACAGTAGTTACAGTTGATTAGGATTAGGAATTAGATTTCTGGGCTGTCGACATCTAAGGCCATTTAGCCCTTCACGTATACGAGGGATGACGTCCCTCTGCGAGCACACTATCCAATGAAAAGGAAGGATTGGAGGAGGAAGGAAGCTGCCTGTGACCTGTTATACATTGAAATTAAGTAAACGGACTAAAAACTTGTTGCTCAAAGTTACAGATTCGATTGGAAATAATTCCAGTCTTATGGTGATAAAAAAAACTGTTTCTTTTACCATCCTGTCACCTAGTTCTTCGTCACTAGTTGTTTTGTTTCATTGCATTTACATATGTATATGATACAGCATTAGATGGATTCATTTTCGCTAATGCAATCTAAACTTAACTAACAAAAACTAGCTCCTACAGAGGGTACGGCTAATCATATTGTATTTACATAAGAAAAGGAGGTACACAAAAGAACATAAACATTGGCTTCAAGCATATTTTGTATAATGTTTAATTTCCCCTTAAAAGCATTGTACTTTCAAATCTCAAATCTAGAATTTGTTAGCTTCTAATTCAAGGTTATTTATAAATGCGTTAGATTTTGTGTCGATATCGGAAATCGAACAGGAAGCACACGTGCTATTCATTCGACTACATGGAAGTAGCCCCGAGTAAGGTTTGGTGTCCCGGGTTCGATTCCCAGTGGGGACACTCGGTCGAAAATGTGTAACAGCTTTTTCAAGCTGCCCATCCTGAGTGTAGTGTTTTCCTGGGTTTTCCTCATTCACACCAAGCAAATACCTGAATGGTATTAATATTTAACATTAATGATCCGAGGCCCATTGCTTCCTATTTCATTCCCTTCTTCCTCCCCAATTCCCCGGCAGTGTGATGGCCGAGGTACACCATCCCTCAGAAGTGTGATGGGCTAACATGGCCATAGATATCGAAAGGCCAGAAATCCTAACCCTAACTAGATGTCGCAGTTAACACATTGACTGCCATGTATATGACATTTCATACACATGATGTCTCGTTTTGGACTATTCCATAGGCTAGACACACTAGGGATGCGCACGAGACCAGATTTGTGGCTGTCTCGTCTCGAAAATGTGCTGCAAAAGTGATGTCTCGACTCGAAAAAGTATATTCCTCTATTGGAAGAGCCGTGTCTCGACTCGAATTTTGTCAGGAAAATCCTGTCTCGACTCGTCTCGTGCGCATCCCTAACACACACAATATTTCTTATCTTGGCCCTGTGTATAAAAACTACATAGCTATACAGTTAAAGCAAAATTATACGTCCAATAAACAATTGTACAGTACAGCTAAAACGTTAACAATTGACTCAGATTTAATTCTTTTAATATATTATGCATATACATTTCACTCATAGTGGCTCGGTAACAGTGGCGTAAAAGAGACAAACCTTCATCTAAATGGTGGCAGTCAATTACTCTATTTTGTCTTGCCAGCAATGATGGGAAAAAGATTTTCCAATCCCTAAGTCATGCTTTGTCTGCCGAAGGAAAGCGGCTTTCAATGCTTAATAGTAAAACTTTTGTTCCTCGTAAACGACTGTGTATTTCTTTAGACAAAATACTAGGTAATATAGTTAATTCCTCAATGTTCCATTAAACAAAAAGATTTCAAAACGATTCGTTCGTTTATACTATTGTATTTTACACATGTTGCTACAAAATTAGAACATACAGTAACTGTGTGTAATCCCCACACTCATAAACAATGTCAGCCAATAGATAAATATGTGCATCCAAAATTTGAACCGTATTTCAATCTGTTAGTTAACTATGAGATACCATCATTAAGGATGATTTAAAGGGACAAGTTTTGGCGATAGATGTCACTACAGTCTTCGTATCTCTCTAATGTATTTTTTTGCTTTCACGAAAATTTACAATTTCTCTTACAAATTTCAACCTAGAGAGTTCAAATTTTTAGAGAAGGAACTTCATAACCTATCAAAGGCAACAATCCGTGCCGATTTTTTTTATATAATTTTCTTCATTGTTGAAATATAGTTTCATTGTTAAAGGTTTGGATATCCATTCCAACAAGTGACATCTATCGGCGAAACTTATCCCTTTAAACTAACCTTAAAATCCTACACAACAATACATGGCAGTCTACTTATTCACAGTTACACAACGAAGTTAACTGCTTGACACTCAGGAATCTCATTATAATTTCAATCCTGACAGCAAAGAAGAAATAAAAGTGGTTTCTTGCAGTAGTGCATCTGAAAGGTAAAAACTGGGTGGAAGCAGCCAGAACACAGACTATGCTAGACATATCATGAGTTACTTTTATTTTATACTAGCAGCGTTCACCCCGCTTCGCTGCGGTCACCCCGGAACGCAATAAACTTTGTTACTTAGATAATTTTTACTTTTTCGCTTTCAAATTGCAGTAAATGTTAACATTATAGCGCCTGTCATTTATGTTAACCCGCCGAGTGACACGGTCATGCGGGTTGCATATAAATACGTTTATTTTTATACCTATGATGAACTAACAAAGGATTTGTACGTTATGGACACTTGAATGGTCAATTATCTCAAGACACTGGTAATTAAAAATTAAAGTGATATGATAAAAACCATCTAGGGTCCAAATCCTAATAACCCCCCAAAAATGAAAGAAATTGGTTCAGCCGTATTAGCGTGATGAGCTAACAAAGGATTTGTGCGTTCTCTTTTATATAATAGATAATTTTATTATTTATTTTTTTAATGGATCCTGCAGAAGTTTTCAACTTAACTCTCTCCCGATGGATATTGTGTCTAGGCTGGACATTGACATTGTGGACCTGAAGTATTGTTTTATACATTGCATAACAGAAAAATTGCATAACTGAAATTATATCTAATGTTTTAAAATTTTCCAATAAAGAATGAAAGTAACACTTACTATAAACTTCCTAAAATATATAAATAATAGCTTCAATAATTTAGTCGCTCAAAAAACTGGGGGCCCTAGCCTAGATCCCCCACTGTTTTCTCGTGTATGAAATTACGATATCAATATTATCCAATAAGGAAAATATGCGTTTCGTTTAACAGTCTTCTAAAAAAATGTAATGTGACTGCTGGCATATTTGACACAGCAAACGATCCCAATGATAGATTATTAATTATTTAAATATTTGCAATGAGATAGGGTACTGTAATTGAGGCAATCTGAAGTATACCCGTACCTTCAAATAAACACAGTTTTAAATTTTGAAGATCCGTAACAGACCAGAAGTTGCTTTAAATATATATACGTATATATGGTCGATTTTATTTTACATTTGGTAAATAAACAAGAAAATAACAAATGTTTATTTCAACCATATTTTGTATAATGTTTCCTTTCTCCTTAAAAGGACATTAAAAATGTTTATTTCATGTAGACATTGTTATGGTCAAACTTCTGAAGTCATTGAATCGCAAAGAGAGCACTTCTTGAAATAACAAAAAGTTTCAAACAAGAGTGCTCTGTTTTCTTATGAAGTCCGAATATGAAGCAAAACTGTCCGTATTCCATTCTAAAAATTTCTTCCAATCTGATCTGAATTTGCTACTTCTTGTTTCCTAGTATATTCCGAGTAAGAAACAAAAATCACCATTTTCAATTTATAATTTGGACTTTCCGTCTGAACTGACCACTTCTGATCCTTAACGTAAGTTGAAAATGTTTATCATCCAATTTTAGGACAAATGAGATATCTTAAAATATTTGAAACAGAAGTTTACTTTGTCGCGTACATTCCAATTTGTACCAAAAATTTCTACTTTTTAGTTTAAAGATACGGCTTCCGTCTAGTTAGACTACTTCCGGTCAGTTTTTGAAGTTCAAAAGAGCATTCACAAGTTTGATATAGCCTATATATTTGATACCTCACTGTTTTGTGCTAATAAAAAGTAAGCCACATTAAAGTTTTGGTGTGGCTATATACTGCACAAGCCCGTATCCACGGGGAGGAAGGGGGCGGGTCCCCCCTAAGCTTTGGCTGGCCCCCATAAAATTTCACGGTAGGCTTGCAAATGAAGTATAATATAGTGATGAAGTATAATATGATTAGGTCCCCCCCCTAACTTCTACCGGGCCCCTCTAAATTTTTGGGCTGGCTACGGGCCTGATACTGCATCACTTAGAAAAGACATGTAAGGGTGGATTCAGAACTTGGTTGAGACTTGAACTATTCACGTTATTTGTCCATGTGTTATTTGGTCCATTGCAAAGCACCAGCAACTACAGATAAGTGATTTTCCCTTTGTGTGAGTTTGGAGCTCAGGTGGAGAAGGAATAGTGATTCCTCTTGTATATATCTTGTATATATTAGTGTGTGCCACAAATTTCAGTTAAATTGGTTTATCGTTAAACTATACAGGGTGTCTGAAAAGTCTTCAGACATAGAGTAACTCTGTTATTATCAGAGTTACAACAAAATATAAGAGGGGAAACCGTCTCCAAATATGATGTTTTCAATCAAAAGTAAAGGATTTTTTTTTTTTTTAATCGGACGAGTCGTCTGGGCTGTTCATTCTTTATACGCCTTTCAAATTACTGTTTGAAATGGGGGATGGCCATCGACATGTTAACGTAAAAGACAGTAACTTCATTCACTTATGTCGTGGGTCCAGGTAAATGGCAACGTTGCATTTTCATTTAACATTGGGCGCATAAAGAGAGTACAGCCCAAATGGTTCATCCGATTAAAAAAAAAAAAATCACTTTAGATTGAAAACATCATATATGAAGACGGTTTCCCCTCTTACATTTTGTTGTCACTCTGATAATAACAGAGTTACCCTATGTCAAGGAACTTTTGAAACACTCCGTATGTATAAACTTTGGGGATAAGTGTTGTTTGGTTGAAACTTGTAACCAAATATAATTACTCGTAAGTTGACATTGAAATGTGAACAGGAGGTTAGAAATAATTATTTAGGTGCACTTGAGAAATGTTTAGACATTGGCCAATAACAATACGGATCTTAAACTAACTAGAACTAGGTTGTTTTGTTTTTCAATGTAATGATACATAAGATTAAATATTATATTAACTGTACTGAAAAGTTTGTTTTATTTTTAACTGAGTTGCCCACACACTAAATAACTCCCCAGGGTAATTTTTAACACTTACAGTCTTTTGGGGAGACGGGGAGTTTTGATTTTTCTCATTACATAATATTTACTTGAGATTTTTAAAAACAAAATACTTGTGTTGTATTTCTTGTATAAAATTTACTTCTTACATTTGTGGCGTGATGATATTATTTTTTAAGTGAAGAAAATTATTTACAAGTTGGCTTACTGTATATTATAAAAAAAAATTAACACTAAGTACAGATTTATTTTGGATACTTTATAATTGTGTTATAGTTTCTATAAAATTCCCGAGCCTTATAGGGAGAATTTTGGTATTGGATGAAAGATGAAACTGGATTTCTTATGTTCATCCAACGTGGTATTACCTATCTTCATACCTACCTGCATTCACACTACACTGGCGCACACCCAGATTTTTTTGTTCGGAAGGCTACAAGCTTTCGAAGAGAGGTCCAATACTACAGCGTTTCCCAACCGGTGTGCCGCGAATGGTCCGCTGGTGTGACGCGAGGAAATCGAAATAAAATTATTAATTCGTGGCAATCAAATTGCAAAACATAGGGGAAAATGTATATTTGTATTTCACATTACTATGAATCTACAGTTTTAATTTTCATACTAGGTTACTTTTCTGTACACTTTTAATGTTGGAAAAAGTATTTGTTATCATTGTTATGACCATTATTGCTTCTTCATTGTTGCAGACTGTTCCGTGATATCATTCAATCTTTTCGACAAAGCAAACATGCATACAAATGTGTTTTAAAACTAAAAGAGATTTGTTTGTTCGTTCGTTATTTAGTGATATTCCTTCTTAGTGAAAGGTTGGATCCAGTTTTCGGAAAAGAAAATGTATTTTTTTAAAACCTGAGTCTTATATCTCATTGCAATTGTTTTCTATTTTAAATTAGAATGAAAAATAAGCATAATAATTTACCGAAAACCAGTCATCGAGCTTTCTTCTCTGTGAGAAGATCAGTAATCACAGAAATAAATTACCATGTTATTTCATATTTTCAAATAATAATAATAATAATAATAATAATAATAATAATAATAATAATAATAATAATAATAATAATAATAATAATAATAATAATAATAATATCTACATGAGTGTACCGCGAGAATTCAAGTTACACCTGTAGTGTGCCGCAAGTTGAAAAAGGTTGGGAAACGCCTATGTAGTGTTGAATGAGTATTATTATATACCCGAAAAGACGATAATTGATTGGAAACTAACTCCATCTATAGATTGTTTTTACGAGAAATCGTATAAGAGAAATCGTATAGATGAAGTGGAAGATCAAATGTTCATATTACATCAATCATTTCCTTTTTAAACAAAAATAGTTTTATTCAGAAAGAATACAAATGTATGTTGAGTTAGGAAAGTTTTTTTTTGGGGGGGGGGAATTCCGAACCCGGTGAACGCTCCCCCGTATGTGCGCCCTTGATACTACAGCAGTAGAGGTCTCAAATTTCTGTTTTAATAATTGTGTATATTTTTTTCTAGGCAGTCAAATATTCAAGTGTATATTTTCTCCAAGAGGAAGTTGAAAGTTATAGCCTATAATTTCAGATATTATAAGGGTAGGAAAAAGCAACTTTTAAACTCTGAATCGTACTGAAATTAAAATACAATTTCCTTACATCACGATGGTGCCAATTTCAGACTTTTTCGAACCAGGAATGTAACGATTTGAGAGCCGAGATGAGAAAAGTATTTTCAAATAGAGACGAGACGAGAAGCACCATAATTCTCATATCATTTTCAAGACGAGATGAAAAATTTCTCTAGTCCACCCAGGCCTTAGATCTCAAACACTGTTTTAATATTACGTCACTCTTACCAAGAAATCTATAAATTGATAAAGTCATTGTAGGAACACAATGAAGATACTTTATCAACTTTTGAAGGTATGAAAGTCATTACACAACAAACTCCAATAATAAATATGCTTTGAATGTTGTTATATCACACCTTTCGTGAAACTCTCGTGACCCGGTAGGATTGTACTAATTTCTAAATGAAATTAAGAAAGAAAATCAGGACATAAATTTGGTATATAAGTTTACAAAACGAAACGAGAAAAAACTTTCCGAGAACAGACGAGACTTCGAAAAAAATTACGACACAATAAAGCATTATTTCTTGTCTCGTGTCATCTCGATTCGGGAGCAACATTAACTCTGAAACATCTTAAGACCAGAGGAATCGAATTTCTGTTCTCTGTTTCTTTTAATGCCAGAGGAGTGATCCTGATGCATGTGGTCCTTGGTTGGATCCCAGCTCGCGTCAAGTGAACTTTGTGGTGGATAAAAACCGTGCTCACGGGTTTTATCGGGGTTCTCCCGTTTCCTTCCACTTTCTTCATTCCACCATTGTATTCATTTCTCATCATCACCGTCTTCTTTACCCTTGCCGGCACAAGCGTAGGACGTAAAACTTAAAGATTTCATTTCAGAGGAGTCATCATGGTTACTCCCAAACAGAAGAAATAGTCGTTGAGCAGTTGAGATTTAGCCTTAGGAACAACACCAGAAGAGTATAACATTATAACATGCGAAGGCAGAGTATAGTGCTGCCAAGCTAAAGAGAGTTATGAGGAGAATGTAAATATTGATTTAATTTACCCTTAGATTCTCTGTTATTCCGAGATAAAGTTTCTATTGCGAGATACATACTTGAGGTTGCTTAACTACATTTACTAAAATAGTGTAGATAGCATAACACTATGATATAAGCCAGAAAAACTAGGTGAAGAAAAGAATATGTAGCTAAGAGAATTTCAAATTTGAAAAAAGAAAACGTTAAATTATACTTTAAACTAGAATGTAACCAATAAGGAGGTATGAAGGAGCAATCAAGAAAATAAAGAGTAGTCTTGTTAGATAACCAGTATAAAATGACCTCTGGGCTTTATCTCGTGATTGTTAAATAAATAAATAAATAAATAAATAAGATAAATACTTGCATAACATCATCTTGTATATTCCGAAATGAACTACCTGTTTTCCTGTTGATTGTTATTTTTATCCATCTTAACAGCGCTGAAACCCCTTAGAGACACTTCCTATCCCCTTCAGTGATATTTGATTGCTAGGCTGGTTGGATTGGAGTTTAGTCTCGTGTTCAGCACCAGGCCATACAGGACGTGAACCTAGACTCAACATGGAATCCGAACCACATGAGCTACCACCGGGAATGCAACTCGGATTCTGTACACTAATCATATAGCCATTAGGAAGTAGTCTTTTCCACGAGATGAGAAATAAGGTTTTCCCGTCTCGTCTAGTCTTGTAGTTTTTGTAGATGTTTTGTCTCTTCTCGATTCTACTAGGATTCTTTCTCGTCTCGTGCCATAAATGTATATATAGTAGACACCTAACTAGCCGCTTTAATGTGGTAGAATAGCAGGTTGGATAAAAAGAAAAAAGTCGGATCCGGATTGGCCAAAGTGCTGTAATTTTCACTTCCTACCCACTTGTACCATAAAAAACACTTTTTATATCAAACCCGGTTTTATTAAAATTTTCTAACCTCTTAGTACAGACCACTGATTTATAATTGTACTGTACATTTCAAAAATAATTTCGTAAAAAGAAAGTCCAGAATATGAATATTGTACATAGTTTAAGATAAACCTAAGAATGTCTAACGTAATTACAGGAAACATGAAATAATGTAAAGCGTAATTAATAATGTAATTTCAATTAGCGTATTATCACAAGTCGTACGAACTACCCAGTAGCGGCTTCAGTACCACAGAATGAGAAAACATGATGTGCACTGTACATACATACAACTTAAAAATAAACAAAACACTAACGTTGATAAATGATTACACAAATGTGAAAACGAGATAAGAAACGAGATAAGAGGCCTAAAAAACGAGATAAGAAAATTGTAAAAGATTCAAAACTTACAACTTTCAGCTTTTGAAAATATTGAGTTGATAGATTACTTCTCCTGTCTGACACAATTGCATTTTTATGAAAATTATGCAAATCGAGTAGATAGTTGAAGAAATATTCCTAATTTTATTACGAAATTTCTCTCCCTTCATTTTATTTTGTTTATTTGTTTGTTTAACTAGGGCGCAAAACATAAATAAATAAATAAATAAAATGAAATCTGTGAGTTTTACGTCCCACGCATATGCCGGTTAGGCTAAAGGAGACGGTGATGATGAGAAATGAATGAAATGGTGGAATGAAGAAAGTGGGAGGAAACGGGAGAACCCCGAGAAAACCCACGAGCACGGTGTTTGTGCACCACAAAGTTCACTTGGCGGGGGCTGGGATCGAACCCGGGACCCCACGCTCTACCACTGAGCCACCACGGCCCCTAAGATGAAGATGGCGTAGGTTTTAGAATGATTAGGTGTATACGATTTGGAGATATATTTACATATTTATTTAGATGTTCAAAGTGTCTGGCGGTGTTAACTGTAACAGTATTAGTTGTTTGTATGAAGCTTTACAGTTGAAGAAGTAAAAATGTACAGGGTTTGCATAAACGATTCATTTATTTTGAAAATGTTATATTTTCAAAAGGATTACACGTGCATACATGAAAGATATATGAAAAGAAACACAAACTCACCAAATTTGTATTGTGTGGCAGCACGAATCCATTATGTTTCTGATCGGGTGTGGCAGTGTGAGGTTAGTACCTGTCGAAAACGAAGAAAAAGCAAGGTAAAAAAATCATCGTCTGGACGTGTGTCATGTCACCAAAGGGACACATATTGAACATTTGAAGAGGATGTATAAACTTGGTGAGTTTGTGGTTCTTTTCATATATCTGTCACGTATGTAATTACGCATAATACTTTTAAAAAATATAGCCTTTTTAAAACGAATGGATCATTTATGCTAATCCTGTATAACTAAACAAACTTACAATAAACATTCTTTAAAAAATTCCACTAGTAATCGCACTCAGTCCTATGATTTCACCATCTTAAAATTACATAAGACTTTCAAAGAACTATGAATGTGAAAGTGTAGTTATTTTATGAATAATACAAAGTTATCATTAACAAGATGGAGCTAAAGTTTGTTACTTGAAAACTAGGAACATAAATTATTGCTTGATCTCTCTTTAATAAGGAAGAAGTTTTATAAATATTCTGACGCTTAAATAAAAGAGGCATTTATAACTATAAGAGAACAACATGTCAATTTATAATGCTTTAATTTCACAGAGACAAGAAAGATTTTAAAAATTCGCTTTTCTGCATCAAATAATGGCTAGCATTAATGGCTACTTTAATAGGTTCATTAGCCTCGGGTGAATTCGCCCATTCTCGGCACCAATCGAGTCAACTTTATGAAGTTATTTTGTCCTTTCCTGGCAAACATTTTATTCCATTAAATTGACGTCACATTTAGCTTGTGTTTTAATTGGACGGACTCTGCTATTCGTAAATTACGGGCAATACAGTTTGTTTATTGATGCGACCCGAGAGTAATTAGTCCGTCACCCCCTCCCACTGGACGCGGACAGCGGAGGTGCTCATTAACTCGAATACAAGAGTGTTTGCTTCAGCCATCTTTGGCTGCGGAAGAGGAAAAAAAGTGAATAACTCTAAAATAGGGAAGAGTTGAAAAGTATGGGAAGCAATGATGTGAACTAACAAATAAACATTACTCACATTTTCAGTTGTTCGACGAGAAAATATATAGCATGTGATTTATAGCATACAATCCTTAGCTACATTCTGTTCGTGTTGAGAATCATAATTCTCTTGTACTACAGAGCAGTAAAGTTCTGCCTAGATAAACTAGACAGTTGCCGAGGGACCCTAGCTTAGGAGAGGCCTCCGGCTAGAGGACCAGATGGTACACATTGAAGACGCAGGACATGAAAAATAATGTAAGATTTTCCAAACAAATTACACTGAGAAAAACATGTTATCAAGACAGCTGTATATTGTAGAAATATACGGAATCCTAAAGTTTAGTACGTAAATTTTCACGAAGCATACATTATATATATGCTACATACGTATTGGCTTTTCCCGCTTAGGTGTTACATCATGCACCTGCAGGATGTCTGGCATTTAACAGTCTTTCGCATATTACATAGTATACGTATGTTACATATATCAGCTATATGTTATTTACGTCCATCTGCGTATGTGAACCTTACTGCCTATATACAGTCATATGGAAAGTACATATAGATGGAACACTTACAGGGACATTATTATAAAACATACGTTTTCAGTTATAACATTACGTTGGCTGCAGGATGTTATATATGAGGCGTATAGTTTCTAAATCCGCCATCTCCAATTTAAAAAAAAAAATAGATAAGTAGATTTACTGGTATTCCTTTCCATCCCCGACAGGATGGGAGAGATTTTTGTCATTTGGTAGTTATAATGAATGTCCAGAAAGCAGGAAAGTATTTCTAAAAAGAAAATTTTATCTCACATAAACTCTCAGTTATCAGTTTTTCCTGTTTCTCTCGAAACCTTTTATGAAGGAGATGGCGGATTTAGAAACTATAGACCTCATATAATCGTACTTTAAGTCCAAAAACTACAGGATTTACGCATGTCACATACGTTATTTTCTCTGTGTAGAAAATCATTCGCATGGTAATGTAATCTTATACCTATAAATGTATAATAATAATAATAATAATAATAATAATAATAATAATAATAATAATAATAATAATAATAATAATAATAATAATAATAATAATAAAGGGTAAACAGAATATATCTAGTTGGTGCTTCTCTGTTTTATGTCTAAGTTTGTTTGTCTATTTTCTAAAGCAAAATTAGTTAGGAAATAAGAGTAGTTTGTTTATAAGTGATCAAAAACGGTAACCGCACTCGTATTAATTAGCTAAAGGCGTTAGGTCTCTAATACTGTAGCCCACGATATAACACGAGACTAGAAATTATATCAGCTATATCATCTCTGTTGAGGTCTCGTATCGTCTCGGTTTTGTTAAAACGTTTTCTCGTTTTGACAAAAAAAAAAACTCACGTTTTGTAAACTTATGTTCAAAATTCATGCCCTGTTTTTTTTTTTTCTTAATTTCGTCTAGAAATTATCAGAGCCTTTGCATGTCATGAAAGGTCCTTCAAACGTGTGATGCAAATATTTAAACCATGTTTATTATTGAAGAGTGGCTTGCATATCTTTTAATATTGATAAATGCTCTTCATTGTTTTCGTATACTCATTTTATTCATGGTAGAGCGTTGGTTCATTGGTAGAGCGTTCACCTCTGGTGCTTGGGACCCCGGGTTCGATCCCAGACCCAACCAAGTGAACTTTGTGGTGGACAAACACCGTGTGCGTGGGTTTCCTCGGGGTTCTCCCGTTTCCTCCCACTTTCTTCATTCCACCATTTCATTCATTACTCATCATCGCCGTCTCCTTTAGTCTAATCGGCATAAGCGTAGGACGTAGAACTCAAAAGATTTCATTTTATTGATTTCTAGTCTATACCATGAATCCTGTAACTCTAAACTAATGTTAAAGATCTAAGACTTGGGTGAACTATTTGACTGAAGAAGTTTCCTGTCCTATCTCGAAAAAGATACGAGAATAGCCACGTTTCTCGTCTTCTGTCGAACTTAAAGTTACTTCTTGTCTCGTGAACAGTATTAGTTTCTATTTCCGGACTTGCTACTGAAAAATCCCATTCTAGTTCAAGTACTGACAAACTGTGCTTTCTATGCGTATAGTCCAAAGTTCGATTCCTCAGTAGAATAGTACGTCTTTCGTAAAGACGAAAATAGTATTTGGATACGCTTCAAATAGTAGTACGGCCTCGTTTAACCTTGGTCGTAAGACAGGTCATTAGATTTCACATAATGAATCGGAGGCTACTAATTATACAATGAGAATGCAATTACAGTCAAGTTAATTTACCGAGAGAGAGGATTAACAGGATCTTGTCTTGAAAAAAAAATGTTAGTTTTGTTAATTGTGGAACAGATAAAATAGTATTAGGATCGTAAACCATTAACTTAGAACAAAATTATTTAGGTGTAGAGCAAAGGGAAAAAAGAAAAAAAACAGATAACTAAGGGATAACTAACAACAATGATAACCAGGGAGTCTATCGGTCACCAAAGTCATGAAAAAGTCACGAAATCAGAAAACGCTCATGAAAGTCAAGAAATTTTGCTTTTGGGTCACGATTCTTTTTATCTGCACAAATGTAACTACAGTCTGGAAAATGTTGTTCTATAAAACGTCAAAATTCACCACCAAAAATGTCTATGGTCGGCTTTAGACACTACGAAATCGCAACCAAAGCGCGCTTCTATCGCATGGATGAAAATTCGGCCTAATTCGTACCCAAATTCGCTCTTGAGAATGTTGAACTTTTATGATTTGTTAAAGAAAAGGTCACGAAAAAGTCACGAAATTTCATTTCGGAATTTTAGTAGACACCCTGATAACCGATGATCTGAAAACTCAGATAATGTACAAATTTTCTCGTAAATGTTGTTCTTTGATCTCATTCAAAATATAACAATTTGTTGGTTATTTTTCTTTTGAATGTTAATTTAATTTACGTTATCAAATGATATTACAATATTCAGGAGATTAAATTAATTGAAGACGCAATTAAATTGTTAATACTATTTTTTTACTACTTACAATAAACTTATCTCTCGTCCCTATTTCCCGTGTTTTTTTTCTTTACTTTCCTCTGATTAATCATCATTTTGATTTAATCGTGCATGTCGTCCCGATATTACCAGTAAATCCAGTTCATTGTAACAAAATAAATAAATAAAAGAGCCTCACTAGTCCCAGAACCTGCCAAAAGGCAGAATACTTAATAATAATGGCATTATCTAAAATATGTCAAACATCACTGTGCAGGCTTTCGGTTCTCGAGATATGTACCGTCAAACTTTGAGTCATAGTTTCGAAAACAGAAAATCATACACCGACGTCATCCGATCAAAATCAAACTTTACTTGTTAGTGTGCTTTGACCTTATATATAATCGTCTGAAATATTGGGTCATGCAGCCTTGTAGTTCCTATTCCTAAGTAATGCACAACTAAAATTGTAAATCAATTTGTTGAACATAAGAAGAACGTAGTGAATTAGAAACAACTAAAGATCAGTTTGAAAAAAAGCAAATAAAAAATAAATGAAGAGTTATGTATTTCGCTTCTCTCAATACTATTCGATATAACATAATCCCAAAACGATACTGCTAGCATTTATTCAAGTAACTTAAGTTAATAAAGAGAAGGTTGATTCAAAAATTTCACAATCTAAATTGTAATGATTCGATTCTTATACAGTCACCTGAGGCAAAAGAAAAAAGGCTTGATTGCAAGTTTTCTTCTCTTTTGTTTTTCTTTTTGTCAACTTTTTAATTTCAATCTCCAATGCATAGCATTCTTGCCTTTTCAATCTCGTGCAATTAAATGATATCAATAAAAACAAAAGTTTAATTTCGCTTCTAAACTCTTAGACCGGAGAATAAAATATTTTAGCCTTTATACAAAACAATAGTTTAAATCAAAAGAAGCAGAGTAAAGTTGAAATCCTGAAACCACTTAACCCTAGAACGCAGAACATGGGTCAAAAATGACCCAGCAGTAATTTATGTATAGATTTTTGTCTGCAATATTTGTTGCACAGTAGTTTTTCTCCGTGACATCTTCTATTGGTTTGTTTACTATATAAAAATAATGTATTTAAGTTTTTGGTTTTGTATTTATTTTTTACATTTTATTATATATATTTATATACGTAGTATACATAACATGGGTTATTTCTGACCCGCGGTATATTTTAGTATTAGATTACTATTATATATTAGTATTAGTATATAATACTAATACTAATCTTTATAGTAGTATTAGATTAGTTCTTTACTATAACAAATTAGTATTTGTTTTACTGAAATGTTATTATATTTGTAGTAGTATTATTACTACTAGTCTTGTACTTTGAATTGGATTTTTTTAGAAATATATACACTGAACAGACTAATCTTATGGACCATGTTATGGACCCATGGACCCATCATAAAGACCCATGTTATGGAAACTAAGATACAATTCATGTCATGCGTTTAAGGGTTATATATATATATATATATATATATATATATATATATATATATATATATATATATATATATATATATATATATATATATATATATATATATATATATATTAAATCTTCACCTTCGTAATATCTTAATACGCTTTAACCTGTTCATTGTGTCAAACTTTTTTAGTGGGTTTATACAATAATACTGTGCGTAAAAATTTAATAGTGCCCTAAACTATTTAATTACTTAATTACAACTAGCTTAACAACCTGCACTCTCTACACAGAGCATCATTCACAATTCCCTTGTCATTCCTCACAACACTTGTACATGTCTCTTTACAGACACAGGTGAAAGACCGTTTGATAAAAAAATCAGCAAGGGGGGTACCATTAAGAAGAGATTTTTCGATAATTTTTGCAATATCATGCATCGTTTGCAAGATTTGAGCTTACTTCCGGTTGGAGTTTCTAATTTATGTATGATCAGTGTTTTCTTCCTTCTTGCATGCAATATGTAATAAATAAATACATTACATACACAATTAATTATAATGTCAATGATATGGTTCCTTGGGCAAAATACTCCAAACAACAAAGATTCATCTTAAATTGCAGAAATGGTTATCCTTCGTGTTTCATTATCCATAAAACGCACGTCTGAGAGATATGCAACCCATATATACGTCTATGTTGTTTTGGGATGTATAACTCGTAGGATACGATGCTTTACTTTTTAAAAATATTCAATACTTCCGGTGTACTCCTAAATATGTAAGAAATAACGGTCACGTTTTACTAAATATTCAATTAGAACTGGACAATCTACACAAAATTTGGAATAGACCAGTGAAAACGGCACGTTTCTAGCACTTGTTGTTTCTGAAATATCATTGTCGAAGTGATTGGAGACGAACATATAAAATTTTCTTTGGAGAAACGTATAAACCTAGCATTTTAATATATAGTTAGTCTTGTCAACTACTGTATGAATAATTCTGATTAAAGTATCTATTGTTTCCCTACATCACCGTTTAGTTCAGGAAAAGGAAAGAATACGAAAAAATAATTTAATCTGTCACGGTTCTGTACTTAATAGGTTAATGCAGACGAATGTAAAATTGTAGTGAGTGATGATAAAATGCAGTAAAGAAAGAAATAATGAAGAGATGAAAGTGCCACCTGAAAACTTACGGGAATAGTATTCGAGTCACAATGGTATAGTCTTGGATCGATTTCAAGATCTCGCGTAGCAGAGGCGAGTGTTAATCAAAGCGAGATATCATTGTTCTTAGGCAGGGGTGGAATTCCTCCATGAAAATGGCATTGGTATACTGCCATTCCCGGCAATACAGCCAGTGTCGCCCGAAGAAAATTTTCTAGGAGGGCCATCTCCATGGCTGGTATATTACGTCTGGTATTTAGTATACGTGGCTTGCTATATTGCTTATACATTTTCATGAGCCGTGGGGCAACCCTCTGCCCCCTTCAGACGCCCATGAATACAGCTGTTAGTTCGTGGTTAGCCAATCTTACACGCGTCTTTTAAATCTATTACCAACGAAGGTTCACAAGATATCCGAATTAGTTTGTATGTTATTCCACGAAAATAATGTAAATATTTCAGGAATATTTATTCATTTTTTCACTATTAAATACATTTGGGGAGGTGGATGATGCCATGAAAGGGACCACCTCTGTCCTTAGGATTTGAATTGGTGGAGTATGGAGGGAAGTAGCATTAGAAGAGCTACTGCACTAGGACACTCAAGACCAATTTCCACCACTGAGTGATTACAATGTATTTTTATTGATTTTTAAGCTGATTGACATGTCAAGAGTAAAAAGAGAAAATAAAACAAACGATTTTCAAAATATCCGTGATATAATCCTTGAACAACAAACAATGTGTATAGTTTTACTCTCCTTCCGGTCTCTCTCACGCTCTTTCTGTGTCCTTTCTAACCAATAACGCTTGCTATCCCGTCGCGCATTACATACGCATTATTTGTTTTATTTGTGTCGTGAAGTTAGTTAGTCGTAGTGATACGACGTATGTCGTTCAGAAACTTTCTGAGTTATCGACCTTCCACCAGATGGGTTTGTTGTTACCTGAATGAGCTGGGTTCTTTCAGGGGCAGAGTTCCACAGACTAACTAATCCGTGACTGCAAGGACGAAAAGTAACTTCAAAGAGCGGAATTGAATGAAAACTCTTTGTCTGTAGCAACAAGCCCAGCAATTTTAGACGAACTGAAATCTTCCGGAAATGGTTTGTTTCTTGTAAGCTCATGACCGAAATCAGAAAGGCTGATCATGGAACGTGTTCATACAACAAAAACGTCACTCTTTTTTTTTTCGAAATATACTCAACATTACACCAGGGAACATTAGGTAAGTGTTTTCCATTTTATTTTATTTATTTATTTGAGGTCGTTCCCTGATTTAAATTCAATATTTCCTTTCAGTACCAAGATTAAATAGAACACAAATCTACTGAACATATGTTATGTGAATCACATCAATTCGTACCGAAAATTCACCGCGAATCTCCCCTTTCGTCCCAATATGGGCTTCAATGACAAATTTTGTTCCCGTTTCATCAAATAAAAGCGTACTATTTTTAGAGTAAGTTAAGAACTACATAAAATTGAATAATTTAAGATTTGTCTAAATAAGAGCATATTGGAGCTTAACCGTTTTACTATTACAGTAAACTCACGATTATCCAAGATAGTTGGGACCGAGTTTACCTTGGATGTGCAAAACCTCTCATAATACGGATATCAGCTGTTATTAGGTACAGTAGGACATAATGTAAATGACAAAAAAAAAATCATTTTGTATACATAAATTGTTTATTACAGTACAATAAACTTATAAAAACTATTTTTACACGCGTGCAGCCCCGTACAAATCTTATTTTTTTTTTTAAAAAAAAAAAGAAGTTGGTAACTGTTTTTTTGGGACATGTCTTGGGTTCTAATTGATGCTACGGTGTTAGAGCGATAACACGATGACAGACATCTGAGACAGAAGAATTGCAACTTATCTGCTCGGCAATAGCCAGTATGCGCGCAATCCAGGCGCGCACTCAGAAATTCTTGTTATGAGGTCCAAGCTATAATACTACAAGCCACTACGTCTATTTAGTATCGAACGGCTATTATTCACCCGAAAAGACGTTAAGTAATCGTAAAATAATTTCACCTACATTTTCAGGTAAACAATAACAGAACTAGATTGTGCTTTTATAAGGGAAAGCTACATAGTTTAACATAATCTGAACAGAAAGTGCATTCTACATATTTAATTTCTTCTTCCAAATTGGTTAAGTAAGAAATAATGAAGGACCGAAGTTAAACCTTCGCCATACGTCATTAGATGATTTAATGGTTTAGGCTATTTATGCAATATTTAATTGTTGAACTGTTGAAACTATTTTTATTTAGGCCTATGTGGTATGCAGTTATTTTCGATTCAGAAAATTGTTTTCCATACTGAAAACTAAGGTACTTTCTATATATGGAACGCTTTTCCCAAATATTTGATTAATCGAATACTATTATTTCTGTTACATTATTTCTACCTAGTAGCGGTTCTTGAAGGAACTATCATCTCTAAATTTTTAAATTTTATGGGTACAAGGGAAGTGAAGAAAACTTACCTAACTTCCTAATTTTTGTAAACAGCTTTCTGAAGCTCTATGAAACTTTCTTACGTTAACTTGAAGCGAGAAAATGTTAATTCTTACTGATGTGACTTTGCTCAAGAACAGCCACTGTTTATTCCTGTAAGAAGTTTAGTAAGTGCATTTGCATTTCATTGTACTCCAAAACTTTGGTCTGTTAAAATGAAATACTAATAGTTCTTTGCTATGAGTGACATCTGTGTTCATTTTGGTATAAACATGGATTAAGAAATATGGATGATATTTATATCTTTTGATTAACGCTAATTATTCAACAGTTATCTCCAGGCAGAATTTAAATTCCCTATCACTAAGTCCACAATTCTAGGAAAACCACCTCGAAGGTGAAATAGGCCATCATAAATATACAAAACGAGACGAGAATTTTTTCTGTAAATCGAGACGAGGAAGAAAAATTCTGTCCATCAATATAGACGAGACTTTTACAAAATTTGTCGTTTCGTCTCGTCTTGTGGGTAACATTAACTACAATACACCATAACTCATTTTTTATTCAATTACAGAAGCTATTTTACTCTTGGATCAACTGTAATTCCATTGTACAAGTGAACTCCTTCGTGGCTAAGCGGTTAGCGTACGCGCCTTTGGCGTCGGAGACCCAGGTTCGATTACAGGAGGGAACTCATGTGGTTTAGATTCTGTCCTGTAGTCCTGTTCCAATAAGTACGTCCTGTCTCATATAGCCTCCCTGCCGAAAGAGACGATAAACTCAATATTAACTCTTAAGTCGATTGTACAAGCTTTGCTTTTAACAGACTCAAATCTGATTCAAAGTACTCGCCGAGGGAAAAAATTCCTTTATTGTAAAAACAATATTAATGTGTAACAGTTTCGCTAACCATCCACTTTGGCTACACCAGACAGGGTACATTTAGTTGTACTGCGATATTTTCAAATTTGAATTTTAACTAGCTCAGAATTTTGTCCAATTTTCGTAAATTTTTGTACAACCAAGAAAAAATTTCTACGATTCAAATAAACAAAGGATGACCATTTTCAAAATCTGGACCACTTCGATCACCTATAGTTCAAATTTGAAGATGTCGCACTGAAGGTGATCCAAGTGTCCATTAAAATGGCCCTCCCTCGTTAATTTGAATGATACAATTATTTTTTTAGGCAGTATAAAAATGTACAAAAATTGGACAAAATTCTGAGCTAGTTAAAATTTGAAAATGTCGCACTACAATTACATGAATCCCATCAGACATTATCTTCATCAGACAGTGTCTGATGAAGCCAAAGTGGATGGTTGACGAAACTGTTACACATTAATATATATATATATATATATATATAATAAACGATTTTTTTTTTTTGGTCAGCGAGTAGTTTAAATCAAATTTAAGTATTAGATTATTTCTTTTCGGACGATTTCTCAAAAACGACTGAGGTTATTTTTTTTAAATTCATATTTCATAAATCCATATTTCATTAATAATCTCATACAGGTGCGTAAATAGCTTTTGATAAAAGTATTAGTTTATTCTTGAGATATCATTTTCATTTGTTTCTTTTAGAATTTCCTGAAATCTCATGCAATTTTGCAGATTTTTCATAAACAAATAGTTCATTAATAACCCTAATACATGATATAAGTCACTTTTCATTAAAAAAAAAAAAAGACCAGAAGTAGTAGTTTACTTTTAAAGGTGTAGGAAGTTTAATGAAAAACATCTTATAATTTTGTTTGCATTTCACAAATAAAATTTTCAGTAATAATTGCATTGCAGTTAAGAAGTAGAAGCGAGAAAGTTTACAACGTATTACCAGATGTGAATGGAAACGTACCTGTGTCTTTAGTCTTCAAAAATAAGCGATCGAACGAATTATTCCAATGAGTATAAGGGTACTCAGCTTATATTATACAGAATTTCATCAGATAACTTTTTAAAAATATTTAAAATAACCTCTAATGTGTTTGAGCACTGAATTCTTTACATTTACGGCTGAGATTGAGCTACAGATATATATAAGTGTAAAGCTTAATGTGTAAAGTTTCAGGAACTCTATATCCTAACATTTCAGTGTTTAATATTCAACTTTATTATTATTATTATTAGCTTTTAGTAACGATAGGAGGGGGGGATGGTGATCGTAGAAGAAATTGAATTTAAGATTTCAACTGATTTAGACGTTTCCCATCCCTTATGTGGCCAAGAAAAGAAACATTTTTAGATGTCTCTCAGTTTATCCATCTGTTCCGAAATACGTACACTCGCGTAGAAGCCATATTGCTTAACGTACTAGAACCAAATTTTAAATTTGATATTTTTGAAGATTCTTTAGAGGAATTTTTCGAATTCTTTTCCTACTCCAAGAAGTAAGAACAGTTTACTCGAGGATGAAAATCAAAGTTTGCTATTTTCTCACAAATGGCTCTAATGAATCTGTTTATATTGTAATATTTTGTGTAGGTAGAGTCAATAATGGACCATTAATCTAGCCCTTTATTTATTTATAAAAATACCCGATTTATTTATAAAAATATAAAATAGTCTTTGTGGTTTACAAAGTTAATATATCAGAATCTCCCTTATAACCAAGGGTAAAGGAGGTAACCTTTCACACGGGAACCCCTTCGCTCATGGCAGACACCAGGATGTCTTGTAGCGACCAGGTTATGGTCCTAGGAAACCCCCTCGGCTCATGGCAGCCTAGTGAAGTATGTTTTGTGTTGAGGAATCCCCTTCGCTTCAGAGCAGCCTGCAGGGATTTTAGGATATGTAGAGTCCCTTAGTCTAGTGTGACCTCCAAGAGCTGTTGTGGGTGGCGATCAGTGGTCAACTGATGTCTCCTTCCTTTGTGGTTCCTCTTTATAGCCCCTCTTCAGGTGGCTCGTCCTCTTTCGGTTCCCATTGTGTTGATCTTCGTGTTATCCTGTTCTGTGTATCGTCTGCTTGTTTGTAAACTTTAGCAGGTGTCGTCCATAAACATGCGCTCATGTTGTGGTGTGGGGATTCTTACAATATTTTCATAAACCATTAGCAACCGCACAGTATGGTCTAATTCGTCTTTCTATAAAATCTATATAACGAAATTTACTCTTCCGGGTATATTGTTTTTGGAATATTTTCTGAAAAAGAATTCAAGTGGTTTTGTTAGTATGTTTTAAGTAAATATTTTATTAGCAATCCTACAATCTATCGTAAATATTTTTTTCCTGAAGAAAAATTACAAAGAGTAGCTTACCCTTGAAGTGAAGTTTTTTCGGAAATTTTTAAAGAATCATTTGAGGCGATTTTATTCATATTTTACTGTTAAGTGGTTCCTTATTAAAATATTCACAAGATTCAGTTTACTCTTGGCGTTGAGATTTTTTAGGTTATCTTCCAAAAAGATGATCAAGAGATTTTATTCTTATTTCATAAGTAAACATTTCATTAATAACCGTATATGTAAACCATTTCTGCTGTTAAATTCCACAAGTCCTTGTGTGCTTTTGGTGGTGTTTTTCCAGACTATTTTCTCAGACACAGCTAAGTCAAACTTGTTCATATTTCATAAACAAATCTTCCATTATTAAACGTATAATGAGAAGTAAGCTATTTCTTTTGAAAAGTTCGTAAGGAGTAGCAAATTTTGGGTGATATTTTCCTCAACTCTACAATTTGGCGTGTGTTACTTATCCTTCACGTTGGTGATACTCGTTCTTCCTTTTATAAGAAGTTATAGTTTTCTATGTTCAACAATAGTATATTTTGCATATTTTGTTCAAGTATATTTTTTTTATTTATTTCAACAGTAGTTAAGTCAACAGAATTCATATACTCTTCATAAAAGTGATATAACTATATTTTTTATCTTAAGCTGGTGTCACACATATACATACAAAAGTAAACAAAAATGTTATAATGTCATATTCGGTTCTTTTATTTGAAATCTTTTGAGAAGGCGTTTGAGTCTACATTATTATTAAATAATTTATATAAGAGAAACATATCATGTAATGCTCATCTTTGTCTAAGATTTGTTGTTTCAAAATTCCTATTAAATGAATGACAATTTTCAGTTTTGGAAAAAAAGTTCGCTTGCTTATAAATAAATTACCGTAGAAATTCGAACTATATTTGTTTCTATGTTTAAGAAATTACTTTTTATGTCTGGGTTCCATTTAAGGGCCATAGGATTCAAGTTGGAGTGAATTTGTGTTTGAAACAATCTTTGAAGATTAGCTAGTTTAATAAATATTATGTTTTATAAAATGATAATGTTCTATTTATTAACGTTCACATTCAATAAGTCCTTTTTGGGGGGGGGGGGGCAAGGTAACTATTGCTTTCTCAATCTGTTGAAGTTAACTACAGTCATTAACTGATTAGATACAATTAAACAGTTGGAGCTCCTTCGTGACTGCATGGTTAAGTATAATTCTTTGACACGGGACAGAAGGGTTCTATTATCTTTGAGAGCTCATGTTGTTCGGATTCCACCTTATGCTGTAAGTACACGTCTTACGGAGTCTCGTTACGGAAAGAGACGTTAAACTCTTGTCCAATCCCTTCTACCCCTCCTAAAGAAAAGACTAAGAGAGTTTAAGGTTATCAACATCTAACAATATTTGGGATTTTTTCTTTTTATAATTTCAGGAAGATTGTTTGTAAATATTAGAAATTGTAGAAGTCCTCAACTTGACCTTTGTGAAATACCAGAAAGTTAAAAGTTTTCAGATGATTAATGTAATGGGCCGATTGAGGGCGAATAAAAGCTGCGAAGTCGCTTTTAATGAAAATCAAATACACGATCATGGTCCATAGTATTGTAACTATTTTACTTACTAGTATTGGCTAATGGAAACACTACAATAATCATCACCATTTCATCAGATGCCTTTTTATGCATAATTTTGAAAATTGTTAAAAGAAGTTTTAAAAAGACGATAAATCTACATTTTTTTATATATTTATACATATTTCTGGACATTACGGGCCTCTCCACGTATGAGGTATGACGTTCATCGGCGAGCACACTCTCCGGGAAAAGGGAAGGAAGAAAGGAGCAATTTTTCTCTATGTTAGGTACCATCCCGGCATTTGTCTGGTGTGAACCAGGAAAGACCTCACTCAGGGTGGCTGGTCTGCGAAAGCCGTTACACCTTTTCGACCGAATATACCCACGAAATAAATCTACAAAGATGGTGAATCTCATTAGTAGTTGGTTCAATTGGACTTTAGAGTCTCTTTTAGCATCGAGACTTGAACCTACAGCTTAACGTATGATCCAAACTACATGAACTCCCACCGGAAATTGAACCCGGCTCTCCCGCACTACCGAAAGCACGTACTCTCCCGATAGATCCCAAAGGAATCTCAATCTAATAAGTAAATGTAAACAGTAATGTAATCACAAGACGGAGATATTCTGATTAACTTTTCTCCTATGGTCAACTCATCAATTCGTATCTAATTTCTTACTACTTTTCTGTAATTATTATAATATGTTAGCTCCTAATTCGGATAAATTGACTTTCGATGTTTTTACTACGACTTACCTTTGAAACCGTTCAGCAAAAGTTAGCGAGTGAATCAATGACTTATTCGGGAATAAAGTTAAATCACAAGAGTGGAGACTCTGTGTTCTTAATTAAATTGTGTCAGATAAAGTTTTTATTCTCATGATGAATGGCAGAAAGATAGTATGTTTATAGGTGAGAATATGCACTAGATAACAGTGGAGACTGTATTGTCTCAAAACCTCTCGTCTCAAAAAGGTATTTGTTTCTATCTATGTATTTATTTCTCAGCCCGTATTTTATCATGAAAGTTCTATCTTATATTGTCTCGTTCTGTCTCGTTGATAAAAGATCTGCCTTATAATAAACATTCTCGTACATCAGGCACAATAGCATAATATTCCCTTCTGTATTTATTCTTACTTTTTTCTAAAATTCATCTCCCCACGAAATGCCATGCAGTTTCAATGCATCACATTTATATATCCCTTAACATACAAAGCGTAAGTCATAAACGTTGTTTTCCACGATAGGATCTACAAAGGACTTAATTTTTTTTCTTCTGTCTCAATTGGTTGTTAGGTAAATTACTCAAATTAGTTATTTTTCTTTTTTTATTTATTTTGAAACTAAATCTAAGCATAGTTTGTTCAACCATATTTTTATTATTTTTTTTAGAGTGGAATCATATATTTTTATTATATTTGATTTATAATGTACATATACTCAATAATGTGCTTTTACATATAATAACAAAATATATAAGATAATTTAATTGTAAAATAATAACAATGTATGCTATTAATATTTCAACAATATTTCAATATTACTCAAATATTACTTTGTATTTTTTAACGTAAAAAAATCTATTCATCACACACTTCTACACCCAGCACTCCATTTTCGACAACGACAAACACATTCAATGTTACCAGAACACAGAACAGGAACTGGAGATCACAGTTTAGCACTATAATTTTTTTAAAAAAAAAGAAAAGAAAGAAGTCCGTCTAATTTCAATATCTTAGGCAAATCTTTTCGGAATTAGTGATAAAAAAATTGAAATAAGAATATCATCCCAGCGAAGAAATATAAAGGGAAATAGAACGGATTTACTTAATATACTTAGAAAAACAAATCGCTGTCCATCACCATGTTTATACTACTTATTTTAAGTAAAAAATTTCATCCAGCTCTTGTACTGATGGGAAGGATTTTAAAATGCTGACTGCATTTCCTCTCTGTATTGCTAGGCTTATTCGTTGTATTAAATAGTGTTTACCTCTTGGGTCACCTGACTTCTTAATTAAAGTTGATCCTAACTCATTCAAAAATTCACTGGCTTCTTTGCTGAAAACCCCCATCGTTTCTGTAGCAAAGGCAACAAAAAGATGATCTTCTTTCAGTCTGGAGTACTTTGTATGTTTACGTTTAGCGGCTGCTTCTGCTGCATTTCCTGCTTCCTCACAGGTTATTGTTATGTATGAAGGAGCGAAAGTATCAACACATGTTACATCCCATACAAGACTTTGGCCCTTTTTCCAAGGAATTAAAGTTAATCCGTCCGGTCTTTTACCATCATTTCGATACAATCCTTGTGGCTCAATGATGCTAGTTATATTTTATTTATTTATTTCAACAATAGGTAAATCAATACAATCCTTATACTCTTCTTCCTAAAAGTAATATAACTACAATTTTTAATGTTAAGCTGGTACCGAATACATACATACGTACGAAAGTAAGCAAAAATGCAGTAATTTTATCAGATATCTAAAAATATAAGTCTAGGGTTTTCGAAGACTATGCTTGATGTGTTCCGTTACAAGACAACCGATTTCTCAATGAAAATAATCCAGTTCATAATAATAAGTCATCCAATTGCATCTTCACTTCTATTATACAAGCATGTTAACTAGAAACAATTGTAAACAAACATCATGTATGAACTAGAGACCTGCACGGGCCGAATTTTTCGGCCCGAGCCCAATCCAGCCCGAATGTACCTAGGCCCGGCCCAGCCCGGGACCGAAAAGTTGAGATTTTCGGCCCGAGCCCGGCCCGGCCCGATAAGTTCTTTTAAATTCTTGGCGCAAGCCCGACCCGGGCCCAATAAATTTGAAAGTTTCATTTTGTAACTTTTTCACGGGCACACTTCTTCAACGTTTGCCTTTATTCTAATTATCGTTTAACGAAAGTCAATAATTATTGAAGAAGTGGAATTAATCGGTCCAGCCCGGCCCGGCCCAAAGAAATAACAGACTCGGCCCGCCCAAGCCCGGCCCGTGCAAGTCTCTAGTATGAACTGCTTCTGATGTCCATTTCTTCTATCATTGAGTGCCACAATATCGTAAGCGTTACTCCTTCAGCTGCAACAATGGAAAATATGTTCAACAACTTATAACTAGGATATCATAGCATTTGTTGTTTTTCGTTCTTTTTGTGTGTAAAACTCATCACTTCGAACAAACGAAAACAGAGTAACAATGATTAAACTAAAACATTCAGATAACAACTTGTGCGGAAGTAACTTCATTCATTCAGAAAGTGGGTTTACAGAAAATACCTACGAATTAATATATAGTTAGTGTGCGCCCCTTTGGCATAGGAGGTCCGGAATCGATTACCTTCAGGAGCTCGTGTGGTTAGAGTTCCACGTTAAGTTGCAGGTCTATGCTTCATATGGTCTCAATGCTGAAATAGACGCTAAATTCAAACCCAGCCAAAAAGCCTAGAAATTAAGCTGAATGACTGTTTCAAGTGAGATTCAATCTTTCGTTCTATCAATGTGAACATGCAAAGATTTCGTAAGCCTTTCTTCAAGATGTGTAATGTAATAGTATAATGAGTAAGAAACGAATGTAAGGACAGAAGTACACTTACATACTTCAGAACATTAGTAGAAAACTTTTACATGCATTGTTTCCTGTTTCCATTTTGTAGTGTACTTTCTTTCTACCCGAACTGATCAATTTACAAATTGTTTGTAAAACATTTCTTAAATGAAACTTTTTAAAGCTCAATTTAGTTTCGCTGCTTTCTATTTCTGAAAGTAAAACCACAGTGATACATCTGTTGGAATGCATTTTAAGCTCTATATTTGTAATTGAGCTTCGAGTAGTGAACAGAACAAACCTTCTCAGCGGTTAAAATTTAAAACTTATATAAGGGGTTCGAAAATTTTCCTTCTGATCTATAGGCGCCAGTTATGTAAAACATTTAAAAAAGAAATAACGAAATGAAATGATGTGGGTAGTATAGTGTACTTGAAGAGATAACAGAATATTTTTATATAATATATATAAACACTACCAAAAGGGTTTTATTGGAGTAAAAACATAGTTGAGATCACCAACACCATAACATTGCAAAAGTAGCTTATTGCGTACAATACATATGTGCGTGTGATATTGAGATCACTGATGTGATCCTGATTGACACGGAGTTCATATTCTCGTTTTAGAGTTAAGCCTGTTATGTGTCCATTTCTTTATACAATGATTAACAAAGAGTTCATATAAGTGTACTTACAGTTCGCAAGGGTCCATGATTGTGATTGCCACTACACATATGCTAAGTACTAACACAAGAAATAGTCAGAACGAAAACTAAGTTCGTCGGATATTCGCTGAGTGAATGTCGCTGAATGGATGCTGCTGAATGAGTGATCTAGTAAAATTTGTTTAGATTTTTATTGTCACTTTCTGGTAAACATCAACACTTTCGTTTTTTATTTGTGATTTCATATTGGCGGAAGTTGCAGGCCATAAAGACAGAATTGTTTATGAAACACTTTTAGCGAAGGCCTTTCGTGTTTTCCAATAATGTATATTTACAATTTATCTTGTTTGTTAAGAAAAAATGTTTTTTCTATTTTTATTTTGGAACAAAAAGTTAACTACATATGTGATACAATCGGTTCCTGCCTTTATTTCTTGTTCGGAGGATTAGGTGAGTTCTTGAATTTGTAATTTCGCTTTTGTATCCCTCTTAAGGAACGTCTATATGTCTTCTATTTATTACTTGAGAACTGCCTTTTCTCACAGTCATTCTGAAATAATTCGCCAGTTGAGACTGCTTCAGATCCTGTGTTTTAATATTTGATGCCACACGTTTCGAATGTGGAAGGAACAAAATTATGCTGAGTCTAAAGAAAAACTACAGACACACACACAGTGTAGAATAAAGCGGTATAGCAGGCCAGTGGTACCCAACCTTTTTTTTGACTTAATGTCACACTTCACTGAACACCAACGACATCCTCGCGACACACTTATTCGATTATTTTATTATTAATAATAGTGTAAACCTGTAAGTTTCTATAAATTAGTGAATCTGTGTTTGATTTTAACGAATTAAGTATTTCATGATCTTTAAATTCTAAAATTTTGAGACACATTCTACGACACTTAAGCTACACACCGGTTGGGAACCACTGTAATAGGCAATTCTCGTAATTCAACGGAACTAAAATCTTTGAAGTTTTGAAAGTACATTGGAAACTTCCAACATTATAACAATTTATTATAATTTGTTTTTAATACATCCAATAACATAAAAATCAGAACTAGCAGCAGCTAAAATTGGGGATACAACGTAAAATAAACAAAATAAACTAAGCGAAAGACTAATGCCACTATTTCATGTCGCCATAGCGGCCTAGATGGCGCCTATTTTTGACGGCAAGTATTAAAACAACATGATTTTATTTTCTTTAAATAAAGTTTTGCGTCAGTAAATAAAAAATAATCTTTGAGATTAACGACGTAGACTTATTACGTGATTGAATATCTAATTATATTACATACTAACTGAAATACTCATTCTTCGTATGGAGGGGGGGTCTGTATTTGGAATTCAATGCCTGTGGGAGTATCACCATTCATCTCAGAGACCGAGAAAGTTATGGATTTGACATTAACATCGGTCATTTTGGATTAATATTTACATGTCTCGGTACCCTCCCGCGCAGGTAAACTCCGGCCCGTATACAATGGTAGCTGAATTTGAAAGTCATCGCTAATGGAAGTGTCACCACTGATCTCAGTGACCACAAAAATTATGGATTTGACACTAATATCGGTAATTTTGAATTATTTTTACATGCCTCGATATCCCTCCCCTGGTGTCCCCCGGTCCGCAGCGGAATGGGGTGAATTGAGAAGTTAATGCAATCAAAGTTTCACTATTGATCTCAGGGATCGCGAAAACTATGAATTCGACACTAATATCGCTAATTTTCTACTACTTTTACATGTCCCGGTAAGCACCTTCCCTGAGACCCCTCGGTTCGAATTTAAAAAAAAACGCTTCGCCTTGGTCTGGGGGCTTGGACCAAGGTCCTCTTGACCAAAATTTGGTAACTCTCGGTCCACTTGTCAGGTCCTCAGGCCGCACAGACAGACATACAAACAAAATCTTTATTTTATTTATATTAGATATAATATTGTAGTAAGATTTCCGTAAGGTTGTAATTGAAGGTTCGAAGGCTATTTGCAGAGTATGCATTTTGTAGTGTAAAACTTAAGTTGAACAGAAGTGATCCAGCACGTGGAGGAATGCATTATGATGTCATAGTTCAGTTCAATGTAAAAGGTGATGAAATGTTATCAAAGACCTGAACGAAAGCCTGCCTGGAAGTTGGGAGTAGATGGGAGGTTTTCACATTTTGGATCTCAAATGGATTTTATCCGAAAGGTAAGTGCTTATTTAAGTAATACAAAAGTTTCACTGGATTTTCTAGGGAAAAGTTTATTTGAAAACACTAGATTTGATATTATTTACACATAAAAACAAAATGTCTTGGGATATTATTTTTCCGCACTAAATTGTTCCATTTTGTTTTTCTTTTTTCTGTAATTGTACCTGAAGGAATTGCATTATATTTAAAAGCACTACGAAGTAAATACTACAAAATTTTAACGTTTAACATAAAAAGAAATCCGAATCGATAAATGTCATTATGCTGAACAAAATGCTATAGATGAGTGTATAAGTTGATGCGTAGTTCTCGAGAAAATGGAATCAAACTAATTTGTTTGTAAATCTAAAAATTGAGGCTATAAGGAAGCCCACATATTAAAGTGAAACCAAATTGAAATACATCTTCAACAACTTCTACAATATGACAAGTCATGGAGCATACATAATTTTCTTTAGAATAAAGAAAGCTTTGAAATGATGTCACATACATATGTCACGACTCATAAATTCTTGGAAAATTATGGTCTAAATTCAGATTTTATTTAATGCGAGACAGTGTTGATTAGATATGGGGCGTCTGTGGAGGGCTCCAGGGTTAAGTGCCTACATGAAATGTATTCCAAAGAGGTCTACATGTCATGGGATATACTTTTGTCAAGTTCCATTGAGATAAATTAGTAGATATGGAGACAATTTTTAAAAAAAATATGAAAAAATAGGGAAGTCCTGCGCGTATCGAAATTTCCTTAACTAACTCTATGGCCTATGAAACTCAGAGCTTCAATACTACATTCACAAAAACTCTTCATTGATTTTTGTTCGTAACCAATTGGACGGGTTTTCACATTGTATTCCAATTTGTGTAAGTTCTATGCTAATATTGTCCTCCCATCTGCGCCTATTTTTTCTAATAGCCGTTTCCCGATCAAGTTTCCAGTTAAAATTTTGAAAGTGTTCCTACTTTCTTTCCTTTTGGCTACCTGACTTGCCTATGTAAATCTCTTAGACTTAATAACTCTAACAATGTTTGGTAAACGATATAAATTATGTAGTTCCTCGTTATGAAGTTTCCATCATTCAACATCCCGTTTCTCTTGGGTCCGAATATTTGTCTCAGGATTTTATTTTCAAATATTTTCTGTCTGAGTTCTTCCTTTATAGTAAGCGATCATGTTTCGCAACCATACAGTATAACAGGTATAACTATCGGAGGTAGGCCTACGTATATATATTTTAAACTTCAAATTCTTCGACAGGATTCGCGAAGATAAAATATTTTGAAGTGAATAATAACATGATGGCCTCACTTTTAGTCAACATTTAATTTCTTTGTGGATACGGTTTTGCTGTGTTAATGTTCATCCTAGATATTTGGAAGTAGTTACTTTGTCGAAAGTATTATTTGATATTTTAACGTACCCATGATTTGCAGTGTTATGGTTACAGCGACTTTCCATGCATTTAGTTTTCTCTGTATTTATTTCCAATTAAGCCCATGTCCCTGCAAGCGTTTAATAAAACCCCTGTATTTTTTGTATTGTCCACATATTGTTTCGTATCTAATTTACATCATCACTCCTAATTATCTTAGATCACAAAAAGATACTTATTTTCATTATTTCACGTTGACCTCAAGCACTAAAATAATAATAATAATAATAATAATAATAATAATAATAATAATATTAATAATAATAATAATAATAATAATAATAATAATAATAATAATAATAATAATAATAATAGTAATAATAATAGGCTAATAGCTATTTTTGCTCGCTGCTGAAAATACTGTACATATCTTACAGTCTAACTTGGCAATTGAATTTTTTTTATCAATTGACTATCAAAAAAGAAACATAAAGAAACGTAAACCTATTTCTTTTGAGTTTAGAGTGCTTAAATGAATCGAAAAAGTCGCTGGGGCACTCCATTATTTGAACAAGATACATAAAGAGTTACCTTCTGCTGGGGATTTGTTTTTATTTCACAAAACTTTCTTACCCTTCCCTTCCTCGCATCTTGGAAAAAGGAGCAAGTTTTATAATGTTATGTTGTAACAAATATAGATTGATAGGATCTTGAAATGAGAGAATAGCTTCGATCTTCTCAAAAACTGAAAATGATTAGTACCGAAGGATCCTTTTTTCGATCAGAAGATCCAATATATTTCAGGCAAAATCTTTCTTGTAGACCATATATCTGGAGAACCCCATATAGTGTAGCCAAACCCAAACTATTACTTAACTCAATATGATGTGCTTATTCCGTAGAAAATACGAAAACTCGACTTAGGAGCCGTTCAAAAAATCTGTGGCCCGTGAACCAAGATCCAATATATTTCAATCAAATATTTTCTTGTGAGTCATATCTGGAGAGCTATATATAGTTTAACCAAACCCAAACTAACACTTAACTCAGTGTGCTGTTCTTATTTCGTAAAAAGTACGAAAACTCGATTTAGGCCCGTTCAAAAATTTTGTGGCCCCCTGACCCAAAAACTAATTATTAGCCAAGATCGTAATCTTTGGATCCGTCTTTTTGGATCATTCCTAAAATTCTTGTTTAAACCATTAAAAAGTTAATGTTAAATGGTGTTAGAGGGAATCATTAATAATTCGCATGTTTTGTGTACAAGTGAATTAGGTCCTATTTCGGCTATTTTGGGCAGAGTTAATCCTTAAGATGTCTATCTGAAGAAACGATTCATGTATAAATATTGTAAATAACTTTTATCATATAAAAATATTAACTATAACTTTCCATGTATTTAAGCGTACCGTACCAACTTTATAAGGGGATCAGCGAATTTAAGAAAGGCTATCAACCTCGTGCTTATATATTAAAGAAATCTGACGGAACAGTTCTCACCGATACGGATAGCCTCTTAAATAGATGGAAAGATTTCTTTGACGATTTGCTGAACACGCAGCCAAAAACTAATGTGCGTGGAGAAAAGGAGATACACACCGCAGAACCGTATATTCCAGAACCCAATCGAATAGAAGTGGAAGCCGCTATAAAGAAATTGAAGAAACACAAATCTCCGGGTGTAGATGAAATTCCGGCTGAGTTAATTTTAGCTGGAGGCGAAAAATTATGGAACAAGATACACAAACTCATTCTCCTTATCTGGAACAAGGAAGAATTGCCACAAGAGTGGAAAGAATCAATCATTGTTCCAATTCACAAGAAAGGCGACAAAACTGACTGTAATAATTATCGAGGCATTTCTCTTCTGTCAACATCCTATAAAATCCTTTCAAATATTCTGTTAGCAAGATTGACCCCATACGCAGATGAAATTATTGGAGATTATCAGTGCGAATTTAGACGAAATCGATCAACTATCGACCAAATATTTACCATTCGCCAAATACTCGAAAAGAGGTGGGAATACAATACCCCGGTACATCAACTATTTATTGATTTTAGAAAGGCTTACGACTCGGTTAGGAGAGAAACATTATACAACGTTCTTACAGAACTTGGAATACCGAGAAAGCTAATTAGATTAATTAAGATATGTTTAAATGAATCCCAAAGTAAAGTCCGGGTAGGAAAATTTTTGTCCACGAGCTTCCACGTCGAAAATGGCCTGAAACAAGGAGATGTGTTGTCGCCATTATTATTTAACTTTGTGCTGGAATACGCCATAAGGAAAATCAAAGATAGCAACCAGGGCCTAGAGTTGAACGGCATTCACCAGGTTATGGCATATGCTGATGATGTAAATTTAATAGGGGATGATAGGAGAACAATAGAAAGAAATGCAGAGATCTTATTAAACGCTTGCAGGGACATGGGTTTAGAAGTAAATGCAGAGAAAACTAAATACATGGAAGTGCGTCGGGACCGTAATACGGCAAATTGTGGAGGCGTTAAAATATTAAATAATGCTTTTGATAAAGTGGATACTTTCAAATATTTAGGATCAATATTAACAGACGAAAATCATATTCACGAAGAAATTAAATGTCGACTAAAAGCAGGGAATTCGTGTTACTATTCGGTTGAAAATCTCTTGTCGTCGCGAATTCTGTCGAGGAATTTGAAGCTTAAAATATATAAAACGATAATCATGCCTGTTGTTCTGTATGGCTGTGAAACCTGGTCGCTTACTCTGAGAGAAGAACATAGACTGAAAGTATTTGAGAACAGGATCCTGAGAAGAATATTCGGACCCAAGAGGAACGAGAATGGGGAATGGCTGAAGCTTCATAACGAGGAACTACATAGTTTATACGGTTTACCCAACATTGTTAGGGTCGTCAAGTCTAGGAGGCTTAGGTGGGCAGGTCATGTAGCTAGAATGGAAGAAAGTAGAAACGCTTTCAAAGTCTTGACTGGTAGACCGATAGGAAAACGACCATTAGGAAGACCTAGGCGCAGATGGGAGGACAATATTAAGATGGATCTCGCAGAGATTGGAATACAAAGTAGAAACTGGATGCAATTAGCTAAGGATAGAAGTCAGTGGAGAGCTTTTGTGAACGCGGCACTGAACCTCCGGATTCCATAGGCCATAGAGTGAGTTAGTTTTAGTTAGTACCAACTTTATGTTTCTTTTTCATGATTGTGCTTCATTCCCTTATTCTCTGAACGCCCCAATCCAATTATTGTTCATTTTTATGTGGCAGAAGAAAGAACCGGTTTTTATTTGGTATTTTCTTATTTCTGTATTTCTGCTTCAACCTCATACACCACTTGCTCGTTCCCACGTTCAACAGAATATATAGAAAAAGTATGATGTTTTTCTTTATATAAAGTACTATTTCCTTTCATAACATATTAAAATACAAGAAAGATTCCTTAACTATTGCCTATATGTGCAGAAATATGATATTTCACACCTTTATTCAGTATTTATGTGTATACAGAAGATAGTGCAAGATAATATAGTAACAAAATCTTCCTGAGGAGAAAATGATCAAAGCATTTTCTAGACGATACAATGGTTGCTTTACATAAAACACAGCAGGCAAAGGAATGCAGTGATCACAGAAACATTAGCTTGATTTCATCACACTGGAAGAAAACATTGCGCACGTATTGAATAGGTGACTGGAAAGCAGGGTTAGCAAAAACCATGGCTTTTATTTAAAAAAAAAAAAAAAAAAAAAAATTGCTTTTTGGTTTAAACCCGGTTTTTTGGTTTAAATAATTTGCTCTATGTATTTATATTACAAATGGACAGAAATAAGCTTTTTTCGCCTTGGTGTTACTATGCAACAATGGGGTTATGCTGGAAGGGATCACATAAGCTTAAAGCGGAATCCAAACTGTTTCTAGGCTTTCATTCGAGAGAACTCATCCTTTTGGACCTTGAACAGCAGAATGGAAGTTCCACCCACTTCATTCCAACACCAATAGTATATTCGCTTATTCGGAAATCAGGGCTGTCCCGTTCCATCATAAAGTTGGGGTGGTCCGGTTAGTAAATTTCTTAAAATCGGGAAACTCCTGCCTTAGCCACCGGAAATTTCTTTTATTACTTTCAATGCAAAGCAATAACAGGAAAATCCCGTTATTGCTTCGGATGTAAAATTTTACGGTCAACGTATCATAATCATTACGCTAAAACTGAGGTATCAAATTACAAATTTAGTATACCCTATGTAGGTATAACTCAATAATTTCCAAACTGAAAGTCCAAATCAAACTAATGTTGGAAGTTACGTAGGCAGTCGATAAATTTTGCTAATTCCTATTAATATATTTAAGCGACATCGGCTTGTTTAAGAAACAGGCATTTCGACAAGCAAAAATATACAATGTGGTTTCGTTTCGTATGTTTAGACTTAACATCTTTACGTAATACCGAAATTATCAAGGAGAAGACTTTCGGTTAAAGTGACATCCGAACCACTAGTTGGTTTACACTTCAAGGAAGGGTTGTGATTCGACTGAGAATTGAACATAGGACGCCTTGATTAAAAGGTGAAAAGGAGATAAAGCTAATGCAGATGGTTTAATATGTGTAAACGTCACCATGCAGTTCACACGATTTAAAACATTTTTCGTTTTTTGGTTTAAGCCATTTTTTAAAAAGCAGCTGGTTTAAACCATGATTTAAACCACTTTGGTTTAAACCAGCCAACCCTGCTGGAAAGTAAGAGGTATTTCGTGGCTTTCGCCCGTCGTGGCTTTTGCCCGTAATGATTTTCTACTCATGGCTATTTCCCGAAAGTCATGAATGTGACTCTAAGGTTAAGAAACTTCTTGACTCTATCTGAATTGCCAACAAACAAATAAATGAAAAAAAAAAAAAACTTGAAACTGCAATTTCTTCATCTTCAATTCAAACAAAACAATATATCATAATCGACAAATGACACACTATAATATATTATATTTGAGACAAAGTTATATATTTTAGATACTAAATTTGAGATGAGAGAAAACAAAAAAGTTTTATAGCTTCTACTTATATGGAAATTATTTCCAGTTTGTTAGATTCTATGGTGTCATTACCTGTTTTGTTTATTTATTTTGAAGATAAATATTATTCAAAAGACAGACTTTTAAATTGCAGTTTTCCCCCCGAATATCTGATATTAAAGAAAAGATCGCTATAATAAAGGAAATATAGTTGTTTAAGTGAAGTATAAACAGATAAGATTCAATATCGTTTGATTTTTACCTTCCTGTGTTTCGTTCTTCCCCAAATGCAGTTCTTTTATTGTATTTTTAAAAATTTTTCAGAGAGTATCATTTTAGTATCAATTCTTTTATTGTATTGTTTATGGATGATAAGAGCTTCTATTGTTATTTTGTATAATTTTACTTGACGTAAAACTTGTGCACATTTCGGAAAATGAAATGAAATCTTTAAGTTTTACGTCTGACGATTATGGAGACTAAAGGCTAAAAGAGACAGTGATGATGAGAAACGAATGAAATGGTGGAATGAAGAAAGTGGGGGGAAACGGGAGAAACCCGAGAAAATCCATGTACACGGTGTTTGTCCACTATAAAGTTTACTTGGCGCGAGCTGGGACCGAACCAGCGAACCCGTGTAATAGATGTGAACGCTCCACCACTGAGCCACCGCGGCCCCTGCACATTTCGAATTGGATCTCGCAAACATTTCCTAAAAGTCTCATAACAATGCACAACAGTGATCTCAATGATTGATTTTGTGTCAAAATCTGACACTGGGAAGCTGCTTGATGGTTGGTTAATTCCATAATCCCTAACAACAAATATCTCAATTTTACACTAGCAAAGAATAAAGAATATCGTATTTTAATTTTGAATAATTATTGGCAATTAGTTACCGGAAAACTTTAAGAAAATCAAAATAAAAAAAAAACAAGTTTCTAGAAGTTATTTTTAAATACTCAAGACACGTGTTCGATCAATCACTGATAAGGGTTTGTTTATATTTTCTAGTTTTAACCCATCATAACCATGCTTTGTTTAATCTTTCAGGTGTGTCGTTTATCATCTATTCTAGTAATTGTACTTTCATTTTTCTGTAAAATATCTCAATATTTGCGTATCTATCATAATTAATGCTCCTAAGTACTGTGAGAGAGATTGGAAGAATTAGTGCTATTTTAAAATTATCATTTCACTGCAAAAGTTTAACTTCAAACCGTAACTCCCGGTCCCAATTAGTAGTGCAAAATTTAAGTGCAGTAAATATTAATATTGTATGTTAGAAAGTGTAACTACTCATTATCCTGTGACTGATTTTATGCCCTTGATCAAGACCAGTTGTTTTAGAGTAAAAGCTACAATAATGTTCTTCTTTCTTGAACAAAACTGTGAAATTCATGAATTGGCAATCACCACGATGGGTAGAAACCACGAATAGATGTTTGGAGGTGATCAATTTGAATTCGAGATAGAAAAAAAGCAGTAGAGATGCTGTTGGATTTATAAGAATTATATCAGAACAAGTTCTTGAAATGAAGGAAGAGTTGTCTTTGTGCATTGTCGAGTGCCGAAAAGATTTCGACTGGGCCAATTGTATCAAACTTCTTAATTAGACAATAATTTGTTTAGCTTGATACAGACTTCAAAATATTTTATTGATAATAGTAACATCTTAATACTTTTTAAAATTATATTTTTCCTCCTAACGCTTTTTAAATTATTTTCTACGTTAAAGCATTTTTCTAAAGTGGATTAATATTATTTACAAAAAGTTATTATTACTTTTCATTTGAACGTAACAATATGGAGTCAGATTACTTTCTATCAGACGAATGGCAATCGATGTGTATTAGAGAGTACCTGTGTAATGAAACTATATATTACACAATACTAGTATACATGCCATACAAAGGCTAATTCTCAATCTGCTCTAGAAGTTCTCAATCTTGTTTATCTGATGTCCCAACTCTCCTTCGTAAACTCTAAAAACTTCAAGCCCCCGTCTTTATTGGTAGTTTATCATACGTGCCTTTTGTCTAGTCCTTGTGTGATTCCAGATAAGGCGTTGAATTCCTAAATCTTCAATAATAATAATAATAATAATAATAATAATAATAATAATAATAATAATAATAATAATAATAATAATAATAATAATAATAATAATAATAATAGGGCTAGGAAACACAAAATGTCAAACATGTAGGTTCTGTAAAATTTCCTATAGTTAATTCTACATTGTAATTAAAGTACTGTTTATTCATAATTTCACAGCTTACTTTTGTCAGTAGCTTTCACCCCCCTTACTCGCACTTCACGCTCCACTAGGGGCCTGCCTCCCCGGATTAGGAACCACTGATCTACCTAATCCAGTTTTTAATCTTTAATTTGACGTAAAACATTTTGAACAACAGGGAGAAAATACTGACTGCCCTACCCCTGCATGTGTAAGTGGCTAGAAACTGCCTTCAGGTAGAACATTCATGTATTCGGATAAAACAATATATCAAATGGCTTCTTTCCCTTGAGTAGCTTAGTACACTCGTTAAATTAGACCTAAATATATTTTCTATCTGTCGCATTAAATTTTTAATTTACAATTTTCGCTAGAAGAAGATTCAGTTTTGAAAACAATCTGGAATGACATTGTGAAGGATCGTTTGTTGGTAAGGAATAAAGGAAAGAAATCTGAATAAAGATGTCCATTGTTCCTACAGAGAAAAAAGGGAGGATCCAAAACACCGGATGCGAAAGAATCTCTTGTGAAGATGTTTTCTTTGATTGCTGTCAGGCTTTGTGAGAACCATATTCACGCAACTGTTGCCTCTCGTTCTTCCCTCTCCATTCAAGATCTGTCACATCTAAAGAAACCAACATTTTTCTCTTATTATTATTATTTTCCCAAACTTGGTACCTGCGTAGAAATGGAGCTAGTTTGTGGGCTCTCCACATATTGTGAGCCCCTCATCTACTTTCCGTTATTTTGTCCCAACACACCCTTTTTCTTTGTAACTTTTCAATTCCTGAGAAAGTTTTCCAAAAGCTCGTAGGAGGAGCCACTACATTCTATTACGGTGGTCTCTGTCCAAAGTGCTTATGAATCCAACAGATGAATTGTTAGGTGCTATGAGGCAATTCTGTACGTATAAGTAGCTGTCAGATTCCTAATGGAGAGCCGCTTTAGATGCCTGCGAAGACAATTCTTTTTTTGTAATGTTAGCGAACAAAAATGCTCGCTTACCGCTGTGAATTATGCGTCCACAAGGTCGTATGTGAACATACGATCTTGCTCCGTAATTGAGATCCTGAGATTTCTATCCAACCTGAGCGACCCAAGTGAAGAAGTAAATCCCGCCTCCCTCTTCCTCGTTGGTTGATGCTACAACCGAAACCACAAAAGTTGAAGACATTTGCATATACATGGGCTTTGTGAACGGGGGAATTGTTAATGTTTTATTATGTGTCTATATTCACAGCAAACATCATATAAACTGGAAGTGAATGAAAAGGAGGGGCTTCTTCTTTCAAGCTGCCTCAGTGGGACGGTCTGTGAGACCAGGTGAACACGTTCGTTGTTTACCACAAGAATATTATTGAATCCAATTTTTTACAGAGAGAGCTTCAACCCATGGAGTGTGATAGACAGCTTTGATGAAAGATAGGAGGCAGAAGAAAGACGCTTATGAAGGAGGGTCTTTCAAAACATGCCAAATATTTGTTGTAAGCTTGTTGAGCAGGGTGTTAAAATGTACTCAGTCTTCTTTATCGGTATTTCTCAAATGACATCAGTTCTTTCACTTCACGTGGCTAAATTTGCTCTAATTTTCCGAAGACTCAGACGTGTCTTTCATTTAAAGTTTTTTTGTCCCCTTTATTTGTCCTTCCCTTCAGCAGTTGGCACAAACAGAAACTACTGGACAGATCCAACTTCCTCTTTTTTTTCGTCTGTTTTCGCTTTTGGGAACTTTTTTCCCCCCACTCTCTGTTTCCGAGCCTTGTCATGCTCTTCAGAACACAAGAGTCATGATTCTCTGGTTTCGTTTATGAATACCTTGTTTCATTTCACAGATATTATGAGCATTAAACACTCAGTAAGTACGCAACTATAGCACAGATGAGTGTTAATGGTAAGGATAAGTTTAGGTAACGAAGATATTTAACAAGCTTCAAGTTCATTGCAGTTACGCTTTTAGTGATGATTAATAACTAAAACTTCTGTTTTTCTTGTAAGCACTACTTTATTTACGTTTAAGTGCTGCTTAATATCGTGAATGTAGTGTTGCTACTGGACAAGGAATTGCTTGCCTCCTCCCGATTCTCGTCTCGAAAACTAACGAGAGTAGAGACAAGAACAGTGGTGGGTCTAGCTCGGCACACTCTCTCCAATATTTTGAGTGACAAAAATAATTTAAGCTATTATTTATATATTTTTGAAAAAGTTTATAGTGAACTCATGATATACCGTATTTTCTATACCTATCATAGTCTGGGTTCTGGCTGCCCCCAGGTTTTACCTTCTAGATCCGCCACTGGGAAAGAAGTGCATTTTTAAATTCGAGACGAGACGAGGAATCTTTTGAGTCTCGTGGACAGTGACGTCATTTCAGATTTGGCCAGGGGGAGATCGTCCACTGAAATAAGAGTTTTATGGTTTTTTAATTAGTACTTTAATATACAATTTATTAAAATGCATGTGATTCTCAAACCCAAGGGGAGCAATTGCCCCTGCTCTTCCCAAATAACACCTCTGCTCGTGGGCAACATTAGTTCACTCAAGTTTTAGATCTCAAACATTGCTTTACTATTCTATGATTCATAGTAAAAAAAACTATCAATAAAATAATTGCACGAACGCAATTAAGAAAATATCAGCTTACGTTTCACCTGAAGCACCATCTGTTAAATGGTAGCCACTTTCGCAAACGATGGACCATACGAAAAAAAATATTTCCTACAAATAATGTTTGTTTTTTGTGACATTATCTACGATGTGTCACGACATATCTTGGCATTTGAAATTTTCGAGTGATTCGATTTCCCAGTGAATCATGTTTGAGGGACCTGAGGGTAAAGTAAAATCCTCCACTTGATGCAACATCTAGCATCTTCCTATTTCAGTGTTTTTCACTCGTTTCTCTCCAGCAGCTCACTTGAAACGTCATTAGTTAAATTGTAGGCATTTCGTAAACGGTGACCCACACGAGAAAACGATGTTTCCAGCAAACGTTGTTTTTTTTTTTTTTTTTTTTGTGACATTTTCAATTATATAACATGACATACCTTGACATTTGAAATTTTCGAGTTATTTTCTAGGGCCCCATGTTAGAACAAAAATCTTCATATGACATTCTCTGCATTTTCCTATCTCAGTTGTTGTTTCATCCTTTTATCTCCAGCCGTTTCTGATTTATAGGCATTGGGCGAAGTTAGAATCACCCTGTATATAACAATTTCACTTTAGCACAGGATATATATTGTGTCTACTAAAAATGGTGCCCACAGACCACAGAGCACTATTCTACAAGTAAAAATAAAGCGAAAAATATTGGTAATTGTGTACCCTTCGGGTCCTCGTCTGGAGACGCGAATTGCACTATATGGCAACGTCGCAGAAAAAGAACCACAGAGTAGTTCTACCAATCCATCAAATAGTTACATCGATTCTTTCCAGATTACAGTTAATCTGCGACGTTGGCACATACTGAAATTTTGATTCAGTGTAGCGGTTGAAGAAGGACCAGCAGAGTATACCATTATATAGTATTTTGTTCGCTTTATTTTGACCGGAAGAATAGCGTTTTGTTGTATATATACATACATACACACACACACATATATATATATAAAGAGAGAGAGAGAGAGATGTTTATTTAGCTATGTACGTTCCAGCATAACTGGAAAGTCTAGAATAATTTATCTTGATATATATATAACTTAAAATCTGAAAAAAGAAATAGTGTGGTGTAAGATACCGTAGGGAGAGGAGCCGAAAATTATTTTCGCACTCAAAAAATAATTTAAAACCAAAAAGCAGACATTAGGAAGTATGCAACCAAATTCACACTGGGGAGGTTGAGGTTACATACTTGTAAGGGGAAATTTTCCTTATAAAATAATCTTGTTTTTCTATACATTCATGTCGAATCCATAGCTGTTCGGGTCGCTGAGATGAGTATGACACTTCCAATGCCGTTTAAGTCCACGTTCAGTTTCTTTTGAATGGGGTGAGAAGGGGTGAAAAGTAAATATATTATAAAAATGAAATCGGCTTCGTATGTCTCGTCACTTAGAAAGCAAAAAAAAAAAAAAAAGTATAAATTGTTTTAAATGGATTTTTGAACACAGTTAGTTCTTACCTTGAGCTGGATTTTATCATGTCATTTTGATTTAAAACATGTATTGTAAGGGAGGAGAGGGAGTTCATAATTGATACCAGAAATAGAGCATCTCAGGAATCCGGGAAGTTACAGAGGGGAATGATCACATATTAACTTTTCATTGAAAGTAAGTGGACATATGCTGCAGCGTTTCTGAAAATACAAAAATGAAATGAAATCTTTAAGTTTTACGTCCCACGGTTATGCCGGTTAGGCTAAAGGAGACGGTGATGATGAGAGATAAATGAAATGGTGGAATGAAGAAAGTGGGAGGAAACGGGAGAACCGCGAGAAAAGCCACGAGCACGGTGTTTGTCTACCACAAAGTCCACACGGCGCGAGCTGGGATCGAACCAGGGACCACAAGCACCGGAGGTGAACGCTCTACCACTGAGCCACCGCACCCCCTTTGAAAATTCAAGTTTTAAGAGGAGAAAGGGGAATAATTCCTACAATATTTTCTCAATGACATCGTGGTTGTTTGTCCCATCACCATAAAAAAACATTAGAATCATTTGAAATGAAATATCGACTGTAGTAAACACTTGGCTTGAGCAAGGTTTATGTACTAAGTTTAAAAATATTTACGTGAAAATCGGCCATTTCACCTACTCTATATATAGATAACAGAAACATGGACTTTTTTCTTTATTATAATCAAAAGTGCTTCTAATGGATTCCAGTGAACAGCGTAAGAAAGCTATGCATTCGATTTCGTTACTTCACTGATTGATTGGATTTTTAACGCTATATAAGGCGAGACCAATTGTTAAAACTGGAATCAAACCATCCGAGAACTAAAAATGAAAGTCAGATAATATAGTTACATTGATACAAATAACCACTCGCCCGGGGCGAGTGGTTCATCTGTGCGGGCGAGTATTTAATATCATACCAAAGGTAAGTAACTAATTTCTATTGTAGTTGTGGGCTACTAGCTTTTTTCTTGGGCTGGTAAAATTTTGTTGCTGTTTTGAATCCCTGATTTAGAATATTATCTACTGTAGTCTTAGTGTTAGAACCACAAAGAGTGCACAGCATCGGGCGGCAAATGCTCCCTTTTAGTTCGTTAAAACGAGCAACACGTTTAATTATAATGCATGTTATTATTGATATTTATAAAGTATTTTTCGAGAATTCTGTACAATATTTTAAGTTTTTATTAATGTGTACGTTGCATGTATGATACACGATATAAAACTGTGGCGGTGACCCATTAATTAAATGGTACCAAGAAGTTGCAAGGCAGCGTAAAATCTGCAATTAATTCCATATTAACAGCTTCCGAAGTAGCAAGCAATTTGAACAATAAATGTTGTCATGAACTTCATTGACTAAGGCTCGGTAAGAACAATTTATTTGTGAACAGGGGAAAATGAATAATAAAACACAATTATCGAAAGAAACTTGGAACAGGAATACACTCTACGATCTTCTGTTTGAATTGAGTTGAATATGAGAACAGTTTGAATGATTTGTATAAAACGAGGATCACGCATAGAAGTTTCAATTTGTTCCGGTAGATGGCAACACCTGCAGAAATTTGCTGCCATCTAACAGTTCGATGCTTAACTTCTGCCATTCTACAATTATACGCCATTTTTCAATAGTAAAAAATAGGATATCGATTCCCACCGTTAAAGTTACTGTTACCGGTTAACCCATTAATGGATTGACTCGATTAACGAATTTGGCCGAGATAATTAAAGGAAAAGCCACTTATCATTATATTATAGGCAACCAACATTTCTTTGCTACTATACAGGTTGTATAGAAGCTAGGGAATGTTATAGATTTTAAAGAGGATATGGATATCCACCATTAAAGTCACCGTTATCCGTAAAAATGTTAATAGATTGACTCCACTCGCAAACTTGGTCTAAATGATAGCTCTATCTGTCTACTTTAAAAAATTGAATTCAAAATTTCGCTAACATGTGAAATAACAGACGAACGTTTGCTACCGTTACCCATTAACATATTAACGGATTCCATTAACGAATTCGGCCAAGGCAGTCGCTCTAACTTTCTATTGTAAGAAGTACAATTCACAAGTTTACTTTCGTTCAAGAGTTATCGTATGAGGTAACGGACGTCTAATATTTATTTATTTATTAAGGACAACACAATAGGGTTAATGCCCAGTTATGGTGTCGTGTACATAATTATTTAACATACAGTATTATTTATACGTTATTATACATACACAAATATACGTCGTATAATTGTGCAGAAATTATTGCCTGACGATTGTTTTGAACTTATTTTCGGACATACTAAATACATCTGCTACACGAAATCTAATCATTTCGTTATATGAAGCACACATTCTCCACAGAGAAGACTTATGTAATATGTTAGTTCTTGTTTTTCTACAATAGAATGTCCCAGTGTTTGCTGTTCTAGACTTACGTGTGGGACACGTAATAATACTTCTGAAACTAATTCTGAAGAGTCGATTTTACAGTTTAATATGTAAGAACAATATGACAATCTTCTAATTCCCAGTACGTCATCCTCATAAAATAACGTCCTTACGTTGTCGTTGTAGTGTGCTATGATTATTCACAAATGGCGGAAAGGGAAAACATTACAATTTGTTAAATTTAAAAATAGAAATAGGTTTGGTTCTTCTGAGAACTATTCATAAAACATCGTAGTGATGGAGAGTTTTCTTTCTTTAATTAGTTTCTTCAATAAAACTGACTGTTATTTCAGAAAGAAAACAGAAATTTAGATTCGAGAAATTACAAAACCGAACTACAGCTCTCTTTCAGCTAAAAATAACACATGATCGCATGTTATGACACTTCCTTGTTTTACTGCTTGCGAACATTCACTATATATATATATATATGGATGCTTGAGTTTAAGCGCTTTCAACCTAAGTCTACAGTCAATTATTAGCTGAAAAATAACAATTCTCCATCAGAATGATACGCTATTAATATTTATCGAAATAAAAGAGTTTGTTTTAATTTTTACATTTAACAAATTTTAAAACCAAACATATGAAGAAATTTCTTTCAATTAATTTTGATTGTTTCGCAGAATCACTAGATTCACTACACACAAACATAATTATGTACATTGCAGTTGTAACATAGAAGATTAATCCTATCTGACTACATAATTAAAATTTTCAGATTTTTGTAATATTCAAATGGACGTAATTGCAATTAACACACCACAATCAATTTCTATTCATTGTAACTGAATAAAACATATAAAATATAACATATAAAATAAAACATATCATATAAAATTAAAGAAACCATTTAATTTCTATGTAATAGGATATTTTCAGATACAGTGGTGGTGTTTCTAAAAGCATTGCCACAAAACAATTTGTTACACAAAATCATATAAATGCAGTTCAATCTAAAATACTGTATGAATTCAAAATGAGATGCTCCTATTATCACAATTTATTAGCGAGGTCTGCTATTTTTGTGACAAAGAACAGCATAATATTGTCATTCTTTCTATTTTCTGATTTCAGATGCTAGTGTACGTTTTAAGTTCAGCGCTAAATCTGTCTTCTAAAACCCGATGATTCGCTTTAGGCGTATCTTAGATTCTAAATAACACAAACCATTCCACTACTCACTATACACCACGTTGCTGCAAATCGGCCGTTAAATTGACAACAAAGAAGCCATGGGTACTTGAACATTTTATTGCATCCGGAAGTAAATTGCCTCAATGTATTTTTAAAATACAAGTCCTAAGCTTCATTTTTTTTAAACTGGAACACGGGGCTTTACCAATATAACCTTTTCTGTTCTTTTTTTTCTTTACATATTTGCTTCAGGCACTGGTCTCTTAAATTAGTGATTCTGTGGGTGTTCTTTCCACAGGGGATACTGTAACGAAAAAGAGAGATACAGATTATTTAGGCGAAGTTTGAGAGACATTAGAAAAAATGTTTTGTGTTTCTTCAGTATTTGTTTTGATCAGCCACTTAAGAAGCTGAACTTATTACCTAAGTTTTATATCAATTTTGTTCGATTATTATAACTGTAAAAAACCCAGCGAAAGAAATGGCCGTTGGTCGCTTTTTTTCGGAATTCTTTTGCATATGCCCACATTCATGTCCAGTTGCATCTAAAGAAACTAAAATAAATTTTGTGTCCGAGCGTTATAGTATTTTATGATTCAATTACGGATTTATGAAGGCTCATAAATATAGAAATTCAGAACTTTGCATTTGAATCAATTTTACAGGAATCCTGAGGGAACACTTCGTGAATGTATCTTGTCAGATAGCAGTGGTTTAAAGAGGATCCAAAGAAGGCAAAAGAAGCCTTCAAAGTAACAAATTCTGAATGTGTCGGTGTGAAGTAGGAATTATTACGGAATGCCAGTTCCACGGTTCCTCGTGTTCGAAATACGTGTGCTGCACTGCATTATTTCACCTTATACGTGTAATAGTAAGTGAAATTTACAGAGGAACAGTACATCGCAGTACACATTATTCCGAACACAAGAAACCTGGCATTTCCTAACACTTCCTGTTCAGACAGTCCGTATTTAGTGTTGTCAAGGCTTAACTTTTCACTATTTTGGATCCACTACTAGGTCAGATCGTATTTTGAGAATTCTATTGGGATCAAGTCTAGGAAATGTGCCCTGTAAGGAATCCGTTGCGCACATATTGCACATCACTTAAATATGCATTTCAGTGACGTATGTGTGACCTCCTTTAAGCTGGTATGGACTGCCACTCCATATTTCCTCGTGTTTCAAATAACGCGTGTTGCAATGTAGCTTTTCTACGCTTTTGGGCAGCCCTAGCTGTTTAATTAAGCACTTTTCTCCATAGGTCCTTAAAAACTTCTTATCTTGGTGTCTTGATGTCAGGAATCATCTCCAGAACGTTGTCGGTGTTTCGAAACACTATATATATATATATATATATATATATATATATATATATATATAGTGTTTACATTATACATATATACATTACTTTTCCTCCTTTTTTTGCTTGTTATATACAAAATTGCCAAATTGTCAAAAAAACAAATAATAATAATTTTATTTAATTTAATAACATATTTAAAGAACAGCGTTAGTCAAGTATAGCACTGTACAAAGTAATTAAATGTTTTGTACAAAATACAATTGAAGGCTTAGAATTCAATGTTACTACCATATAAGAGTACAATTGTAATATTTCATAGTTTAAAACCAGTGGCGGCCGGTGGATTGTGCTTTCGGATGTTGCAGTACGAACGATAAGAGATAGAAGATATAAAGTGGACTCATTAACTAATCAGCATAACTTTAGATGCAAATGCTATGTGATATATGAAATTAAATAAAATTCTGTTTTTTAAAAATAAAAAAATGCAGAACATTTTATCCGATTAATCACCTTAATTAATTAGTAAGTTCGTTCTCCTCTCTTTGATTGGAGCAAATCTGTCTAATACATGCTGGTTGAACTCTGGTATTCTATTGTCAGGTCTTTTTCGATGGAAAGCATAACCAATGATGATAACCTTTCTTGGGACATTCAATTCCTTGAAAGTGTCAATTCTTTTTCATGTAGAAAAATACTTTTCGTGTTTTGCTGACGCCATAGGTACTGTTAATATTAATTTCAGAAGCTTTGTAGATTCACTAAATATTTTTTCTAGATTATTGCGAACGATTCATTCTAGCAAGCTCAGTCCCTGACAATGATCCGAATTCTTCTTCAGCGTTGACTGAAGAGAGTTTATAACAGAGATTAGTGTTATAAAAAATGTCCATTGAACACACTTTATTCACAGTTTATCCAGGAAAATTTAAAATAAATTGAGGAAATGTATCTAGTGCAAACAACATTACTACCATAAAACATCCTGTAAATTTAAACTGGATTTTTTTTTCGAACACTCTTCTGAATTGTCCTTTGCTTGTTTTGTAAGTCTTTATTTGCAAGTTTTTCCTCAGTTGAAAGCTGGTCAATGTTTTTTGTAAGTTATTTACAGAAGTCATGGTATACAATTCATTCAGAATTTGTAGGTTATTTACAGAATTAAAGCACACACAGTAAAATTAAATCTAATAAATAAAAACCAAAATAGTTGATACAAAAGAGGTACTGGTATATGAATTCCGAATGTCACATATTCATACATCAACACACACACATGTGCGTAAAAAAAACTACATTCTAAATCATCCGTCTTAGTTGTTACGCAATGCACGATGAACACAATATACTTCCACATGAGGCGAAACAATGCTTATCAATGTCATATGTTCTGGAAAGGAAACCTCGAAACCCGCCAGATGTAGGATCAGCATGTATAGCTAACAGAAGGTAAAAGTCGAAGAACATCAAAACAAACAGCACTACCAGTTCTACACCCAGAAATATGAGTTGGGAGGGATTCGATACGTCTATGCAATATATACCTTTCTTATTCTACATCCGGAAAGACGATAAGTAATTCTTAATTACTGTCATCTATATTCTCAGCAAAAAAAAAAAAAAAAAAAAATGATAGAATGATTGTTTTTAAGAAAAGAGAGAGTACATGATGAGGCGTAAAATAAAATTTAGCCTACATCAATCGTTTCTCTGTTAAACAAGTATAGTTCGTTAGGAAAGTCTACAAATGTTAGTCAAGTTTCGAAATTTTTCGGAGGTCCGGACCCGGTGGACCCCCCTCATGGCTACGCCCCTGAGCACTGCTAACTAGTCCCAAATTCAATGTGGCGTTCCCCATCATACAGTTTTATGTGGAAATTATCAAGAGTATAAAATATACTTATTTTATAAAAGAAATATGTATATACTAAAATACTAGGCTATCCACAGAGGGAGGGGGACGATTTTACATACTGACTTATTAATATTTGAATCACAAATTACTGTGGAAGAAGCCTTCATTATCAATATAAGCTAAGAATTAACTTGTAAATGCGGGTCTACTTTCATTTGTTTTCTGCTCTACTAGATATTTTCTTTCTTATTTTGTAATTCTGCAATCACTTTTTTTAAAAATTGTCATTATATTGATTTGTTTCAGTATGGTCCTGTAATTTAAAAATATGAATGCAGAAAAACAAATTCCATTTGTTAATTGCTAGTGAAATAAAATTCAGAAATCTTATTTAGCGCGAAAAACTTCTCGTTCACTGGAAACTGTGCTGTGTTGCAGAAGCACTGCAACGACCAGTCCCTTTAACTTCTGAGATAGGGGAAAGGAGACTTAACATTTGCTCCAATTCGCGATCTGAAGGAATTTGGTCGTTGTATGCTCGCTGCAACACAATATAAATTATAGACTCTGTGACGGATTATTTTTCGCTTTTTAAAACGGATTAACGAAACGGACAGTCACAGAAGTAAAAAAATATGTTATTTAAAGTATATATATATATATATATATATATATATATATATATATATATATATATATATATATATGCGAGTATTAAAAAGTATTTTTCTGTTCTTTACTACTATTGATAATAATGTATTTTTTTTAAATACTTTGGTCGTTGCGCAACGATGCAACAATAACATTAGCCGCGACTGTTAAAAACTGTCATGTAAAGTAAAATATAAAAATGTAAAACCACTAAAATATCCCCAATTTTAATGATTAGATTGTCTAACAATAAAATATAAATATAGCTATTTGTCAAAGAAATTCACGTATCAAATGTTGTTATCCCAGGATAAAACCTTATAAAAGAACTAAACACTTAAGACAATCTAATTTCTAAGAGTCATCTGTTATTAAATATTGTAAGTAAGCTACTTAATACAAAGTTCTTCGTACCGTTCTTACCCAATAAATTTGCTTTTCTTACTCTGTTAGTTAGTATCCTGTAGGATATATTATTTAAAGATACTGTCTGTAAAATTTACTTTTAGGAATGGATTCTAAAAATCTCAACGGTTGTTCTTTTCTTTGTGATAGAAGATCTAAATTAAAAACCTCTAATAACGTCTCGTTGTCACAAGTAATAATAATAATAATAATAATAATAATAATAATAATAATAATAATAATAATAATAATAATAATAATAATAATAATAATGTGTTAAAACAAATAAATGGATATGAAAACAAAGTTGAAGAAGAAATCATTAAAATCAAACGAGTAAACTTCCTATTTTAAAAAAGTGAAAATAATCTCGACTATTATATAAAGGAGTAGAAATGAATGACTCATCATAGGCTGTAACTAGACAACACTACTAACGTACAATTTCGACAGAATATTCCTTTTATTAAGAAACCAAGGAATAATTCAAATTTTTCTCAAGAATGGTGGGTCTGAAGAATCATCAAAGTTATAGCTAGACGAAACTCAGCATATTGACTTACGATTTAAAATAATTGAACACTATTTCAAGCATTTAAATTCTTGATTTTCCGCAAGTAATGGAGGAAAGTGGGCCCACTATTTATTAATAAAATGTCAAATGAAGCGATTCACTTCAATTAGAAATGTGAATTATGTAATTTAAATATTTAACTAAAAATAATTAAATACTTGTTTTGAAAATTTCATTCCTATGTGGAGAAAGAGGGGACAGGTACTGTATTTCCTTGTTGTAAAATACGATGTCAGCTGACGATGTCGATGATCGGTGTAAATAACATCTAAAGGTGCTGAATTCCAACAGCAAAGCCTGTTAGGTTCTCAATGGATGACTGACTGGATTTTGATGTAAATGAAGTTGCCGGTTCTGAGTTCGCATGTCGTAACCATGAAATCATTATAAAACGAAATGGTCACAAGCTCCAACGTTTTAGAAACTTCTACTTCCAAAGGGGGTTCGGAGAAAGCTGCTGATATGTTTCAATTTTCCATTTGAATTCAAGAACTGATCAAAGTAAGCAGACATTTGAACTGTTTAAAATCAATTTTTGAACAGCGCTTGGATCGACCTGGGTTTTATCAATTCACTTTCAAATGCACACACACACACACACACACACACACACATATATATATATATATATATATATATATATATATATATATATATATATATATATATATATATATATATATATATATATATATATATTCTAAGAAAGGAACGGAGTTTAAATTTTGTGCAAAGAATAACGTCTACACCATATGAAACGCAATTTTGAACATGGTAAGCACTTGGCTTGGTTAACTTGAGCTTTTCTTTTAACTTCACTTTGATTCTAGTACAAAGCATACATCGTAAGGTGGGGGAGGGTTTTCAAGTATATCCTTCATATTCTTGCTATGCCTAGGACGAGGATTTCAGCTAGATACTTATATAAATCAATTATCTATAAGAGAAACAGACTGAGGTATTTCTAGAATTTCAACAAAGAATTAAACTTCTCTGGTGGGAGTAACATTAAATTCAATCATTATTCCAGTACTTTTATCTGAGTTTGAAGTCATTTGGCTTATGTAAGTACTGAGAGTTCAAATAATCGACTTTTAAAAGTTTTTTTCGAATGGGACTTGTGGAAAACTTCCTTTTATCTCTTCTGAAATTTAAAGTAAGACACGGATTTCTTGAGGATCTTATTCTGTTCTTTTTCCGGAAAATATAAAGTGAATTTATAAAAAAAACGAGGCGATTTACTGACCTTAACAAAGTTATAGAGCGGAGAATTCAACGCCCAATCCAATTGAATCAACAGTAAATAAAATATCAATTTGTTTGATGTTGTTACGAGTGTGACCTCTCCTCTCGTTTATTTGTGAGCGTTCCTCCTCCAAGTGTAGCAGAAGTTAGATAAGGAGAAAAAGTGTCGAAGATGAAGGAGAAATCGAAGGATAAAAGTAGCAATAAGTCCTCCTGGATAAGCTTCCGGAGTATGAGTTTCCGCTGACATCTTCTGGCGGCGGAAATCAAGTTATGGCGGAAATGAGGCTTCGTAACGAATGGGATGGAGCGGAGGGTGGAAAATTTGATAAGATTCTCCAAGAAAGAAAATAGAAAAGTGAGTAAATGTAATTCATCCCAAAAGGGAGTCACCGAACAACTCTGAAAACGATATCCTTGCTTTTTGTGCTTCTAGAATTATCTCTAAAGCACTTATTATTACGAAATTCCGACTCACAAATAGGAAGAAAGAGATCCAGCTCTTCGTAAGAAGAACTAAAGGTATTATACTTTCTAAAGTTTCCATGAAGATAAATAAGTAAAATTGAGGTAAATCCTGGTGTTTCATTGCTGCTTTTATTTTATTTAGAACTGCTAAAAATATTTAATATTCAGAGGACCACTCTTAAAATTAAACCATTAAGTGTCATCTGGGATCATGCATGACATCACCTTGAAAATTATTAAGCTTTAATATTATTTATAATTGTTTTTTTTTTAAAAAAAGAAGAATTTTTTAATTCGACCTGTAAATATATACGGGGAGTGATCAGAAAGTAAGCTTACAAAGCCTGCAGTGAAACGTGTATATAAGTCGTCCAGTTTCAAAACGGCTCTTGTCCATTTATATCAAATCCCAGAAAACCAACCAAAATTGTAGGATCGATGAGTTTTGTAGAACTGGAAATATTTTAGAATGTTCAAGTTTTTCACATAAATAGACTGAAGTATTCCCAGTTCTACAAAACATCCAAATCCTACATTTTTCTAAGTTTTTCTGGGATTTTCTGTAAATGGACAATAGCCGTTTTGGAACTAGACGACTCATGTATTATTTCATACAACCAATACAGCCAACATATAGTAATACATGAAGTTATTTTTGGATATAGTCTCCATATTGGTTCAGGCACTTATCGCATCGTGGGATAAGTTTGAAGATACCCTTCTGGTAAAAATCATGTCCTTGCGTGTTCAACCACGTTGTCACGAAGTGTTTCATCTCCCCGTCCGAAGCGAAGCGATGGCTTTTGAGGCGCTGCTTCAAGTGCGGGAATAGGTAAAAGTCGCTTGGAGCGAAGTCCGAGCTGTAGGGTGGGTGTTCAAAGCTGTTGATGCTGTGCTGGATCGCCCACTCCTTGTCGGTGACGTTTCTCTACCAGCTACAAACTTTCTACACCATTCTGCGACAGGCTGACAAGACATTAAGTCTTTCCGGAAACCTCTATCAGTTGCGAGTGAATTTCAGCCATGGTTACATGTTTCGCCCGCAGAAATCTAATAACTGAGCGGATTTCTTCGCGAGACTAGTTTTCCAAACGAGTCGCCATTTGTGTTTACCTACAACTAGCGCCATATGTGGCGAGTGGCTGAAATTGTGCCCAGTTGGCAACTCCATGTATTAAAATTACCACATACTCCTCATTTCTTTATAACAGACGAAACTCCAGAAATATCGGCTCTGTAACCTTAGTTTCCGATCCTCCCTCGTATATTTTTACAGGAAGGACTGTTTATCTTGGTAGGCCCTTGTAACTCTTAAACTAATGGACAAAAATCGCTCAAATGTTGTATCGTGAAAATAGCAGAGGGACATTGTTTGGCATACTCTGTGATACTAAAAGATTATCAACGTTGCCAACCCAACCAAAGTTATATATTAAAAAAAAAAAAAAAAGCACTTATCATAAACATCTCAATTTTGGTGACCTCTACAGCAGTAATAACACAAGATGGAGCAATGACCACCTAGAGTACTTTAGTGTCTAATACAATGATCATGAAATGACGGATTTCGAATGAATATGAGTGGTGTTACAAGTGATTCAAAATTTAATTATTTTCAAAACAATTTATTTCGAAAAACTGCTTAGATAAGTACCTCACCCAAGTTAACAGATGGTTTTAAACGCATGTTAAAATTATAATACCGTTTACAGCAATTTGATGTCTCAAACTCTTCTGTAGATGTGGTAAAAACTGTTCAAGTTCGTCACACTGCTTAAAATTATGTAATTTTTAGAACTTGTTTTAATTACACCTACGAGAAGGTATTTTTCAAATGTTATAGAAGTAAATTAAACAAACCATTGTTTTGAAAAGTTCCTACAAATACGCCATTTTAAGATCTCTCGAATTGTTTCAAATTTCAAATTGCTGTATACAGAATTATGAATTTTATGTCTATCGGAAGCCATGTGAAACTTATCTAAACACTTTCTCGAAATAAAATCCTTTGAAAAAAGTCAAATTTCAATTCCTTCTGACTTTATTTCTTCTTGTTTGAAATACGTCATAGGATGATCATAGTATTCGACTCTAAAGTACTTTGAATATGCATTATCCAGTTCCTTTCGCTTGCGTTATTACTGTTGTAGAACCATCTGAAATTTTATTATTTTCAATGTTTATTACATTGTAGTATCCTTAGCTTACAACACTGTGTGACAAATGTGGCATTTTAACCTTTTGTTTCACATGTATATTTGAAATATGTAATAACCTGACGTAGTGCCATTTGAAAATATGCAACTTTATGTTGAGTTAGCAAAGCTGTAAACAAAGTGGTATTGCATAGTATGTTGAACAATGCCCTGCCGATATTTGTATATAGGAAAATTTCGTGTTCATGTGGCGGAAAGTAACTTCCTACTTTTTCCTATTAAATGAAGATGAAATGAAATCTTTGAGTTTTACGTCCCATGGTTATTTCGGCTAGGCTAAAGGAGACAGTGATGATGAGAAATGAATGAAATGGTGGAATGAAGAAAGTTTAATTAAACAGGAGAACCCCGTTCCCTACTAAAATATTGTAGGTATAAATTCAATCTCTTACACACATGTAGTTTATTATATACCATTATCTTTCCAAAAGTTACTATTCCATGTGTGCCCCAGTATTTTCTAGACACTGTCTCAAACGAACAGGTAATTTTGCTACGATCTTCCTCAAGACTTCAGCAGAAACAGCACTTATAACCTCACGGATCTTATTCTCTACTTCGTCAAGACTTTGTGACTTGCTGAGATACACGTCTTCCTTAGCCCACCCCCATAAAAAGAAATCGCATAGACTGAAGTCTGGTCTTCGCGCTGGCCCTTCTGTGGGCCCCAGCGACCTATCCAGTGTCGTGTGAAGCGTTAATCAAACCATTGTCTTACAAGCAAAGTATAATGGGGAAGCTTCATCTTGCACAAATCACAGTTCATGTGACTGCTTTCATTCAGAAATTGTAGGCGATACAATTTTTTTTTTTTAACATTTCTAGGTATTTTTCAGCGTTAATAGTGTCTCTCAGCAGAAAGGGTCCAATGATGCAGGAAGAAGTTAATGCACACCACACTCTCACTTTCGGCTTCAGCGCCACTTCTTCAATGGGCTCTTTCGGATCACCTTCTGCCAAATAATGGCTATTATGACTATTAACGAACCTCCCTACACCAAACAAAGCTTCAGCACTTCACAGAAATTTTTCAAACAAGTGTGGATGATTTTTATGTCATGCGAGCATCATTTCACAAAATTCAACATGCCTATTGCAATCATTTGGATGCAACATTTGGACATAATGAGGTTTTCATGGTCTGTAATATAACTATTTGTAGAAACTTGCATTCACAGAATAGTGTGTAATGCCACTCTCTCTCGCAGCCTGCCTTGCTAATTTTGAAGGGCTTCTTTTGAACATCTTGCTCACTGTTGTCACTTCTTCTCTGATATCGAAGTCGACGGCTTACCTGATCTCTTATTGTCCATGAGACTTCCGGTAGTCATTAATTTTCTGTTGAAATTTTAGCTGCTTTTGCATCTAGAACAGTTTGCCTCCAATGTTAACCGCTCCACCACCGTTTGATCTGTATTACAGACTGCCACACGTCAAATCTTGCTGCAATTTTGGCTTTCTCCTCAATGCTTAATCGTCCTGGCGTCTCTATGGCTTCAAAGAAATATCAAAAACTTCACAGGATCTGGAGAAAACAGGAAAAATGGCATACGTACTTTAGTCTGTAGAACAAAATAAATTTAATTCCTATCTACTCTTAACATGAATATAAATTAACAATTCAAAATAAGGAGTTACTTTCCGCCCATCCTGTCTATATATTGTGTATATTCACGCATAACTTTGATGTAGATGCATCAATTTCGTTGAGTTCCTTTTTCATAGCTCTAAAAAATAGCATTGGTCCCTTTCCTCTCACTTCAAGGGTTTAAATGTTCGATCTGAAATAAATCTATTGCATTTTCATAGAAGTAAGAAATTCACCACTCAGTCAAAATGGCAAATAGCAATCCTTAATTGATATTACAATCGTATTTGTTGCAAGTATTCCATCTTGCAATACTTGTTGACAATTTATAATACATGGGAGTTTATGAAAATAAGATTCCACAGATGCATCGCCTGAAGACACAGAAGAGGTGATGTGGTCAATGGCCCTTTTTTTCTGAGATTTCTCGATCTATCCATTCGACGGAGAATGAGTAAATCCTTCCTTAACCTGTATTTTGATGAATGAAAAAGAATAATCGAACCCAAGTTAGCTGATTAGTAACTAAAAGCTTTACTGACTACGCCACTGCGCATCTTAGTTTCTAAAGAAATGACTTTACCAGTAACTCCTTTACTTATTTCCTCTGTCTGCCCGGGTGTTCGTCCCAAGAGACACAAAATCTCAAGAACTGTGGAAAGTCAAAAGTTAGGAGCCACGGTGAAGTGATCCATTCAGTTGATTCCAAGATATGGACAATCAAAAATTGGTTCCCCGTATATTTTTTTCTATGAAAGTATGGATATCAGCCTTGCTTTATAGACTGTCCGCAGTGCTGATGAGATTAGCGAGGTAGTATAATGTTGAATATGTACAAATCCTAATGTGTCCATGAATACAACGCTAAAATAAAACTAAGTCATTTTATTTTCTATAAATCCAAAGACTTAAATATTTTCTATTCTTACTTATTTATTCATCTGAAAGTACATTTTATTTAATTTCAGGCAGAATACTGTATTTAAGCCTAGGCTTGGTACAATTCACCACAAACCAAACTCTTTTACGTGGTATACACTTTGATACTGGTACTTATTTAAAGTAGTTTAACTGTGTTGAATACCTGAACGATATTTGTTTTTTATCCAATTGATTTCTGTGGTGAAATGCTTCTCTATTTTGTTCATAATAGAGTGAAATTTTATTGGTTCTGGTTTTACTCATTTCTTCTTGACATCTATTTCAATATCTGTTACTTCCTAAAAATAAAATAAAATTTCGACTTATAAACTATAATTTCAAATACTGTATGATGTACAAATGTAACTTAACTAGTATTAAATTTAAATGCATAATGCAAAAACGGACATTCAGCTACACATGAAGAATAAATTCTTAAAATAGACCTGATTGAAATATTCAAATTCATTTCAAAGAAAACAAGAAAATTACTCTCCGTAGAAATCAGTGGATTAAAAGCAAAGATGGTGTAGGAACTCCTAGGGTTCCCAGATCTTATTTTCTTCCCGTAATTTTTACATTCTATGCGTTTTTACTTTCCCGTCGAACGGGTTTTTCTTTTTTTCTAATAAATAAAAGAAATAGTCCAAAATATTCTTAAAATAAGTTAGTGCCTGTTTTTTTTTTAAAAATTAGAGGAACTGATTTCTTGTACGCTGTTAACGATTTCAGGAGGTAAATGCAACAGATTTCGTTTATTTGTTCTGTCTCAGTGGCACTCTAATGTTCTGTTAAAGAACAATTTGGCTTTAGCACTTTAGCCTTCATCTGTCAATACCTTGTCGATCATATCGCAGTTTCGATCGATGGTGAAATGCTGACATCAGTAACAGAGTCTACTGTAAACTAACAAAATCAGAACAATAAGTCCTTATGAGTTTTAATATGTCCTGCAAGGTCATCTAGAATGTATTAAGAAAGATGTGGGACTGTTAAGAGATCAAAGTCTTCATTAATCACATGAGATTTACACACTGAGAAAAATGTATGTAGCGTACGTAAAATCGTATGTTACATGTGTAAATCCTGTACAGCAGACGTATAACTGAAAACCCATGTTTTATAATACTTTCTATATAAGTGTTCCATCTATACGTACTTTCCGTATGAAACAATATAGGCGGTCAGGATCTCACATACAAATGGACGTATATAACATATAGCTGACGAAGGTAACATACATATATGTATGTAATATAAGGAACACTGTTAGATATCAGACATCCTGCAACGGCATGATATAACATCTAAGAACAATGCCTATGTGGCATACGAATAACGTATGCTTAGTACTGATTTCTATAGTAGCAAGAGGATCCGGAGAAGGAATTTTTCTCAGTGCAAATGACATAAGAATGAATTTTATTGAGTACCCAAGGTTGCCAGGTTTCTCACAAATAAAAAAAGGAAAAATTTCCGATTTTGGGGGGAGAAAACGGAAGTTTTTTTTTAAATTCAGAATTTACATATAACAAATACCATTATATCGTATCACATAGTAAAGTAGGGTAATTTTAATTGCAATCTGGAGCAGTTTGTTACATTTAATTGCAACACATAACACGGGAAAAGCTTATAACAATTCCCTGGGATAGCTCGAGTAATTCGGATCCCACGTTAACCTCTAGGTCATCGTCTTATATAGCCTCGCAGCTCACAAAGACGCTGAACTAAAATAAAACCAACCAAATATTTTGCTCAAATCTTTGTTGCTCTTTAATTGTATTCCTTTTAAATCGGAGTGTCTTTTGGAAATATTTTTTTTTTAAATTGTAGACTTCTAGTTAAGTAACAACTGCTTCAGCACTATTCAATTGAGTTTGTTGGTTCGTACGTCATTTCCTTCAAAACCAAACCAGCCTTCAGATGGTAAGATCAGAGATGGAGTGGGTCGGTGGGTCAGTGGGTCAAGTGGGTCAAGTTTCCTGAGTGGGTCAGTGGGTCGTGGGTCAAAAGCATGTGACCCACTGCGACCCACCACCCACCATGACCCACTGTGACCCACCACCCACCGTGACCCACTGCGACCCACCACCCACCATGACCCACTGCGACCCACCACCCACCGTGACCCACTGCGACCCACCAACTCAGTATGATCTACCGACCTTCTCTGCTCACTACATTGTAGACAGTATCTTCTGAAGACTGGTAAATTTGTCTCCGTTTTACTTTCAAGACCTTCATTTCCCTTCCTTTTCCACTTGTTTCTGTCTACTTACCTGAGGTGGCCAAGTGAAAAAAGAACTTCAGGCACTTTTGGATATTGATATTTTTAATTGTAATAATAGCAATAGGACTTACACTACAACTTGGCTTTCGAGACCTGTGAGTTTTTAGAGCTAACTACTGGAAAAAATACATTTTTGAATCACTGTAATATATAAAAAATTGCATTTAACTATGTGTGCCTGATCATCACGGTCAAATTGCAAAGTCAAATGAAATTACTTTTGGTATATAGTTCGGCCTTAATCCAAATTGGGATGTTATATTGCTTTTATTATAATGCATAATATCCTAAGAAGGTAGTGAGGATACAAATTTTTGCGGGAAAAAAATTAGTATCTCGCAAGCCGTTAAACTTACGGAGCTGAAATTCAGAGTATTAACTCTTTATTGAAAACAAAACAGAATGTGTCCTAGCCTTTTTAAAATTCTCCTTTATGTGGGGGAGGGGACTTTTCTATATATGGAAAATTGGTAGTGAGTTGGTTTGTAAAAATTAGGGATGGGCACGAGCGAGTTCGAGCGAGTTTTCTTTGAAACTCGACTCGACTCGAAACAGACATGTTTGAACTCGACTCGAGAACTCGGCTCGAAAAATTTCCTCCAACTAGACTCGAATTTGGTTCAAGTTTCGAGTTGAGCCAAATCGAGCCTAATCGTGTGTGTAGTTCAAGTACTCTCTTCCAGTATTATACATACAAAATACAATTATTATCAATGACACTTCTTCTTCTTCTTCTTATTATTATTATTATTATTATTATTATTATTATTATTATTATTATTATTATTATTATTATTATTATTATTATTATTATTATTATTATTATAAGGACCGCCGTGGCTCATTGGTAGAGCGTTCACCTCTGGTGAATGGGGTCCCGGGTTCCATCTCTGCTCCCGCCAAGTGAACCTTGTGGTGGACGAACACCGTCTGCATGGGTTTTCTCGGGGCAAGCCCATTTCCTCCCACTTTCTTCATTCCACCATTTCATTCATTTCTCATCATCACCATCTCCTTTAGCCTAGCCGACATAAGACTGGGACGTAAAACTCAAAGATTTATTATTATTACAGCGTTTTTGCTTCGCAATCGGAAGGTCCCATGCTCGAATCCAGAGTTCAGTATCCTGGCTGAGGTTTTCCAGGGTTTTCCTCAGTTACACTAGGCCAATGTTGAGATGGTACCTTAAAATACAGACCCTGGCCGCCATCCTTCCACTTCATTTCCCAATGTTGTTATTACTGTTGATTTGAGTGCTCCAGTGTAAAATGGCCTCTGGGATTGTATCGGGTAGCTTAGTAATAAATAAATAAATATATATCTCTCGTTCACTTAATTCTGCAAAAGATGGCTGATGGTGGGCATGAAGTCATGTTTCCAGGTACATATACAGTTCCTAAGAGACCACCACTTTTACGATACTTTTTCGATACGAGACAGACACAAACTTTGTCTCCTAGACTATTGTCGTGGTCTGTATATGAGTAACTTTAAGACACAATCTACAGCACATTCGCGAAGTGTTCTCTCGGTATTCGTGTAAAATTGATTCAAATGCGAAGTTCTCCGCGGCCCAATGCATATTGCACTAATTTTAATGGCCCATATGTAATTTGCATATTTATGGGCCTTCATATATCCGGAATTCAATCATACACTATTATAACGCTCGGGAACAAATATTTTTCATACTAGTTTCTTTAGATGGAACTGGACATGAATGTGGGTATATAAAAAAAAAAATTGGATCAAGTATTGGATCAAAGAATTGTTTTGAATGAATATTAGTCTAGTAGCACTTTACTAAGTAAATAAGCAGAACGATATGGAGGAGAGATTTGAATCGGATAATTACAACAGTGGCTTGTGATTGAAGAAGACAAAATTATGTATGTAACACGGCTGTCAGAAATAAGATAAAGTATGAATAATGATAATATATTGTAAGTATTCACTATTATTATTATTATTATTAAGGTAAACGCGCCTGAATTCGACAGGCACCCGAATTCGACATACCTGTGCTTAAATGTTGTGAAATAAGCGTAAGATGTCATCCCTGCGATCGTGAATAGAAGTGGCAACATTATGGGAGTGTCTTTTCTCGTGTCAAAAGTGCGGTTACAGTAGATGAGTCATACGCATGGAGAAAAGAAGGACATTGTTATGTGTGTGATACACTCTTCGAGAAAAAAACACATAATCTTAAGAAAATCATAAGACGGCAGGTTATTTTCGTAAGACTTTTATTAAAGTTAGGTTTGCTTCAAGCAAATAGTAGTACTTTAATATTATAAAGGAGATTCAATCAGTGCGTTTTGTTTTCTTCTGTGAGGACAAAGGTTGTGATGTGACATGAACGGGGGGTTGTCGAAAACACGAACTGGATTTCGACAAGGTTGTCGAATTCATGCTCAGTAGTGCAAAAATAATTTTAACTGAATATCTAAACGTACAAGTATGTTCAAAGTCTTTCATAAAGCTATTTGTTGCATAATTCTCCGATAGTTGTAACCTCAGTTTGACATGGAATGTCGAAATCAGGTTCCTGCATGTCGAATTGAGGATCATCGAAGTAACTACTCAGTTCAGAAAATTTAAGTTGTGTTCTTTTGCCCGTCTTTTAATTTCTGCATAATAATAAAACAATATTTGAAGCTGAGAAGAGATTACTACTAATAATAATGCCGACTTAATGTTTTACATGGATATAATTGAAGGTGTCGAATTCAGGTACCGCAACTGTCGAAACCAGGTGAAGTGTGTCGAATTCGGGTTCCATTGGCGAGTTCCAGTTTCATAAAAAAATTTAACATTAGCATTTGAGCCTTGAAATGACTTTTAGTATTAGTAGAGACTGTACATTTCAAGGAAAAAAAACGGGCCAACACCGACCAATATTATGGCAACAATAGGCAATTGATTTTGAAAAAGATTCTTAACCTGTCGAAATCCGGTGCGTTTACATTATTATTATTATTATTATTATTATTATTATTATTATTATTATTATTATTATTATTATTATTATTATTATTATTATTATTATTATTAATTTCAGCACGCAAAGTGACACACATGTAAATATTTCGTGAAAGCAGAGAAATGAACTTGTTTTTCCGATTGCCTTTGTAAATAGCTGTGGGATTCTTCCTGTTATTTGAGGAGTGTCTGCAAATTTTGACTATAACTTGATTAAGTATATAAATAAACATTAGTGTTCGATATAAGCTCAATGTATGCAAAAAGATATGAGGTGTTATGGTCAACTCAACAAAAATTTACTTTGGTGAAAGCGCATTTTAAAATGTCTTCATAAGAGCATATTCAACAAAATGTTCAGCTATCAATTAGTGATTATTATTGGTGGTGATTTGAGTTTAGCGTCCTTTTCAGCACCAAAGTTAAGTGAAACGTGAACCTACAATTTAGCATAGGATCAATATTACATGAGCTTCCACGAGAATCGAATCCTGATCTACCGCGCCAAATAGCTAATAGTATTGTTTAAGTTCTGTTTTTATTAATTCTTTGAGTAAATAAGAGGGCACGGTGGCTCAGTAGTAGAGCGCTTACCTATAGTGTGTGAGGTCCCTGGTTCGATGCTAGGGCAAGTAAGCTTGTGGTGAACAACATCGTGCTCTTAGGTTTTCTCGGGGTACTCCCGTTTCCTCCTACTTTCTCATTCAACCAATTCTCCCATTAGTCATTCCTTTAATCATAGTCTCCCTTAGCCTAACAGGCATAATCGCGGGACGTTAAACTCAAAGATTTTATTTCATTTCATTTCATTTTGAGTAAATAAAAAAGCAGACCCAATGTTGTTTGCCCTTACTACCCGAAACACATTACAAGTACAAAACTTTTTTGAAATTAAAATAGGCCTATATTGAAAATAATAGTCCTTTTTCGATTTGATATAGATTATATGTGTAAATAAGAAGTTTTGTTAAAATACCGGTCAGTGTTTAAATGTACTATGAAATTCATCGTAAATTTGTAGCTTTGTCAGTATCACTCTATATCAGAGTAGTGAAATGTTCTCAGTTATTGCAACGCTCTTCTTCAAGACGACAAGAAAGTTTCAACCAATAGGGGTTGTAAACACATTACACACCCCCAGAGCGACTGTCAACAGAGCTTAGTTGCCATGCTTACACATCTGCCTACGACTCCACTCTGCTTCATTTCTTAAGATTCGCGCGGGCTGATTTACCTCGCGCTCTTCTCAACAGATGAAAAGAAAAGAGGAAAAAAAAAATGGTCAGAGAGGCGGAGTACTCCGTAACCATAAATACGCTTTCGCCAAGAATATTAATTTAAACTTTTTACTATCATCATTTGAACATAGTGTTTTAAAATGATATACAAATGAACATGCAATTTTAACAAACGACATTTTTTTATTATTGAGAAATGAAAAATAAAATGCCGTGGCGACAAACTCACTTGATGTACAGTACATATTAATCATCATCGTCTTTTCCATCATGGAGAGCTAATATTGATATAATCATCATCATCATCATTGCTGCTTTCACTGTTTCCTAACAGTGTGACACGTTTGTTGACAATTTTTAAAAATTCCTCGCGTTGTCCAAGCCTTTTGTATTAAGTCCCATTCGTGTTTCATTACATTATTCCAGAGTAAATTGTCAACTTTGTCTATTGCATCAGAACAAAGTTTTTCGACATTCTTTAGTGCAAAATTAGTGTTCTTTCGTGTTACATAACTCTTTAAATGTAACCTTATCATATCAATTGCATCGATATGGCAATTTTAAGTAGGACTGTAAGTAGTGTTGCGCCAGGCCCACAACTAGAGGCGAGCTAAGGAACCTTCCCCCCAAACTTTTCGTGGCCCCCCTAGACCTTAACACCAAATGCCATTATTAATACAAAAAAAAACACAATTTAGCTATGTGTAACAGATTTTTTAATGACTTGGCCCCCCTAACATATTCATGCTCCCCCCAAACCTCTGAGGCTGGTTGGGGGCCTGTGTTGCGCACAAGACGAGTGCATTTTCAAATTAGAGAGAAGACGAGAAACATACAAGTAATGATCCTTGTATCGTTATCAAGATCTTTCAAATCTAATGGGAAACTAGTTCACCCAAGGCTTAGATCGCAAAAATTGTTTTAATGTTACATGATTTATAGTATAAAAACTATACATTTTTAAAGTGACTGTGCGAATATAGTGAAGAACATTTACCAACGTTCAAATATATACAAATCATTATATTATAATAAGAAATGTTGTTATATCACACTTTTTGTTGACCTCTTGTAACGCGCGTATTTTGAAAGTTGAAACTATTTAAGTTTGGACGTCGTTAAAGAAATTCTGTGTACGTCACTGGTCCCACATGATAAGGACAGAATTATGTCTAAAACCAATGATAAAATCATTGAAACATTTTTCCTAGAGCAAGATAAAGTATTTCATGTATGTATGTATTATTTCTTCCGTATTATTAATGCCAGTGTTCAAAATTTAGTCCAGAACTTTGCTTCCACAGAGAAAATTCCTCAGGAGTTCCCCCCTTGCATTTTGATCTAGACAGACCAGTGTGTAAATTGAGGTTAGAAAAGTTAGAAGTGTTTTCGTAATATTTGTTGTTTTCGTGGGGGAGTAATATTATAACATTTGTTTTCCGTACTACTACTTTTTTTAAAACAAAACTTTTTTTTTTTTTACAAAAACATTGGTCGACTGCATTTTTCTTGTAACACGTTAATATTAATAAAAATCTAGGCGTGCGATGATATTATATTATATGAAGCAAATCGACATCCATATTGTGTTGCCCTAAAGTAACCATTTCTCCATTCTTTCCTCAGATCGATTCTTTATCACCACTACATAAACTAAACAAATAGGGCTATGCCTTTTGAAGGCTATTTTGCAAACATAATTCATTTTTCTTTATATCACAAATTAGCCTTTCCCAGTGGTCTAGTGGTTAGCGCGTATGGCTTTGGTGCACGTAGCCCCTGGTTCCATTTCCGGTGGAACAGCAAAAAAATAATTTGTCAAATATTTATTTTAATCAATCATCTGTTTCTTTTAGCCTAAAGGGCATAGGTGTGGGACGTTAAACTAAAAAACTCATCCTTTTTTTCGCAATAAATTGTCCACTTTGTCCCTTGGGGGGTTTCTCAACTTGGGATCGCGAAGGGAAATGAAAACGATACTTGTAATTAGGACCTAGTAGCAGAAAAATATGTATTTTAAAAAATATATATGTTAAACTTCTTATTTTGATAGACATATTTTTATTTCTATACTTTGTTACCAAATACAGCAAAGAATATTAAACACATAAAGATTAGTTAAAAAAAAAAACATTTGGAATAAAAGAAGGAGAAACTGGTGAGAAACTGCAAATTGAAACACCAGAAGCAAAAAAATACAATTTACAACTGTAAGCGATTGGCAGCAATAATGGAAAACTTATTGGAAACCGGAAATTAATTATGGGGATTACAGGCAAGAGAATGTGATAAAAGGGGCCGTGATATAAAATGAGATGAGAAAGCCCAGTTTATTGTATCGTTAGTAAGTCTTTCGTAGTATTTTATCTTCAGTGATTATTGTGTTAAGGAATCAAAGTGCATGAGAATTTAAATTCATTATTATAATAAAAGAATAGCAGAATGTATACGTAAATGTGCCGGTATATATCCTTAACGTGCAAAAAAACTCATACAGATCCTAAATACTAACAGACACATGTGATTTGCAGTTTTAGCAAAACAAACTGAAATTAAATTTTGTATCCACTACAAACACAATATCAAATGATCCCGAATGAACAGAGTCTTTCGCCCTTCCAATTTTTGGCGTTTGGATAAAAGGAAGAGTGAAGGTTGGGGAGGGAGGGTAGGGTGAGAACATGGCAACACCGCCTTGTCAGAGAGAAAGTGGGGAGTATACAGAGTGCGTAACTGACCCTAGCGCCACGTAGAAATTGGTGTTCAGACATAACGTCATTTGTGTCGCACTATACCATAGCTTTGCTCAAATAAATGACACACTACCGCAGAAAAGTAATATTGTTATTCTCCTATTTTTATTGCCTACTATAAAAAAGGAAAGAGCTTAAAACTATTCAGTAAAGAAAAGTCTGAACCTCTGTAGGGAGGGACCTCTGATTACAGATTCCGTTTGGTGGTAACTTGTTTACTTGCAGAGTTGCAGGGCTGTTGAACAATAAACCACACGTGTTCAGTTGCAGTCCAGTCTAAATCTGTAAGAACGTTTGCCTCCAATGAATAAGATAAAAGAGAATTTCCGGCCATACAAAATATGAAGAAGCGAAATTATCACTTTATTTACCATGATATGTGAAGGGGGGGGCGCGGTAGCTCAGTAGTAGAGCGTTCACCTCCGGTGCTTGGGGTCCCTGGTTCGATCCCAGCTCGCGCCGTGTGGACTTTGTGGTGGACAAACACCGTGCTCGTGGGTTTTCTCGCGATTCTCCCGTTTCCTCACACTTTCTTCATTCCACCATTTCACTCATCTCTCATCATCACCGTCTCCTTTAGCCTAACCGGCAAAACCGTGGGACATAAAACTTAAAGATTTCATTTCGTTTTTACCATGATACGAGAGGATTTAGCGAACATCATGATAATTGTCACTTCTGGTAAAATTAAGTTATTAGGTGGACTGGATCGGTATTAAACCACAAGGGAAACTTGTTTGGTATGTGTCATTGTATCGAATTGCATAGGAATGATGAACTTCCTTTTCATACTTACTCGAAAGTCAGAAAATGTGGCATACAATTGCGTTTCCACGAGCTGCCCATATTATACAAATAACAACATTGTTATCCGGAATAGGCTTTTTATAATAATAATAGTAATAGTAATAATAATAATAATAATAATAATAATAATAATAATAATAATAATAATAATAATAATAATAATAATAATAATAATAATAATAATAATAATAATAATAATATGTAGAAACTAGATGACGATTATTCTTCTCGCAAGAAGTTCTAAATATGAGGAATTTAAAAATACCATAGGAAAATTATAAAGCTAAAGACAATATAGGAATATTACTAAAGAGTATTATGAAGATAATTTAAAGTTAAGTATGATTTCTTTTGTCACTAGAATTCTTTATAATGATTGATACTAACAGAAAAACAGACTAATAAACCAATATGTTAATACTGAAAAATTAGTAATTTCTCCATATAGCCTATGATAAGATATTCAGAAAAGTGATCAATTTTGAATTATCCCTTTTATTAATCATTCATAATGGGAGCCATTTCAACACAGCTATACACAGTCACATATATAAAGACAAGGAGATTTAATGTTGATAATTATGGTTGGAGGGATTATTCGAGATATATATGATAAAATATTGGAAAATATGGTAAATTTTACGTATTAATTAGTTAATTACGAGTATTCATAACGTGAGAGCTGCTTCAACACGGCTATAGCATAAAGGTGTATACCAGGAGATAAATTGATGCCCACATCAATTTGATTAAATAGGAGTTACATGAGACACATCATGTATAGGCCTATATCCATCTTAGAATACCCCGGCAACCCTGTTATTTTTCTGTTCTGGAGTTAGCAGTTATCTGAATCCCCGCGGTGCTCCGCCCGTATTTAGGGTTGTCAACGGATCGAGTGGCTCGGCTCACAGCTCATCTACTATCGAGCCGAGCCGAAAAATGAACCGAGTCAACACCTCACCTAACCGAGACGGCAAAAACCGATGGCTCACCAGGGCCCAACCGAACCGATTCGGTGGCTCATCCCGAACGAGTCGGCTCAGGACATAGGCTCAATTGAGCTGAGCCGATGGCTCATTCCAACCGAGCCGGCTCGAGCTGTTTGCTCAGTTGAACCGGGCCGAGCCCGTTGACATCACTACCCGGGTTGGGCTTCTGCTTAGGTACAGAAATACGACCGTGCAGGTCTCATCCTTGATGGTAAAAACTACAGTATATACATATATTGGTGCTCACGACATTTGAGGCTGTCCTTTTATTAAAAAAAATCTATTGTGCTCTCGTTATCGAGACGAGATGAGATGCAAGCAGTGTCCCCTCTCGTGAGCAACACTAAAAGTATTACACAGTACGGCTTACATTTCTCATGGCTTTCGCTTTACAGTTTAATCAGGCCATGATTCAAATCGAGCTAAAACGAGCTAAACAAGCGAGCCATGTACCAAACTTGACTCGACTCGAAACTCGATCTCAAAAACAGTAACTCGGCTCGAAACTCGACTCGAGAAAACAACCTTTGACACGGCTCGAAACTCGACTGGAATTCGAGTCGAGTCGAGTTTCAGCTCGACTCGTGCCCATCTCTAGTAAAAATGATCGAAAACGATCGATGTTATTTAAGAAAAAAAATCAGAAACAAAAAATACAGTGCTTGGCTTCATATATCCATTGCTTTCTGTTATAATAATTGCTGAAGCTTATGTTTATTATATGGAGCGCTTACAGCACAGGGCAATCAACCCATAAAGTTGAGAAAAATAGGCATAAAATTTGTACTGTAAGCTTAATTACACGGAACTTTTAAGTTTGGATTGTACACATAATTGTATGGACAATTTTACACTTTTTTTTCTTTTACGTTGGTCTACTTACTTTGATTTGGAACTTTCAAATTTCATCCTTTTTTCCACTGAAAAGTATTGATAATTCAAGGAGGAAATAATTATACTATGATAATTTAATTGAAATTCATCGTAATTTGGCACATGGCAAACAGCAGTGTGGTAATTGAAGGGGAAGGAGGGAAATTCCCATTCACCTCTGAACACTTTCCAGGAACCTCGTTCCCTTTCGCTTTCTAGACGGGGGAGGAAACTTGGTAATGGTATCAAACCTTCATGTGTAACTACAAAAATTAAATTTTTAAACAAATAAGAAATCATCAGTTTATCAGGCTTTAATTGATAATTTATTCACAAGATTCCCTATCAAAGGCGTGGTAAATGAAGTTTCTGTCCTACATGGGTCGACGTTGCCAACTGACATGGTCGATATGGAAAAGATGTTGTATGGTGATGAAGAGATGATACTTCTTGCTGAGTATTTCAAACCTGACCAAGAAAAATCGTTATCAGACTTGAGTCTAACAAGTAGATTGTCGATGAGAAGTTGCAGAAATCGGGTAGAAGTATTATCAATTTCCACGACAGAGTGCGAACGGGGATTTCCCCTTATGAATTTACAGATGACATATTAGAAATAGACTAAGTGCTCAAACATTGTTTAACTTGTTGCTCATCAATGTTAATGACCCACCGCTAGACAAGCTCGAAATAGACGAGCTAGTTATTTCTTGGCTGAAGGATGGACATCATTCCGCTGCGGACGATTTACCACGAAAAAGTTACCAATAGGAAATAAATCCGATTTCAGATTTGTTTTAAGGTGGAAAATTACGAGTTACGGAAAATGTATACTTGTATTACTAATGGCTTATTTATGTTATTCAACTTTGTACCTAATTTTTAGTAAGTCTCTTCTTTGCTTTAGGTAAACTACTTTGAATAAATATTCATAATAATTGCAATTATGCATATTTGTAACTTAAATTTAACGTGCTGTTTTAGTGATTACACAAATTACAATTATGAGCATGCTTTATGGAAATGGTCTCACATAGGGTACCAGACCACCTTTATATACTATGAAAAACTGATTTTTCAAGTTTTTTTGTGAGAAAAATACTGTGAACTGAGAAACCATAACCTTTTCCATATTGTACAGGGATATTTTCCTCCGAATAGAAGTTTCTTGGGGAATGCGTTCAGAAATTAACACTTGCAAGAATACTCTCTTAGTAGAAGTATATTTTAGGCACACACTAATTTCCCCCCACCTTGAACTGTTTCAATTTCCTCACTGACAAACACTTTACCATTTTATATCGTAAAGGTCAGATCCACCGTTATTGTAACAGAGTGGTGCTTGAGCGATTGACTAGAAATTCAAACTCTGATTAGTGACAATTTCACAGTCTTGTTTTATTACAAGTGTAAAGTCTTTAGTCAGTTCAGAAGAGGCCGTGGATCGTATTCAGAGTTGATGACGATGGATTTTGGTGAGTCAGAGTAGGTCAAAGTGGATGAGAGTAGTTCATGGTGGGTGATGGGTCAGAGTGGGTCACGGTGGGTCACCGTGGGTGGTGGGTCATGGTGGGTCACAGTGGGTCATGGTGGGTGGTGGGTCAGAGGGGGGCACGGTGGGTGGTGGGTCGTGGGTCAGAGTGGGTCATGGTGGGTCGTGGGTCAGTGGGTCGTGGGTCAAGTTTTCATTCACCCACGCCAACTCTGGGTAAGATATCCATGACACCATGAACTACGTGAAAAGGGATGTAGTGGAACAATCGTGAAAAATCCTTTGAAGAATACCTTTTCGGGACTTTTGGCTCCCGTAGAACGGCTACACGGGTCAATGTATTCGCTCATAATATCTCAATAAAAATGCACGTAGGATTCCAAATAGTTTTACTAAGCATCTAGTTACGAGACAAAATGTATTTCCTAATTCTGTTGAAATGTTCATAATAGTAGATAGAAATAGGACCTGAAACAAAAATTTCTTGGCACAGAGATATTGATTCAATTTTCATGGTTGATGTGTCATTTTGTTCAGAATGAGACATTATGAAATGAACGCATTACTTCATATATATCAGTAATTGTGCTTGAATATGAGTTATTGCATTGTATTGACGACATCACACAAAATATACTGTGAACAACGACCTAATGTTTACGGAAAATGCTATTTGAAATTTAAATCTGCACTGCCTAGTAACAGATAATTTTTATAACGAAACCAGGGGTCGTTGCATAAGGAACGTAAACTGCATAGGTATATGCTATATAAAGTTTCTACTTAATTCTGAGACATATTTTAACTCGATGTAAGGAAATCCGTAATAATTTTAGTTTAATAAGTGTGGCCAAATTGCTAAAAAAAAAAAAAAAAAAAAAAAATGAAACTATAGTTGTGATTCTTAGTCCTAAGCAATAATAATTATTTTATTGTCAAGTTGTGTATAGGAATACAAAGTATAATTAATAACTTTAGTACAAAACGAAAAGATAAATTTCGTAGCAATGTGTACAAATGGAAATGTTTTACTTTTTTATCAACAGTATTTAAACATTTAGAAGTAGATGTATATACCGAAATACCAAAAGACGACATCGAAGTAGAAGGAACAATATCTTGAAATTATGTACAAAATAAAATTTAGCAATTATCTGTCATATTGTGTATTGTACAAAAAATGTTTATTTATTTGTGGAAATCTCGTTTCCTGATGAATACAATATTGCGAAGAATTGTGGGTAACGAATTGTCATTAAGTAATAACTCGTTCCTCCTGCATTTCTTGGCCTCCATCTTTCTCCTTCATAATCCGTTTTATTCACAGACACTTAAGCCCACAAATCACATCTCTTCCACAGCTTCTCTGATTTTCTAAAACTCCAATTGCGAATGCTAATGTATGCGTAACTTCGTAATTTCAAAGTCTCCCGAGGCAAACTGCCTCTGTGTGCAGTGGAAAGAATTGAAAATGGTGAGGAAACGTCATTATATCCACGTGCCCTGGGGAGGTTCGGGGTGGGAAGGAGGGGAAGAAAGCACCAACCAAAAAGTACTTCCCATCTTCACTTTTTCATTACTTTTTTTTCTACAATTCATCAACTGCAGTGTTTCTACTATAAGTAATATTATTATTTTTTTTTTTAATTTTCATTTGTAATACTGTAGATTTAATACTTCCAAAATTTCTTATCTATAGTATAAGTTTAGTAATATATATAAGTTTAATTCTATAAGAGAACTAATACAGTTAAAGATCTAGGTATTACATGAGACCCGAAATTAAAGTTCAATAATCACATCGAAAATGTTGCACATGATGCTTTTAGGATTAAAAAGAAGTGGAAAGAATATTGGAACAATATTGGAACACTCATGAAAATGTATTACATCATTTGTATGATCGGGGCAGCGATAGCTCAGTGGCAGAGCATTTACTTCTGGTATGTAGGGGTCCCTGGTTCGATTGTCCCAGCACGTGTGCAAACACCGTGTGCTGGGTTTTCTTGGGGTTTTCCCGTTTCCTCCCACTTTCTTCATTCCACCATTTCATTCATTTCTCATCATCACTGTCTCTTTAGCCTAGCCGGCAGAATCGTGGGACGTAAAACTCAAAGATTTCATTTCATTTTTTTTTTTCATTTGTATGCTCCAAGTTCGGATATGCTGTTGTAATTTGGAACCCCTCGCAATAAAGGCATCGCCAATAAATGGAAAACACTTCAATCAAAGTTATTTAGGTATCTGGTACACAAAGAACCTGAAATTTATCATTCACTTGAAAAATATAGCACACTGGTAGACAATTTCAATATTTACTCGTCAAAACAAAGATGTAATATTGCCGATCTGGTATTCTTGCAAAAATGTTAAAAATGAGTTTGGCTGCCCAAACTTTATATCAAAAGTAAGTTTCCATATCCCATCACTAAGAACTAGAACTAATAATGTAGGTCTCTTCCATTGTAAATAAAAGAGATAGGATGAATATAATGTTGAAGTCACCATTCTGGAGAATATGTCCTGCCCATGACAAATTATGTGGAAAACATGATAAAATTGATATTTATAATGTCCTGTAAGGCACTAAAAAAACTACTGTAAAAGTGTAATGTACTATTGCAACACCGTAATTGAGCATCTGCTTGTCGTGTTGATAAATAAACAAATATAATAAAATGTGAATTAGAAACGATAAATGTCAACTCACGAGACAGAATTGTTGTGTTTTGGAATTTAGGCAATATAATATAAATAGCGTGAACTATTAATATTGTAAAGAATCGGTAGTTAAGTCGTCAAATGTTATTTAAATGGGCCTTCTTTAACCTATAATCTGACGTTTTAGTTGCTTGGAATTTGATTGAAATTCTGTACGCTTGTACGCTTTCGTTAGAGTTACCGGTACCTAAGTAAATAACCAAAAATAAAAATTTCCAACTTTTGAATGGTTTTATGGAGAACTGAAAAATCTTCCCCATGTTATTTATATGGAACACCTTTCACACCTAAAAATTATTGGACACTTCCTGTAGGTCTACAATGATTAAATTTGACATGATTGTAGCTTTTCAGGATTAACCGGCAGGAAAATTTCCAGGAATATAAATGGAAAAGAAAAAATCCCAATGTTATTTAAATAGGCCTTCTTTTACCTATAATTTGATGTTTTAAGTGCTTGGAATTGGATTGAAATTCGGTATGCTTGTAAGTTCGTTAGGGTTACCTACGTTAATAACCAAAATTAAAAAGTTCCAACTTTAGAGTTGTTTTATGAAGAACTGATTTTTTTCCCCATGTTATTTATATGGGACATCTTTCACAGCTCAAAATTATTGAACACTTCCTGTAGGGTACAAAGATTAAATTTGACATGGTTGTATCTTTTCGGGACTAACCGACAGTAAAATTGCCAAGAGTGAATATTTTTAATTTTTAGGGGTCATAAGGGCAATGAAGAAATTCCCCAAGCTATTTAAATGGGCCAAGCTATTTAAATGGGCATGTATGTAACTCATATTTTAGATACTTGGAATTGAAATAAAAACTTGAAATTCGGTGTGCTTGTGCGTGTTCGTTAGCGTTACCTAAGTAAATCACCAAAATTAAAAATTTCTAAATGTAGAGTGGTCTTATGGGGAAGTGAAAAATTTGTTCCATGTTATTTATATGGGACATCTTCTACATCCCAAAATGTTCAGGCACTTCCGGCATTATCAGAATGGTGAAATTTGGCATGATTGTAGCCTTCCGGGACTAAACCACAGGAAAATTGCCAAAAGTGAATATTTTTAATTTTTAAGGGGTCTGAAGGGGGCATGAAGAAATCCCCATGGAGTGGAAGTGGGCGTTTCCTTGGGATACAAAATCTCATCTTTTAGGTAGTCGAAATATGAAAAGAAACTTGGAATTTGGTAGAATTGTGCGTTTAAGAGATGCGAGACCGTAGGCCGAGTAAACTAGGGGGTCAGGGGGCGAAGCCCGCATCTGAACCAGTTCAGGCAATGTAAATTAAGAGCAAATGCACGAAATTCACTCTTGATGCAAAGGATACATAAGAGATGCAATGCCGTTGGCCGAGAAAAGGCGGGGTCTAGCGGCGAAGACCCCAGCTAGCCGAAGGCTAGTTACTTTATATGTTTCTATTACATAGTAAAAGATATAATATAGGTTACAAAATAAACATTCTAATTGATGCAGATGCTATTAGTTCCTCTGTTACATTGAAATTCGCCGGAATCGTAATACTGCAATTATATTTATGAAGTCATATTAAATGTGACCTCTGTGATAGGCTCACATCCTTATTGTAAAACAGAAACATGTCAGTGTCATATCCTGGAATACTATACAACCTTGGTTAAAGATGTGTAGTTTTGGTTGCAGAAAGACAAGGGGCAGACTAATATATATATATATATATATATATATATATATATATATATATATATATATATATATATAACCTATACAAATGTTAGTTTAATGTCCCATGATTATACACCGACGATAAGAAAGATGGAGATGGCAAAATTGTGATACACAAAACTCGAATAAATATACAACAAAAATTTTGGTGAGTTACTATTATAAAGATACGTACTTACACAAGTTTATGGAGCATTTTTACGTACAAATTAATCCTGTTTGCTATATAAATAAACTTCCAAATTTGGTTTCAACAACGAATGAACCTGTAAAATATTATTTTCTGCCTTTGTTACATAAATAAATCTAAATATTTAAAAAGTTATTTAATCTCTAAAGTCTACTGGATTAACTAAATTATTATGTGAATTGATCATTGTGTCTAATTGCTAACAGCATACTTCATATTAATTAACCAGCCATATGCAACAGTCGGCAGTCCGGCCACCTCTGGTCCACTGGGCCCTTTGATCCAGTCGAACTGACTCGTTGTTAAAAATGAATATCTTACGTAATCTTTTAATCTGACTGATTTTTTTTATTGGATAACTGATGTCCGCCTTGAAAATATCTTCCGAGTTGGAATATCCAGAGTAGAGTGTACCACTGAACATTGGCAGACTGATCAAGATTCTATTAAAATGTCAAATAAATAGATTTTTCTGTTTTTCGTTAGTAAGTAAAAATTTTGATTACTGTTATAACAGTTCTTATGTTCCTATAATATTAGTGTATGACGAACTATTTTATAAATTGAATATGGTTATTGAATTCTTATGAAAATGTACATTATCTCGTACGGACCTCGACGTCAATAACTCCTCTGTAGTTCGCTCACTTCTTGTTCCAACTTCCACATGTCTGAGTTAAACAGTCCGTTTTTCATCACATGAATACAAATAATAAAACTTTTCAAAACTTTGTATGTTTATTTAAAAAAAAAAAAAAAAAAAAAAAAAAAAACTTGAATTTTCTTAAAAGAAAGTTTAAACTTCTTTTGAACTGTTTCTGAAGTTTTTAACATAACGCAAGAATAACATCACATGTGACATCTGTGATAGGTTCACATCCTTATTGTAAAACAGAAAAGTCTGTCTCGTATCCTTGAATGATATACAACCTTGGTTAAGATATTTGTAATTTTGGTTGCAGAAAGACAAGGGGCACAAGGAAAAATTCCATTAAATAAATGGCAAATGTCTGAGTGGATCATGCTAATTTCTAATAGATGCCGCTACTTGCTGGATTGCCCTGATTAATCTCTTGAAGAACTGCATAAAAAGATCTGGTTTTCGTCAACTCAAGCAATAAATGTTAAAATATATATTGTGAAAATTTATTGCGTCATTACTATTTTTCCTAGAGTCATGGTTCAAACGTCGTTATCTTTAGTATAACAAGTCTTTTTCAAGGACACTACTCTCATGTCTGTACCATACACCTGAATCGCAAAAATCGGGAAAAACCAGAAACTTTTCTGAAAAAAAAAAATCACCTCCTCGGAACACTTGTGCCTCTCGGGCCCGGCCCTGATTTCGTAGGGATATCAAAAAAAAAAAAAGTTTGGAAAATACCCAAAATTACACACAATCTGTATTTAAAGTTTCAATTTGATATCTTGAAAACTAAAATCGTGAAAAAGTTGTGAAATGTGCCTTAATAAAAATAAATAAAAGGCACGCTCCCCACCCCACTTGGCGCCGCCAACTTGGCCATCCGGTTCCAAACCGCATCTGGGGTATCTTTTAATCCATCCTTGACTTGACCAATAAAAAAAACCTTGTTTAAATACCTGTTATAGAACCTAAATAAGCAATCAAACACGATACTACCCCATGATAACAAGAGTTACCAAAAATCCTAAAACGTTAATTAAACACGATTTTAGCCTATAATGTACAGTGGGCTTCTAGTACTGGTAAAACAAATATGATTTTTTTTTAAAAAAAACACACAACGATCAGGATATATTTTCCTGAGACCTCAACTTTGTCTGAGATTTTCAGCGTAACGCAAGAGCTATTATGACAATTCTGAAAAATAGACATACTAAAATTTATACGAAAAATATTACAGTAATTAGTGATTACTTCCGAAATCTTTCATGCAATGGAAAAATTTTCAGGAGTTATATTAATTATCATGTAAAATTTGGCATATGTGATTCACCCACGTGTTTGTAAATTGTACGGCTAACAATACACACTGTTTATATATATATAACATGGTAGGAAGTCCATACAATATTAACATAAACACTCTCAAGATCAACTGGATAGAAAGACACTTTGGCAGCCGATTAATTATTTAGTAATTAAGATTTTGTAACTATAGTAGAGAAGAACGCAGAGATCTTTAAATATGATGTATATTGGTGAATGTAATACTTTGAGAAAGCGTTAGAGAGTTCAATGACGAGAAATTTAGTAAGATTTTACTTGTCAGTAACAGATAAATCTTACTTTTAAGTGACACATGATAGTGTTGTGAAGGTTTGAAAGAAAAACGTAAAGTTTGGGAAAAATTTAAATTTTAGAATACTCTACTACATTATGCTTTTAAAATGAAAGCTATTGAAAAAACAGAAAGCTTGGAAAAATTGAAATTTTCGAATATTTTACCATATTATGCCTTTAAAATTCCTCCTATACTATATCGAATATTTTACTCTATTATGCCTTTATTTTATATTTACTAGTTTACAGTTAAGATCATTGAGTACTTATATTTCTTTAATTAAAATAGAGAAATTTTGTAACAATAAAAATATATGTGCACCACTCGTTTTAAAGTTAGCACCGTGATAGAATAAAGTTATGACTAGAAAAGATATTAAAATATAATCCTAGTTAGATTAATTAATATAGACGCATTTAAATTATCTTAAACAATCTTCTGAAGTTCCCGCATTATGGCAGGAAAGTCTTAAAAATAAAGGGGCCAGAATCATTTTAGTTAATATGTTAAAATTAAATATTTATTTTATAGACATATCTTTCTTGTGCTGTGTAAAATTTCCGTAATTTTGAACACATTAGAAAAAATCTTTTGTTCGGAAATATTGGCAAAAACCGGAAAATATACTTTAAAAAAACTATTTCTTCGCTTGATGCTAATCTTACTTGCTGTAACCTGTCTGCAGCATATATAAAATTGAATTGAATTGAATTTTATTGCGTTCATTGACTATTTACATTGGTTGGTTGCCGTATGGTATAGAGCATGTCAATGATATTATACAAAATATATATTCATATTGTACTAAAAACATAATTACTTTTACAATATTTCCTAGATGATAGAAAACATGATAAAATGTGGTTTCCTTCGAAGGATTAAGAATATACATCACTCATCCATACAGCATTTTCTTTCACAAAATATTTAAAAAATGTAATATACACAAAAATTACATTTAGGACTTACATTGTTAAGAGACCCTAGATCAGTTTGCAAGTATTCCTCCACACTGTAAAAGCAATGGTTTAGCAACAGAGTACGTACTGACTTTTTGAAACTTTAATGTTTGGAAACAGAAGTGGTATCAAGAGAAACTTGGAGATGTGACTTCGTTTTGTATTATATCCATGTATATCTGAGTTCTTTTCTTGTTTCTTGTGGACCAAAAGTAATGTTTCATGTATATATATTTAATTCAAATGTACTGGCAGTTATTTGGTGCACCTCTCTCAGAAAATCCTGGATCCGGCCCTGTATATGTATAGGGGTGCACCAAATAACTGCCAGTACATTTGAATTAAATTGCGTTTTTTAAATGCCTTTAGGCATCTGTGGTGTGAATGAGAAATTGCCCTGGAAACACTAAATGTCTGCTCTCGATGAATCATTTTCCTTTAAACCTTCAGAAAATTGACTGAAACTATTGATTTTTGCAAAACTCACTGTCAGCTTCTCACTTTAGGTAATGTATATTTACAACGAAGGGGGGTAGCACGTGCACCTTTGCACCCCCCTAAATCCGGACCTTCATATATATATATATATATAATGAGGAACTACATAGTGTATACGGTTTACCCAACATTGTTAGGGTCGTCAAGTCTAGGAGGCTTAGGTGGGCAGGTCATGTAGCTAGAATGGAAGAAAGTAGAAACGCTTTCAAAGTCTTGACTGGTAGACCCATAGGAAAACGACCATTAGGAAGACCTAGGCGCAGATGGGAGGACAATATTAAGATGGATCTCGCAGAGATAGGAATACAAAGTAGAAACTGGATGGAATTAGCTAAGGATAGAAGTCAGTGGAGAGCTTTTGTGAACGCGGCACTGAACCTCCGGGTTCCATAGGCCATAGAGTTAGTTAGTTAGTTAGTTAGTTATATAATGAAGGAAGTGGAAGAATATTTAGGTGTTTGAATAGCGTTCTCCAGGAAATATAATATGAAGTATTGGTGATTATTGTTATCATTTTCTTTTGGAGTATATGGCGTCAATTTAGAGTGATTAGAATGGAAGTATAAGTAAAATGTTTTGTCTGAGTTTAGAAGTAATTTATTGTTTGCAAACCAGGAATCTACCTGTGACATATTGTTATCTATTTTCTTTTGGATTTTGGGCGGTTCTGATTTTATAATGACGTTTGTATTATCTGCATATAAAATAAGTTTATGGCATGTATGACGTACATAACTAAATCGTAGATAGCAGTTCGGGTTAATTTCTCTTTTTTTAAAAAAAATTGAGATGAGTAAATAATATTATTACATTTTAAATGTTGTTGTAGCCCAGAAAGGAAAGCATTTTCAAATATCTTAGAGAACACTGACAAAAGAGAAATTGGTCTGTAGTTTCTTACTTTATCCTTGCTTCCTTTCTTGTATAACAGTTTCATGATTGCTGATTTTAATGTCACACGAAATGTACCATTTTTAAAAGATGAATTTATGATACAGGCAAGTCGGGAAGCTACTGTTTTTGCTGCCTTTTTCAACACAAAAGTAGCGATTTCGTAAATACTAGTGTGGTAATTTTATTGTTTAATTTTGAAATAATATATTCTACTTCCTTTGAAGTAACTGGTGTTGGGAACATAGAATTTACGGTCACAGCTATCAGTCTCTGGAAGTAAAGTAACGAAAGTAACGCGTTATTTGTAACGCATTACTTTTTTTTTAGTAAAGTTTCCTAGTAACGCTTTACATTTTTTCCAAAGTAACTCTAACGGCGATGCGTTAAAAATTTTTAAGTAACGCGCCTAGTTTGCGTTACATTTCGGATGAGTAACTACAATATATGTAGATATTTTTTTTTTCAGAAACAAATGTTTCTTTTCTGTAAGTAAACTTCTGAGAATGGAGCAATGGAGCATGAACTATGTAATGCCCGTGACCGACAGTCAGTCACCGACACACAAAAAACAGATAAGACCTTAGTGCCACTTGCTGTTTTTGGAAGATGAGTACAGCTTGAGGGAAATTACGTGTACTGATTGCAAAGCACCTGGAAGATTTTGACAGCTCAAGTGAACTACGAGTGCAATGGCAGTGTATTTTACTTTGATTGGTATTGTTTTTATAAAGATGAAGAATGAAAATATTTTAGCGGTTGGAACACTTGAAAGTATACTTCTTAAAAGCTTAGGATGATAGTGGACAGAATTTAAAAGTAAAGTATCTGAAGTGCCCCGGCGAGAAATATTTATTAACAGCTAGGGTGCCATAATTAACGATATACAGTAAAGTGTTAATATGAATTAATTGTGTTCCGATGAGCAGGCCTACTTTATTACCAGAAAATAGTTTGTTGATGGTATGTAATATTGGAGTTCTTCCAGATCAGTTTGCATATCCTAGAGTGCCATTGATTATAGAGTTTGGAACAACTAGCTTTAAAAAGCGTGTATCGATTTTAGAGTTACTGGCAACTTTTGATTCATCCAAGTTCATGTATTTTCATTGTATTAGTTGTAGTGTAACGCTCCTCTATATTCTGAATTTTTAATTTTACATAACAACATTGTTATTACTATACAATTAGTTTAAGAATGATAATAAGCAGTCATTTTTACTAACGCAGTATGGCATTTTAGTTAGTGTTACATTATATGAAAATGTCCATATAGCCGTCAAATAAGAATTTCTTCTTGTATCTATATAAAGCGATTCAGAATGTGCAATAATAATAATAATAATAATAATAATAATAATAATAATAATAATAATAATAATAATAATAATAATAATAATAATAATAATAATAATAATAATAATAATAGCAGTACAAAAATTGAAGTAATAAGATTTTTTCTTTTAACATATTAATAGTTTCGGACCTAACCCGTTAGTAACGCGATACTTTCGAAGTAGTGTAACAGTTACTTTTGGGGGGCAAGTAACGCGTTAGTAAGCGTTACATTTAAGGGAAAGTAATGTAATTTGTAACGCGTTACATTTTTACAAGTAACTTACCCAACACGGATAGTTATAGATCTTAACTGTGGGCTATATTTTGGTAGAGATGTATGATTGGGGAGCATTTTAACAACTGAACTGAAATACCCGTTGAAATGATCCGCAACCCTAGTTGGATTATTGAAAATTCCTTTTGAATTGCCTAAATGTAATTTTATGTTTTACTGATTTTGTTCACGTTTGTTGCTCTCCTGAGTTACTGTTTTTCATGTGGCTTTACTTTTAATTTATGACTTAAGTAGCAGTGAATCGTAGTAGTTTCGTTTGCTTTGGCTATTACTCTTCTGCAGTGGCGTATTTACGGGGGGTTCCGGGCTTAAGCCTCCCCGAAATTTTATTTACATCTCTTGCAGAATTTTCACATTTCCAGTATTAAAGTTAACAAATCCCCCGAAACAAAATTGTAAATACGCCGCTGCTCTTCTGTATATTTTATTCTATATTTTGTAAACATCTTTAACACGGATATCATTTGTCCTTTAACACTTGACATGTAGTTCTTTTAGGGTTCTACTACTTTTGATAATACCAATGGTAATCCACGGCTTTTTTGAATCTTGTTTATTTTTTTTTTATTATGTTATGCAATGAAGATTCAAATATCAATTTAACTTGGAAATGAATGTACCTAGGTATTATACTTTTATGAACTGCATAAATGGTAGATTCACTAAAAGACGCAACAATTGAAGAAATTTATTTAGATTGTTTTCACTGAAGTCTCGTTTGTTAATTAAAATGTACGATCTGTTTGAAGGTTTGTTTTTGCCAGTCTCTTCCATATCAGTGTGGAGGAATACTGCATCATGATCTGAATAACTGAGCTTGAAACTTGGGTCGAATATTTCCAATTTTCTACATTAATAATAAATTGGTCTAAAGATGTTTTATCTTGGCAAGTGGGTGTATATATAGTTGCAGTTAGGTTAAAAGTGTTTAAAATTAATTCAAGCTCAGCTTTTTTCTTTTGAAGTTGTTATAGAGGAGCCAGCAAGAGAAGGTCTCCCGCAGCTCGCAGTGGCGTTGCCAATGCTCACGTATCCAGGCTTTCTTCAGTGCATCTATAATGACAATTTAATAAATGGTGTGACACAGAGTAACCGAGGTTGGTAAAAGTAGCACCTAAGTAGGGGCTGCAATTTCCCTCCGCATATGGTAAGAAATTTCAGAGACCATCTCTTGTTGGCCTACTATATCCACTCCACATTTAAATCACCGCATAGTATATTATCGTACTTTTTCCTTAGGAATGTAGGTAATGCATCTAACTTGGTGTATTTCGCTAACGAAAAAATACTTAAAGCAACAGGTTTTAATTTTACTTTTTAGTTTTCTGATTTCTGGTAAAATTCCTCTTTATTATTTGCATATTTTTCGAACAACCGAAAAAGAGATATGATCTTATTTACACATATACCGCACAAGTGAGTAAATTTGAGCAGCGAGAAATATATTAAAAGGTTGAGTATGTAAAACTTCCGTTCATTATTATTACAGACTAAAAGAATACCCCTTCTTCGCACAGGGAGAAAAAAATACGTTTCATTTTGGATATAAAGGGGCCAAAACTGTCACCAATCGAATTAGAAACCACAAAAACTATGAACTCGACACTAATATCGATCATTTTCAATTATTTTTACATATCACAATCCGCCTCATGAGCACTAATGGGGCCTTAATTTGGATTTAAACGGCATCGAATTGTTCATCTCACCGACCCCGTAAACTATGGATTCGGCACTAATATCGGCCATTTTAGCTCATTTTATGTCTCCCTCTCCCCCTTCCCCCCTGTTGTGGGGCTGAATTCGGATTTAAACGACATCGGAAGCGTCACTGTTTACCACTAACCCCCAAAACTATGGATTCGACACAAATATCGGCCATTTTTGATATATATACCCCTCCCCTTCCTCCAAGTTGCACCTTCAAAGTGAAATGATAAAAACTATCACAGGCCTGAATTTCATCTGTCTTGAAATTTTGATCGAGATCGGTCGGGTGGTTTAAGAGTTTTAAGTTACAAATAGTCATTTTCATCTTTTATATATATATAGATAATATGAGCATTAGAAAACGCATTTGTTTACATACAAAATTTTATATATAAAGTTTATATAGAAGTCTATATTAGTATATAAAATAATAGTAGTTTTAGTTTTTAGTGCACTAGTATTAGTGAAATTTAGCTACTGCTCTTTCTTTTAACAAATAATTTGGTTAAAATTAACAAAACTTCATCAGATTATAGAGCATATTAAGCTCTGTTTCACTTAAGAGCCTTTTTTGTTGCAACAGAAAAGCTTCATGATGATAGATGTGTATGTAACTGTAAAAGTTCTCTAATTAATGCACAACCACGAATAAACGACTAAAAAGCACATAAAGGAAATGAGTGTAGACTATTAATTCAAGACTAATTGCAACAGTTTTATTTTCGAGTGTTTTTTTAAATATTCGCCATATTGAAATTTCTCAACTGATATTTTTCACTCGTTCGAAAAAAAAAGGTTTTATTGCTAGTAAAATTAACTTATTATAAAGATTTTTGTTCTTTTTTTCAATTTTTCTGGAAAGGGAACCGGAAGAAACTGTTTTTTACCAACAGGTTCAAAATTTCCGTAAATTTTACAACACTACCCATGACATGAACAGAATAGATAATAGTAACATATATAAAATTGACAATTTTATTTGTAGTTCTAACCTTATCAAGGACAAGCCTTTGCATATTTCTGAACAAAATCAACATTAACTTCTCACAAACTATTATTTACAATATACATTTTAGTAAAGTAGCATTTGTGTTTTCGTGGGAGAAAATTATTGTTCATTTGATCTAACATCGAAAATTGATCAACTACCACGTTTTGAACTTATGCAGCATATTTAATTCTTCTCGTTCAAATAATTTCGTTGAAATCATATAGTTAATTCATGTTTTTTACTTTGAAACGAAAAACATCTTCGTTGAGAACGTATGTGTTTCTTCAACGTACAATTTGTGTGGATACTTTTTGCTATTTCCTTGTAGCGTAGTGATGCACTTTTTGTATCACAATTTTATAAGATGGTTCTGTATGATGGTGTAAATTTTGCATTGCTCTGATAGACATTCTGCTGATTCTTACACAGTGATTCATATTTTGAATCACTTAGTCTACGCATTTTAGGTGTTTATTCCTGAATTTCATGCCAAAATATTTTTAGCCATTCCTCATACAATCACGTGTTTGGTTTCTGTCCACAAATTCATCCACTTAATTTTAACAAAATAATAATGATACTTCCCGTGCAACATAGAGGTATAAAATAAGTATTTCTCTCTGCTGCAAAGAGTTAACCATATTTAATATATGTATTTTTTTTCAATCGACCCCTGGTATTTATATTGAAATTAAATTCGTACATCAAATTGTAGTTACTAAGCAATTACAAGAAATTATAACAATGTTGAATATCGAAATCTTCTTTACCTAATTTCAAGAGTTTATTTTTATACTTTACACATTAATTCCAATCACCCATAGGGCTATCACTAATTATTGTTATTAAGCAATAAATGTTTAATTAAATTATAAGCAATAAATGTTTAATTAAATTATAAGTCTATATTATAAGTCTATAATAATAAGAATTCCTAGCTCGTTAAAATTATGATCATCTGATTAGTTGATAATTATCTAATTTTTTGATAATATTCATTCTTAGTACTTAATTGTACATGAATATGTTTTACAATTGATCACTGTTATAATTATCCTTTACTAATATGTATCGTATGCGTTGATCCTCCTTCTGTAGATCAGCTAAATACAATTATTATTATTACATATTCTGCTTCCTGGCACGACCTAGGACTAATAGATTCCTCCTTAGGTTCGGGTCTGGAAATATTTCTTTCACGTTTCTCGATCTCCAACTTCCTCTCTCAACTCCCAATATTTTCTTCTATTTTTCAATCATCGATCAATTTTCTTTTTCTATCTAATCCTCGCTTTTCTTGCTTGCTATACTCTATAGTCGTATCAAGAAGGCGATTTCTTTGCAAGATGTGCCCAATTCAATTGACCTTTCTAACAATGACGGTGGATAAGAGCATCCTCTTCTCTCCTACTTGTTTTAAAACATCTTCGTTTTTATTATATCTGTACATTTATGTTCTCAATTTTCCTCCAACATCATATTTCGAATTTCTCTAAGTATTTAGTCTCTAACTTCCGTAATGATCAAGTCTCTGAACTATACATTATTCTTCCCAAATATTCACTACATTATTTACACTACCCTCCGACATAGAGCTCGTAAGTACAGCTGAAATCGCTGCTAAGAAATATTTTCCATTCTTATTGACCCAACGATCATTCAAATAGTATTTAATTAACATCAATAAAAGTTCGTTTCTTTTTTCAACTATTCTATTACCTTTCCACTCAAAGAGTTGTCCCAAAACTCAATAAATACAGGGTGTATCAAAAAGGACTTGAAAACTCATTTTGATTTTTTCCTTTATCTTGTAGACAATGTTTTGGTGTAATTTTACAGCAAACTACATTAATTTTTGACTTGCGTAGTACATTAGTTCAGAAACGAGCCACCGCAAGCACTAGCAGCAGTTGCAGCAAAGATGGCTGCCTTTACTGGTCCCGAGCGTGCTAGCTGTGTATTTTGGTTTGAAGAGTTCAAGTCTGTGACAACTGTGCAGCGTAATTTTCGAACAAAAGTATGGTAAAGATCTACACAGTTACTGCCGTCCTAAGCGAAAAGACCTTAACTCCACATTTTTCGAAAATCGAGATATTGGTATGGGAATGTTCGTAGTAGAATTTTGCATCTATCTAAAGTGAAATTGGTTTGAACAATAGGTAGGGGGTAATGACGTCATGAGTGTTTACCTTATATTCAAAAACTGTAACTGAAAGTAAGCAAAAAAGACCTTAAGTGGCAATTCATAAACAAAAATATTTAACTGTATTACCACACAAATTTTAGATCGTGAAAATATTTTTAATAAAGTTTTACTGAAATACAACAAATTTGAACGTACAGCCTAAGCCAAAACACGTTTTGCTTATTTTCTCGAAAGTATGTGAAATGGAGTTAAGGCCTTTTTGCTTAGCACGGCAGAGTAGGCCTACTATTTATCAGTGGCAAAAGTGTTTTGTTGAAACTGGATGCTCAGTAAGACACAGCAAATCTTCAGGTCTTCCAGGTATGTACGTCTCAAGGCGTTGTAGAGCAAGTGAAACTTCAGATGAGATATGTGCCACATCACCAATGGAAACCTTATTGAACCTCTTTAGGTGTAAGGTTTAAAAAAAAATTATGTATTTTGCTACAAAGTAACACCTAAACCATGTCTGTAACATAAAAATAAATCAATATGTTTTTTCAAAGTTGTAAAGTTCTTTTTGATACGTCCTGTAAAACCAGAACTGTTTAAATAGTTTTATCTCCTGGGTAAATAAAATATCTAGATAAATAATTGCAAATGAATTCATTGCAAATTAACTGCAAAAAAAAAATACGTGCTACTCCTGTAGGTTATTGATAGATACACATAAGTAAATATTATATTTTTTAGTTAAAATAATATATTACCTGATTATAACATTATATCTTTTTCAAAGAACATAAAAAGAAGCAACACCTAATTAATTTGTTCATTAATTGCGTATTTTTAGTTCATTAAAGGTCCTGGTATACGGTGACAGTTAGATTATACTCTTCGAATCACTGTCAACGTTTATTTTGAGTCTCAGGATGTGAGGTCACTATATTTTACTTCAAGTTATTCCTCGATTGTCTCATAATGTAGCATCGGAAACCAGCCTCTACCGGGAACCAAACCTAGAGCCATGCCTTTCAAAAGTACTCATATTTACCTTTCGACTGCATCTTTTAAATCTGTAACGTCATCAAAAAAATGCCATGTTCAAAATAAGGAATAATTTAAAATTAAACACCGTGTTTATTAGGGATATCTGATAATAAGTGTGGATCAAATTATGCACAAGGGAATGTGATCCTTAGCAGCTTGCATGAAAAGAATTTGGACCTCGAGAAATTTTTAGTTACCGAACTAGATAGTCTTATTTGAATCAATTTCTGTTAAAACGGCGTATGTAACATTTTTTTACGATTTTCACTTTTTTTTTTAAAAAAAAAATGAGTATTTTAGAGGTAGATTCAACGATTTGTGGTAAAAGGAAGTGTATTCCTTGGAACGTGTTATAAGCCATTGAATTATTATAATATAACATATTATTATAATATTATATTATGATATACTATAATATATTAATGTGCCTTGTTGGTCGGTTTATCAGCTGTACTGGAATCTGGATAAACGCTCAGGAATTTGAGGAATAAAACTTAAAGAAAACTAGCTTGGTTTGAAAATAAAATATCTCACAATTAAGATAATATTTTCTTATACAATGCTACTTACTTGCATTCTCAATCCTGTCTCGTCGCAGAACATAAAGTCCACCTAAAGTTATAATTGTCTGCTTTGGCGTTGCAGCAGGTGAAGATCAGTCTGAACTTTGTAGCCACAGTTTTAAATCCCGTAAAAGATATCCTGAGAAAATTTCACTTTTTGTTCTGGCACAATATTAAGGTTCGCAGGACTTTTATTTAGCATGTAGGTGGCCAAGGTATATTCCAGCATTAACCTCAGTATTTCCCGATATGGATTCAAAGTACTTACAGGTCGGAGTAAGGCAAACAGTGACGACAAGTGTTTATTCAGAAATCACACTGACAGAGATTATTTTTTAAAAGTAATTTTTCGGAGAAAATGTTTGCTTTCAAATTATTATTATTATTATTATTATTATTATTATTATTATTATTATTATTATTATTATTATTATTATTATTATTATTATTATTATTATTATTACTGATTACTATTATTACTATATCTGTCTTTCATTAATATACTACCAATGTAACAGTGTCTAAAATATTAGATATATTTCAGGAAAATCCTTGTTTCATATTTTATGTCACCATGTTTTCTGTTAAAAGGGCGTATGTGTCCGAAGTTTAATATTTTTTTTTGTAAATTAAACCATTATTCACAGTTACATCCTATATAGCTAATAAACAATCAGTAACCTGTACATTTACGCATAGTTTTTCTTTTTTTCATCAACCAAACCGACTCGTGAAAAAACAGTTTTTCGTCATTTCCCGAAAATTGTGTTTACTGCACATAGGCCCTTTTAACAGAAATCGATTCATTTAATAATAATAATAATAATAATAATAATAATAATAATAATAATAATAATAAAATAATAATAATAATAATAATAATAATAATAATAATAATAATAATAATAATAATAATAATAATAATAATAATAATAATAATTTTATTTTAAGTGCTATGAACAACTCATAAGCAAAACACAACACTCTACTAAAATCATTATATAATCATTTTAAAGAAATAATAAACACTTCTGACCAGAGTATATACACTTGTTTATTAAAAACTAAATTCCAGTGTAACAGTACCATTTGTTGTAAATCATTTTAAATAGACCAGAGTGATTATTAGAGCAGGTTAAGTCTTTGTCAGAAGAATAATACAGGGTGTTTGAAAAAGAACTCCCTAGTTTTAAGTATAAATTTAATTGGGAAATGAATGAAAACTTACATCAATGAGTACATATCATGAAAGAGAATTCCTTCAAGTTTTGTTTAATGTTGGTAGACTTCAACGTGGGGTCCATTCGTGGCCCTGCACACGACCTGACGATATTCCACTTCTCGCCACGTATTCACCAACATTTCAGGTGTAACTGTCCCAACCTCCGCGACGATTCTTTCCCGTAAATGATTGATGTCTCTGATCTTTTCATTGTACACAACATTTTTATATGGCCCCAAAAGAAAAAGTCCAGTGGGGTTAAGTACACATTGTTGCTGAGTTGCTCTACACTGCACGCCTGCCTGGACTGAACTGAGGAAACAGAGGAAAAAACAGCACTGGTGCCATCTCAAAGTCAAGCAGACCTGCCAACTGCAGGGGAGCCAAACTTGGAGAGTTGATGAATCAAACACCGTAAACTAGAATAGAGTGTGTCACTTTGTACAGATTCTACGACACATTAAAACTAGGGGGGTTCTTTTTCAAACACACCGTATATTAAAATTATAAGGCTCAAATTGATATATAAAATAAAAATTAAAAAAAAAAAAACAGTCAATGTCATAATATACTATTAACAGAACTATACAAATTAAAGTCTCATTTACTACCGTTAAAAGAATGAATCAACCTTGCTTAAAATTGCACATCCGACATGCAAAAATTTGATTAATTATTGTCATGTTTTAACATAAAAGATTGGTTCTTTGAGTAAAAGATTATAACATAAAAATATACTGAGAATACATAATAACGATAAAATCAAGATTGGCAGCTATATCCCTTGTCATAAAGTTAAAACAGTTTAATTCTTGTAAGAATTGCTCTTTTTATTGCACTTAACATATTTGCATTTTAAATTGATTTGGGACAATGTCATTATTTTCAGTATTTCACTTTTTGAATTTAATGCTAGCAATCTCTATCGATTCCTAACACTATAAATCGTGCTCTTATTCCAATATTTTAGAAACAACGTTCGCTACTATATTTGTTATCTAATACCATTTGAATAAAGGATTTATCAATAAATTTCCTCCTTTTCGATAAGGATAGAAGTCCCCGAAAAAGTTAACGAATATTCATAATCATATGAATACTAATCCTTTTTCATTTTACAACTTAGTAGCTTTACAAAACATAATAATAATAATAATAATAATAATAATAATAATAATAATAATAATAATAATAATAATAATAATAATAATAATAATAATAATAATTTAGTATTAATAAGAACTTTGTTATTCTTATTGATGTAGAGTTATTGTTAGATTCAATTAGGTTAGAATTTAGGATCCTGCCCACCACCGAGGTTATTTGAGACATAGATCTATATTTTAACAGGGGATTCAAACTCCATGAGCTTCCACTGGGAATCAAACCCGAGCCTCTGCGCCAATACACGTGCGGGATAGTCAGAAGTGAAACCCTGTAGAGTTATTCTTTAGCAAAAGATATTGAAAAAACAAACAGTATGGTTGTCTACAAGGTGATGTTAGAAATCAACTGACATTCATCGTAAGGAAACAGTATGTATGGCTATGGAGAAAGTAGCCGATAAGTTCATTCGTAGAACCAGTTACATTATCATAGAAAATTTTAGATGTATCGTTTGTCAGAATGCTGAATATATGTTAAAGTATATCAACTCCGTTATGTCAAAGTTCACTGGAATAATAAAAATAACAAACGCTTATTCAGTGCCTCCCTCAAAGTAATCTTAAATCGCATCTCTTATGCATAAAACAAAAGTAGTTCTAAAGATAAGAAAAGTGTTTTAGAATAATGATGAAGTAAATGTGTTATTAATCCATTTTAATGAATCTATAGTCATGTAGAGTTTTTGTTTTCAGCCATTTTTTCCTTGTAATAAAACGAGGATTAGTGGGCTGGCCACCCTGACATCATCCTTTGGCAGTTCTTCAGAAGTGAAGAGGACGAGATGGAGTTCGATTCGACGATAGCGTCCGGGGGAAGAGGGAGGTGGCGCTCGAGTAATCAAGAAACCGCTCCATCATCAGAAGTTGTGAAGGGAATGGAGGCATTAATTTATATCATTGAAGCTGCAAGGAAAGAGTCCTCTGTGAGGGAGAGGTTCAGTCCTTCTCCTACAACAGCCTCCACTAAATTATTCGAAATAAGTCCTATTCTTATTTATGCCGCTCCTAATAAACGATTCAACACCGATATTTTCTTGGTTTCTTTATGGTCATGGTAGATAAACATCGTCTAGGTTGTCATTTCCCCGAGAATTATGCGTAATTCTGTCTTCTTAATCCGATAAAAAATGTTAATTTGGATGCGAAATATATTTCTCGTCTCTCCAAGGAGAGGGAGCGAAAAATCCCCCTTTCGGCGAATGTGGAATTGCCAGAAACTCTTTCAAGATGCAACCAACTGAAGATCCCATTCAAAATATTACACTCGAGACGATAGAAATAAATCATTATGCAAAGTGGATTTGCATAATGCGAGAGTGTTGCAAACATTTTTTTTCCACTTGCCTTGCGACGGAGCTGTGAGATTTAGCATAAAGGTCAAGTAATTCCTTTTTATATTCTTTCGTTATTTCATTTGTTTTTTCCTTTATTTTACAGATCAAGTCTTCGTGGAAGTTGCTGACTTCCTAATCTCTTATTCTTAACTCTTTTGCTGTAGCTTCATTACACTTTGATTTTGTTATTCGAGATTTTTTTTTTTTAAACTTGACTCTATGATTCTATAGAAGAGTTAATGTTAAGGAAAACCGGAAAATAAAAATCGATGTAGCTTGCTTTCTCTCAAACAGCCATGTAGACTTTTCTTGTCTATTAGTAAAGAATATAACACTTTCTGAGAATATCAACTCAAGTAAATTTAATTAACATGTTTGTTTTGAAAAACTGTACTGAAACAACTTTGAAAAACTTTGAAGAACAATGTGCTCTGCAATACTAAAATGTTTCTTAAATAAGAAAAAGGGAAGTTGTGCTTCTATTCTTGTAGCATTGTAAGTTGAATCGTGTCCTATAATCGGTGATGAGTAATTTCTCTAGATAATTCATTAGCGTTGTTTTATATTAAGACAGTTTCTGACTGAGGCTGAATTTACTCAGAACATTCTGTATGAATTCAACCTCTGTCTGCCTTGAGTCTAATTTCTAGAAACTTCCTATTGAAATGTTAGCTGCAAACTAGAGTATAATATTATTGTTGATAGTCCAGGGTGATGAATGTCGGGAATTTGTGTTATTATTCATTTCTAAATCTCTTCTCGACTCAAATTCTGTCGAGTAAATTGAAGCTTAAAATATGTAAAACGATAATCAATCCTGTTGTTCTGTATGATTGCGAAACATGGTCACTTACTGAGAGGGAAAAGTATTTGAGAACAAGATCCTGAGACGAATATTCGGATCGAAGAGGAACAGGAATGGGGAAAGGCGGAAACTTCATAACGAGAAACTATATAATTTATTAGATAGACATTATTCGGGTCATTGAGTCTAGGAGGCTCAGGTGTGCAGGATATTTAGCTAGGATGGAAGAAAGTAGGAACGGTTTCAAGTCTTAATTGGAAGACCAATCGGAAAACGACCATTAGGAAGACGTAGGACAGATGGGAGGACAATATTAAGATGGATCTCTGATAGATATGAATACGAAGTAGAAACTGGATCCGGTTGGCTAAGAATAGAGGTCAGTGGAGAGCTTTTGTGAACGCGGCACTTGAACCTGCGGGTTCCATAAGCAATAGGAGTTAGTCCAGGGTGATATGAAATTAATTTTGCTTGAGAAGTATGGAACAGGTGCTCGCTAGATGGCAGTTGTAATTGAGTCTATTTGGACAGATATTTTTTCTCGAGTTCAGGGTGATTCGTTATACTTGATGATTCCAAGTAATGAGAGCTGTTGAGGATATTATCATGATGATTATGATTTGCAAAGTGTTTCAACCGAATAGCTGAGATTCAGATTTTTTTTAAATAAGGAAATTTATGATGTATGTGGATCTAAAGATATATTCAGATAATTTATGTACGAGGTAGATCGCAAAAGTAAAATGTACTCATAATTTAAGATAAATTTAGGGTAAATAAGAATACATAGATCAAGCTTCCCTATATGTCATTCAAGATTACGCCTAGTACATTCTGTACACTGGTAGTTAAGATAACTGTTATTCTTGGGTTGGTAATAACTATCAAGTAGAAGGGATATTTTGTTTTCCGCTTAAAGTTCAAAGATATATAACAAGATCGAAAATGACCGATATTAGTGTCGAATCAGTAGTTTTCGGGGTCGCTGAGATAAACAGTGACATTTTCGATGTCGTTTAAATCAAAATTCAGCCCTGGAACTTGCGGCAGAGGAGAGATATTAAAAAATGATAGAAAATGGCCGACATCAGAGAGAGCTTCAGTAATAGTAGAAAGTGATTATCTAACGGGACATATTATTAATTTATCTTATTTTAACCCAGAGGAGCGGGTAATTGAAGCTAGTTATTAATGAAGTAGAAAACATGAAAAAATGTGGCACTTTGGGATAAGAATAACAATACTACTTGTGAATTCAATAGTACCTGTGAATTCATAAGATAATGATTGTGTTTAATCTTAAAAGTCGAATCAAGGATGCCCAACAGAGTGAGATTTGCAGGGAGTCCAAAGTAATTTTGAAAACAACAGGACAGGACTGAAATTTATTGAAAATTAATAATTATTCAAAATACCAACTTCATTTCTAAAATTGGCGAAGATTTGCGATTGCATGGCATGTGAATATCGAATAATAAACCTTAATTATTTCCTTCGTTCATGTATCCGTTCCAAGAACAAACATCTAGTGAATTAATGACATGTTGAGTCCTCTTATCTTCGTTTGTATCTAACTTGTATGCTTATTACCTGTATGACTAAATCTCAGAAATTCCTATGGAATGGGGAAGGGCAGATAATTAAAATAAACGTTAGAAATTAAATAGAATAGTTCTGATCGAAAGTTAATTAAATATGACATCAGTAATGAGATAGTACCTCTGATTTAGAAATTTAATGTTAAAGAAAACAATGTTTCATATTTAACATTTACTAACTGTAAGTCAACTATTTTGTTCGACAGTCAGCATGCCATTCCAAGGAAATTCTCAATTGTAATAGTGGTACTATGTTACAAGCGTAACACTAAATACTTTGAAAAGATATATTTATTTATTTTTATTTATAATAGTCCTCTACAGAGCCAAACTCCATTTACTGAGGAACATATGCATACACACATAATTACATATGAAATACATATATATCTATATACTGAAAGAAATAAAAATACATGTAAACAAGGAAAAATACAAGTTAAATAATAAAAACAAATTAAAATATTAATAGTATAAATTTAAAAGAAAATGAAAAATATGAAAAAAATGAAAAATATGAAAAATATGAAAATATGAAAAAAATAAAAATATGAAAAATAAAAAAGTCTCCAGCATAGGTTCAACTCATAGAGATAAGTCATAGAGATAATACTTCTTAATTATTTAATTAATCCATACATAATGTCTTTTCAAAATATTATTTTTGAGTATACGCAAATATACAGCGGTAGGATAAGAGAAGTCAAGATCCAAATCTGATGAAACCAGCTGATTGAAATTCTTACAAGCTCTAACTATGAATGAGTCCTGGTGAATTGTAATATGAGATCTCGTTATGTTAAATATTAAATTCTTACGCAATGGTCGTTTTGGTATATTGAAATTAATATATTGGAACAAATTACAATTATCTCTTACTGAGTTTACTGTCTTGTACAAATATGTTTGTTGAATAAGGAAACGTCTACTGTAAAGAGAATGCATATCAAATTTAAGTAAAACAGAAGAATAAGAGATCTTATTTTTAGTTGCTGATATATTATACAATTTGAAATAAAGATGTTTCAAAAATTTAAGTTGAACTCGTTCTATGTTATTTGCTTGTACTTTATGAATAGGATCCCAAAGAGTACAACAGTATTCCAACTTACTTCTAATCATCGCTATAAAAAGGTGTTTTAAAGCTTGGATATTATATAGGTCTCTATATTATATATGAAGTTGTACTGTAAAATTCTGGCCAGATAGGAGAGTATTCCATGTACGGTACATAAAATATGTATATATTTTTTTGAAAAATCCAAATGACTACCAGTAGATATCCGGAGACGCCAAAATTTCATTGTAATTTTTATAGTATTCTCTCCAAAAGTAAATGAACATGTTGTACCTATATATATATATATATATATATATATATATATATATATATATATATATATATATATATATATATATATATATATATATATATATGTGTGTGTGTGTGTGTGTGTGTGTGTGTGTGTGAGTGTGTGTAAAGTTTACATGTATTCGAAATAATTGTCTTGTAGTGTTTATTTACGACTTTCTATCAATAAGTTAACAATTCCGTCACAAAGATTAGTTCACACTTCCACGTACAAGCTTTTCTTCTTAATATCGCCATAAATTTATTTTTTTTTTTTCGAGTAGAGCATTAATTTAGTATTATTGGTGTCTTCATTGGCAACTGTTGATTAGTTTACGTATTTTCACCTTACCGGTTCGAGTGTAGTTTGAACTATTTTTATTTTTATTATTTATTTACTAGCATCAATTGTGTCGGTTCTTTGATGATAGTATTAGTTCATTATTATTGAACTTTAAAAGACTATAATTTTGATTTAAACGACATCGAAAATGTCACTGTTCATCTCAGCAACCCCGAAAACTACTGATTCGACACTAATATCGGTCATTTTCGATCTTGTTATATATATCTCGCCCTCATCCCTCTCTCCTAAGTTGCACCGTCTAAGTGAAATGATAACCATCTCAGGTTCGAACCTCGTCTATGTTGAAAATTTGGTCGAGATCGGTTTGGTGCTTCAAGAGTTATTAAGTCGCAAATATAATTACTTTCATTGTTATTAATATAGACATTGATTACGAAAGTATAAACTACCTACAAATCCTTAGCTTCAAGGAATCAAGCTGATTCCTTTCAATTACAAAACCCTGTTTTTTTTATGAGGGGAGGTTAATAATGACAATAAATAAAAATAAAATACGATAATACTTTTGAATGAATAACTTTTAGATACTATATGTTAAAGGATTATTTCCAATATCTACGTAATATCAAAACTTCGGTTAATGAATTTAAAGTGTTCTCTACTGTTGAATGTTCTTCTGTATTTTTACTTGAAGATGTGTAAGAAACTTTCAACATTTTCTTCAGTCTTATAGAGAGAATGCTGGCAAGTATCTAATGTTATGATTGTTCGCCTGACCTCTCTATTCGTCTCGAATACAGACACCCAATGAATTAATGTGGTATCGGATCTAGCCCGGAGTTACTTTAGTTTTTTGTGTCAAAATAATTGATGATGCTATTATTTATATATTTTTGCAAGTTTATAGTATACTTATGATATACCTATCATAGCATGGGTTCTAGTAGCCTCGGGGACCGCTATGGCTCAGTGGTAGAGCTTTTTTTCACCTCTGGTGCATGGGGTCCTTGGTTCGATCTATGCTCACGCCAAGTGAACCTTGTGCTGAACAAACACTGTGTGCGTGGATTTTCTCGGGGTTTTCCCGTTTCCTCAAACTTTCTTCATTCCACCATTTCATTCATTTCTCATCATCACCGCCTCCTTTAGCCTAGCCAGCATAAACGTGGGAAGTAAAGCTGAAAATTTTCATGTAATTTTTTTCTGGCTGACCCCCACCCACCCACACATACGCACTTTTTCCCTCTACTTCTGCCACTGAATTAATTGCATGTGAAGTATTCTCATCTTCGTTTGTTTCTCGACTGTAATTTTAATCGCAGAAGTTTATTTGAAATTGGAAAGTCAGAAAAATAAAATTCAACACTAAAAATATTATGAGTGATCACATTCAAACGTTAAGGAGGAGTGGTAGAGGCACTTTCTTTAATTTAGATATTTTATGGGAAGAAAAACAATATTTCGGACATATGAGAAGATCGCACCAACTCACAAAAGAATGAAGAGTTAGTTTTTTTTAAAAAAAAGAAAAGAAATATTCACACGATATGACTTCCCTTCAACTAGTTTCGACAGAACAGCATTTGGCCAGACAGGAATTCCTGTCTCGCAGAAGATAACCAACTGGCCAGGTATGCGTTGAATGAATTACTAAAGACATTTTGCGAAATAGGAAGACACGAAGTAAAAGTTGTGAAAACTTCCTTCTATCTATATTGTTGCACATTTAAGCGAGAATTGGGGAGTTTAGATCACAAAGGTCTTAATTAGCAAAGTAGTCACAAAAAGATATTTGAAGTTTTGTACGATCCGTTTAAATACATTTTTACACTATGAGAGTTACTTGTGACATCTGGGTTTGAATATTTCAAGAACCGAAAGGAGCTTCAGATATAGATCTTAAATATTAAATATGTTCAAAATAACCAAAAATGAACTTGCATTTTTTGTATATTGAGAGCTCCCATTAAAATATAACCAAGTTTTTTTTTTTCTATTTTTATATTGGTGACATTCGAGAGTAGTGTCCCTTTCAGTAGCGCGAATATATGAGACCTAGGCTCTATCAGATTAATGTGGAATCGAAACCACATGAGCTCCTACTGGAAATCGAATCCGGATCTCCTGGGCCAAAACCGAGTATGGTAACCATATAGTCACGAAGGAACTCGAGTTTTATTTTTAATAGTTGTCCCTTCATTACGAATATATCTCTATAGACAGATTATTATTATTATTATTGAAATGAAATGAAATCTTTTAAGTTTTACGTCCCACGGTTATGCCGGTTAGGCTAAAGGAGTCGGTGATGATGAGAGATGAGTGAAATGGTGGAATGAAGAAAGTGGAAAGAAACGGGAGAACCCCGAGAAAACCCACCACAAAGTCCACACAGTGCGAGCTGGGATCGAACCAGGAGCCCCAAGCACCGGAGGTGAACGCTCTACCACTGAGCCACCGCGCCCCCATTATTATTATTATTATTATTATTATTATTATTATTAGTAGTAGTAGTAGTAGTAGTAGTAGTAGTAGTAGTAGTAGTAGTAGAAGAAGAAGAAGAAGAAGAAGACGACGATGATGATGAAGCAAATGACAAGATAAAATAACTCCATGTCGAAATTTATTTCTCGTTCGAGTAAATAATAGAAATTATACTCGTACTCTGCCCCTGAAATGATAATTGAAAAGTAAGTTGTTGAAAGTAAATATTGAAGTTATGTTTTACGACTAGTGTTTTATAGAGTTGATTTTGCACTCCACTTCCATGATGGCAGCCATCACAGGGGAGAAGAAGTTTGAATCGAAGCTGAAACTTGTACCAAATGGTTGAACGCATGTGATTCATCTGATTAATTGGCAGAGAGCTTAGGCGACGAAAGAAAGATTGCTCTAAAAGGAGGCGGGAGGTCAAAACGCCAAATGGAGTCAGAAGAAAACGGAAAATGTAATAATTGCTTCCTCTATTAAGGGGGGGAAGCGGAGGCTAATGCATGGTCTTCCAAGTTCCCTGAACACAAGTACTTAAGAAGCAATAAAGTTCCTCCAATACTTTCCATTTTCCATTTTAGTTGATGTAACATTATTCAATAAGCTGGAGAAATTGGGGGTCCAATTGAAAAAAAGAAAATCGTTACGTTCATTTTTGAGCTGTAAAATTTGATAACCTCCCTGAAAAGCTTATAACTAATATCTTAAATCTACAGTAATAAAAGTTCTTAATAAATAACATACCATTGTCCTTGTGTTGCTATGATTCTATGCACGTCACTATTGCGTTTTATTCGCAAAACAAAATACACAAAATTTATGGATTTTGAACTGAATGGTGGAATTTATTTTTGTAAGAAAACATTATACATTGAAACAGGAGATATACGTTTTAAATAACATTTAATACACTCAGAACAAAAGACAAGTACAGTAAGTATTACTCACATTTAATCATGATAAGTTATGCCATTATTCAGTTTCCACTACATCTGGATCTGCAATCGCATCGACTCCTTTTGTCCCATGCTGTAAAACTCTCTCTCTCTCTGTTTAGGATATCATCTCAGAACCATATCCGTGAATGTCCTTGAAATAATTAAAGTGTCACATTCAATTTAAACACTTTGCTTATTAAGTAATGAAGAAATGTCAACAACTCAAAATTTACTTTGACTGACATGTTTGAAAGTAATCTGCAGCCTGTGAATGTTAACTAAAAGTCGAAGGATTTACTGCAGAATAAGAGTTAAATAGCAGTCTAACATTTTGTATATTAAATCTGATTATTTACTTTAGTTAGATAATTTCAATTCACGGATCTACAAAACAATTAATGCCCGTTTAGCGTATTCCCGCACCGCCTACTGACCTAACTATCAATTTATCTCATTATCTCCATCTTATCTGTAGGCGGAACGGGTGCTGCCGTTAAGTCTCCGTTCACTCTACGAGAGATATTTAGCGTCTGAGGAAATTTTCTTACAACGTTTCATTAAGAACACTCATTTCTTTAGCAATTTTACAAGTGCGCCACTTCAGAAATGGTACTTTTAAAAATCACTCTCGTTCATTAGCAAGTAACTTCTTGAAATGTTAAGTTTCATTTTCAGATAAACTTAAGTTATTAAGTTTCATTTATTTTTATAGATTTCTCCCCTCCCCTTCCCCTCTTCTAAGTTCTACCGTTAAAGTGGTATGATAAAAGCCACTTCATATCTGAACCTCATCTATGTTGACAATTTGGTTAAGATCGGTCGTGTGATTTTAACGTGATGAAGTCACAAAGACAGTCACTTTTACTTTTACTATTTTGACACATATCTCCCCCCCTCCTCCCCTTTGTTACATTGTAAAAGTGAAATGAAGAAAACATCCCATGCCCGAACCTTATCCATGTTGAAAATTTGATCGAGATCGGCCAGGTGGCTCAAGAGATTAAGAGTCACAAACATAGTCACTTTTAATTTTATAATATAGATTACAATGTTCGTTGTACGACATTGAATTTTGGATGTTTTTGAATTCAGGTCTTCAATAATTTATTGGTTTTGGTTATCATTGTATTCCCTCATGCCTTTTAATTCAGTATCAAGTGTTTATATTATAAACCTCAAGCACTCAGACGATCAACTAGACTTGACCAATGTGATTTGGTTGAAATTAAAAAAAATGTATAACTATAAGGAAACAAGCTCGTATAGCGTATATTATTATACGCTTTGCTTGAGCATTTGTTATATTTTTAAAGAAATATTGCAAAAACAATTTTAATTAATTAATTTTTCTGCGTAATTATTCAGTTCTTAAAAAAGACTATTCAGGTGAAGTAATATGTGCTTTAGGTATATTTCCCATTCTGAAAGAATACATCTTCGTATCCATTATAAAGTCAAAGGTTTGGATTACAAACTGTGCAAAAATAAAGACATCTCAAGAATATTGATAATTCCTTTTGTACTTACCAGAAAGTTTCGAAGAAAAATAATTATTATTCTGGTTATGAAATACAGATTATTTCATTTTTGAAATGTCTTGTAAACTGTGAACAGGGTTCTGATCCCTTCTGACTTATGCATGAGGCTACGACATATATCTAAAAATGAAAGTCACTTCATGCTTCTTGAACCACCCGAATGATCTCTATCAAGTTTTCAATATTGATGAGGTCCCATTCTAAGATGGATTCTATCATTTCACTTTGGGTATAATGTAGGAGAGGGGAGGGGAAGATACATAAAAATAAATAAAAGTTAATAATTCTTGAACCACGCGATCGATGTCGATCAAATTTACCACATAGATGAAGTTTGGGCCTGGGATAGTTTTTTATCATTTCACTTTGACGGTGCAACTTAAGATATATATATATAATATGACAGTGACTACGTTTATGACTTATAACTCTTGACCACCCGACATATCTCGATCATATTTTCAACATAGATAGGTTCGGCCTGGGATATTTCTTATTATTTCACTTTGACAGTGCAACACAGAGGAAGAAGAGATATTTAAAAATGACCGAAGAAGACCGATATTAGTGTCGAATCCATTGTTTTCGGGGTCGTTGAGGTGAACAGTGACACTTCTGATGCCGTTTAAATCGAAATTCAGCCCTGCAACTTGGGGATGGAGAAGATATGTGAAAATGATCGAAAATGACAAATATTAGTGTCGGATCCATAGTTTTCGGGGTCGCTGAGATGAACAGTGACACTTCCAATGCCATTTAAATCCAAATTCAGAAAAGGGTCGATATTCGTGTCGAGTTCATAGTTATTGGGGACCCTAAGTCGATTGGTGACAGTTTTGGTGCCCTTTATGTCCAAAATGAAACGTATTCTCTCCTTGCAAAGAACGGGTATTCTACTAGTATTCTATAAACATGGAAATTCGGTAGTATTTTTCTTCTGTAAATAGTGAACACTAAATTTTGAAACTCGCCGGAAAAATCCTACGGGTGCCTCTGATACTTCTCTGCTAGCTGAGAACTTATAATATGAGAAATCTTTAACTTGTGAATTAGGCACTCATTCTGATATTTAAAAATATAATGTAATTATATTAGTTAATATTGTTGAAACTCTCAATTATACGTAGTTATTACGTCAGTTATATTTCTAGCAGTGACGTATTTTGTGGGCTACCGGGCCTACCGGCGGTAACCTTGGAATATTAGAAAATAAAGTTCTTATAACAAAAACTAATTTATATTAATAATTTTATAATTTAGTATCTTCTTTGAATGGTACAAGTTTCTGAGATTTTATGTATTTAGAAACATCCACTAGCTTCTTTGCACGGAGTCTATCTCACTTCCTTAAGAAATCTTTGATTTGGCAGCGTAGCAGAAACCACTTCTTTAGTTACTTACTGCAGTATAAATCGTTTTTCTTCGCTCCACCTCTAACCACAGTGTACGAACGTATTGCGAGGTAGCACCAGTTGCCTATAGAGCAATCGGTTTCTTGGACGTGCGCGAAGGTAAAGGGAAGTTATACGAATAACGACAGCTCATTTTGGGGGTCTCTGCGAATTGTCTTTTGACATCTTCCATAGCGGTTTGCATCAACGCAACGAAAATTATGTTTCACAGTATTTTGTGATAGTTGGGATAGCTGTTATAATTACCTGCTGCATTATTTGCGTTACATTGAGAAGATTCTTACAGACAGAGGTTGCTTCGTTGGCTAATTGAGTATGTAGAGACATTTCATGTAGCAAATGAAGGTAGAAATGTACGTAATAATAATAATGATAATAATATAAATCTTACTAATGAAGATCAAATTATATTTATCTACCTGATAAAGGAAAGCATGTTTTAAGCCTTTCTCTTATTTTGAAGACTGTTTATAAAGCTGGAAACTAAACTCCAATAATAATAATAATAATAATAATAATAATAATAATAATAATAATAATAATAATAATAATAATGTGCAGGTGTTACAAAGATTAGTGATAGCCTAAGCCATCAAATTAATATACAGTACTGATTACTAGAGTTACTCGTCACTGCTACTCACGTAGTATTATCCCATATACTTCTTCCAGTAATGCTGGTATAAACTACTGCAAAATAATTATGTAATTTCTGACTTTTGGGTGGATGCCAAATACCTTTGATTTAACATTATTTAATTATCTCGAAGAAGCCATGTTCCAAGCAGAAACCTTAGAAACCTTTTGCTGTCAGAACTCAGGCTTGACTGATATATCTTTTTTCCTCACTCTCTCTCTCTGGAACTATGTAACTTGTTCGCTAATAAGAAGAGAGAAGTCGTTGTCGCAATGCGTAGAAGTAAGATTTCTCGATGTGTAAAGTGCGTATTGGATTCAGAGAAATCAGTGACGATAAGAAAATAATTCGTCGACTGTGTTCATTGGGAGCGTATCATAATCAGCCTCGTAGACCGAGTTTTTCAACAAAGGAGAAGAAGAGAACATTGGATTGGTGGCGTCGAAGGAGGAGGGGAAGAAGCGAGTAATGACGTCGAGGGAGCGTCGCATCGACAGTCTTTTCATTTCTAATTCGTATGACTTATTCAAGCGTGCAACACATCTGCAGTTGCTTAATTAAAGGTCAGAATTGGATGAGGTTCACGGGAGGCAGAAAGAAAGGAAATTCAGAGGAGCAATTCTCAGTTGGCGTTAATTACTGTTTCTTAAAAGAATGTAACCCTCCGCCTACAGCTCTACTTCATGACAGATAAGCATCGACCAAAAAGTTAACTTTCTTCAGACGGAGATGCCTTGGCTTTTGTTTTCAAATAGAAGCGCTTCCTCAATGCCTAGTTTTAGATTCAATTTGCAGTATCCATACATTTCTAACAATTGTAACAATTCTCAATTTGGCTCACTGGTAATTTGTTGTACTGCAGAAAAAAGTAGAATCAACGTATTTCGTTGAATTTTGTAGTTTCTAAAGCTTATGCAAAGTCTAAAGAGAAAACAAAGTTTTTACATATTTCGCTGAATTTTGTAGTTTCTAAAGCTTATGAAAAGTCTAAAGAGAAAACAAAGTTTTTACATATTTCGCTGAATTTTGTAGTTTCTAAATCTTATGCAAAGTCTAAAGAGAAAACAAAGTTTTTTTTTTTTTTTTTTTTTTTTTACATATTTCGCTGAATTTTGTAGTTTCTAAAGCTTATGCAGTCTAAAGAGAAAAAGTTTTTATGTATTTCGTTGAATTTTGTAGTTGCTAAACCTTATGCAAAGTCTAAAGAGAAAACAGTTTTTACAAAAAAAAAAAAAAAAAAAAAAAATTGTCAAAGAAAATATTGTAAAATTCTGCTAGTACAGGATTAGGTAGAGTATAGGTACAATAAATTGCCGCTTCAAATTGTTTTTTATTACTGAGTTTTATTATAAAAATTCTTTATAAACAGTATCTTACAAAAATACTACAGGAATGTGAATTTTTTAAGTACAAGGTAGAAATAGATGTTCTTTTAACCTGAAAGTCTTGGAAAAATTCCTCAGCAGGAAACTACATGAGTAGATATAAAATAAGAGAGTAACATTCTTTACAAATATTACATAAAACATTATAATATACACCATATTACATCACAATCGAATAATTCGGTGAAAGTTGTAGATATTTTTTAAATCATAGTATTTAAGTAAGAAGGCTTCGAAGTTTGGGGGAAGTTACTCCCTCTTATCCTTTATCGATTTCAACTACAACCATTAAGAATAATTACGACGCTGACATCAAACCATACATTATCTTTGTATCAAAAATCAAATCATTTTTATTTGATTTATATCTAGAAATTGTTTTCTTCACAGAGAAAAAAAAAAGTATGTGGTATACGTAAAAAAGTAGGTTATATGCATAAATCCTGTAGTTTTTGGGCTTAACTTACAACTATATGTAACATCCGTGTTTTATAACACTTTTCGTATAAGTGTTTCATTTATACTTACTTTCGTATGAAACAGACATGTATAGAATCTCACATACAGTTGGACGTATACAGCATATAGCTGGTGTTTGTAACATACGTATACATATGTAATACACGTAAGATTGTTATTTATTTATTTGTATTTATTTGTGTTTGTACCCTCAACAGAGTATAAAACTCCAGTTACAGAAGGTTAACATTAGTGTTTATGTCCAGTTAACCAGTAAGAGTAATGGTGATAAATAAGTTTAAATACATACATAAACAAATACATAATAACACAAGACAAATAAAATACATTAAGTGTACAAATAACCATGAATCATAGGATTTCTATAACTTGGTTCCTGAAGTGACTCTCTTTGTTACTGAATATATCCAAAAACACATTCTCTTTACTTATTGCATTGTAAGCAACACTAATTCTCCAAGTAGGTGACATATACAGTATATTTGTTCTTGCTTTCAGGCAAAAGAATATGTTATTATTTTTTGCACGCGTTTTGAGGGACGGGGCTTGAATAAATAGATTTTGTAACAGCGCTGGACAGTCAATTTTATTATGCAGAAGTCGAAAGAGAAAATAAAAATTAAAAAATCTGTAAATTCCCTTCTTAAGTAAAGATAAGGATACTGGTAGCACATGAGGCATCTTCGTTTTACCAGATAATTATTAATAACCCATATATGAACACATAACCAATAGGTAACCTATGTTAATTTGTACAGCTTATATATTCATACTTCTAGTACCGCTATATGCAATATGCAATTTTAGATTTCTCCATGTTATTTTTGTTTCCTCTGTTGTATACTATTTTTCAATTTTTGTTTTTGAGGTGCTTAACCATTTTTTTTATTAAATAGTATATTCTTTTTTCTATATGGTTCAATACTCTTCTTTTGTAATTGTTAATATTTTCTATATATTGTTCTTTTTTTAATATATCTAATGTATGCACGTGGTTAAGTGCTCGGAGAAGGCTGCAGAGCCTTAACTTCGCCACGTAAAAAAGTCATAAATAAATAAATAAGGCAGTTAGTGTTCTTCTTTGTTCTAACGTCCTGAATTTAAAATTATCAATAAGATTGGTATAGTGTTCAAATTTTGGATAAAGACCGGTGTTTATATAGGTAAAATATCTCAAGAATTTACTTTGTAATTGCTCGACTTTCTGACATTCAGATTTTAAGTATGGATTCCAGATAACTGATGCATATTCTAATTTAGCCCTAACATACGAAAAGTAAAGAGTCTTCAACGTCATCTCATTTCTAAGTTCATTACTCATTCGAATTACGAATCCGAGGTTCCTGTAGGCTTCATTAGATGTCAGACATCCCGAAGCAGCATGATGTAAGAAAAAGGAAGTACGTATGTAGTATATGGATAATGTATGCTCCGTACAGACTTCCGTAGTAAACATAAGGATTTCGTATATTTCTACAATATACCGGTGTCCGGATAACGCGTACAAACTTGTAACATGTTAAGAATTTTATCCCACTTCTACTCCGTTTCTTGATGGATTTCAACCCCAAATCCTTGGCTTATTTTCCAAAGTTGGAAAAAGACAAGTACTGAGCTTCTTTAAAATCACATGAGTCTTATCGTGAAAATGCGTATATGGACAGACATACAAATACCGATCGCGTTCATATCATTGTTGCTCTTGCTATAATAACATTGCTATAGTAACCAGTGGCGAGATCTTTCTTCTGCTGGGATGAAATTTCTTTTTCTTGAATGCAATGGGATGAAGAAGATTCTTCCTGTCGCCATTTATTCATTGATTGAGTTTAGCTCCCGATTTCAGCACCGAGGCTATGTGAGACGGAAAAACTGTTTCAAGTGGGATTTCAATCTCTAATTGGGTTGGGATCTGAGGCATTGCAAATCGAACGCAGGACCATGTGATCACAAAGAATATCCATTTGCCATTCAGTCAGTCGGAGGCATATTTCGCCACTTACAATCATTTTAATACATACAAAGGCTTGTTCAGTGTTCCTCCTTTGTTTTCCTTATTTAAAGTACGGGTCATTGTTTGCATTATTCTTTCGCATTATAACTTGTCACAAAGGATTTACGAAAATAATGGAATTTTCAACCAACAAACAAAAGAAAAACACGTTTTGAGTTTTCTGTTTCAAAATTCTTCTATCCTTTTTGAGCAATTATCCATGAAAATTGACTTAAAATTAGATATTACCCCGTGTTATTTTAAAGATTCTTTATCAGTAACTGTGTAGTTCAGGAGTGATGAGTGAAAAACTCTCCTTTAATATTGGAAATATTGTCTTATTTAAAAGAACTATCACCCACATTTCTTAAATGATGCTGAATGAAAACCACGTTATCTATTTGGGGTGAGACTAGTGCAGAAGTATATCCTGAGGAAGCTGTTTGTTATGACATGTGCAAGATGGCAATTTATAAATATTTCAGGTTAACGTCCCGCGATTATGCCTTTTAGGATAAGAGAGACAATAATCAAAGCAAACGAATGATGATGGAAGAATTGGTAGAATGGGAAAGTGGGAGAAAACGAGAAAAGCCACAAAAAAATCATACTCGTCGTTAAAAGTTATGAGGTTGAGTGTTTAAAACCCCCTTCAATAAAATTTTTCATACGCCATTAGATGTGAGGTACAAATATTACAGGAACAAGAATTTTAGGAATTATCAAAAAATGCATCAAAAGATTGCGATCTTGTCCAATAAATTAGTTTTCGGTTCAGGAGCCACAAAATTTTTGAACGTCCCCTAAATCGAGTTTTCGTATTTTCTACGGAATAAGCACATCATACTGAGTTAAGTGATAGTTTGGGTTTGGCTACACTAGCCTATATGTAATTCTCCAGATGCAAGGCCTACAAGAAAATTTTTTGGATCGTTTGGTCCAAAAATAACAACGAATTTCAGGTTGAATAATCATATATCCAATATTTCTCTCACACACAGAATTATTTAACTTAATATAACTGTACATATTTTACTTATGTTAGTACAATGAATTTAAGCTATTCAAGAAGTCGAAAATAATTGATGTTGTTAATATTATTCAAATGAGTTCTTGAATTTGAATTTCTAGATCGGATTCGTAAAAACTCTGAGTATCCATTAACGTATACACTTATTAACAGTGTGATTCGAAACAGATAGAAAAAAACTAACTAATAGAATAGTTAACTAATCTCATTTATCTCTATATCTATAATATTTATTAACGTATAAAATAGTGGAACAATAATATTTTCATGATGCATTGAAATTCAAGTATTTGTTCAATTTCGATCCTTTCTATAGCATCCTTCCTCAGTTTTATCACAAGAACATCTTTTTCATTTTCATCATTATGAATGATTGCTAATGATTCCAGTAAATTAGTATCAGGAAGTTTAATAAGTTGAAGAAAATAACTCCTGATACTCTCTAAATTTATATTTAACTTTGAATTTGCTTATCTTACAAAATGTGATCACAACAATCCCCCCCCCTTAATCCCTTGTCAAAATTATATATTACGATTTTCTGGCACGTTTCATGATATACGTTTTTATTTTTCCCGTAAAACAATTTCTTCCGATGTTGTTTTAAAAAAATAAAAGAGATGACCTGGACACTTTCAAATCTTTTTATAAGTTGAACCCGAGGGTTTGGCATACCCGAGGGTCTAATACCCCGAGTTATTCCCGAGGGTCTAATACCGCATACCCAAACCTCTCCATTGATTACTTTCCTTAGCCAACTGAATCCAGTTTCTAGTTTGTATTCCTATTTCTCCCAGGTTCATCTTAATATTATCCTCTCATCTGTGTCTAGGTCTTCCTAATGATCGTTTTTCGGTTTTACTTCCAATTAAAGCTTTGAAAGTGTTCCTACTTTTTCCCATTCTGGCTACCTTCCCTGTCCACCTGAATCTCCTACATTTGATGACCCTAAAAATCCTTAATAAATTATATAAATTGTGCAGTTCCTCGTCATCATGTTTCCATCATTCCCCATTTTTCTTTCTCACGAGTCCGAATATTCGTCTCAGGATTTCATTCTTAAATACTTTCAGTTTGCGTTCTTCCCTCAGAGTTAGCAACTATGTTTCGCAACCATACAACATAACATGCATGATTGTCATTTTATATATTTTAAGCTTTAAATTCCTTGAAAGAATTCGCAAAGACAAAAGACTTTAAACTGAATAAAAACACAGATTCCCTGTTTTCAGTTGACATTTAATTTCATCGTGGATACAGTTTTCCTGTGATACTATTCATCCTAGATATTTAAAAGTATTCACTTCCTCGAAAGTATTAGACCCCCCTGTTTGATATTTTGACACTTCCATAATTTGTAACATTGCGATCCCGGCGAACTTCCATGTTTTTTCTAGATTTACTTCTAAACTCATATCCCTGCAAGCATTTAATAAGCCCTCTGCATTTCTTTCTATTGTTCTCCTATCATGCTCTACCAAATTTATATTAGCATACGCCATAAACTGGTAAATACCATTCAGCTCTAGGCTATGTAGTTGCTCTTTGATTTTCCCTATAGTGAACACCAGAATGGCAACAACGCATTTCCTTGTTTCCGGACATTCTCGACGGGTGAAAGCTCGTGTACAAGAATTTTCCTACTCGAACTTTGTTTTGGAATTCGCTTAAACACATGCTAATTAATCTAACTAGCTTTCTCGGCATTCCAAATTCTGTAAGAATGCTGTACAATGCTTCCCTCCTAACCGACTCGTAGGCCTTTCTAAAATCACTAAATAATTTATGTATCGGGATGTTGTATTTTAATTTCTTTCTTATTATTTGTCGAATGGTAAATATCTGGTCAATATTTGATTGATTTCGCCTAAATTCACGCTGATAATCTCTAATAATTTCCTCTGTGTAGAGCCAATCTTGCTAAGAGAATGTTTCAGAAGATTTATAGGATGTTGATAGAAGAGAAATGCCTCGATATTTATTACAATCAGTCTTGCCGCCTTTCTTGCGAATTGGAACAATGATTGATTCTTTCCACTCTTGTGGCAATTCTTCCTTGTTCCAGATAAGGAGAATGAGTTTGTGTATTTTGTTCCACAAGTTTTCCCCTCCAGCTAAAATTTACTCAGCCGGAATTTCGTCTACACACGAACATTTCTGTTTCTTTAATTTCTTTATAGCAATTTCTATTTTTGTTCGGTTAAGCTTTGGAATATACGGTTCTGTTGTATCCACTTCCCTTTCTGCATCAGCATTATTTTTTGTCTGCGTGTTAAGCAAATCGTCAAAGAAATCTTTTCATCTATTTAGGATGCAACCTGTATGAGTGGGATTGTTTACTATATAAGCAAGAGATTGATAGCCTTTCTTAAATTCATTGACGCCCTTATACGTGTCCCGAAGTCTTTTGTTTCTACTATTATCTTCAAGTCCATTAACTTTAGCTTTCAAAAAATTACATTCCTTTATTCTGACACACAATCATAGTCAACGTCTTGCGAATAAAATCAGAAAAATAAACATACTGCTGAACAAGACTGCACTTATTTAATATAAATGCAGGTGTAAATGCGTTTTTTATATTAAATAAGTGCAGTCTTGTTCAGCAGTGTGTTTATTTTTCTTTATTCTAAAATTTCTAAAAACTGTTGAAGTTTCCCGCCTGATGTCATCGAAATTTTACGTAATTAGATCATTCGGATTTTGTAGCCAATGCAGTTTTGCCTGTTCTCTCTTCTCTGCTAGTTTGGCGCATTACTGGTCCTAGTTTGTTCTCAACGATAGTGCATTCCGAACCATCTAAGTAATAGTGAATAGCAATATATATATATATATATATATATATATATATATATATATATATATATATATATATATATATATGTGTGTGTGTGTGTGTGTGTGTGTGTGTGTGTGGTGTTGCTGTTCGCCAGATCCCCGAACCTATTAGGTGAAGAAATGAAGAAACTTATAATCTTATAATTATGCACAAATGTTGTCTTAACATCCTAGACGAGTAGTTCTCAAAGTTGTGTCCGCGGGACTTAACCAGGGGATCCGCGACACCTAAAAATTGAAATATATATTGTAGTAAAATGGTACTCACAGCTATTACGCAAGAAATATTTTTTTTTCAGTTACTAAAATGAAAGTAATTAGAAATTATACCTACGGTTGTAAATTTAAATGTTTTCCTACTTTACTAAATTTCTGCCCTATGAGTATGAAGAGTTGTCTAAAAAAAGCATTCAACATTTGATGCTTTTCCTACCATTTACTTATGTCAGCAACCCTTTTCTGCTTTTTGCAGTATTAAAAACCTTAAAGCAAAATCGTCTTCATGTGGAGTCGGACCTAAGATTGATGGTGACAAAACTTATTCCAGATTTATTCCAAACAAACTTATTATATATATAAAACGTTGATTTTCAGTCTTGAAATTTATTGTATTTTCAATGGAAATTTCGTTCAATAAGAAACAATCATGTATCTTTAAAATAAATTACTTATTGCATTATTTTTCTTGATCTTTTTCTTCTCAATGGTAATTCTAATCAGTATACTTTTTAACACCACGGTGAAATTTCAGATAGTATTACAAGGGGGTCCGCAGATCACTTCCCGAATGAACAGAATTCCGTGTTATCGGAAAGTTTGAGAACCACTGCCCTAGACTGTAAATAAGGCAAGGCAAAGATGAATAGAACGGAGGGAGAAGAAGAAATGAAAAATACTGACCGCACTAACACACGGGATAAACTGTAGGATTTTATAATTTTTAGCTTAAGTTATTCTTAAACTTTTATTGACAATTTAATCTGATTCATTGTTTCTTATGTGTCTCTTTATATTTAGTGATCTAGAATTGAATGTTTGTAGCATTGGCATTCATTGCGTTTTAATAAAATGATCTTTCTTTAATACTATTTCCTCTTATGCATCATAGCTCTCAGTGCATTTTATAATTTGAGAATAAAAACGATTGAAATTCAGAGGAAGCGAATAATTTAGTGCGAAACGAGTTTCTTGACACCATTTTGATATGTTACTGACTGAAGTTGTTTCCAAATAATCGTCACATAAGAATACTCTGAACGCCTTAATGTACGCAACCCAACAAAGCTAGTTATGAATAAGGGCTGCCTAAATACACAGGATGCAACGTTCTTGTCTTCTACCGACTAGCCAGGCATACTAAAGTTTGTACGGGCGAATGTTTTAAATCCACGGATTTCAATTTTGAGGCCTAAATCCCTCTATAAAATATATTTCTGGTCTTACCCGAGTCTGTATAACATTTCGAAAAGCACCAACAATTTCAGTAATTCTAGTTTGAGCATCTTATTGTTTCATGACGAACAAACTTCGTCTCATTTACAAATGCTATACTCTTCCACCGTGGCGTTTGCCCTTGTGCGTTTTCCCCCATTTATTTTTTTATTTGTGATTTTCCCGTCAAAATGTGAAGGAGTCCTTGACTCTATTAGAATATTGAAATTTTCGATTATATTCATCAGGGCAAATTATTCTATGTTGAAATTAAACGTTTGATTTCTTTTATATTGTATATCTTCATTTTGTTCCCATAGAGCTAATTACACTGGATAAATTACAAGTTACAGACCCTATTCGTTTCTAAAGTAGTTTTAAATTGGAAATGTTCTTCTCTATATATTGGTTGTGTTATATAGTACTAGGAATATTTTCATGTTCGGCAGAAAATAAGACTTTGAAGTCTATGGTATCACATTCCTCTGATTACGGTAATTATTAAATTGTTTATTAGAAATATTCATTTGTTTTAATAAATATTGGAGATAGCCGTTGTCATATAGCAGTACGTATTTGTTGCACAGTATACATAATATGTAGTTACAGTCAGTGGCGAAGCGTAATCCCACAAGTAGGGTAGACCCGATAAACTAATAACACACATAACAGTAACGTATCATAAAATGTTTAAAATTATAGTCAGAATTCTATTTTCCTTATCGAGTTAAACAAAAACTACCAAATCTATTTATTATTATTATTATTATTATTATTATTATTATTATTCAACAAATATTTACATGAGGAAAACACATAATATGTATTAATGGAATATTTCCATTTAGTTCCACTACAAATATTTTGAATTCATATTTTCTTCTGTCTGGAATTTGCAGGGGGGATGAGAGATATTTCCTCCTCACTTGCTGTTTTCATTTTCATTTCCTGCATATTTGAAAATGTAGAAAGAGAAAAAGAGTACATTCTTACAATTAGTTGTCAAATTTCTTGGATAAGCGTTTGTTACTTGCATCTCTCACTTTAAAGTAAGTGCAATACTGCATTTAATTAATGCATCACGTGATAATTACTTCACTAGAAATGTAAGAACTCACCGAAATTTTTATTGTTTCAAATGGAAATGTTGTACAATGTTCACATTTCCAAGAATAAAGTCAGCAAAACCTCTCACGCAAAAAGCAAAGTCCCCCCAAAGAAAGTCGTAAATACCCCACTGATTCTATGAAATATAAAACTCAACTAAAATTACACACAAATATTATTTTATTCTGTACGGTAGTGTTTGGTAAATTTATACATAGACTTATATCCTCCAAGCTATTATGGAACAGGCCCCATATAGGAAAAAACAGCTTCTCTGAATAACTCGTGGTATATACTCCTAAATTAAACAAGTTATCACTAATACAAATATGTATTCTACCAGAAACTTATTATATGTCAAGGAAATTATTTTATAACATATTAGTATTGAAAGATACCTTCAACGCTAAAACTAAACTCCCAGAGGCGAGCCTTCACACCTTCCTAAGAATCCGTGCAATCTCAGCGATAATAGCTTCGCTCCCTGAGCAGCATAGACCGTAAGCCTGTCTAGCGAGCTGGTGAGGCTCAGACGAAAGTGTTTCCAACCTACTTTTCTTTACCAAAAAATAAAATGTTGAAGTATTGACTTTATTTATAAAATACCAAAGCTAAAGAAAATATACGGTAGAAAACAGGGTAGGCCCGGCCTCAGAGCCTCATAGTGCCCTTCGCCACTGGTTACAGTGTGTATTGTTGCATCATAGCACCTCCATGGATTCTAAAATGAAGGAAGTATGGTCACTTATCTCGATGTACAGCTCTTGAGTTTCATTATCTTTCCCAGAAGGGAAAACATCTTTATTTTACTTTCACATTATTGATAGTAAATTGGTCCATGTTTCTCAATAGACCTCAGCGTTTAGCAAAACTTGTGACAATCATATGTACAGTGGCACGTCGTTTTGTTAAAGATTACTAGTACTATTTATGCAATATTTTACCTTATTTTTGTCTCTAGTATTTTATAAAAGTTTAAAATATCATTTCCGCTTTCATTTCAAGGGAGATATTTATGAGTATTAAGCAACATTGCTTTGCTTTTTTCAACAAAAAGAACATCTTTGTTAACTCTATGTTTTGTAACAAAAGAAACATTTACCAAAGCTTTAACATACACTGTATTATAAACTATAATATGTAAGGGTTTCGGATATCTAACAACATTCAATCCAAAGCCACGGGTAGTCTTGTTATATATGTTTTGCTATATATAAGCAGATATGTTCACTGATGTTTCCTTTTCCTGAGCTTTCTTCATTGTGTGTTTTAAAAATTGGTTATTAAAACCTTTTTAGGATTTGTGGTAACTCTTGTTACAATAACGTCGTGGTGTCTTTGACCGTTTATTTAGGTATTATAACAGGCATATGAGTCAGCACAGTTTCAGATTTATATTTGCAACATATGGTGTTATATTATACTCAAGTATTTTTTTTTTTTAGCTTTACTTCCCACGATTAATGGAAGTGAATGATTATGAAATTAGTTTTTGTACCTCCTCACCAGGAATCAAACCCGTGATCTCCTGCACCAAAAGACACACGCTACCCACAGACCAATGAGAAGGGTGATATACCCATGTGTTTAGTTTGTGACTCGCCGTACTTATAGAATTATGATGTTGTGAAATTGGCAAACTTTTCTAATTACTACATATACTTCCTCCGTGGCTAAGTGGCTAACAGGTGCGTTTTTTTTTTTTTTTTTTTTTGCGTACGTCATTGTGGGTTTTACTCTCGGTGGGGATGTTTACCTCGGATAAAATTCGAATAGTAGTTCTGGATATTCTACACAGTAAGTTCCGTCCCATTTAGTCTGGTTATTGAAAAGGGTATCAACTTCGGCAATAACTGGTTTGTTTGATAGTAATCAAAACTCATAGTAACAGACGTCAATAAGTATTGACATTTATTTAGTACGTTGTTTACATTTGTTTGTTAGGAATTATAATTTTTAATAGTAGTTTATGTTTACGTATTTAGTGGGTTGTATATACTTTTAGTCATCCATATTTTACAGCAGTAACTTAACTACTTCAAATCTTCAATCTGGCCCTTTGCAGAGTACACAATTTAAATGTAGTAAAGACTATTTGTTTTTCCTATTAGAAAGTTACTTCATTCAATCATAATTGATTTCATTTCTCTAAGCAAGAACAGCCCTTGTGGGAGTCATGGCGTCATTGTTCTTGAAAAAGAACCATGGGACTGATCATGATGTTGAGACGCCACTGGGGAAAAACCACGGAGTCCTTGAAGAAAAAGTTTATGTAAACGAATCTTAAAGGACAGATTGAAACATCGCCTACACTTCATTTCGTCCTAATCATTGTAGTTCTCGAGTTGTTCAATGATTTCAGATATTGAAACCTTTGAAAGTAACATATAAATATCCTCCAAATAGTGGCGTATTTACGATTTTGTTTCGGGGGCTTTGTTAACTTTCGGGGGGGCTTTACCTGAAAATGTGAAAATTCTGCAAGATATTTCATATACTTTACTATAGTAAGATTTCGGGGAAATCTTAAGCCCGGAAGAGCCCCTAAATACGCCACTGCCTCCAAATATAACTTTTTATAATAAAATCATTTATTTCTTGTCCGTGAATTTTTCAGCAAAGTAATGCTTCAATTCTATAAATTGATGTAACTTTGATTATAAAGGCAATCAGTTGCCATGGAAATGCCTGTTACATAAATAAAACACAAATCGGCATTTCAATTTATTTATAATGTGTCCAAATTCTTCGTACAGTAAATCTTATTTTCATTGTTGTTAGTTTTAGTTCTGAGGTAGAAAGGTTTTTAAGACTGTAGCGATGATCTTGTGTAATATTTGGACTGAAAAACAAATGTGGGCCAAGATATAAAGGACGAGAAAGATCTAATTGAAAAATGGTTTGGGTAAAGCTGGAAAAGGACTTATTATTGAATTATTCTTATAGACATAAAAGTTCCAAACAACTTTTCAGATAGTAACTGAATCATTATCTGTTACTGTAACACATATAATTGTAAAAAAATTTCTTCAAATAATGAGCACGTGATCGCGGGTGCCAATGGGATCAAAACATTTCAAGTGGTCCTGCACTCAATCACTTCACAATTTGCTATTATTATTATTATTATTATTATTATTATTATTATTATTATTATTATTATTATTATTATTATTATTATTATTATTATTATTATTATTATACCTTATGCCAAATTTAGGATAGAATTGAAGAACAAGAATTCTTTATGCCTCTTCCTGCCACGCGCATATGTTTCTGTTACCGCAGTGACCATTTTTAGTATTTGCAAGTGATAACGATACAATGCTGGGAAACATGTACGATTCCTTTACCCACTTTCAAGCCACCACAACAATCTTAATTTCACAACATTATTATTAATTAAGGAAAAAAGCTTAAAGATGAAACATGTATTAATTGATAGATTCTATTAAGATAAACGTAATTATATGCATAAAGTAAAAGCTGATGGGTATTTTCCGAAAAAAAAAATTAAAAATGGATTATAAATATAAAAATTGATTATATAAGAGAACCATGGTATTTATTGACGTGAAACTGGTAGTAAATGCTCTTCATTATGAGAACAGCTAGCAAAGGTGACGGTACGCACAGCGCCATAACTTGGATTTTTTTTCTGGAGGGGCAAGCATTAATATGCGTATTTGGGCCCCTTAGAAAAAGTTGTTTTTCTAATTCTTGGGGCCCTTCTTTCCACCTTTCTCTTACTTTTTATGGGCCCCCCGAAGCCTGTGGAGCCCTCCCACACGGCAAGGTTTGCGGGATCCGTTAGTTACATCCCCGGGCCCATTCCATACATGACAAATTAATTAAGGGGACAATATCGACAAACCTCCAAGCCATACGAATAAATATCATTTCTAGTGCCCTAATAGTAGAAAGTTTTTACTGAAATGGGCCCACGAGTCATTTTTATTTTATTTACCTTTTGTGTGCTGTTTTGTTTATGTAATGTAGTGAACCTGTTTGATGCTCATTTATAATTTCATATTTGTATCATATATGAAGTAAGAAAATTTTGTCTTTAAGTGGGCCCTCCTCGAACGGCATGGAGATTCCCTGGGAGTGCAGTTGCCCCCTCCAGCCTCCCCACAAGTTACGGTCCTGGGTACGCACTGTGGTTAATGAGATATAGATATCCTAAAACTAAAATCTTAAATTTAAATTTTCTGTTTAAAATATTAATCCCATGTGTTAATGTAATTCAAAAGGAAAATGCTTTTTGCTAGCTGTTATCAATTTCATTTTACGAGTTCAATGTTGAAGCTGGAAATGGGAAATGTGTATAATTTCCGATTGGAAAGAGTTAGCAGGACGAGATGAAACCGAATCTTAGGGCAAGGCTTGAAAATTTGCAGGGACCATGTCACCGTAGAGATTCGAAATACAAGTATCGCACCGAGTTAATTTAGGTCATAACATGTAAGCGTATGTATGACATAGGTTTTCAGAACTGGCTCCTAGGTCAGATTTTTTTTTTTTTTTTTTTGGGAGCAGTGTCTTTGGACACTAAATCTATATAAATGAAACCTTTGTTGGGTTTTGCAGTGATTCTTGCAGACAGATGGATGGACGCAGAGGGTCATTCGACAAGACTTCAAGACTTCTCGAAATATTTTTTCACATCATAGTTCCGAAGTATAATAATAATAACAATACAGTAGATAATTGTCTTTCAACCATGTTTCTAGTTTTGCTCTTTGCATTCCATAACATCACATTTAATAATGATCCATTATATATATATTTTTTCGGAATATTACACAGTACACTCACCTTCTGTCTCCATTAGCCTAAAGAGAATAGCTGAGGGGTCTTTAAGCTTATTAGACGTTTCTGCTTCCCTGGGACATTCCTTCTATTTCGTGATTCTTCCTCAATGAATGTTGCTCCCGTACTATCTGCGGATCCCCACAACTCAGGTCTCTTACTTTGTCCATGAAAGATAAGACTGCAAATCTCCCTACAAATTCAGGCCTTACCGAATCCCAGTAGTACCTCATATTTCCTTCTTAATTATGATTCCTTCTATGAATGTTCTATTACTTTTCAATTCATTTGGGATATTTGGGGTGATAGTGGACCAGTTTTAACTAAATTGAAGAAAAAGAAAATAAAAAACAAAATTGAAGAAAAAAGTATAAGTGATTTAATCATGGGCACCTTCTGCTTGGTAGGTCAGTGATAGAATGCTTACTTCTGGTGTGTGGTGTCCTTGGTTCGATCCCCGGCCAAGAAAGTTTGTGGTTGACAACATCATGTCCCGTAAACTTTCTTGGGATATTCCTTTTCCTCCTTTTAATTGCTTCGATTCATTAATTGTTAGAGCAGTTAATTTTACTTTTCATAACACTAATGGATCCAGAAGGATCATTCGGGTAGGCTCAAAATACAATGATTTACACCAAAACCGAATATAGGGCGATATTATATAAATTTTCAACACATACTATAACAGATGACAAACACGCAAGCAAGAATTTATTTCAGGAAGCATCCAAAGCTTTTACTGGTTCAAACTCAATGCGGCGATAAATTATATTAAAATTTGTAAAAGAGCATCTAAAATTAAATTAAATTTAGAGAAAAGTCGTGACTTTGTGGGAAAACGAATTCGGATCGCTAGGATGCAACCTCAGCATACGTCTCGGACAAATGGTATAAATGATTTCTTGCATTTTTATTGGCAGATATTATATATAAAATTTTATAATAGTTGTAATGTGATGCTAAATATTTAGACATGTTACACGCTTCTCCTTGAATCTGGCACTGCTTCGGAAACATGTCCCCACTAATGAAACTCCTTTAGAAATTATATATATATACTCCTCCTCCTCCTCCTCCTCCTTTAAGCTAAGCAAACAATTTGTATTCAGGCAATTATCACAACATTCATAAAGTGTATGTTTCTAACTCTCTGTGTGCGGAGGAATGAACTTTTGCAAACATCTTATTTCTACAAGTACTTGCGCCACGGTTCTATTCTAATGAAATCAAATATTAATTCAATATATACTGATACCATACGAAAAGGGAAGATGGCTAAAATATGCCATAAACAGTAGCTGTTCTGCTGATCGAGAGTTACGTGGCAGTACAAAGGTACTTGTTACGTCGTCAAGCGTATAAGTAGGTATATATTTTAAGAAAAAATGCAGGACACTTTCGGTTTGAATAATACGGAATACTCTTGCATTAAAGTAGTTATCCCCTTAACATAAAACCTCGAGTATATTCGAGCTTTAAATTTTTACAATAAATAAATTAATAAAACCTCAAGTATATTCGGTCGTCATCACTGTTGAACTGTACAAAGTTTAAAAACTCGTAAATGATCGTTTTCCCACGTTTGTGACAAGTATACTCGAGGTTTTATTAAAATAAGATGTTAGGGCTACGTTTATAATTGTTACCTTCATTGAAAATATTTCTAATTTCATTGTTGCCATGAGATTTGTCCTCCAGTGATTGTTAGAATTTAGCAATAAAAAAATTAGATGAAAATTGAAACGCTCTTTCAGAAATAATCTGTATGTTAAGGGGTTAAAGGAGTATTTAGTGATTCAATTTTCTGTGAGAAGAGATTCTCTTCGGCATTTTGAAGGTACAAGAAATAATAAAACTAATTTCGATCCATAGCATGTCACTGTTATATCAAATAGTTCGATCTTATTTATAATGAGTCTGATATCGGCACTATTCTCGTAACATATCAGTATTGCAAATTGGTATGACAGTTTTATGACGGTCTTGTTTTAAATTTAAGAATGTGAATGTTAAACACAAATTACAGATTAAATCTGCCTCCCGAAGAATTTTGTCTAGGCGACGGAACACAACCTTTTAATAAGGGACAATACCATTAATTATCGGATGTATAAGTCATATATCGGACGGATTTTATGTATAAGTAATATTTATAAGAACATGTTCTAACATTTTAGAAGATCAATGCATAATAACACGTTCTTCTTGTACATGTTTAGAAAAATAAACAAACAAATAAATGAAAGGTATCCATTATATGGAGCTTCGCCAGCGTGATGTTAAGGAAACTGTAAATTTCCTAGGCCTCGACATATCAAATGAGCTATATTGAAGAAAACAAGATCCTTGCTTACCTGAGAATTGAAGCATTTAAATAAAAAGATATCCTAGGAATCGAGTTAACTGTCCAGATGTAACAGTTGTTGCTGTATTGTATTCTTACGAACTTCAAGCAAAACATTAATGACAATGTGTAATAAGTTGTGTCTTACAGGAGTCTTAACAAAGTTTGTTTTACCTTGCTATACAACGACCTTTCCACTTGAAGGTACGACAAGGATGCCGAAGGCAAAACAAAACGTGATAAAAACGTTGAGTCAGAGAATATAATAGCAGACGACCACTAATTTTGTATCATTGGGCGTTATTATCCTAAGTACTCGGTGGCCTGTCATTTCTGTTTGCGTTTCATAGTTCTAAAGCCGTCAACAAATCGTGTTGGACAATTTACACTCCCAACAATCACCACATCCTTGTCTCAAGTTTCATTCCACAGGTTTCCCCCTTCTCCTCTGCGAACAATGTAGATTCATTGAAGACTAAGAACGAGTGGAAGGAAAAGAAAATAAAGGCGAGGGAGGAAAGAAATAACATAAAAGAGAGGAAGACAACGTGAAAAGAAGAGACGTCAACGTTGCTGAAGAATATTGTTGAAATCTGTGATGTCATGGGATTTGACATGTTCTCTTTTTTCTGAAGCTGGTTTTCGAAATGTCTGCTCACGATATATCTATGGAAGTGTAGAGTTCCTCTTGTATATCGATTGTGAAATCCAGTGCCAAATCGCCACAAGAGGGCTACCGTCGTCTGACAGCTTGTTGTGACGTGCTTTGATGGCGGTAACATGCTCACAGCTTTCCAACGTAGATTGAAGCCCTTTTTCTCTCCTCCCTAGAATCAATATTAGGTGGAGTGAATGGTATCGCATTAAAAACATGGAAAAGAAAACTCGCTTTACATCTTCAAGATTTCTAGTGAACTAGCAATTCCCCTGTTAAGATGCCAATGGCTGATAAATACAAACAACCACGTAATAGGAGGAGATGGAGCGACTCCATTTTTGTTGATGTAATCTCCCACAAGGCACACTTGCTGAACAAAGAAAAAAAACTCAAGTTGGCTTGAGAGATGATTTTTCTCTGAATATAACAGTTACTTTACCACTGTTTCAGATGTCTTTTTCATTACTGCGCACAAACGATCAATAAGCGAATAGTGAAAAAACTTCGGTTAATGGATCAATCTTTTTTATTTCTCTCCTGCAGAGTAGTGTCTTTTAGCCGAATGGAATTGAAGCTTGAATCACCCAAACAAATAGTAGCATTTTAATATTGGGCCACAAATAAAATTCGTCACCTTTGTAGTAGACAAACAACATGTACGTGGGTTTTCTAGTGGTTCTTTTGTTTTCTCATACCTTTTTTTTTATTATTAATTCCACTAGTTCGTTTATTACCATCATCACATAACCTGAACCTAATGTAAAATAATGTTTATTTCAGTCAAATTATGGTTTTGTAACGAGTAAATTGATTTTAACTTAATAACATTTTAAATCATGCTAGTTTAAAGCAAAAACTGTAAGTTTTTTGAAGTTTAAATCACATGATTTTATATTACGAAATTAACAATTGTTGTATGAAAAGATAAACAGGCTTTTAAACTAAATACATTGCATTCCAATTTTATGTGCCAAGGGGAAATTAAAGCTGCATCATTTTTGTGTGTGTATCTGTGATTTGTTCTTGTAAAATTGTAACTTTTTTTCTGCTAACTCCAATATTCTATGAAATCAAGACAGCAGCAAGAATTCATTCTTCCAACATAAATATAGACCTAATATATGAATTTAGTTTAATTATGGTAAAGTGAAGTGAACTATACTAGCACTAAGATGGACCGTTGATATGACTGGAAAGGAAAACAACCAGTAAGGTTTCAGTTTGATTTGCTTATTTTGTATTTCATTGTAGCCCATTGGCTGACAATGAGCCTGTTTTTCAGGTGTGTTTACTTTCTAAAAGGATAGAGGAAAATACAAACAACAAAAGAGTTAATAACAGCTATGTTCAGCAGTCTGGTCAAAACAGAATTACAACCAAAATTTAAGTACTACCTTTCTATACCCAAAACATAGGAGTAAATACGACAGTGTTCTTACTATAGAACTTTATTTTTATACAGACGTCAATAAATACGTTTATTTAAGATTAGTACTATCACTTCCTTCCTTGGTACAAAAGAACACCGAAAGTCAATAATTACTAGGCGATAAGGACATAAGTTGTGTTCGAGTGAAACGTGTATGTAGAAATCAAAATAATTAATAGATACACAGTAAAGCAATCTTTGAGTTATCGGGGTAAAGAGCTCCGAACTGAACATTTTGAGTCCCGGATTTCAAGTTTGAGGTTGGAAATGTAAAGCATTAAAATTTTACTTCAAGCCTTTAAGAGGCCTAATCACAGCAAAATTAAAATGCCACTAATTTTACAGTAATTATGTGATATCTTCAAATAGATAAAAGATAATCGAAATACGGAACAAGAGCGCCCTAGACAGTATTATTTTGCATGAGGCACCGTTATCACAAGTCACCTAGTAGCTTTGCGTTTGCAGCCATATAGAAACGATAAAATAAACGCCGATTTTCTAAATGGCTGGAAATCGAAAGTAGATAAGTGAGTCGTGATGACGGTATATCATGTAACATAATATTGTCTAGCGAACTCTTGTTCCACTTTTTAATTCTATTTGAAGATAATACGTAATTACTATAAAATTAGCGGTATTTTAATTTCGCAGTAATTAAGCAGAGTTGCAGTTGAGAGCATTCGTCCTACATTCTCTGCTGAATCTCAGTTACTACATTGCACCTTCTGTTTCAAAGCGCGTAGTACTTTTGTTTCATTTATATTTATTTATTTATTTAATTGGATCATGACTTCACTGATAAAGTGACTATATCACTCTGTTTTCAATCATATTCTTAGCCGCTGTTCAACTAGATGGATCAAGCGAAATCATCCGTTTCTTCTCACTATTTTGCGATCACAAAAAATATAAGGTAAATAGGATTTGAGTTTGGCGTCTCTTTCAGCAGCGACCTACAACTTAACGTGGAATCCAAACCACATGAGCTCCCGCAGAAAATTGACCCCGTGTTGTCCTCGCCGAAGAAGCATACATGAACTATATAGCCACGAGGAACCATTACAAAAGCAAGAGAGAGAGAGAGAAGTTGAGAGAGGGATTGAAAGATTACGTCATCTCAGTCTCTGTTCGAGTTTGTGTTGTTTTGATCCGTGAATATTACTTCAAACGTTTTAACTGTGATAATCGTACTTCCACCCAACTCCTTGCAACAATTTTCTTAATCCTTTCTGATAGGTCGGGCGTGATATTCTCTGTTCCTTCTACAGTGGGTTGGTTCCTTATACAGTCACGAAGATTAATAAATGGAGGCTGAAGCCATTATTTCTTATGGCTCCAACCTCCATTTATTAATGTTCGTGACTGTACATTCCATTTATGTTATTGGCATAGTAAGTTATGTAAGGTGCATCATCAACAAAATAGCATAAAATGATTTATCGCAGACTTTGCTTTTAAATGGTATTATTAATACATGCGTGTTGTATTCTTAATTTTTAAAATAATGTTCTCTATTGTTATATAGGCTTTTTATGTCAATAACAGGTGTCAATATATTATGTAATAATAGTAATAGAAAACAGCATAGACTGTGGAAATTTTAAGACTACAGCACTCTATTAGGCTAATGTTTACAACATAACAGAAGAGAAGGAAATGAATAAGCATAATTCTGTTATATAGTTACAAAAAATCATTAAAACTAGGTAAAACGATTACAATAGAGAAAATAGAGAAAAAATAATTGGAAGTACTAATGCGTGATCTATATTTAGATACGTCCTCTAGAGCAGACGGGTGTAATTTGTTTTTTGTAACATGAGATTTTGCAAATTATTACTTAGAGAAAATTAGAACTTTGGACTATCTAGTCAGTTTAGCCTAACAGTTATATTAAGTTTATCAACAACGTAATTCTTCATATTTATATACATATACATATGAAAATTCACACTTCAAGAAGTCAAGTCGAGATTGGCTTGTGATATGACGATGTTAACTATAATTGAAAAATAGGAACAGGGTAGACCACCTGTGGTGCGAGGGGTCCCTGATTCAATTCAAGACCGTAAGTTTGTTGTGGACAACATTGTGTCCGCTAGATTTGTAGAGGTTCTTCCGTTCCCTTCCATATTCACATTGCATTAATTCCTTTCAGAACCATTTAACGCAAATCTAAATCCTCTTAAATATGTAGGGCTTACTTAGGGGTAGAATTTAAAACTGAAAGATTACATTTTTTTATTCGCAACAGAAAAAATGAAATATTTTCGTATAACATCTCACGATTATTCCATTTAGGCTAAGGAAAAAAATAATTAAGAGAACTGAATGATTATGGAAGAATTGGTGGAATGAAAATATGGGAGGAAACTCGAGTACCCAAAAACATTGATACGATGTTATCCACAACAAACTTACTTGGGCGGGGATCGAACCAAGGACCCTATGCACCAAAGGTAAGGGCTCTACCACTGTACCACCGTTCTTCCCATTTACAACTGAACAAGTATTTAGTTATATAATTGGAACTTCCATATATTTAAAAAAATATTCCATATTATTTAGTTTATATAATTATGATTTAGAACTTAATTATTATCCTATTTTTCTGTTATGAATGAAACCAATTTAATTCCATTGTAAATAGACGTCGAGCAACACGGTAGAATGTCACCAAATCATTATCATGAAAGCAAAACACTTGAGTGTGTCACTAATTTAATATCCTGAAATATTATAGAATCCTGCGTATGAGTTGTGTAATGTTGGTTTTATAAATGCAAGGGACACAATGAGAATTCCTCATTAGATAAACAGCAAACGTCTTAGTTGCTGATAGTAAAGAGTGAGGCTAGTAAATAATGCATATGGAGCCCAAGTAAATAAAATAGAATGGTATTGAACAATTGTACTATAATTTCTATCTTCTAACGTATAAAAATAATCAATAAACCAAAGAACAAACGTCAGTATTAAAACAAAACAAAAATAAACCAATTTAACACCTGTATATAAAATGAAAGCCAATGGTATTCTTTAATTCAGCGTTCTAAATGACTTCTTTCTGAACAATTAGACTCACTCACGATTTCTTAGTAGAAGCACTTATTTCAATGGGTTTGAATCTTGTCAGATCATAACGACTAGGATAAAAACTCGACGGATGGTTCAGATACTACTTAGTATACTAGATTCTGTTACGCTAGGAATTTGAAAATATTGTAACTTAATATTTACATAACAATGAAGAAAAGTTACAATCTTTAGAATAACTCATACGAAGTGAAGAAAAGAAACTTAAAAATGACTCAGAAGACATCGTAGAAAGGGACCCAAAAACTATGTATAGAGATTTTTGTTTTGTACCAACCTTCTCGGGCAGTATCATCCATAGTGTGACACCAGACAACAAATAAAATGTCATCTCATCTCGCTCATTTTGTACAAGTCTTGCCTCGTCTTGATTTTCGAAGTTTCTTTCTTGTCTTGTCTCAATTCTCAAATTCTTGCTTCGTTTTGTAAACTTATATACAAAATGTATGACCTGTTTTTTTCTTAATTCCAACTAGAAGTTATTTGAATCCTTCCGCGTCACGAGAAGTCCGAGAAGGATGTAGCTATCAAAATTGCATTTATTATTAATATAGGGTGTTACAAAAATTTGTCACAATATTTTAGGAATAGATTGCTCATATAAAAATAAGAAAAAAAAAGAGTTCATATGAACTTGTGATCGGATGTGTATAGTATCATACTTATAGGGTACGAAAACGTGAAAAAATGAACTTTAAAGGTCCATAGTTTCACTACTGTAGGACTGATCGTAATCGGGTCAACACATCACTGAGGAACTAGAATGTGAACTATGCAAATATCCATCTTTCAGAACTGCCGCTACTTGCACAACCATTTTTAGAGAGGCTGTTTGGGAGAATTTGATCACTCTCCAGCTACCTCTCTCAATATTGGTGTGTAAGTACTGGAGCATTCTTAAAACTGGATATTTGGATAGTTTACATACCAGTTTCTCAGTGATATCTTGATCCGAATACGATAGGTTCCATAGTAGTGGAGCTATGAACTTTTGAAGTTCACTTATTTCACGTTTTCGGCACCCTGTAACTCCGAAACTATCCACTTTTGAGCAGAGGTTCATATGAACTTTTTTTTTTTCTTATTTTGATGTGAGGAATCTGTTTACAAAATATTGTGACACGTTTTTATAACACCTCTATTAACAATTATCAAATATATGTTTTTAAATATTATTTATATTTAAAATTACTTATTATTGTAGTTTAGTGTAAAATGAAAAGCGTATGTTTAAACGTTGATAAATCCTCTTCCATTATGTTCGTACAATCGCTTTATCAATTTATAGCGTTCATACTATGATTCATGTAACACTAAAACAGTTGAAAATTGAAGATTTGGAGAAAATGAGACAAGAATTCTCATGTTTCTCTTCCTGTTTTTAAGATGAGACGAGAAATTAAACGTCTCGTGGACAACACTATCGCGAGGTGACCTGTAATTTCATAGATATGAGTGTTCCGCTGATATTAAGGCAAGCATCGATAGCAGGCCCGGACTGGCCAGGGCAGGAGGGCAGGCATTCCTGCCTGGGACCTCTCTAAATATTTATATATTTATTGAACAAATTCCTAGATACAGCATAACTTTGCCCTTTTACACAGGTAAATATTAACCTACAGGAAAAGAACAAGATTTAAAAAAAAAAAAAACAGCGTCAACAAATAGTGCAAAAGTAAAATTATTTTGCCAAAACTTATTTAATTACTCTTTCAAACACTAGGTAGCTCGAAGAAAAAATGTTCATATCAGTTGTTAAATGATTATAACAGTAGGTATTCTGTAAATATATATATGACAGAATATATAATTTTCATATATATACTGTGTATATCTGTGTTATACAGTACAACCCTGTTTAGGGCCTAGTAAGAATATATTTCATCAATATGAAAAATAAGGTCCCAGCATCATGCTGTCTAAATGTGTATTGGGGCCACATGAATGCCGAAATGAGACTGACTTTTATAAAGTCCTGCTGGGACCCTCTGTTAGTCATTTGACAAGTTATTGTAACACCATAAGGAAACAGAGCAGGTCCCCACCCTGCATCCATTACCACATGTAAATGAAGCTGACAGGTTTATGAAGAAAAGCCACCCCCATCGCAAAAGTTTTTTCAAGACTGTAACTTGGTATATTTTGTGAGACTCCTGCATGCTACATGGAAAAGCAATATAGAGCCCCACAAGTGGGGCTCCTGCCGGGGCCCTATAACCCCCAGTCCGAGACTGATCGAAAGTAGAATGACTTTTGTCTCCGTGAATAATTCTGTCTTCCAAGCACTGAGAAAGGAATTTGACTTACTTTCTCAACTCTATCGCTTAGTTCAGAAGCGACACATACGGCAGATAGTCTAAACCAATTGCGTTGGTATGTGAGATTTTGAATAACTGATTCTATTATTCTTGAAAAAAACTTATTTCTTTGACATTTTTCAAAATCTGTTCTGTTGTATACCACTTCAATAACGTATTAAGAGGTATTATTACTTTACTTCAGGTATTGGAGAAGACACTAAAGAAAAACTGCAGTAAGAACATAAAACTGTATACTCTTTATGTTAAGGCGGAACCACAATTTTGTTAAAGTATACACAAATCGAATTTATAAGAATATTTCACTTGTAAAACAAAATGAACACTTAAATTAAGGTCTTTCAATTATTTAGTATGTGCTGAAAACAATGACTGATCATGGTAATGCAAATACATGGTAGTGGGATGAAGAAATAATCTAAAACATCCCCAACATGATATTCACCAAAATCTTTTTTATGTAGGATCGAAGCGGCGACCTTTCAAATAACAGAAATTGTCTTTATTATCTTTATCATTGCGAAACCGTTACTCCCTTCTTTTGAAAATATTGACAGAGTAAACGATTCTTAATCGATTGCAATGTTGCTCTTCTATTTTCTTTTGCATATTAATACATAGTACTCTAATATCTGCTAAATGATACATAAAGGAATGAACCTATCAGACATAAGTAGGCCTTAAACTTATCACCTTGCTAGTTACTTTCTTTAATACCTTTTATAAACGATTACTTCTCAAGTTATCTACTAGAAACAGTTATTCTTCTTATGTTAGACAAAAATATCCTTCTGAACAGTGTTGCCAGATTGGGCTACAAGTAGCGGAGGAGGCAATTTTTTTAAGTGTCCTTGGTACCAAAATTTTAAATTAGGCAACACGCTACTTTTAGGTTACTTTTAATTATTTGTAAGTTATAGCTCTTAAATATGCGCTATTTTCTTATTTTCATTTACGAAATCACAAATTATTAGTTTTATGTACTACAATAAAATTTTTGTTGGATGAATATTCTCTTTACAACGAACAGTAGCCTACCGGCAGTTTTATTAAAAGTAACGTATTCGATACTAATTCTGAAGGGCGCCGATCCTGGGGGTGCCGAGGGGTCCCGGGCCCCCCAAAGCTCATGTGGAACCCCACATTGTATTTGTAAATTTACAATATTTGGCATAATTTGAATGCAATTTGTCTTAAAATCCTCATATATGCTTTCTGCATCTGAATGGGCCTCCCCAAATTTACAGAGAAATCGGCGCCCTTGTTAGTTCTATTTTTGTTTTATACTTTTCAATCTCCAGATCTGACAACACTAGAATTTGTTGTGTTTGCGCTGTTGCAGTCAGAGATGTGCGTCTACGCGTAAAAAACGATAGTTTACGTTTACGTGTCAACTATGCATAGACTATGTAAACAACGTAGACTATGTAGAATATGTCAACAACACGTAATTTAATATGGCGTCGTGGACAATAAAGGAGCTTTATTTTGTAGTTACCTTGCGAAATTGCGTACAAAATATAATGCCTAGACAGCGAATAGTAACTTTCGAATACTTAGTTTCGTCTTGATGAAGGAAAATGAAAAATATTATGCATTTTGTAAAATATGCAAGAAAAAATTGGCAAATACAGCAGCTTCAAGACTGAAAGCCCACAGGTGAGGATTATTTTGTAAGTTTCATTATAAAAGCAGTGCTCGAAGTGGAAAATCTAAGGAAGTGGTATGTGCAGAGCAGAGTAAACATACAGATTAGACAATTCCCTCTACTTTTTATATGTTAGTCGTTTCTCTAATCTTTCGCTGCACCGAAGCAAAACAACTGAATGAGGAAATATGAACAAACGAGCAACGTAATTCTTCCTTACATTTGATAGTGGTTGTCTACATAGTCTACACGGGAAAAGGTGTAATGTAGATTACGTATAGATTACAGTAGACAATCACGTAAACGTAAAATTATAGTTTACGGCACATCACTGGTTGCAGTATCACAGATTGTATTGTTGTTTCAGTTAATGCCTAGACCTAAGAGTTGTACGGAGCTGTGTAAACATGAATCTCAAATTTAATTGTGTTAGTGTATTATCCGCATTAACCTAAATTACTAAGAGGAGCTACAATAAAATATTCCAAAATTCATGACTCCCAGGTAAAGAATTCAGTAATGAATTAAAGAAGTGAGGAACAGTGAATAATCATACTATAAACTTGTAAAGTGTATTTAAGAATCCACAGAACTGACTTAAGCAAACATGTCTCCTTAAAAATCAGGAAGGTCGACCCTTGCATACTATCACCGTATATCCAATTCATACCACATTGCAGTTCCACTGCTATTGATATAGTATGGAGTTTGCCCTAACACACCACACCCAACAGTCCAAAACTGCGGTCGCCTCTGACCGTTGCCAACCCAGACACCTAACGTATTTCCAATTCCAGGTGTTTCTATTAAATCGATATATATGATTAGTAAAAGTGTATAGCTGCAAAATAATTCAATTTTATGTTTGGGCTACAAATAGCTCAAATCCGTTACTTTTAGAGCACAACTTGGTTACTTTTTCATCTTCAGATTTGGCAACACTGCTTCCCAAGGGAAAATAGAAGATATGGACCTCAACACTATAATAAATCAGCTTCATTCCATTTCTTAAATCAAATGACGTCATGCCGTAGAGTTATTCGGTTATTCCTCTGATATCTATTTATATCAATCAAACAATCATATAGTCACCAAAGATACCAACAAACAAAATGAAGTTGGTCACTTCTCTTTGGAAAAGCTTAACTTCTTTCTGGCATCATAAATGCTCTGTTCTAAAATTCTTCTTTACTTACGCACCTGTTAAAGTAATGGGTGTATTCAGAGCTGAACATTAAAAAAAAGAATAAATAAATAAAAAATAAAATAAAATAAAATTTTAGCTTCTGTTTTGTACTTTTACTTTAATGTTTATGCTCTCATCTTCCTTGATTACATTCATACTGAAATATATCACAAAATTGTGTATACAAGTGACGTTTTAAAAGTAATAATAATAATAATAATAATAATAATAATAATAATAATAATAATAATAATAATAATAATAATAATAATAAATAATAAATAATAATAATAATAATAATAATAATAATGTGCTGAGAACAAATGAAATACAGTGAAATACAAAAATACAGTGTACAATTCAAAGCTATAATTCTAGTACTACACACTGATAAAAAATATAGGCTCTGATAATATAGTCAGCGTCAATTTCTAAAACACATTGAAAAATAAAATCAAATATAATTCTGATATACTTCTTTACAAATTGCTGGTAAGGTCAAAATTAAAATATGCGTCAATAGTCTGGAATAGCTTAATATAGACACCTCTGAACGAATCTCAAATGGTTCAAAAATGTCTTATTAGAATGTCATGATGAACTTAGGTTTTGATTCTTATTCCACACACACACACACATACTACTGCAGAAAACATTTTAAACTTGAACTATTAGAAGATAAAAGGAAATTGCTGGATTTGAGTTTTATGGGAAAATTACTTATTATTATTTATTTACAAGGTTTCTAACTAATTATAACAAATGTATATATATATTAGAATTATATTTGATTTTATTTTTCGATGTGTTTTAGAAATTGACGCTGCCTATATTCTCAGATCCTATATTTTTATCAGTGTATAGTACTAGAATTATAGCTTTGAACTGTACACTGTATTTTTGCTTCCAGCTGTTCTCAGCACATTTATTATTATTATTATTATTATTATTATTATTATTATTATTATTATTATTATTATTATTATTATTATTATTATTATTATTATTATTATTAAGTAATACTAAACATTTCTAGTACTGAATATTATATATTTTAAGAGACTCCACTTACCTTTAGCTATTGCTCAACATAATTTCTACTGACATTAAAACATTTGTTGTATAGGAAAAGCCATGTCATAAAAGTTTTCCACCTGAGAGCCCAAGTCTTCCATCTCAATTTTGTGGAGAACAGAACGTGAATCTGTGGAAAAGTCTCTGATAACATGTGAATTGTGAATCGCCTGTTTTGACTAATCTTGGTCTCTGCTATCCCCGCAACTTCATTAGTGATTAAAGAAGGTTGGCCCGATCGTGGTTCATCATGAAAACTCTGCCGCACTTCCTTGAACAGTCTAACCGAAATCTGCTATCACTCATGTTGTTTCGACCATACACCTCACAGATTTGGCGATATATTTCTGGCGGTGTCACATTTCTTGCTGTCAGGAATCGAATTACAGGTATTATTTCACAGACGGCTGGCCACTCGATGTTCTTGAACGCTAACATTGCACAAACAAAACACACGCTACCGACGCTATTCCAAATATCGTGTACTTAAAGTTGCACGTAAAGGCGTACTTGTAGTTAAAGGCGTAAAGGCGTACTTGTAGGCGTACTTGTTGTGTAATTGCTGATTGACATTACTACGCATATGCAAATATGCTATATGAACATTTAAGATTAATGCTTAGAGTTGAGTTGAGATAAGTTTAGCGTCCCTTTCAGCTTCGAGGCTATATAAATCTTGGATCTACTAGTTAACGTGGAATCCGAACCAGATGAGCTCCCGCCGGTAATCGAAGCTGGTTTCCCACGCCAAAGGTACGTATGGTAACCGCTTAGAAGGAGCAGAAGGTAAATATTTGATGGAGCTAAATATGCTGTTATAATTAAGATATAATAGTGATCTTAATAAAAAGAAGATATGAAGTATTAAAAAAAAACATATAATAAATTTAAAGAAGTGAAATAGATAAATAATATTGTTGAATTCCTTTAACAGAGAGTGACATGTTTATTGATGTAGACGTCAAGGCAAGTGACAAATATGAAATTCTAAACCAAAGTATCAGATTTCATTACACATATGCCTCTCTAGTTCATGCTTTGGGAACCTGACCAGTAAGCTAAGGTCGTGTATAGTACAATGAGAACAAGTTTCCAGCTTATCATTTTGATTAAAGGAGTAAATGAATTTTTTGACTGACTCAAATTTAAATAAAACGAAATCTTTCAGTTTAACGTCCCACGATTATGCCCTTCAGGCTAAGGGAGACGATGATTAAGGCAAATGAATGATCATATAAGAATTGGTGGAATGAGAATGTGGTAGGAAATGAGAGCATCGCAGGACACGATGTTGTCCACCACAAACTTACTTGGTTGGGGATCGAACCAAGAAACCCACGCTACAGAGGTAAACCCTCTTCCACTGAGCCACCCTGTCCCCCTTTGACTGATTTTAAAAATGAGGTTTGTATGTATATATATTCATGATTATATCGAAAACCATTGGTATTTCCATGCTATTTTCAATAATAGAATACACTATTCACAAGTAACGTCCTTACATATAAAATATTTTAAAAAAAATAATCATTACAAAAAAAAAATAATTCCTGCAGCGCATGACGAATAAAACTTATCCTAAAATATGCGGCAACCAGAACATTAACAATGTAAGATGGGTTGCATATAACTAAAAGATTAAGAATGTTTTGAGACGTTTTTTCCCAAATGGTTTAACACTGATTTGGAATGAATATCTAGGTCATTGGCGGGACATAACTGGTTACATGACAATCTTGTTCGGCTTTTGCTAGAATATTATCCACTTTTCCTGTGATTGGTTGCCAATGCGAGAAACATCTTTGGCAATAAAAGTAGAAAAATTTAAACAAACTTAAAAGAAAAATAACCGCCTTCAAAAGAACTGAAGTGGAAAATAATAAAAATTCTTAAAAGTATATATTAATAAAGCACTTAAAAGCTGAAAATAGTTTATTATTATTAAGTTTAGAAAATTTTTCAAAGTCATGTCTAGCCAAAAACTTTAATCCCTCATAAAATAACCAACTAAATAATTTCGAAACTTTTTTCGGCAAATAATACAATATAATCATTCTTGTTACCTCCAGAAAGCAGCACTATAAAATATAATTAAGCCAGTCTCAGAGGCAGTGTTTCATCAGAGTCGTGGTTTAACAATCGATGACCAACGATGAAGCCTAAATCCCAAGGTCTGAGATCGAGGTAAAGTCCCAATAGCAACTCTTTGCTTGTATACCTTGTAACTGTGGCCGTTTGGTAGGGGATTTGGTTATGTGCTTAAAACTGCATGCATACAATCTACAACAGTACTTTTATTTCAGCTTGCTGGTCTCTTTTGCGGAGAGGAACTTCCGTTTTAGAGAGCTGCTTTTGTTATGAAAATACACATGTTTAAAATTAAGAGAAATTTTGCCCAAAATTTCTTTTCTTCATTAGTTTTCCACCTTGATTTTGTTTTATGCAATTACTTTTTAAAAAAACATATATTATTATTAAAATTTTAGAATACAAATGACGTCTAATTATATTCAAATAATGCCGGGAGGCACTGCACATGCGCATATTCGAACGCTCGCGCTTTACTTAGATATTGTCCAGCGACCTTACTTTAAAATCGTCCCTCATATATATCACCCCTCTCGTAACGAAAGGCTTATCTAAAAAATTACCTATACGGAGATAACCAGCCGTTTAACTCAGAAGACGGTATAAATTATGTGTCTTAGTGAAGTATATTAGCTGAGATACGGCATCTTAGGTAATGGTCGTATCTCAGAAATGAAGAAACTGTTTTGCATCAAGGGGACGAACCTACCACTTTCTGTCACGAAAGGGATAATAAATTATATACCTGTATATTTTAAATATTTCAAAGCTAATATTCTAGTGAATACTTCTACATGGTATTTCATTCATAAAGTAATATTGTGTGAATAACATCCATATATGTATACATAATACACATTACATATAATAATAATAATAATAATAATAATAATAATAATAATAATAATAATAATAATAATAATAATAATAATAATAATAATAATAGTTATTATTATTATTATTATTATTATTATTATTATTATTATTATTATTATTATTATTATTATTATTATTATTATTATTATTATTATTATTATTATTATAAGTGTTGTAGTTTCTTTAACATTACACTTATGCAAATTAGAATTTCAACCCATGTATAATTCAAGTTACATAAATGTTAACGGAAGTCATCACTTACATAAGTCAAGAGGTTACTCTGTATATATAAGAGATCTAAAGAGAGTTGATCTTTGTCGTATAGGCAATAGGCTGATTTTTTTTCTATGGATCGATCAGAGGAGTAGGAAATATCTAATGACAGAAAAGTCGAACTGAATTTTTCGATTATGTTGTCAACTGAAAAGCATGTTTTCAATGTCTATTCGTAAGCCTTCAAAATCATAGGTTTAACTAGTTCATAAGTTAATAACAAATTTGAAGTTCTGGGTGTCTCTTTTTATGTAGAGCTCCCTTATGCTTATATGGTTAGTGTACGCGTCGTAGAGACACGGGTTTGATGCCTAGCGGGAGCTAATGTGGTTTATATCCCAGGTTAAGTTGTAGATCCACATCGCATATAGCCTCACAACTGAAGGGCACGCTAAACTCAATTGGAACCAATAACATTCTTATCTTACACATGGTTCCTAATGAAGGTTACTTTGCAAATAAATAAAAATCATAGATGGTGTTTTTTCTCAAAGCACTGCAAATCAATACCACTGAAGACCACCTAGTATTTAATTCAATGAAGGAAAAGTAAAAATGAAGGAAAAGTAAAGTAAGTAAAAAACGTACAGTGCAACGAAAAGATCAGACTACAGACTTCACCTGCAAAGTAAACAAACGTCTTCCCGTAAGATTTCGAAGTAGACGTGCTAATGTAATTAAGATTTTCCCACAGACGACCAATTGAGGGAAGAAGCGGAAGCACTCCGAAGTAAGGAGATGGCCAACCAAGCAAATTTCACTTTATGATCCTTTGTGATAAGTGTGACCAGTATTTTAAAATTAACCTAATTATAAATTTTATTTCAAGAAAAACAATGAAAAGACAGATGCCCAAGCCTAAAAACGAAAATTTTTAAAACTTTATTTTTTTCAGGAAATGGGAAAGCTGATCACACCTTTATTTATTTTAGAAATATCAGCAGTCATTAAAATTTTAAAAGAACAGAAATTGTTTTTAAAAACTTCGTTACCTCTGTTAATTTATTCTGCTTTGCTTTCATTTTCTACATGGATCTGACTATATAAGATTAAAAACAATACATGCAATGTTACAGCAAAAGATTTGGAGTCACAAATGTATTTTTGGATCAAAAGTTCCAATATATTTCAGACAAAAATTTTCTTGTAGGCCTTATATCTCGAGAACTACATATAGTGCAGCCCAACCAAAACTATTTACTCAGTATGGGGTGTTTATTCCGTAAAAAGTACGACAATTGGATTTACAGGCCGTTTAAAAATTTTGTAGCCCCTGATCCAAAAAAATCAATATATTTCATTCAGTCAAACATTTTTTGTACGCCTTATATCTGGAGAACTACATATACTGTAGCCAAACCCAAACTATCTCTTAACTCAGGATGGTGTGCTTATTTCGTAAAAAATACGAAAACCCGATTTAGGAGCCGTTCCAAACTTTTGCGACCCCTAATCCAAAAACTAATTATTGGCCGAAATCGCAATCTTTTGATGCAATTTTTGGATCATTTCTTAAATTCTTGTTTAAGCCTTAACTCGGTCAGATTCAAGTAGAAAATGCATTATTTCAATGATGAACAAAAGTAAAAAGAAATGGTTGTTGAGTCTGCTGTACACAACTCTAGGTTAAAATAATAAAGAGCTAATTGTTTACATTCAACTTTTTTCTTTTTGAGTTCGGCCACCATCATCCCAAACTACACTCCGTAACAATTCAAAGACTTGATTATACACAACAATTCCGAGATAGCGACATTTATTAGCTTCAACAGGTACGCAACAGCGCATGTAGCAACATTTATTCGCATTACTATTTGCTATTAGGAATTAGTGTGACACATATGACGCACTCTGAGATTTGCCATTTATTTTAAGGTGCCCCTTGTCTTTCTACAACCAACATTAGTAATCTGTTAAAAAGGTTGCATAAGCTTCTAGGATAGCATGATGCACCGACTGACATGTTTTCCTTTCATAATTAGGAAGTTTTATGAACATCAGTCTTGGATTTGTTGATTCTTCATACTAATCATTCACTTGTTGCTAATTTTCTCACACACATGTAAAAAATATTATTATTCACAATTGTCGTCATTTATTTGACTTTTCTTTGAAAAATCAAAGCCACTGTAAAAGTTCAATCGAATTCGTTGATCGGAATCAAACTTGTTTACTATCCTATCATTTGAATTTTGCACATTTCATTCGATATTCCTTCAACATCCGAAACTTGCTCTCAAATTAAGACATGACTTAAACTTCAAGATGGCATCTTTCAACTCCTTAAACAGGCATATAACAAGATTTCCTTAAAGAAACAACATCAGTATTTCAGAAACTAATATACGTATGCTCATGTAATGATATCTTCAGTATTTTGAAACATAGCCCAATAAAATATGCCAATACGATATTCGTAGAAACAAGATGCTCAAATGCTTTTCAGAGAGTTGCTAGGATTAGGAAGCTTAACACAATATAAACAAGTTGTAGACCTACAAATCAGTAGCAAATTTTAACATGTATTTATTAAACTCATACGCACAGATCAAAGTATTATTTTTTAAAAATTCTAATCTCCAAAATGTAAACACGTTATAGGATTCAGACTTACAGATAAAAGAAATACAGAACTAAGTGGCAATTCGAAGATAAATTTGTATGTACTATATAGGGATCAGTATTTGTTAGAGCAAAGTCAGTCATGAGAACTGGACTTTCGGAAACCTAAAGATAACATATATATATATATATATATATATATATATATATATATATATATATATATATATATATATATAATCACTATGTTTAGCACTTTCAAAAATATTAAATCGTTTGGCTTATAATGATGTTATTATTGAAACGCTCACATTCACAAACGCAATACTTGAGCTTTCATTAACTTTTAAAATCTGTTGACTGACGTTGTTTTAACAAATTACAGAATATAATCAATACATACTTTCAACTCCAACTAACTAACTAATCCTAAACCTACGGAACCCAGAGGTTGAATGTGGTATTCACAAAAACTCTCCATTCACTTCTGTTCTTAGCCAACTGGATCCAGTTTCTAATTTCTATTCCTATTTCTACAAGATCCATCTTAATATTGTCCTCCCATCAGCGCCTAGGTTTTCCTAATGGTCGTTTTCGGATTCCGATTACTTTCAAACCTGCATGTTTTAATACTTCCAATGGCTATATACGAAATTCAGGAATGTTCACACTAATACTTTTTAGCAGAATGACATGTTTACAAGCACATAATTAAAAAGACAATATTAAAAAATAAAGTATTTTGCTGCATTTCCTTATCCTTTAGTAACAGTCTTCTATAGCAATAAGCCAGTGTAATATTTATTCATAAACAAAAGAGTGCTCTGTAGATTTATATACTGCAGATGTTTTTCAATACCTTTGATTCTTTATTGGCACTTTCCTCGTAGATAAGCTGGAATTCCTCGAGATATTTCCGGAGCTTGAACTTGACTGAAGAAAATATGGTGGATGAGATTATTGATATTTTCCAACCTTCTTAAATATCCTTTTCTCTTTCTCTATCTGCCTGTGTGTTTGTTACAGTATATTCAAACTGATATAAAGTGCTTAGAGAAAATACAATTTTCTCGCTTCTTGGCATATTCTTAATTTGAGAGTCAACTGTTATCTTATAAAATGGTTTCCACCATCGTTTATATAATCAGTGTATGAAATCCCGTTACTTCCTTTTCAGAAAAAAAAATGTTAGATCTGATACGTGTGTTTTTAAATTCTGTAATTTCGTCAATATTAAAATACCCACCATCTGTCTTAAGTTTCCAATTTTAACTCCAAAGTCTCAAGTGCATGAAATCGTGTTTATGTTTAGTCTTCTCATAAGGAGAAACTGTACAATTTTGTCGAATTTATGTGTGTTAGACAAACACAAGAGATGTATGGACAGGCCCACAACCAGAAGGGGGCTGGGGGGCCTGGCCCCCTCCTAAATTTTCGTGGCCTCTCCAGACCTCAATACAAAATGCTATTATTAATGCAAAAATCATAATTTAGATATTTGTAAGAAAATTTTTAATGACTTGGCCCCCATAACATATTCACGCCACCCCCAAAAGCTCTGTAGCTAGTTTCGGGCCTGTATATGCATAATGTTTAATTCTTGTTTTAGTTTGGACAATCTCTAAAAATAGGCCAAGCTTTGTTGTCATCCTTGGAACGTTTAAAGTAATCATCCCGAAATGAATACAGCTGATGGAAAATCTTGAGATCTTTTCCTTCATGGTTGGCATACTTCTATTCGTCTTCATATTTGCTATGTAAAAAACATTTAGTATAAGTTGCCTTGAATGATATAAATGTCGAACAGGAGTTTAGGTACCGATATGTTTTACATGAAGTCAAGAACAATGAAAGAATATCTTTTTCAACCTGGTTCTCTTGCGACTTCTCACGTTTCGGAACAGAATAAAACTTCTGAACGTACAAGTAGCTCAGTAACAGATGTTCAAATAACAACATCGTTTAACTTAAGAGATTTTATCTGTAGTTTTAGATCCTCAGTTGGGCAGCAAGTGCTGATTGTATTATCGCAACTACTATCGTAGGTGGATATAGCGGGGTAGAAGGTAGTTTGGAGTCTCCTAGTGGAATAGGGACCAGTGCTGCATAAGCTCGGTGAAAGAGAGAAAACTGACAAGGAAAAGACATGAACGTGTCATCCGGACATCCGAATCAAACCTAGTCCATTTGATAAACATAATAACGATATGTTCATGCACAAAAAATTATGTGTCATGGACAACGGAGTAACTCGCTGGGGCCTATTAACCCTCTTGTACAAAGAAAATCCTAGACTCGCAATGAAATAGCTATTGCATCAACATTGTTCATTGTAAGGCCACGGTTTATAATTCATTCTCTTCAGCATGAAACAAGCTTTCCAGAAGTGCTATGTATTGATGTCCATAACATACTTAAACGCGGAAAATTGGGAGAATGTCGGGAAAATTCCCTCCAGAAATCCCTCCCATCAACTTTGAACCCGCCAGGAGTATCCCCGGGTGAAAACACACAATCCAAATGTATCTCGAAAAATAATGTAGGGAACAAGGAATGTGTGTACCAAGTTTTGTATTGATAGACGGAATAGGTATGAGAAAAAAAGTTGTATACCAATACGCGTTTTCCAATCATACCTCTTTTGTCTATTGATAGAAAACTTGGTACACACATTTCTTATCCCCTATAGTATTTTTCGAGATACATTTGGATTGTGTGCTTTTATCCGGAGACACTATAGAAAGGTCCAAATTTGAGGGGAAGGATTTCTGGAGGGAATTTTCCGGATATTCTCCCAATTTCCCTTGTTCAAGTACGATAAGGGTCCCAATACGTAGCACCTTTGGAAAGCTTGTTTCATGCTGAAGAGAATGAACTATAAATCATGACTTTCCAATGAACAGTGTTTATGCAATGGCTATTTCACTGAGAGTCTACGATTTTCTTTATACTAACAGGGTTAATGGGCCCCAGGGAGTTACTCCGTTGCCCATAGCACCTAGTCTTCTGTGCATGAACATATCGTTGTTATGTCTATCGAATGGGCTAGGTTTGATTCGGATGTCCGGATGACATGTTCGTGTCCGTTCTTTGTGAAAATGTTTCCCTGCACCTCTCAGGAGTCCGTCCTGGATCCGACCCTCATTACTATAATTCATTTTTCAAATTAACAGCCTTCCTTGTGCTGACTGAACGACAGTAAAATCACCTATTATAAACTGTACCAAATTCTAGCTACATTAAGAACCTATATGTTGTGGAAGTGACTACATTTCTTTTGCTATAATAATGTCAGACGCTATTTTAACAAAATTCCAACTTAAGGTGCCCGTTATTCACTTTTACTGATAAAAATAAAAACTATTTGTTTTAACAGTAAATAATATCCCTATTCATACAGATTCTAAAAAACAGAAAAAAATGAATATCGTTACAATATTAAGTTGAGTTTGGGCTTCAGAGTCCCGTTTAGCAGCGAGGCTATATGAAACATGGGCCTACAGCTTACTTTGGGATGCAAACTACACGAACTCCAGTCGGAAAATGAACCCGGGTCTTCCGCGTCGAAGACGCATGAGCTAACCATGTAGCCAGAAAGGAGCTCCTTAAAATAGTGACTGACGTTGCCTTAAGAAATATTGATTCATTTATTGCCTAAAATTTACCCTCAGAATCAACAACGGATGGATAAAAATGTATTACAATTAACATCTGAGTAGAAGGGAATACTTAGTTGGAAACACAACAACAACAACAACAACAACAATAATAATAATAATAATAATAATAATAATAATAATAATAATAATAATAATAATAATAATAATAATAATAATAATAAACTCCGTTGAAGACAGTAGAAAGGATCATGCGTAGAAGTTTCAATTTCGCCCGATAGATGTCAACCGCTGAAGGATAATTGAAGACTCGCTGTAGAAAACAAGGTAAGTGCCAAAAACAATAGTTACTGTAACAGTATACACAAAAGATAGTAAATTATGCCCAAGCGTTAGCAAATACAAAATATTATTACAACCTACATATAACAAAGAAATACAACCTACATATAACAAAGTGAATCTACGTATCGTACGACATAAAAGTGTTAAAAAAAAATAAAATAAGTGAAACAAATGCAAGGTGGCACTTACATTCTTTCCATAGCCAGTCTTCAATTGCTGCCACCTAACAGCGCGATGTTAATTTGTAGAATTATACACCATTGTTTCAATATTTAAAAAATGGGATTGATGATTGATTTTTAGTTTAACGTCCCGTTCAGCAGCGAGGCTATATGAGACGTGGACCTACTGATTAACGTGGAATCCGAACCACATGAGCTCCCGCCGGGAATCGAACCCGGGTCTCCCACGCCAAAAACTAAAAAAAACGGATATGGATGACTACAGTTAATGTTACCGTTACCATTGAAGACTGTAACGGATTGATTGCATTAAAGAGCTCGACCGAGGTAACCGCTATGTCAATTGAAAGAACAGAATTGAAGAACTGGCTCTTGTAGAAGAGTTATCATGCGTACGAAAGTACTAACATTACGATCTTATAGGCTCCACTAGTAAGATCCAAATAAAACCTTAAAGCTGAATTCCTCTTAACGCTGTAATGCCTCCTACTTGGTGACGGCCATGAAAAGTACTACACCGTCAATTAACATTCAACATCCTGGAAATTCTTATATAGACGTAGAATTTTTCTATCCAACTGACTGCCTGACAAAATTAATCTAAATTTTCCAAAAATTACTTTCGAAAATTGTAAGAAATTACTGTGTTGGCAAAATAGCGACAATAATATAACCACATAAAGGCTTTTCTACGAAAATCACCAAAGGATGCCGACAGCGATCTGTGTGTGACCCTGTATTACCGGACATGGCTATCGACCTCTGCTTAAAATTGTTAAATAATTTGGGAGAGACTGCAGGGGCAAGGACGTATGCAGAGGGTGGGTCTGGTAAGGTTTTATTTGGGTCCTGGGGGTCTGGACCCCCCGAAATTTCGACTTTTGTGTAAATTTAGCCTAAATTTATGGCAATTTTAGAAATTTTAATATAAAATACCCTCATATTGAGTTTGGACCCCCCAAAATAAATTCCTGTATACGCTACTGTGCAGGGGTATCTGAATTTGGCCCCATCACATTCTAAATTTAAAAATTAGATATTACCAATAATTAGGCCACAATTTGTTCAATTTGTGAAATATGTTCTATGATTTGTTCGCTTTTATTTGAAGAGAGAGAGACCAAAAGAAGGTGATGGGGCCAACTTCACACTTGTATAATCAATATCACAGAATGAATCCAAATCATTGCAGTTAATTAGGTTAATTTGTTCCAATTTGCTAATTATGTCCCTTAATTAGTTCAATCTTATATTGGTACATAGTGAACAATTAAGGGTAAAGCTGGACTTGGAGAGAATTTTAAATTGCAAAATTGAGAAAACGTTTGAAAGCTCAATAAATAGTGAGACCTTATTTTTTTTTTCTTTTTTAAATTTGCCCATCATGATCGATATAGTTTCTTCAAGCTTTGCAACTTATTGTATTCTATGTTCCAATTTATATGTTGGGACATAGCGTACAATAAATCGTAAATTTAGAAGAAATTAAGTTACAAATTGAAACATCCATAGGAAAGTTCTTGAAATAGACAAGCATAACTTGTTCTCATTTGGACACTGCTCTATGGTCTATGGAACATGGAGATTCAATGTCGCGTTCACAAAAGCTCTTGATTTCTGTCTTTAGCCAATTGTATCCAGTTTCTACTTTGACTCTATTTCTGCGAGATTCATCTTAATATTGTCTTCCCATCTCCGCCTAAGTCTTCCTAATGGTCGTTTTCCGATTGGAATTCCAGTTAAAACTTTGAAAGGGTTTCTACTTTCTCCCATTCTGCCTACATGAGCTTCCCAACTGAGTCTCCTAGACTTAATGACCCTAACAATGTTTGATAAACGACCCATTCCTCTTGGGTCCGAATATTCATCTCAGGATTTTATTCTCAAATACTTTCAGTCTACATTCTTCCCTCAGGGTAAGTGATCATGTTTCGCAACCATACAGAACAACAGGCATGATTATCGTTTTATATATTTTAAGCTTCAAATTCCTCGACATTTGGGCACTATGCAAAATAATTTTTCAGGGCTAGCATCAAACGTATCGTACGATAGAGATTTAAAATGGGAAAGACAGTTTTTTTTTTTTTTTTTGCTAGAAATTCAATTACAGAAAGCCTCACTAAATACTACACAGAAAATCATAATTTGTTCTATTTGCGCACTATGCCTCATAATTCGTTCACACTTATTAATAGAGAGAGAGAGAGAGAGCGTCTAAGACATATTGATGGACATAACTTCATACCTACATATTTCAATGCCATAGAATCAATCCAAATCACCACTAATAAGTAATCATAAATTGTTCCAATTTGTTCACTATGGTTATAATTTTTCACTGTTATTTATGTTAAGAGCGTTCAATACAAATTATTGTTAGTGAGGTTTCCTATGGTTCTTTAAATTTTCCACTCTGTCCTTGTTTAAAATTTTTCGATTAATTGTACGCTTTGTTCCAATATAAGACTGAACGTATTTATTGTACTATTTAATGAAGTTTCATACGGATGTTCTACTTTCCATTTGAAGATTATTTAATTGTTCCAAATTTACCATTAATTTTTCGCTATGTCCCAATATAAGGTGAACAACTTATGGGACATAGTCGAAACAAATTACGACTAATTATTAGTGGTGGTTTAGATTGTTTCTGTCAAAAGTATGCAACTGTAAATATGGCTCCCCAACATTGTGTGGGACATTGTCTTCATTAATAAACCTGAACAAATTAGTATGGAACAGTGTATACATTTGAACAAATAATGATATACTATTTAGTAAGGTTTCCTGTGGTTCATTGAATTTCCAACATAAAATTCTGTCTTTGTTCTATTTTTAGTCTTAATTGTTCGATTATAACCCTCAAAACTTATTTAGCATATTGACACAAATTATGTTCCAACTACGTCGTAGGTTTTCTATGCTTCTTTCAATTACTAATATAATTTTCTTATTTAAATTTACAATTAAATGTACGCTAACAACCAATATAAGCGTGAACAAATCATGGGACATATGAACAAATTTGAATATAGTTGTTACTATTTAATGAGATTTCACACGGTTCTTTGAATTTGCAAAATAAAATCTCGTTCTTGCCTTAATTTTACCCTTATTTATTTTCTATTTCCCAATATAATCTTCAACAAAGTGAACAAATTGGAAAAGATTACCATTTAATTCTTTAATAGAAATTTCACTGGATTCTTGAATTTCTAACAAAAAGTTCTGCCGTTATCGCATATTTACTCTTAATTGTACGCTATGTTCAATTATAAACCCGAATAAATTCGAAAATTATGATCTCTTTCATCAGCTTTCCTACGGATCTTTCAATTTGCAATATTGAAGCTTTGTTTAAAATTGAGCTTATTAACTTTGTCAAAATATAGGAGTAAATTAATTATTGGACGTAGTGAACAAATGGGAAGAAATTATGTTTTAATATTTAATGAGGCTTCATACATTTTTTCATTTTGCAATTTAAAATTCTGTTTCTGACTTAAATTTACCTTAATTGTTGGCTATGACCCAATATAAAGCTGAACAAATTATGGGATATAGTGAACAAATTGTAAAATTTGGGATAAATTGGGATAAATTTCAACCTATTGTTGGTGGTTTGGATTGATTCTGTGACATTGAGAAATTAAGTGCAAAGTTCGTGTATATATACGTATATCGTAACTGTATATAAAACTACATAAACTAGCATAAAATAACGTGTATTCTACTTCTGATTGACGTGGAAAGTTGAAATTTGACATGTTTGTAGCTTTCCAGAACGCACCTACAGAAGAATTGACAAAAGTGATTTTTTTAAATTTTTAGAGAGTCTAAAGGAATATGAAGAAATTCCCCGTGTTATTTAAATGGGCCTTTTTCGAACCATAACCTCATGTTTTAGATACTTGGAATTGGAATAAAAACTTGAAATTCGGTATGCTTGTACATTTTCGTTAGCGTTATTCAAGTAAATCACCAAAAAATAAAAATTTCTAACTTTAGAGTGGTTTAGAGGGGAACAGAAAAATCTCCATGTTATTTATATTCAACACCATTTACACTCCAAACTTATGGGGCACTTCCTGTAGGGCTACAATGATTAAATTTGACATTATTGTAGCTTTTCGGGACTAACCGACAGCAAAGTTTTTAATTTTTAGGGAATCTAGAGAAACTCCCATGTTATTTAAATGGCGTTTTCTTACACCATATAAACTCTTATCTTTTAGGGCTATATAGTTGAAATACGAAGAGAAACTTGAAATTTGGTAGCATTATGGGTTTAAGAAATGCGAGGCCGTAGGCCAAGTAAACACATGGGTCAGATGAAGCTGCCAGCCAGGTGAAATTCAAGAAATGTTAAGAGCAAATGTATGAAATTCACCCTTGATACAAAGGCTTATAGGCTTATAGGCGTAGTCCGAGTAAACATGGGGTTCTGGGGGCGAAGTCCCAGGTAGCCAAAGACTAGTGTTTATATATATATATATATATATATATATATATATATATATATATATATATATATATATATATATATATAAACATGAACAAATTATAGTGCATAGTGAAACAAATTGGAACGAATATGACCTAGTTATTGTTAATATTTAATTTATGACCACGAACTTCATGTAGTTGACTGCAGGGGTGGTTGCCTATAAACAATTTAGCTATAATGGTTACCGCACAAATTAGACAACTATTAATTTCCAACAAAATCACCGAAGTGTGCAAGTTTTGTATGATAATAATGAGCTGAAAAATTCAGTAGATAAATCAAAATACCTGGTGGTAGATGGAAAATTAATCAGATATCCAGCAATAAAATGTAATAATCTAAAATAGAAATCACAAGAAGGTTAAAACATTTGTAACCAAACAATGGACTTACACTGATACACTTCACATAAGTTGTGGTTCATATGAAGTAACTCTACCCCATTAGGACTCAGGATTATATCACTCTGTCACTGTGGAGCCATTGGAAAGTCAGAACACAAGGTTTTCTTTTGCTACTATATATCAAACCCAAGACCTGAATCCCTCAAAGCAGAATTACAGAATATAAATAGCAATTAAATATTACATATTGAAAAAGTGTAGCGTTTTATCTCCTCATCATATAGTAGCGAGAAACAAGTAAAACAACAACGTATAACTACAAAGAAAGTTAAAAGATAAGTATATAGATCATAGAAGAATAGAAAAATGCAATGGTTAGTGAGAAACTACAAATCTCACACCAACGGAATTAAATCTATAACGAATTTTAAAAAAAATAATCAAAGGCGAAACTAATCATTCGAGAGAGAAACAAAATCAATGAAACGATAAACCAAAATCAATTAAGAGAGAAACCAAAATGAATTAAGAAATCAAAATCTATCAAAAGAGAAACCAAAAATAATTAAAGAGAAACCATACTGAATCAAGAAATAAATTAAAATCAATGAAAAGAGAAATGAAAGTAAGTAAAGAGGAAAACCAAAATAAGTCAAGAGATAAATAGAAAATCAATCAAGAGAGAAACCAAAATTATTCCAAAGAATCACACAAAGAAAGTAATTACAAGTTATAAACAAGTTATAAAAGGCCTGATGGCATGACCTTGGTACCGTGGAAAAACGGAAAAGCACTAGTCTGGGATTTTACATGTTCCGATACGTTTGCTCCTTCCAACATACTTCATTCTTCAATTCAGGGAAGTCTCGTCGCCGTTCACAGAGAATCAGACAAAAGACTAAAATACACAAACCTATTGGACAAATATTGGTTTGTAACAGTAGCAATAGAAACCAGTGGGTCTTGGGGTCACGAAGGATCTAATTTCATTAATGAAGTTGGTCATGAATAGCGATCAAAACTGGTGATCTCTGAGTTACTGCATTCCTTTTCCAACGTATCAGTATCGCTATCCAGCGCGGGAATGTGTCGTTGATCTTAGGCACATTATCTCCTGGTAAAGAACTGGACGAGATTTTTCTTCTATAACACACAATAAGACGGAAGTAAAGACATCCTAGGAGGCTGACAACCACATTGACTATGTTCATGAGAATGTTTTGAATACAGTTTGGATAAATATAAAGTGGTTAAACATATCAAGTAGAAAGCAAAATTAGAAGGTTATACACCAAATGTCAGACTATGACCTAGGAGCTCGAAGGGAAATAAGTCCAGTCCTTGACAATGTCGGCATTAGTCAGACCCTAAAAGCAAAAATTATTAAAGTAACAAATATCATAGTATATGATCCAAATATATACATTAACGTAATAATACTTTTGTATGAGCCCTAAATTCCATTCCATTGTTCTTACTGTAATCTTTTCTGTATAATTACTTATATCTATACATTTCATATAAATATTGTTTGCAAATACTTGTATTTATATGACATCTTTTAAATAAATTTTGCAAAGTTATAAATAAGTAATTAATAATTTTAGAAATATAAACATACATTATTAAGAACCAATTTGTAATTCTCTGTTCAAATCCTGTTTGAAAATTGTAAGCAGGATTGTAATAAAGATTGTCTGACAAAAACTAAATGGATTATAATTTCTCAATTTAAGGATTGACATCTCTAACACTGTTTTCTGTCTGTTCCATCACTAAAAGTATTTGATCATCATAGCGATTAGCATGATTATTGCCTAATTCACTGCCAAAAACTCGACATTTTGTATGCACAAAAACTATGTAAGAGTGGAAATGGATGTCTATTAAAAATTAAATACTATGCCTGGCTAATAGAACTTAAAAATCAAGAGCTGGCAAACACTTTGGTGCACTTCTTATAAAAATATCTTTAAAAATATTCCTTTACACAAAGATCGTATTTTAAATTCAGTGAATGAAGAAATATCGCACTTGAAGTATTTAATAAAATAATATGAAGTTTCATTAAAAACTTATGATGAGCAGATGTACATGATAATTACTGATGTATTTATACTGCATACATATTTCTTATAAATAATAAAAAAATCATTTAATTGACTAACTCTCTTACGAATTCCAATCAGATGCACTTCAGTCTCCTATCTGGTGTTCTTTGCTTGTTCAGGGAAATCGCATTCACAGTCAAAGCTAACCTCACGTGGATCGCATGATGTCTATCAGAATTTGAAACTCCATTTGAGACACAGCATACTTTGCATAGTTCTTCGCATCTTTTTACATAAATAAATCAAGTTTGGGGTTTTCTTTCTTGTGTGTTGTTTATCACACAAATTGAAGTTTATTTAGATGAATGGACATAACATGAGTAGTTCTAAAACAAAATGAAATTGTTAGTCTTTAGTCCTGTTTTATAAATTTTACTATTAATGGAAAATGAATTATATTCTTTGGTAAAGTTACCTGATAAAATACATTAACAAAATTATCTTGAAAGCTTAATTGCAATCTGCGGTAGAATTTCAAGAATTCATTTCTTCTCTAAAATTAAAAGCTTGACACAATGCTTTAATACAATAATGGATAGTTGGATATTACAATACCGATAACCTTAAATATTTGAATTTAATAATAATAATAATAATAATAATAATAATAATAATAATAAAGAAATGGGCAGCCATTTCTTAAATTGAACCATGAATCCTGTAGAGTTGTTATTGAAATTTTATTTATGAGATCTGAATAAAATCATTCCACATGTACTCGAAAAACTACGTCTTATCGAAAATCTCCTCCAGAATCTCGTAAAAGTCTTAGATTTAAAATTTCATGTTGACACTAAATGGTGTAGCTTTGAGATTTCTATGAACGAAATAACGACACCAAAAAAGCACTTTCTCAACTGAGTTCCTGAAATATGTTCCGTTGAAACCTCGTCTTCGATTTTTTTTTTCACAATCACATTTTATTCTCTTTGCTTTGCTCAGAAGTAAAATAAAAATATTGATAAGAGGCCGCGGTGGCTCAGTGGTAGAGCGTTTATCTCTGGTGCATGAGGTTCTTGGTTCGATCCCAACTCGAGCCAAGTGAACTTTGTGGCGGACAAACACAGTGTGCATGGGTTTTCTGGGGGTTCTTTCGTTTCCTCTCACTTTCTTCATTCCACCATTTCATTCATTTCTGATCATCACCGTCTCCTGTAGACTAACTGGCATAATCGTGGGACGTAAAACTTAAAGATTTCATTTCATAAATATTGATAACAGTGAAATGTATTATTCATATTTCTGCAACAGTAAATTGGAATTCCAGATTGCAAAAAAAAAATTTTCTTTTAATGCCTTAAAATCCTATTTTTAACTTAGAATGAATAATATAAAGAAAAAATGTAAATATATTCGCGTATAAGTACATATATAAGTAGAATTTTTTATAGTTAAATTTTGTAATTATTTTATTAGTATGTATTCCACCAGAGCCTTCGGTCAGCTGTACAATTAAAAGCTATAATTGTTTACTTTTAACAAGTCAGGTCCATATCCACCAGGGCATGGAGGGCATGGAGGGTCGGGACCCCTAAATTTTTACTAGCTCCCTAAAATTTTCACGGCTGCTTGCAAATGAACTATAACATGGTGATGAACTATAATATAGTTCGTTCTCCCCGTAATATCTACCAGCTCCCCTGGCCCTACATTTTTGGGCTGCCTACGGGCCTGTAACAAATATATTTGTATATTTTAGTTTTTTCACCAACAACTCCAAACTCACATCATATTTAGCCAAGGACTTGATTATAGAGGTAAACATAACACAGGTGAACTCCAGTAGCGTCAAGGAGGTTAGCGACGTCTATTACCGTCATGCACAGACTGAGAAGTTTTCCGTTTATTTTTAGTATTATTAATTACTTTTTCCTTTATCATGTTTCTTAATGTCTACACATACAATCCGCAGGTGACACACTATTCTTCTTCATAAAGCACCAACTTCCTAAGTTAACTATTAGGTACTAGAGCTATTAGAACCCTATTTTTTTATTTTAAACAGTCGTAACACGATTGGGAAATATATTTCGTCTTCACACGTATTAACCGTATTTCAGTGAAACTTAGTAAATATACAGCTTAGGATACAGTATTTGTTAAGGTTTCTTTCGTGCAGGTACCCAAACGCGGAGACCCAATAAGGATCCCCCACTGTAAAAATAAAATGAATTGGGTGGAGGGAAATTGCAGAAAACTTTTTTTAAAAAAATTCTCTCGAATTTGTGGATTCGTAACAGACATATGGTATCATTCGAAAGGCTGAATCAGATCAAAAGCTAATTATATATTCTTCCTAAGTGAAATTTTAATTTCTTTAAAAACTCATTACTTTGTAAGGATTAATGAGGATATTCCCAAGTAATCTTCAAGTAGATCAAAATCCTTTTTTTAAGAAATTGGTAGTTGTTTTTTGTTTGATATTAAGAACATGTCATTTGCAGTTAGGTTCTAAATCGAACATAACTCCCAAATATTTTGCAATATTGCCTGTATGAAAGTGAACTCTATGGACAGTAACGTGGCTAGTGTTGTAACGGCCTGGAAAGAAAACAGAAATTTTGGGTCTAAAAAAAAAAAAAAGTTTTTTACAGTTTTTTCCCGAGCTTGGAAAAGAACGGAAAATTGGGGAAAAATTGAAATTTTCTAATATTTTACTACATTATGCTTTTAAAATGAAAAATAATTTATATTTATTGGTTTACAGTTAAGATCATTGAGTGCTTATGTTTCTTGTACAGTGAAACCTGTCTTCAGCGGAATCGAGCGGGACTCGCAAAAATTTCCGTTAAAGACAGGTTTCCGCTTAATGGAGATAGACCTTTCCGTTAAAAAAAATATATATGCTTATAACGGACATAATGAGAAAATATATTGATGTACGCAACTTGTTCAATTACAGTACTTTTTCCTTCTACGGATTAATACCCCAAAAAACTTAAAATAAACACAAAATATGCTGTGCACACTTTCCTTTATTTTTCCCAATAGTCAAGCAGGATTTCTTGCATACATTGCTACTACTTGGCTGTGGTATACTTCAGGACACAGAAAAGCTTTCTCTGGAATTTTGAAAGTCCTCTGAACTCTTTCCTCCTTGTTTTCACGACACGTGATGGAGATATATATCTTCTGCTTTACCTTAATTCCTTTTATCCAGAACTTTGTTTTGTCAGTTTTCTTCTCAGTTTTGTTGGCTGTCGCTAGTTGCTACACAAGCGGAACGGAAGTACGCCTACAAAGAAGACTGACAGCTGACATGCTACGTAGGACTAGCGAAAAATTGTGGACGTATGCTGCGTAGGATTGACGAAGGTCAACACTGCCCATAAAGATTTAACAAAAGAACGAAGTATTTATCGCAGACAGTATATGTTTACCCTCTCACAGGATGTTTAGAAATTTTCTAAACGATGTAGTCTGAAACTCAGAATTTTCCGTTAAAGGTTTATTTTGCTTTCCGTTGTCCGCATAACACAGTTTCCGCTTAATGAAGGGACTTTTACATGTCTTTTACTCCAAAATCCATGGGACCATGAAATATTTCCCTTTAAGACAGTTTTCCGTTTAATAAAGGGTCCGTTGAAGGCAGGTTTTACTGTATTAAAGTAGGGAAAATTTGTGCCAACAAATATACATGCACTCCTTTAAAGTTAGCACCGTGATAGAATGGAGTTATGGCTGTAAAACATACTAAAATAAAATTAATTAAGATAGATACATTTAAATTATCTTAAGCAATCTTATGAAGTTTACGCTTTATAGCAGGGAAGTGTTAAAATAACGGGACCAGAATCATTTTAGTTAATACCGGTATGTTAAAATCAAATATATATTTTATGGAGTACGTAGCCTATCTTACTTGCTCTGTGTAAAATTTCTGGAAATTTTGAACCCTTTTAAAAAATCTTTCGCAAATATCGGCAAAAACCGGAAAATATAATTTAAAAACTATCTCTTTGCCTGATGTTAATCTTATTTCCTGTAATGTGTCTGCAGTCTATGTACAATGTATTTCGCTAGCAGGAAAAGTACTTAAAGCAACATGTTTTAATTTTACTTTTTAGTTTTCTGATTTTTGATAAAAATCCCTCTTTATTATTTGTATACTTTTCGAACAACTCAGAAAGAGAGATTATCTTATTTACACATACATATACCCCTATACACCGCTCAAAAGTAAATTTGAGTAGCGAAAAATTTATTAAAGAATTTAACACGTGAAACTTCCGTTTGTTGTTAAATATTAGCAAAATACCCCTTACGTTTCATTTTTGACATGAAGGGCACTAAAGCTGTCCCCAATGATTGGGACCCCAAAAACTATGAGTACGACACTAGTATCAGTCATTTTCAATTACTTTTACGTCATCCTCCCTTTTAGGAGTACTGATGAGGCCCGGCATCGGAAGTGACTGTTCATCTCAGCGACCCCGAAAACTATGGATTCGATACTAATATCGGCCATTTTCGATCACATTCATGTATCTATAACTTCTCCCTCCTCCAAGGTGCGGCGCTGAATTTGTATTTAAACGGCATCGGAAGTGTTATTATTCATCTCAGCGACTCCAAAAACTATGGATTCGACACTAATATCGGTCATTTTTGATTATTTTTATATATCAATTCTTCCTCCTCAATGAAATTACGCCGCTGAATTTGAATCTAAACGGCATCGGAGTGTCAATGTTCATTTCAGCGACCCCAAAAACTATGAATTCGACACTAATAGCAGCTATTTTCAATCATTTTTATATATCTCCCTTCCCCCTCCCTTAAGTTACGGGCCTATATATTTTTTTAAACGGCATTGGAAGTATCACTGTTCATGTCAGCGAACCCGAAACTATAGATTCAACACTAATATCAGTCACTTTCGATCATTATATATATATATATATATATATATATATATATATATATATATATATATATATATATATATATATATATATATATATATATATATTCTCTCCACTTCCTCTAATTTGAAGTGCTGAATTCGGATTTAAGCGGCATCGGAAGCGTAACTGCTCATCTCAGCAACCTCAAAAACTATGGATTCGACACTAATATCAGTCATTTTCAATATATATCCCCCTACCTTCCTCCAAGTTGCACCTTCTAAGTGAAATGATTAAAATCCATCCTAGGCCCGAACTCCATGTGTTGAAAATTTTTATCGAGATCTATCTGGTGAACCTCCAGTGCTTGGGATCCCTGGTTCGATTCCAGCTCACGCCGTGTGGACTTTGTGATGGACAAACACTGTGCTCGTGGGTTTTCTCGGGTTTCTCTCGTTTTTTCCCACTTTCTTCATTCCACCATTTCACTCATCTCTCATCATCACCGTTTCCTTTAGCCTAACCGGCATAACCGTGGGACGTAAAAGTAAAAAAAATTTCATTTTATATTTCGATCTGGTGGTTCAAAAGTTCTTAAGTTACAAATACTGTTTAGTCACTTCAGGTATTTGTTTACATACAAACTTTTGTGCATAAAGTTTATATAAAAATCTATATTAGAATATTTCTAATAGTATTTATATGTTCTAGTGCACGAGTATTAGTGAAATTTGTCTACTGCTCTTTCTTTTAAGAAGTAATTAGGCTAAAATTGACAAAATTTCACCAGATCAAAAAGCACATTAAGAACTAAGTTTCATTCAAGAGCCCTATTTGTTGCAACAGAAACGCTTCATAATGATAGTTGTGTATGCAACTGTAAAAGTTCTGTAATTAGTGCACAACAACGATTAAACGACTAAAAAGCACATAAAGGAAATGAGTGCAGACTATTAATTTTCAAGAATAATTATAACAGTTTTATTTTCGATTGCTTCTTTTTTTTAAATATTCCTAATATTGACATTTCTCAACTTACATTTTTTACACGTTCGAAAAAAAACTGTTCCATTGCTAGTAAAATTAACCTAATACAAAGATTTTTGTTATTTTCCAACTTTTCCGGAAAGAATCCGGAAAAACACGGTTTTTTACCGACGGGTTCAAAATTTCCTGAAATTTTACAACACTAAACGTGGCATAGTCACACTGAATATTTTTCTTAACCTTAGGAGATTTATTCAAATGAAAGTTTAGGTAATCACTTGTAAAAATATGTGTCGTTCTCGAAGAGAAATAACGTTTTCCCCCTATAACAGCTAAAATGAAATTGCAATTTTGAAGGCTCAGTGGTAGGCTGGTTCGATGCTAGCTCGCGCCAAGTGGCTTTGTGGTCACAAACACCGTGTGTGAGAGTTTTCTTGAGGTTCTTCCGTTTTTTTTTCCACTCCATTCCTTCCACTATTCCATTCGTTTCCCCTCATCACCGTCTCCTTTAGCCTAGTCAACATAAGCGTGGGACGTAAAGCCGAAAGATTTCATTTCATTTACATCTTTCAGTTTTGAATAAAAGGATATAGGAGGGGAGGGGATAACCTTCCAATTCCTTCATCTATGCCCTTGTGGTAACTCACCACTATTCTCACAAATTGACTCTTACGTAGGCTGTACTCCTGTTATGTAACTTAATAGAGCAAATGAGAACTTACAAATTTATTTTATACAATGTTTTCCTACGTAATAGAAACCCTTCTTATACGTTATTGCTAGAAAATGACTTCATTGGAACTAACAGTATTAGTAGTAACAGTATTAGTAGAAACTCTTTTATCTAATTAGATAAGAGTACAATTATTGAATTATTAGGTTAATATTGCCAGGTGTTAAATCCTGAGACATTGGAACTATTTCCCCAAAAGCTACTCATGGTATTATTTACATTGTGGATGTCTGCTCCTGGGATCTTTAATGTTTCATCGAAATGATTAATTTCTGTTAGATGTTGTGGTAAGGAAATTATGAGAAGGAACAGCCGTATTCTTGTCAAGGTATACCTAATACAACATCTGTGAATATAGAAGAATGCAGTTATTCCAATCCCTCCTTCCATTAGAGGTGTCAAAATAGATTTCCAGTAAACGCGTGCTTGTTTTAATTTCCTGAATATATTCTCACGTCATAATGTGGAAGGGCTTGTGATTGGCTGTCTAATTTATGTTGAAGATCATTTGAACCTGAGATTGGTTGGTGGGCAGTCACCCAGCTGCCTTTATTGATGAGGCTGTCTCTTGTCGCCTCCGATTCTTCCACGCCTTCTTTCGCTCTCCCCGCTCGGCGACTCAAACGTTACCCGTTCGATATCAAGAGAGGAAGCGTCGTTGCCACACGAGAGGGACGCTTCACACCACTTCAACAACAAACTTTCTATATTTCTCCATTGATATGATTTTTATTCTGTTGAGGATAATTTCAATTCAAGCACTCCTTAGATAGCGATATTCCGTCGGAGATGGATCAACACTCAGTTATAGTGCTAAGGATAACATTTTGATAATACAAAAACTTGATTTAATTAATTTTATAAATTTAAGAGTCAAGACCGGTGATATGACCCTGGACTACAGCTCTCTTGCAGGCTAGATACTGTGCTGAGGAACGGCGTATACATACTTTAGTAAAAGGCTTGATTTTTCCTAATGATCTGTCCAGGCTCGCACCCAGAATTTTTGTTGAGAGGGTTCCAATAACACTATACCTTTATGTAGTATCAAACGGGTGTTATTCGACGACTGATAAATAAACGATAAGTAATTTTCAACGAACTTAAAAAGTTCGTTAAACTCTCTATGTCTAAGTTTATGTGTGTTTGTTATTTGCGATTTTTTTAAATTTTGAGCCCTCCATTCGATAGAGTATCAAAAACTATCTAACAAGTAAGAAAATTTTCGCGTCACTCTTACCGTTCCCGAGATATTGGCCAAAAAATTCCGATTTCGGGAGATTTAAGGAGCCATCTCTTGGGAACCGTAAGTCATAGAGAGATCATATTTATTAGTGTTGATCAATACCTAACAAGGGATATCACCCAAGTGTCCGGCTCCGATTTCAATGAAAGTTTTTTTTCTGATAGAGGGCATGTATGCATTATTTCTGATGACAGAAATTTTTGCCATGGTGCATGTTTTCTATTTTTTAAATATAATTTTTAAGAGTTGTGATGTCATTGTTAGAGATTACTGCAGAATTCGATTACTAGCCTTTGTAAACGGAGCGTTAATGAAAAAAGGGAAGAACAACCGTATGGATACGTATAAGGCCTCGGGGGAAGTCGTATATTAGATATGACATTGATGGCAGCCATCTTGAAATCCACCATTTTGAATTAAGGTCAAGTTTCTTTTAAAATGGGAATAGGGTAATATGATACATAATTTCGGGCTATAATTTAATCAGGAAAACAATGGTGAAGTTAGTTTTAAGACACGCACATGTTTTAAGATACAAAAAACGAGTTAAGTGAGTAAAACAAGTAAAAACCTAGTAATAAGTAGTTAAGCAAGTTAATGAGACACGTTCGATGAATCAGTTAACTTTTAAAAAAAAGAAAAGAAAAGGCGTGCTAGCGAGCTGGCTAGTAATGAAAGTCATGTTTGGCGTGGGTTCAAACCCGTCCCAAGGAAAGCTTTTTTTTATTTTTTTTAAATTTCATAACACTGTTTTCATTAAAATAAGCGTGAAGTTTTACTATACGGATCCATAGTATAAGCAGTAGTAGTAATAGTAGTAATCGTAGTAATGGTAGTAGCAGTAATAAAAGTAATAGTAGTAGTGGTAATAGTAGTAAAAATAGTAGTAGTAGTAGTAATAAAAGTAGTAGTAGTAGTGGTAGTAGTAGTAAAAATAGTAGTAGTATTAATAGTACTAAAAGTAGTAGTAGCAGTAGTAACGGGCTAGAAGCCCCATGGATTGGTTGGGTTCTGTTCTCGATATCAAAAGGGCAAATTAAAGACTTGCCTAAATGTATCTGTACATTTTACATGACCAACTTAAAACAGCTGGCTAGCGTAGCGCGCGAAAAAATACAGGGTAGCGTGTAAATATTGAAACGTTTGGATCGGTAAAAATGCTTACCACAGTATATTGGTTATGGAACACTGCTCTTGGATTCGGGTGCATATACTTTTCTGTAAATTTGGATGGTTTAACCTATGTTCTTTCATGTGACAAAATTGTCAAAATTTAAATTTGGAAGATTTTGACGTAATTTATTATGCTAATACTTTGAACTTAGAGACAGTTCATAGGGACTCGTTGTCCCTAAATTTTTACACAATAAGTCTTAACTACAATCATAATTTTAACAAAAGAGACACTGACCAAAGCTTAAAACCCACTTTATTTTAAATTATAATTTGTAACTGTTTCGGATATCTAGCATATCCTTCTTCAGACACTATCTAAAATAAATGAAAATACAGACATATATATATATATATATATAAATATTGTTATGACAAAGTTTAAATTCTTTAACCTTATTTATTGAAGAAAGGAGGGGTAAGAACTTATAGAAAGAATGGAGAAACTTTATTAAGATCATTATTTATATAAATGTCTGTATTTTCATTTATTTTCGATAGTGTCTGAAGAAGGATATGCTAGATATCCGAAACAGCTACAAATTATAATTTAAAATAAAGTGGGTTTTAAGCTTTGGTCATTGTCTCTTTTGTTAAAACAATCAATCTAAAGCCATGAATAGTCTTACAATCATAATGTGCAAAGTATTAAATTGTAGATGCATATCTGTAGGTTTCAATAATTACCTATCAGGTTTCAAGTCTAAAGCTTGGAGTTAGACGCAGGGGTCAACCAATCAGATTTCACTAAAGGTAACTTTCCACCAATGATCGTAGACTATGTCTATAAACTTTCAATTTCAAAAATGTTATTATATAACAATCGGCTTTAATAATTGCTTATCAAGCTTCTTGCCCTTAATTTCGATTTCTAGTACAAAACTTGAAATAATCAGATGCAGTGATCATCCAATAAGATTGCACGAAAGATAACTTTCCACCAACGACCTTAGACTATAATTCCTAAGTTCCATAATATGACATTATTAATCAGAGACAGAAATCAACCAACCAGATTGCACCAATCACCTTAGATTATGTGTTTTGCTTGAAGTTCAAAATGCTAAGGTGATATATTTGGTCAAAATCATCCAAGTTTGAATAGCGCAATTATATGAATCATAACTGTAATAAAAAGATTTAAGTTTTTTAATTAAAAAAAATTAAAATAGTGAGGGAAAGTTCTTAAACAAAAGTTTTCAAAACTGCAACAAAAAATTAAATTAAAATATTAAAATGATTAGTCAATCAAAATTGCCTCAGGATAGCTTTCCACATATGGCGTTAGATTACGAGCTGTGACTAAAGTTCAAAGTATGAAATTATTTTTGTTGCGTATCAATCGTTTTAATAACTATCAGGTTTGAAGTTCTAAAATGTTTCACCAAGGGCTTTAAACTATGCATTCCAATCTTAAGGTTCAAAAGTTTCCAAATTAAAAAAGTTAAAACAATCTTTGAAAGCACGTTAAAAGAAAGTTTTCAGAAAATTTTTAAGAAAATTAAGATTTGAAAGTGATAAGCTATAACTTGTGACTAAAGTTCAACATCTCAATTTGTTGTTCTTGTATATCAATTGGTTTTAATAATTACTATCAGATTTCAAGTTCTAAAAATTTTCACAAATTACCTTAGACTATAAGTCACAACTACAATCCTGAAGTTCAAAAAAATCAAACTAACATTAAAAATATTTTAAAGTAGTAATCAAAAAACTTCTAAACAAAAGTTTTAAAAAGTTATTGAAATATTTTAAGACAATCTTTAAGTTCTGAAGTGTGACGTTATGAATCACAAGCATGGATCAACCAATCAGATTGCATCAATGATCTTAGACTATGAGTTGTTCCTAAGGTTTAAAATATTAAGAGGCCTAATCACTGCGAAATTAAAACACCGCCAATTTTACAGTAATTATGTGATATCTTCAAATAGAAGGCAATCGAAATGAGAAACAAGAACGCGATAGACAATATTATTTTCCATGAGGTACTGTTATCACTAGTCACCTACTAGCTTTCCGTTTGCAGCCATTTAAACGCGAAAATAAATTTCAAATTTCTAAATGGCTGGAAATCGAAAGCAAATAAGTGAGTCGTGATAACGGTATCTGATGTAAAATAATATTGTCTAGCGAGCTCTTGTTCCACATTTCGATTATCTTTTATCTATTTGAAGATATCACATAATTACTGTAAAATTAGCGGTATTTTAAATTCGCCGTGATGAAGCCTCTTAAGGTGGTAAAGTAGGTTAAAATCACTCAAATTTGAATTTTGTCAATATTTTATGCGTATGAGGACACACGTTAAATCATCAAAATTTATAGAGAGTATATAGACCTGAGTCCTAGGGAACAAATATCAATTTTCATTTATTGATAATTCCAAGAGTCAAGTGTGGGCAAAATGTACTCCTCCTGAATTTTAAGAAGAGAGTCTCAAGGTAGGTACACATCTTGATCAACGAAAGAAAATGAGACCCTGTATTCATTCATATGATCATATGTTGCAAAAAACATTATCTTAGTGGATATTAGGCACAACACTTAGAATTCCCTCCTCGTGCTATTCAAATTTCTCGTAATACAGAGTGGCCCAAAAGTAGGTATACAGTCCTACAAAGTATGGCATTTTAGTTTATTAAGATATTAGTTTATGATATTTCTCCCTCCCTCTCTCCTACTTGGCACCGTCAAAGTAAAATGATAAAATGCATCCCAGGCATGAACCTCATCTATGTTGAAAATTTGATTGAAATTGGTCTGGCCGTTCAAGAGTTATTAAGTTATGCATATAAACTTTACTAATTTCTCGCTACATGTGGCTTGATATTGTCCTCCTGAAATATAGCGGCTGGAATTGTCTGTAAGTAGGACATTACTACGGCCTCTAAAACCTCACCAATATACCGGTTTCTGTTCAGATTGCTCAGGATACGGATGATTTGCGATCACATGTTGTAACCAATGGCGCTCCACATCATCACACTGGGCGTTTGTCCCTTATGACGCTTAACAATGCAAGCTGGTAGATTGCGCTCATCACGATAACGTCGTGCACGTATGCAGCCATCACTGTAGGAATGGTTGAAACTTGATTTGTCCCTAAACACCAGCACATTTGCCACTTAGTAAGCCAGTGACCGTGTTCGCGTACCTATATCAGTCTGTTGTGTTTGTGGTTTCTGGTCAAGGGAAGCCATCGGAAAGGTATGGGAGCCCTAAGTCCAGCCTTCAGCAAAGACGTCGAACAGTCGACACAAACATGGCGTCACTTGTGATAGTGCTTCAGCGTTGAGCCAACACTGTAGATGTCGCTATCCGGTTCGTTATGGCAATCCGGACAAGCTGTCTGTCATCCCATGCTGTGGTCACATTGCGTTGTTCAGTTCTTGCTCGTCGTTTTGTACGATCCTCTTCTGTCCGTTGCTTCCACACTCGCATCGCTGTCGTCGCAGCATGTCCTGTAAGAGCAGCGATTTCACGGTTCAACAATCCCGCGTCTCGCTGACCGATCATTCTGCCCCGTTCGAACACTCAACTGTGTATATTGAGCCCTTGACGTCAATGAAGCATACTGACACCTGCCTACGTGTTTTCCTTTTTGATTGACCACTATCCACTGTCTCCCTGCGACATGCAATTACCTTGTGTGGTACTACTCCGATCGCAGACTAGAGGGTGCTGCCGGCCATACGTGAACACCATCTCTCTGAACTTGTAATCGCTTCTTCACACAACATCCTTACACATATTCGCAAGGTTTGGGTTCATTCAGACTATTCTTTCTGGGTGTTGCAGTTTTCATAAACGGAAGTGTATGTTAAATTTGATCGAGATTAGTCGGGCAGTTCAAGAGTAATTAAAATGAAATGAAATCTTTGAGTTTTACGTCCCACGGTTATGCTAAAGGAGACGGTGAAGATGAGAAATGAATGAAATGGTGGAATGAAGAAAGTGGGAGGAAACAGGAGAACCACGAGAAAACCCACGCACACGGTGTTTGTCCACCACAAAGTTCACTTGGCAGGGGCTGGGATCGAACCCGGAACCCCAAGCACCAGAGGTGAACGCTCTACCACTGACCCAAGAGTAGTTAAGTTATATATATATTCGGGATTATAGGCTGCCGAAAACATGAAAATATGAAGTTTAAAGGTCCGTAGCTCCAATACTATGGAAGCTACCGTAGCCGGGTCAAGACTTCACTTAGAAACTAATATATGTGTTATCCAAAAATACATGTTTCAGAATTCTACGGTATTCACGCATAATTTTTATAGAGGGAGTTTTTCTACGGCAATATAATTTGAAGTACTCACCAATTACCTGTATAAAAATAGTTGCAGAAGTATCACAGAATTTTGAAACATGGATATTTGGATAGCGCTCATATTAGTTCCTAAGTGAAGTCTTGACCCGACTTCGGCAAATCCATAGTTTTGGAGCTATGGACCTTTAAATTTATTTTTTTCATGTTTTCGTAGCCTATAGCTCTGAAAGCAAGCATTTGTGCACCCAGGTTGGTCTATACTTTTTGTCTTATCTTGGTGTCAGGAATCACCTCCTAAACGTTCTCGGTGTTGTTTTGAAACACCCTCTGTATATATATATATATATATATATATCCCCCTCCCGTAAGGTGCACCTTCAAAGTGAAATGATAAAAACGATTCGAGGCCCGAACCTCATCTATGTTGAAAATTTGATCGAGATCGGTCGGGTGGTTCAAGAGTTATAAAGTCACAAACACTTTCAATTTTATATGGAATGAAATTCCATTTTTCGGTTTTATGTCTTACGATTATGTCGGCTAGGCTAAAGGACACGGTGATGATGAGAAACGAATGCAATAGTAGAGTGAAGAAAATAGGAGGAAACGGGAGAACACCGAGAAAAGCGAAATGCACACTGTTCACAACAAAGTCCACTTGGCGTGATCTGCGATCGAACCAGGGATCCCACGCACCAGAGGTGAACGTTCTATCACTGTCCAACCGTGGCCCATTCTATTTTATATATTAGATAGCAGATTGGCCGTTCTTCGTACAGGGAGAATACGTTTAAATGGACCACTACAAGGTATGGCACGCGAGCAGCAATTCAACGGAACGACTATTCGAAATCTTGCTACGGTAGAAGACTCTTAATTTTAAAATAAACGTTTACTGTTGGCATCCTCCTAGGAGTGATCCACAGTTAATTACACTCGTTTTCTTTTCCAACAACCTTCATACTATTAGCAGCATGTCCTCTATAGACATGACGATTAGCCAGCCATTTATAGTGGTTGGTATGCTGGGATCTTCAAATTAATATCAGCATGCCCTCTACAGACACAGAATCCGGCGATGCACTGTATACTGACAGATTTAAAATGATTTAACACCACTATCTAAGTTTCACATTGCACGCAGCAAAAAATTCACCATCCAACATGAAAGAAAAATGTACAAAAAGTAAGGAAATTGAACAGTTGTGATTTTTCCATTGAATGAACTAGGTAAAAGCACTCAGACAAAGGGTGCATTTTAGGTAATGTTTGTAGATTTTAAAAAAAATCTTTTGTCTACTTCAACTAGATAGATCTAATCTGAAAGAGCTTTGGGATGAAATGAATGATCGGACTCGGAAGAAACATGCATTATGAATCAACTATTAAAATTGAAACACAAACAGTGATATAAGTGAATTTGGAAGAGTTGTTCGACAAAACGTTTTCCTCTCAGTGACATTATTGCTATCTAGAAAAGTAGCAAAGAAGAATTTTATTAGGGAACGGGTTAATTTGATAGGACCCACAAGGACTAATATATATATATATATATATATATATATATATATATATATATATATATATATATATATATATAAATATATATATATATATATTTCAGATGATATGGTTCTGTTACGTAATCTGAATTAAAAATTAACATTATGTCAGGAAAGATGAAGAAAAACTGTAAAAATAATTTGAGATTAAAATAAACACGAAAAGATTAAAACAATGGTGGCTGGAATGATTGAATCTGTAAAATTGCAGAAGTTTGAGAAAACGAATAGACTATATAGCTAGTTTTTAATACTCAAATGGTATTATTAACAGAAGTATAAAATTAAACGATGAATAAAATGCAATGTGAGCAGGGGCGGACTGGCAACCATAGGGCCCACCCTGCTAAACTGAAATGAGGGCCCACTGTATAAAAATGTAAAAAATGTACTTGGCATTCTTCATATGTATTACATATAAAAGCCATCTTCGAACCCATAAATAGTATCCCATATATTCATACAAAAGCAAAACATGAATTACAAAAAAATCTGAAGTAGGAACTCATACAATGTGTAATTGGCATTATCATTTTTTATTGTAAACACACACAATACCGGAATTGGTGCTTTCAGTTATTTATATAGTGCTATTGTCTTTTTAATGTAATGAATTTAAACCATTTATTTAAACAAATGAGTGTCATGTTTTAGAAAACCCAAAATATATATACATGTGCAATAAGTAAAAACTAATCTCAAGTCAACTTTGAAACACTAAATAATTAAAGCACTGACAGAAATAATGTAAGTTTCTTTCCTCATAAATCAGTTCTAATATCAAATTGTTTGAAATTTTCTACTAAATTGCATACTGTAACCTAATATAATATAATATTAATATGAATGCCAGAAATGTATCCTAATATTAATATCTTCATTATGCCCCAGTTACACTCACAATTTCGAATATCTAACTAAATTCTTTGGAGCTAGATACAAGATCGTCAATCACTTTGTCGTAATCAAACATATATGATCTTTCTATGTATAAAAGAATAAAGTCTTCCAACAAATCTTGTCCAAGCGATGAACGCAACCAATTTTTGATCACTTTCATAATCGAGAAAATTCCTTCACATGATACTTGGGTACACGATAGAGTTAGAACATACGTATTTATACGCTTTCTACAACGATGGATATAATGGACCATAAAGATTTAATTCGTGAAACAGGTACAGTGCACAAACTAGACACACTTTACATTGTCTTGCAGGTTTGCATTTCCATTCATCTTCCTCCTCACTCTCAGTTTCATTATCTTCTTCATTTTCCTCTTTTTCACTACTATGAGCATATTGCTCGCTGCCATGCTCATTTCTTAAAGTATCCTGCTTTTTACATATTGGTGGATTATAGTCCTTATAATGACGAGCAAATTGGAGCAGTTCCTCTTGAATTTGTTTTCTTTCCACTTTGCAATAATGTGGTAGAGTATTGAGAGCTGAATCAGGTAGTTCTTCTAAAGTACTTATCTCATGGAAACGGGTAGGATCCAGCCGTGCAATGTCCTTCATGAGACTGTCATTGCGGATAAATCGAGAATGTAATTGCTCAATTGCAGTATCGAAAATAACATTGAAAACGTTTATCTGAAACACTTTTGATGGAGAATCTAAAATTCTTGCCTCATCATAGGAAAGCTCGTCTGCTTGAAGAGTTGCTACTGGTATTCTCTTTGCAAGGAGAGAAGTTTCAACTACAACATCGTATCATGCATCCTTCAATTGTCTTTTCAAGTCCTTTGCAAACTCCATAGCTTTAGTTTCAATAGAACAAAACACGTTCCGTTTTTGCTTTAAGTCTGACTGTAACGTACAAATCATTTTTGTGGCCGTTAGATAATCCAAACCAGATTTTTGCAAATACTGCGAAGTAGGTGTACATAGGTGAAAAAGTTGGCTGAAAACAAAAGCCACAAGAATGTTTTCAAATTTACAACAGTTCTGAACCAAACACTTGGTTTTAAATGTGACTTCTGCTTGAAAATCACTCATACTTGCAATAGTGAGTAGACATTGAAGCAGCGTCATGAACATCTTCCGATCTTACAAAGGTGTCGAAAAATCATCAAAGATTTTCTTTAGAGCTCGATCTTTACTCCACCACCTTGTCAGATTTACTTTTTGTAATCGGCGAAGTAGCTGTCTACCACTTGAGGTTTCTTCATTGTACTTAATCCACACTTACATTCTTTTATATGAATCGCAGATGAAAGTAACTGTCATTTGAAAGTAACTACTATATTTAACTACTATATTTAAAAAAGTAGTAGTTAACGTGCTCGTTTTTAACAGCTGCTGTATCACAAACCCCGCAATGTTTTAGGCCTGATTGTCTCATAGACGGAACCTTTTCAAGTCGATAAACGTGAAGAAGAATAAGGTCTGTTCATGAAGGTTTAACTTTACGTGTTTTTTATGCAAAACACAAGTTTGCGGAAGTTACCCTGCCATATTTTTGATGCTGGTAGGTTTAATTGAACAAGTCTTTTTAAAATTGGTGGAGGGGGCCCACCTGTTTGGGGGGCCCACCCTGCACTTGCAGGGTAGCAGGGTGGGCCAGTCCGCCCTTGAATGTGAGAAATGGTGTAAGACGATTAAGGCTATAATAATGTGAGTCACTAAAAGAAGAGTTACAAAAAAGGAGTTAAATGCTTAGTATTGTAAATGCACGAAGCAGATACACGGACATTACGAAAAGACGGCAAAAAATATTTCGTTTAAATTATCGGAAATGTGTATGTTGAAGAAAATAATTTAAAAAAATAGCTGATTGGAACAGTTAACTAATGAGAGGGGCTAGGAATAATACCAGAGAAAGAATATAATGTAAAATATTTTAAAAAGATGTTAAGGCATTAATGAAAATGTATTTTGAGTAGTCTGATAGAAAGTATTATAGAAGGTAAATAAGAAAGGTAGAGATATATTTAATTACTAATGGATAGTGTTAATGGTATAACTCGCAGATCAAGACGAAATTCTTTAAGAGGCTCCATCACGGTGAAATTAAAATACTGCTAATTTTACAGTAATTATGTGATATCTTCAAACAGGTAAAAGATAATCTAAAAGTGGAACAAGAGCTCGCAAGACAATATTATTTTACATGAGATACCGTTATCACGACTCACTTATCTGCTTTTCATTTTCAGCCATTTAGAAAATCGGCATTTATTTTCGAGTTTCTAAATAACTGCAAACGGAAAGCTACTAGCTGACTCGTGATAACTGTACCTCATGCAAAATAATATTGTCTATCGCGCTCTTGTTCCACATTTTGATTATCTTCTATCTATTTAAAAATATCATATATTACTCTAAAATTAGCGGTATTTTAATTTCTCAGTGATTAGGCCTTAGAAACTTATGTAGCGAGTGACTTTCCAATAATAGAAGAAACATTATACTTGCAGAGATCGGAACCCGATCCCACTAGCTCAAGTAACTTCCCCTTTCCTCAAGATTTCAACGTAAATTTTGTTGAAGTCCACAAGCATTCATTGTTCTAGTCGTGTCCCTCAATTTTTACATTCCAGAGAAACTCATGATTCTCTCTAATAGGATACAACTACGATTTTAAATATATAGTTGCTTATAAAGCTAAACCAATATTTCGTGTCAGTAGTAAAACTGTCAAATGGTTATTAGGGGCCACGTGCGATTTGTCAACCAGTTGGATGTTGCCGGTATTACAAAAGCTTAGCCGCTCTCCCTGTCGCCAAGGTAAACAATGAAGGCTGGAACTATTATTCGTACTGAGTATTGCAAACCAATAAGCAGATAAATAAAACAAGAATAACCATTCAAGTTAGGAATAAAATACATACATGTCATTCAACGAAGTAATTTTCTCTCCTACTAATATAATAATAATAATAATAATAATAATAATAATAATAATAATAATAATAATAATAATAATAATAATAATAATAATAATATGATGATGATGATGATGATAGTTTTTACGTTCGAGCCGTTGGGGCTACTGTCCATTTTCGGTAATGTCGGAAAATAGAATCGACCCTGGACCGCCCGTTCGACCGATATTTTTCTATTGTATTTTTATCCGTATGAATCGGGTTTGCCCGATTAACCCTTATGAATAGAGTTGGCCTGATATAGTACGCGACAAAACATAACCAATTTTTTCCTCGAAGGTCAAGATCTAAGGGTTTACTTGTCCCTACCATAAATCCTTCATTGTAACTAGATTCCGGCGTTGCCGCTCCAACTCAAGTAGAAATGTATAAAGCTCTCAGTATGGCTAACCCCATTACGGTTATTATAGTAGCCCGAGCCCGTGCAGACCTCTGAACACATTACCCCACAGAAATGAGTGCCATAAGTCCAGGCCTTCTAAATGCTGTTGCGCCAGGAATTTAGTTATCATTATTATTATTGCTAATAATAATATGTAATATTAGTAATAGGCTTAATAAAGATTCTGCCTGTTTATCTGCTCTGCTTGTAAGTATATTATTTCTAACTTTAAGATATAGTTATACAGTTCATTATATAATTGATCAGTTTCTTTCTAATGTGATTCGTCACGTGTATAAAAACTGGACAAACTACAAATTAGGATACTATACATAGGAAATTAATAATGATAGCTTTATTACTCAGATATTAACCTGCATACATTAATACATATGAGGATTTAGGTACTTAATAGAATGCTTTTTAATCATTTCTTTTTTTTAAAAAAAAATTAAATTGTCATTATAGACAGATGGCCTGTCGAATAATAATAATAATAATAATAATAATAATAATAATAATAATAATAATAATAATAATAATAATAATAATAATGTTTTCCCAGGACATTGAACAAAGTTATCGTGTCTTGCAAAATATTTTTGATGGAGACAAAGATCATGTTGTCATCGCGATAGATCAATCGTCCTCAGAAACTGAGGAAAACGAAAACGAGGACATGTTTTGAACTCTTGAAGTGTTAAGTTCCAATTGTTTATTTTATCTATTTATGTGAGAATTTTCAAAATAATGTTCAATCAGGTCTGATATAGTCCTTTATATGAGATTGATTCTAAGTTGCATGAAGGGCACAAACAAATAATAATAATAATAATAATAATAATAATAATAATAATAATAATAATAATAATAATAATAATAATAATAATAATAATAAAAATAAAATAATAATAATAATAACATATTATAAAAGACTAACATTAGCCCTTTCCGGTACCCGGTTTTTTGGGCTATTTTTTAGACTTTCAGTCAAGCAGCTACTGCATCGTCGCTATTTATCCTAGTATCATGGCTCATACCTCATTCTCTTTAGAACGGAGCTGGCTTTGTATGATACCACTTGCATGCTCATACCATATACCAGGAGCGGGAAAAATGATGTCAAAGGGAAAATTTCGGTGGGAAAATTTTTTCTCGCACTTTGGGCCCTTCTGGAGCGGCTCTGATAGAACGTGGCCATCTAAAAGAAATCTGATAAATAGTACTTGGTATACTGAATGTGTGTGCCAAATTTCAAGTTTATATCTTGAATACCAAGGGCGGGAGAAATTCTATCAAGAATTCCCACCATGCCCCAAATTACCGTAAAACACCAGATCTCAGGTAAAAATTTCCTGAGACATCCCTAATTATCCTAGGGACATGTTTCGCCCATCATTCTCTTCAGAATAGAACTGCCTTTCAGGCAGTATGACTCGCGTGTCTCCATCATGTATCTAAGGCGGGAAAATGAGGAAAAACGGAATTTTTTGGGTCTAAATATCCTTTTTTCAACTTTTAGCCCCCCTGGACCCCCCTGTTTTAACGCAGAGATCTGAAAAAATCTGGTAAATACTACTCGGTGGGCTGAATGTTCATGCACAATTCCAATTTTCCAGGTGCAAAAGTAAGCCCGCCAAAAAAAAATATACTGACAATGTCCCATATTCCCGTATACAGAGGGAATTTTTTAAACATTCCCTGAGACATTCGTAATTACCCTAGGGTCATGTTTCGCCCATCATTCTCTTCAGAATAGAACTGCCTTTCAGGCGGTACCATTTACTTGTCTTCATCATATATCTAAGGCGGGAAAATCCCGTAAAAGGGATGTTTTGGTAAAAATTTCCCTTTTTCAACGTTTAGCCCCTCTTTACCCCCCTGTTTTAACACAGAAATCTGAAAAAATCTGGTAGATACTACTCGGTGGACTTAATGTTTGTGCACAATTTCAAACTTCTAGGTGCAAAAATAACCCCGCAAAAAATAATATCGAAAATGTCCAAAATTCCCCTATACAGAAGTATATTTTGGTAAAAATTCCCTGACACTTCCCTAATTACCCTAGGGCCATGTGTCGCACATCATTCTCTTCAGAATAGAACTGCCTTTCAGGCGGTACCATTCACTTGTCTCCATCATGTATCTAAGGCGGGAAAATGCGGAAAAACGGGATTTTTGGGTAACAATATCCCTTTTTTCAACTTTTTGACCCTCTTCATCCCCCCTGTTTTGACGCAGAAATCTGAAAAAAATTTCGTAAATACTACCCGGTGGACTGCATGTTTGTGCAAAATTTCAATCTTCTACGTGGAAAAATAAGCCCGCCAAAAATACTTTACATAATCCCCCCCAAAAAGTATTACACGAAAATATAAATTTTAGACTTATGACGTCATCACCTCCTATGTCTCGACGTAGGAAGCTATGAAACCATACGTAATATCTTCTACAATGCCTCTAGACTTGAAAAACAAAAAAAAAACCGGACGAAAAAGCTCAAATAGGAGAGTTATAACGCAATGTACGATGAAACACCCCTATGGTACAAATTGTACCATGGGATTCCCAAAGGGTTAGTGCATCACGCTAACTCCTAATAGTAAATCACGTTGATGCTCATTGCAATAATATAATGCAATAATTTAGATTTGAGCATTTATATTTATATATCCGCAAGTTCGTTGGTCGACTAACTAAAAAAAGGAAAGAAAAAAGTGAATGCAAACAATCAGAGCTCTTAAGTATTGACTCTAACCTATAATTAGTGCTTGAACTTTTCGGGTAAACTGTACCCGCCCGATACCCATTGCGTTTGGTTTACTCGATCCTTAGACCTGATAAACCCGTTTGACCCGTGTTTGGCCTGTTTGGACCGTTTGACCCGATAGACTCGTTATGAGTTCGTACATGATGATTAGAACAATTTGTTGAGTTGAGTTGAATTTAAGTTTAGCGTCCCTTTCAGCAGCGAGGCTATATGAGACGTGGACCTACTGATTAACGTGGAATCCGAACCACATGAGCTCCCGCCGGGAATCGAACCCGGGTCTCCCGCGCCAAAGGCGCGTACGCTAACCGCTTAGCCACGGAGGAGCTCAAAGAACAATTTGTGTTATGATAATAAAGTGAAACAACACATCATTTACAATAATGACACACTAAGCTTGTTTTCATAAAAACGGGATTATCAGGTCATCCCGATTCATACGAATAAAAATACAATATCGGTCCAACGTGTGATCCAGGATCTATTCTATTTTCCGAGCATTACCTAAAATGCACAGTAGCCCAAAACGGCTTGGACGTAAAAACTATCATATTATTATTATTATTATTATTATTATTATTATTATTATTATTATTATTATTATTATTATTATTATTATTATTATTATATTAATAGGAGAGAAAATTACTTGTTGAATGACTTGTACGTCTTTTATCCCTATTTTAAATGGTTATTCTGGTTTTATGTATCTGCTTATTGGTTTACAACACTCAGAAAGAATAGTTCGAGACTTCATTGTTTACCCTGGCGACAGGGAGAGCGGCTAAGCTTTTGTAATACCGGCAACATCCAACTGGTTGACAAACCGCACGTGACCGCTAACAACCATATGACAGTTTTACTGCTGATAAGAAAACTTGGTTTAGCTTTGAAATCCACTATAACTCCGTTTTTATGAAAAGAAGCTTAGTGTGTCATTATTGTAAATGATGTGTTGTTTCACTTTATTATCATAACACAAATTGTTCTGATTATCATGTACGAACTCGTAATGAGTCTATCGGGTCCAACGGTCCAAACAGACCCAACGGGTAAAACGGGTTTATCAGGTCTAAGGACCGAGTAGACTAAATGCATCGGATATTAGGCGGGTACTGCTTACCCGAAAAGTTCAAGCACTAATTATAGGTTGAAAGAAATTAAAAGCTCTAATTGTTTGTATTCACTTTTTTTAGTTAACCGACCAACTGTATCGACCTGATTTCGTTACAGTTTGTCTTCGTTTATTTTATTTTATTTTGCTTGATTATTTCTGATCAGTTAAATGGTGTTATAATTTTCCAACGTTAAATAATTAATTTTCATAATATTCCTAGTGTGCTGTTATTTTCTCTATCTGCACCACATAATAAGAATTGGACTCTATAAACTATGACTTTAATGCCAATTTTGTTCTTCTTTCTAACTATGATTTGTATAAGTGTACTCAATTATCTTCAAATAATAAGATTTCCCAAAATATTTTGTTTCGGTATAATTACCGTTGTCTATTTTGATTATTTAGTGCACATAACATTGGAAAATAATAATTAATTGTGCTTAGATCATTATTTCTTTAAAATATCTTGGAACTAAGGTTATTTTGTATTATTAGTTGTTGACATATCTAGTGAAATGATCAACTTCAGCTAAGTTCTTTGGGCTCATTCTCTTTGATGAGCTAGAATTTGTAAACTCCTTTAACGAATCATGTTCAACTGACCGTTCGAATTAAAACTGATAAATTGTATGCAACAGTAAACTGAAAAGTTCATATAATGGGCATGAGTAGCATAATAAATGAATTAAAGATCTTGAAATCTGGGATTTATTTAAAGATTCAAATGCAAAAGAATGACATCGATTACAGTCAGTTGTTTCAACATCTCTCTTCTTGTACATAAAGTCTATCACTTCTGTAACATCTCCTTATCTGTGTCTTCAATCTGATGCCTTGCCCTACTGCAACGTAGCTGCAGATGCGTAGCAGTGTGACAGGATCTCGAGGAACGAGCAGTGCAACGTACCCTTTTAATGATAGATTGCCACATGACAAAAGCTTGGCGATCGTATTTCCAGGACAACGTAGACGACGTAGATCAGCGTAGCTACGTAGAGAATGAAGTGATAGAGGACAAGTGAGAAGCAGAAGATACGAAAGGAAAACAATTACTAGTGAATCATTGGGAATGAGGCCTATGTACATGAAATAATGAAGGTTCAACAAGAAGTTAGTGGACAGAGTGAGAGCGAGAGTTACGCTTGTTGTATGGGCGTAACAGAACTTGACGAAACTAATAATGAAATATTGAACTCGGTGATGTGTGGATCATGTAATCGCTGGTATCATTTTCGCTGTGTTAATCTGGATGATTCACTGTATGATGAATTGAGTAATTCAGAAGTGGAATGGTATTGTGACATCTGTAAAGAAAATTTGAGTCGTACAGGAACGGCGAATCAAGAATTTAGCAATGAGACATACAGTAATGAACTGAGTGCTGTTCAGTTAATTACGAACCACGATGTAAGTCCAAACTCCTCACGGACTGAGACAACACATTTTCAAGGAGATCGAGACCAAATAACTCTTAAAAATGTGATGGAGCAGTTAATGTGCTTGGTGCAGCAATCAAGTGCGACTCTTGGTGTTGTCAATATGAAGAAAGAAGAAAATAAGAGTATGAGGGAGAAAATGGACAGGAATCAGTTAACAACGGAGCAACAGTTCAAAGAAACAAAAGACCAGATGAAAGCCATGAAGGATGAGTGGAAAGCTGATTTAGGCCGAGAAGTTTCAAAAATTGAAGCTGTGGCTGAACGTGCGAATCTGAAAGTGAGCTTACAAGAAGAAATAATGAAGTAATTGACAGATACAATTTCCGAAGAGGTCCAGAAAACGGATGAACTCTAGAAAAAACTGGCGGACTACAAATTGGTTACGGAAGCTATTGTGAATAAAACAAACGAAATTGATGTTGCTTGTAATAATAGACATGAATGTATGGATCGGAAGCTTGCACAGCTGAGACAGGAAGTGGAAGACTTGAAGATGAACAAGCACAGAAATGTTTCGGATTTGGTAACTTCTAACATCAATTTCGTTTCAGGGAATGAAAATATTATTATTCCAACGGTAACATCTAGCGCAACTGTAACATCAACTATAACTAATGTTGTTAGTTCTGTTAATACTTATAGAGTTAGTAGTATGTATAGACCAAGTGACATTTCTAAATCTTGCCAAATGCCTTTCACATATGTTACTCCAGAATTGAATAGCACAACGCGAGATATTTATCTAGTTGTAACCCAACTAGGACCACTGTAGATAGTCCGGTTGATATCGGAAATGATTTATCGACGTTACCTCATGAATGTAGATTGCAAACACAGTCGAATGGCTCTAAAGTAGTTGAACCATCTCTAAAACCTAGGGACGTACGTGATTTCCCGCGATTTGGAGGACAGTCAACTCCTGGTGCTGCCCGACAATTTCTGGAGGAGTTCAACAGACTCTCGCGGCTTTTCAATTTAACAGAGGAACAGAAATTAATTTTAGTGGACCTGTGTCTGACTAGAGCAGCTAGTGCGTGGTACCGCACAAAGATAAAAGAAGTTAAAACTTACACTGAATTTGAGGACAAATTCAAAGCTCAATATATGTCCGAGAATATGGAGAGAAACGCTTACTTTCGACACGATATGATAAATTCAAATATTCCTCGACAGTGGAGTTTGCGTGGTCTTTAATAGAGCGATATCACGGAATAGCGGAAACCTATGATGAAAAAGAATTGCTCGACATCTTGTTAGCGTGTATTCCAACCGATGAATCTCGTGTAGTTAGAATGGTGCCTTTGAAATCAGTAGACGAACTGATACTGAGACTAACTGAACTGAACTCGGTTGAGGTTAATCCTACTCAGCGAAGTAATAATATAAATTCAGGTAAACCGTATGTGAGGTTGGCTTAAGTAAACTGAAAACCTCGCACTAGTGAATCTTCCACTCAAGCTAACTCGCCTGATTCTGGAAACCAACCGTATTCACGAAGGGACAAAAATGGTGGTAACAACTATCAAAGACGAAATGGTTGGTATCACGCCAACTATCGTAGGCGATATGGCACAGATCAGGGTTGTCAGACGACGGAATCTGATGTACAAATTTGTTCTGCCGAGCAAGTTGTAGCAATGTCCGCCTCGGAAAACGGACCGCGCACCCGAGTATAGCAGGGAAGGAGGGTTGCGCGCAGATGCTATTCCCTGCTGGAGCAATGGAAGACAACGAAATTATGAAAGACCTAAATTACACAATTTCATTTATTATAGAGGAAGACTTAGATCAAGAGGTACTACTAGGAAGAAGTGATTATTGCTTTTGTTATCCGTCACCTACAGTGACTTGCAGTGTAGCTACAATAAATTTAACCGGTATAATTGATTCTGGCGCTGAACTTAACCTACTTAGCGATAGAATGTGGAACCAAATTAAATTAAAATTTCCGTCTGCCAAGCTCAGAAAATATTCTCACTTTAAAATCAAGACATTTGTTGGTAATGATAAGTTTCAAATAATGGGAATGCAAATGCTAAACCTTTGTATAGAAGACCCGTTGTTTGAAGTACCTATTTTGTCATTCAGGGAATGAAACCGGATTTACTTCTTGAAAGCCCGTTTTTGGAAAATGTAATTTTGTAGATAGTGGTAACCAAAAACTTCAATTAACGGATAAGGATGGAAATGTAGTAATATTAAAATTAACTCAACCTACTCCTATTCATTTATCCATCAATGAGGATGACAAACAATGCATACCAATTTTATTAGTACCGGAAGTGATGAGGGTGAAGCGACAGTGAACTATTCTGTGCCTGAACCGAATGTTACAGAGGAGGAAATACGAAAGGTTGTCTACGAAAGGGAAGATATTTCACCAGAAAACAAATCACGATTGTTTCAACTCCTTTGTAAATACCGGCACATATTTACAGAATATCCTAGGGGTATTAAAACCGATTTAGATAAAATTGAACTTACAGATGATGAACCGGTAGTTGGAAATTTATACGGAGTGCCGAAGCGATGAGAACGGAGTTTGAAAGAGAATTGGAGAAATGGGTACAACATGGAATCGCTAGAAAGATAGCTTCGCCATACAGAAACCCATTGCATTGTGTCCGAAAATCCAACGGAGAAGTTCGCCCAGTGTTAGATTTGAGAGGTTTAAATCGTAAGGTTATCTCACCGAAGGTGCAAGTAGAACCAATTACTGAATTGTTAGCGCGTTTATCTGGTTCCAGTGTATTTTCATCGTTTGACTGTGTTTCTGGATATTATGGAATACGTCTTCATCCCTTGTCATATCAATGTACAAGCTTCGTATATCTTGGCAGCCAATACTGTATGCTCGTTCTTCCAATGGGTCTTCGGTCTGCTCTCGCCATTTTCCCGGAAACAATAAATCGGTTCTTTAACATGAACACTCGATCTTACGTCATTGTTTATCTCGATGACGTTTTATGTTTCTCAACGTCTTGGGAAGAACATTTTCGTCATTTAGAGTCTGTTTTCCATATATTTGATGAAGTGAATTTCTCACTCAATTTCAAAAAGTGTAAATTTTTACTACAAGAGGTCACATTCCTAGGACATGTAGCTAACGGCTCTGAGATTAAGATAAATCCGAAGTCAAACGAGCCAACAAGATGCTTTCCAATCCCGAAAACTAGGAAGCAACTTAGATATTTTATTCGGGCTCGTTGGGTGGCGTCACAGACATATAAAGAATTTCTCTAAATTAGCATCACCCTTATTTGAGCTATTAAAGAAAGACCACCCGTTTATTCTTCATGAAAGTGCCATTAAAGTTTTTAACACTTTAAGAAACATGGCTAGCAATCCTGCTGCTTTGATTTTGATAAAGAATTTCGCATTTATAGTGACGCATGCTCTGAAAATTTGGCAGGTTTCTTAGCGCAATTTCAGGATGATTCTGATGATTTGACAGTTATTGCGTATGCCAGCAAACGTCTGAAGCCTCATGAATTATCCATGTCAATATTTCAAATTGAATTGGCTTCTATCCTATATCTCTGTGACTATTTCTCTAATCATATTTTAGGTAGAAAAACTATTGTCCACTCTGATAATAGCGCGGTTACTTATGCTTTTACCATAAAGAATTTAGATGCACGAACCACAAACTGTTACTTAAGTTACAGCGCTATGATTTATACTTCGAACATATATATGGGAAAGAAAATTTCGTCCCTGATACGTTAAGTCGTTATCCTCCGGAGTTAGATGAAGAAATCAAGCAATTCTATATTAATTTGATTCCTAATCAAGATATGATAGTATACTCTAATTTTATTTTCACTGAAGATCCTGATATTTTTACACCTGAAGTATTAGGGAAGGAACAGCGGTTGGACAGCTATTGTCAGAAGATGATAAATTTGATGGATTCGGGACATCGTTCAGAGGAAGTAACTATAGTGGAAGATTTAATATTTGTCAAAGACAGGTCTGACAACCGATGGCTGTTGGTAATTCCTAGATCTCTCGTTCCTGAAATTGTAGCAAAGAACCATCAAAAGGGGCATTTTGGTGTCAAAAAGTGCATGACATTTACTCGATCTTTGTTTTATTGGCGTGGACAAAAGAAAGATTTCACCCAATACATCCGGGAATGTCTGGAATGCGCCCGCACAAAATTTAGAAGTCAAACTGTGAGTGGAGAGCGTTATCACATCGAAGCTAGTTATCTACACGAGAAGTTATGTTTAGATCTTGTGGGAAAGTTGCCAAAGAGTAAAGGATATCGATATATATTATCAGTAATTGATGTTTTTAGTAGGTTTGTTACTTTTTATCCTCTTCGAACGGCACACACCAAAGAAATTGTAAGAGTGCTTCAGCATCTGTATTTCTACAATTTTCCACTACCAAGCCACATTATCACAGACCAAGGCCCGCAATTTTTATCTACGGTGTGGAAAAAGTTTTGTGAACATAATCAAATCTCTCATCATATGAGTTCTCCATATACTCCGCAAGCAAATGGAGTGATTGAGCGACAACATCGAGAGATGAATAGAATCCTAAGACTGAAATGCGATCAAGATCATACATGATGGAGCGAATCCATAAAAGAAACACAGGATCTCTTAAATAATTCTATTAGCAGTGCCACGGGTAAATGTCCTGCAGAATTGTTTATATCTTTCTCTGCGACTAATAGTTTTAAACGCCGTTATCCTTGGCCACATGAGCTATTATCCATAGAAATACAGGATAGACAGTTACTAATTGAATCAAATCCGACTAAACAGTCGAAAAGATGTGTGTCCAGTTCCTTATCGCAACCGCTACTAAAGGAAGATGACCTTGTAATGTTAAAAACACACCCAATGTCCATAGCTGCTAAAGATAAAATTCATAAATATATGTTAACATATACAGGTCCCTATTTTATTACAAAAGTGTTGAGAAATTGTGCGGTTTTGAGTACATTAACGGGGAAATTCATTGGAACTCACAACTTTCGCAACTTAAAACGGTTCAGTTGTTCAGCACAACGTAGATTAGTTACTTAGTAGATATTCATAAAAATATACAGATATATTTTTTTCGAAGTCGGGGTAACCTGTAACGCCCTGATTTCGTTACAGTTTGTTTTCGTTTATTTTATTTTATTCTGCTTGATTATTTCTGATCAGTTAAATGGTGTTATAATTTTCCAACGTTAAATAATTAATTTTCATAATATTCCTAATGTGCTGTTATTTTCTCTATCTGCACCACATAATAAGAATTGGACTCTATAAACTATGACTTTAATGCCAATTTTGTTCTTTCTAACTATGATTTGTATAAGTGTACTCAATTATCTTCAAATAATAAGATTTCCCAAAATATTTTGTTTCGGTATAATTACCGTTGTCTATTTTGATTATTTAGTGCACATAACATTGGAAAATAATAATTAATTGTGCTTAGATCATTATTTCTTTAAAATATCTTGGAACTAAGGTTATTTTGTATTATTAGTTGTTGACATATCTAGTGAAATGATCAACTTCAGCTAAGTTCTTTGGGCTCATTCTTTTTGATGAGCTAGAATTTGTTAACTCCTTTAACGAATCATGTTCAACTGACCGTTCGAAATAAAACTGATAAATTGTATGCAACAGTAAACTGGAAAGTTCATATAATGGGCATGAGTAGCATAATAAATGAATTAAAGATCTTGAAATCTGGGATTCATTTAAAGATTCAAATGCAAAAGAATGACATCGATTACGGTCAGTTATTTCAACATCTCTCTTTTTGTACATAAAGTAGAGATGCAAGGGGTCGGAAAATATCTGCTTTTTTGGAAAAAGTCGGTTTTTTCTGCTTCGGTTTTTTGCTTGGGAAATTTTGTGCCTTTTTTAATATTCTGCTTTAAATTGATAAAGCAGATTTTGTTTCGCTTTTCTACAACACAAAAAGTCATTTAATTAGTGGTTGATGCTGACAATGATATAAAACCTCGAAAATAAACCATGAATTTGGAAAAGATATTTCAAACAATTTTACTTCTCAACATATTTACATTATGAATTCCAAAGGATTAACCAATGCATATAATAAGATTTTTTTAACCTCCTATATACAAAAGTAAGCAGGGTTGGGAAGAACCATGGTTGTTTTTGGAAATGCCAAAAACCCGTTTTTTGGGAGAAATTTAAACTAGGTTTTTTGGCTTAAACCAGTTTTTTGGGGTTTAGATATTTTGCTTTATGTATTTATATTACATATTGACAGAAATAAGTTTGTTTCGCCTTGGTGTTATTATGCAACAACGGGGTTATGCTAGAAGAGGTCACATAAACTTCAAGAAGTCCGGTCAGTAAATTTGTTAAATTGGGAAACTCCCGCCCTAGTCATCGGGAAAATCCCGTTATTTCTCTAAATATAAAACAATAACGGAAAAATCCTGTTATTGCTTTGCATGTAAAATTTAAAGGTCAACGTATCATAATCAGTACGCTAAAAAGAAGGTATTAAATTACAAATTTAGTACGTACATATCATTGAAAGTCCAATCCAAGCTAATGTTGGAAGCTACGTAGGCAATCGATAAATTATGCCAATTTCTATCAATATATTTAAGTAACCTTGGCTTCTTTATAAAACAACAGGCATTCAGGCATGCAGAAATATACAATTTGGTTTCGTTTCGTATGTTCAGGCTTAACATTCTTACGTAATACCGAGCTTATCAAGGAGAAGACTCGCTTAAAGTTACATTCGAACCGCTACTTTGTGTACTGAGGAAAGAAAGGGTTGTGGTTCAACCGAGAATTGAACATAGGACACTTTGATTAAAAGGTGAAAAGGAAATAAAACTAATGCAGATTGTTTGATGTGTGGAAACGTCACCATAAAGTTCACACGATTCGAATTTTTCGTTCTTTTTTATTTTTTGGTTTAAACCAGTTGTTTATTTTTTAAAAAAGAAAAAAACAGCTGGTGTAAACCACCCAACTTTAAAAGTAAATACTTCTTTAAAAATACACAAATAACTAGCAAAATTGTATGTAGTATTTTTACTTCAAAATATTCCATACCCTCTTTTTGGAACAAAATAAAATGAAAATAAAACATAAGAGAAATACTTAGATTTATATGATACACTTAAAGGCTGCACATCTAGAGCTTTTGGTTCATTATATTCTTGAAATTCTATAGTTTTATATAACCACCATCACGATTTACTCAGTCCTCAAGCTTTCTGATTTTTTAACAAGAGGGATTCAACATATGAAGGGTGTGAGGCAAGAACATGGTAACCCACAATTTTACTGTTTTAAGAAATTAGAGATTTTCTGCTGCACAATCCATTTTGAAAGTCAGAAAGCTGATTCTTCACATAAGACCATACATCAAGGACTAAACGATGCGGTATCCGTTGCTGTCTATAACTCATAACTCAGCAATTGAAAATTTGTTGGTTACCATGTTCTTGGCTCACACCCTTCATATCATTACGGAACTCTCCCCACCCCACCACCACCCCAAAAAAGGACTACGGAATATATTTAAGTTAAGATAAATACAACGGCATAACAAATATGACTGAGTAGAGCTTTTGCTCTTCTATGGGGAAGTTCGGGATTCAACCCAGCATTCGACCATTCTGACAAAGTTTTTCTTCATTCCATCTGTGAAGTAGAAATAGTGCGTGTACTGTGAGTTGGCCGACTTCCTTTTTTATTGTTTTTAAATCGTTATTATTACTAATTACCAGCAGTGACGGTTTTGCGAAGGTAGAGGGGCGGTCTTTCGGACTGAAGCCTGTTCTCCAAAATTACGGAATGTCTAAAACAAAGGAAATATCTATTAGTTATGCCTTTACTCATAAACTTTAAGCTCCCGTCAAATAAAAATTACGAATGTTTAGAAAAACTAAACATTGGTAAGAAAAACCCCTCCCAAAATACTCTTCTAAATCCGCCACTGATTCTCAGTATAAAATGATGTTCAAGGTTGTATTCGGAAGATTATCGCTAAATATATCAACGAAACGAAATATTATGCCTGTACTGATAAACTTCAAGCTCCTCCCAAATAAAATTAGGACTTTTTAGGAAACGAAACAATCAGAGAAACCCCTCCCAAAGTACTTTTCTCAATCCGCTACTGATTATTTGTATAAATTAATATTCAAGATTGTATCCGGAAAAGTATTGCTAAATCGTTGCACAGCTACAGTATAACAGAAATGTGGAAGTACGGTTTGACGAATATATTGAAAAACGTACGATTTGATGGATATATAGTAAAACGTAAGTTTAACTTTTGCCCTAGAAGCTAGAGTACTAAGCTCTTAGAAATGAAACACGGATGAAAAACTATAATGATCTAGAGAAGAAAAAGAGATATTATTATTATTATTATTATTATTATTATTCGACAGGCCATCTGTCTACAATGACAATTTAAATTTTTTCTTTAAAAAAGAAATTGTTAAAAGGCATTCTATTAAGTACCTTGATCCTCTTACTTTTTAATGTATGCAGGTTAATATCTGAGTAATAAGCCCATCATTTTTAATTTCGTGTGTGTAGTATTCTAATTCGTAGTTTCTCCAGTTTTTATACACGTAATAATCACAATAGAAAGAAACTGACCAATTATTGACCTGCCTAACTATATAATAAAGTGAGAAATAAGGTACTTACGAGCAGAGCAGACAAACGGGCAGAATCTTTATTAAGCCTATTACTAATATTATTATTAGCAATAATAGTCATAACTAAATTCCTGGCGCAACAGCCCTTAGGAGGCCTGGACTTATGGCACTCATTCCTCTGGGGTGATGTGCTCTCCGCAGATCGCCTACCCTCGCCGTCAATGCCGGCTTCCTAAACTGCAGTTCGCTACTTTTTTCTTTCAAGTGCTTTCAAATTGTCCTCACGACGCTTGGTGGACGCCGCAACGCCAACACAGTCTGGTGAGTACAAATGGTCACACCTATCTTTCCTCTGACCAGACCTAGGAATGCTTGACTTCATTGATCTCAGAAGGAGTAATATTTCAGTGTCGCTAGGGCGTTGGTAATAAAATAATAAATGCGTATTGAAATAGTGAGGAAATTAGCTAGGAAATATAGATAAGTACTAAACTGACTCCCTGGAGCTACGGTCCATGAGGAGCTGTGCCTGCCCAATGTCTCAATACAAGCAATAGCACTAACTGAAATACAAGGAATACAAGCTACGCACTAAAAATAATCGAGATAGGAAGATCTCGGTTTTTAAACTGTGTTGCTGTTTCTTTACGCAGTGCTCGAAGTGGAAGATCTAAGGAAGTATATCCCCGCATATTCCCCTCTTTTATTTAGAGCATTGCCTTTACGTCATTCATGAATGAAAACATAATCCAGAGCTTGGATCGGGAGTAGAGAAGTTTTGCTCTATTCGATAACATTTACATGCTTCCCGACATAATTTTTATCAAAGTAATTTGTGTTTTAAGCTGAACAAAGTAAAATAAAATAGCTTTCATATATTGTCACACGATGTGGGCTGATTGCAAAGCCTAGCAACCGAAATGTACGTTCTTCAATCACGCTGTAGAAGCTATGGAGGCCAGACGGAACAAACGCTGTACGATGCTACTATGATAACAGTAATAGGGTTGGCAATACTGAGAGCTGAATACAATTCTGGAGCGGCAGCGCAAGAATCTAGTTACAAAGAAGGGGGTTTAGGGTAGAGACAAGGAAACCCTTTGATCTTGACCTTCGAGGAAAAAATTGGTTACGTTCTGTCGCATACTATCATGTCATGTTTTCTGGTTATCCTGTTATGGTTCGTGAAAAAGTTAAACATCTGTTTTCAAAGAATTTGAAACTAACTGATGATTAACAAGCCATTTTTTGTCTTTTTCAACTCAACGGATACCTCTATCCAAGGTTTATCAGTGATTTACCAGGTAATTGAAGTGTCATTGAAATGAAGCTGAAAACGGACTAGAAAATGAAATGATTTTTTTAGTTTTACGTCCAACGATTATGCCGGTAAAGCTAAAGGAGACAGTAGTGATAAGAAACGGATGAAATGGTGGAATGAAGAAAGTGGGGGAAAGGAAGAACCCCGAGGAAACCCACGCACATGGTGTTTGTCCACCATAAAGTTCACTTGGCGCTAAACGGACTAGAATTGGCTCTACAGAAACTTTCAGACACAAAGTTTTCTACTATGCCTTGTCGCCATGATTTAAGTGATTCATCGTGTATAAACGGTGAAATCAAAGAAACATAAGAAAATTGATGCGTTGTGTAAAAGTTTCAATACTGTCCAAGTTCTGGGTATAGGTTGTGTCCCGAAACTATCACACCAAGAATGGCCTCTATTTGATGATATTAGGCAAAGTGCTTTTACGCAACGCAGTGTACATCATTATGTCAAACAAGATTAAACCACAGTGCAGAGTTGATAATACGTTAATACCTACAAATTATGGAAGTGCATCAGCAATAGTGGTAGAGGAAAATGGAAGGGATCGTGAAGGTGATCCAATTGCATTTGAACAAAGGGAACACAGTTCAACGTACGACCGAGCTAAAAATGAAGGAGCAAAATGGGGTGACGGTAAATTGTTACAATTGATAAGAAACTCGCGTTTAAGAAATGACAAGGAACTAGGCTACTAAAAGTGAATACGAAATTGATCCAATATCATTAATACAATGCCCACATAATACAAGCCACGGTGAGATCAGAAGTGAGAAAGACCCATGGCCGGATGTTTACAGATCGAAGCAAGGATGCATCGAAAACAGAACACAGCGAAAATCTCATAGAATAAGAAAGATTTCTACTAAGTAAGACGATAATAGTTTTTTAATGTAAGTCCCAAAAATAATTCCAAGTACTTAACCAATAGAGATAACAGAGGTTATAATGTAATAAATGTACATTAGCAGAACGTGCAATGTTTAGCTAATAATGGCTGACACAAAATATTATAATGATTTTTTGATGTATTAGTTGAAGAGGATCTTAAAGGTATGAATATCATATGCTTTAATGAACATTGGTTTATCTGATAATCAAATGAATATGGTACACTTAAATAATTATCAACCAGCTACAAGTTATTCACTCGCGAATAGGCAAGATGGTGTGGTGTATATCTTGAAGTGACCATTTACGATTTAAGGAAATAAATGTAAGCAAATTTGTTGAATTGCATTTTGAAATAGTAGATATTTCAATTGAAGATATATGTATAATTTGTATCTATAATCATCGTCTAGAAATATTAGTTTATTCTTTAGGAATCTTGAAACTGCTCTTCAGTCCTTGTATGAGAAATATAGTAAGACAACAATTTGTAAAGAGATACCAACATTGACTGACTGGTTCAATCAAAAGAAAAAAATAAAATGTCAAAATATATTAGTTTGGGATGTAACCTCTTATCAGATAACCAACTAGAGGTAAATCTGTGTTAGACCAAATAATAATACATAAAAATCAGTTAATTCTTTGAATATCTTTGAACCAGGCTTTTCTGACCATGATGCAATAATAGGAAAAATACACACATCTCAATTCGCACCTTCACAATCAAAAACTATATCAAAAAATGTTTCTCAAAAACTAATAGTAATCACTTCCTGTACTTGCTGGCACAAAAAACCTGGCACAAAATGTATGAAATTGGTGACACGGTAAATTTAATTGTTTTCTAGATACATTTCTCTTTTATTTCAATATTGTGTTTCCCAAAAACAAGTACAATAAAGTTAGCATGGAGAAACAATGGGTTACTACTGGAATTAGAACTTCCAAACTCAAACTACTTGAGCTATCAAAAAGCTAAAAACTTGTAAAGACGTAGCGCCTCAATTTACTGAATATGTAAAATACTATAAAAAGACGTACAAAAGAGTCCTAAGAACGGCCAATCTTTCATACAATACATCTGATTACATCTTAGCAACGAGAAATAAAACTAAAGCTATGTAGAAGTCAATCGATGGTATAATGCGTAAAATATGTAAAAACTACAGAAATTGATGCAATACAAATTAATTCTCAAGTAATATATGACCCAAATAAGATTGAAAATCATTTTAATAAATATTTCTTAACTTTAAAAACATTTAACGCTATCAAAATAACTCATCATGAAACTGACTGTCTACAAAACGGAGTGTCTAAATCGTTTTATTTTCTGAAACCAGCTACACCGTAGGAAATCTTACAAATAATAAAAGGCTTAAAAACTTCCAGCTCTCTAGGATGGGACGAAGTGCCATCCATGGTTATAAAGAAATGTTCTCTTCTTATTGCACATCAACTTTGTCATATAATAAATCATTCATTTTTGATAGAATTTTTTTCCTGTGCGGCTTAAGTTAGCTAGAATTACACATGTGTACAAAAAGGAAAGTAAGTTGAAGTTAAATATCTATCGTCATATTTCAGTTTCATCATGTTTTTATAAAATATTTCAGTAAGCAATGAGAGCGCAACTAAGTAGCATTTTGTTTTTAAATAGTATAATACCAACAAGTCAACAGAGATTTCAAAGCCACAAGTCAACCAACACTGCAATCTTTAATTTAATTTCTGATGTAGAGATGGATATAAATAATAGAAAGCATATAATTGGTATTTTTGTTGCTTTATCTAAGGCGTTCGATTCTATAGATCATGGTATTATGCTACAAAAATTGTATTATTATGGGATTAGAAGTATGGCATACATATGAACATACATATTAACGTCTGAGGAATATAACGTTACGTTCTGGAAACTGTTACGAAATATTTTAATTTTAGTAAAGAAGCGCATACTCTGGACGGAAAAATATTAATTATTTAAATAATAATAATTCCAGAGTCAATATGGAGGAAGTTACATATGGCATACAATTCGATAAAAAGTCGTATTTATCTGAACGTAATCAAACTGTTGGGATCTGTAAAGAGATAAATGGCAGAAGAAAAATGTTCAAATCATCTATATTGAAAGTGATAAAATGCGTACCACAAGGGTCAATACTAGGTCCTCTTTTCTTTGTCATATACATTAATGATTTAGTTAACGATTTAGGCTGTGTCAAATCAACATTATATGCTGATTATGTAAATGTTCTTGTCAGTGGAGACTCAATAGACCAAGCAGGAAGGCTCACTACAAAGACATTAACACAAATTGTTATTTGGCTAAACGCAAAGGGCCTTATGCAGAGTCGTTCTGGTGCATGATTAAAGTCATACCAAATGCTTCGATTAACATGTTTCCTGTAGTAGTCAAGCGTTTAGTATGACGCTAATCATACGTCAAAACGACTCTGCATAAGGCAGAAATAAACTAACTGTGAATTTAGAAAATCTACAATTGTCAAATTTCGATTCCTGGGCCAAAAAAGTGAACTTACATCAATAACTATAGACTCTACAGAATTATGTTAATCAAAATCTGTTAAATTTCTAGGCGTATGTGTTAAGGAAGATTTAACATGTAATACACATGTTGAATACATTAATACTAAAATCAGTTCACTGTGCTTTGCATTCCGTAGACTCGAAGACAGTTTGTGCAAGGAAGACGCCATGTTCTTATACTATAGTAAAGTGTTTCAATAATAAACTACAGTGTTATATTTGGAGAAATTCAAAAATACGTACTAGTATATTCCGAATACAGAAAAAATTTAAGAATAATATTTAATATGCTTGAATGATCCTTATGTAAAAATGTTTTTAAAAATATAAATTATTGATATTACCCAGTGTATATATACATAATTGTGCGATCTCTCTCTCTCTCGATATCTATATCTATATATATATATATATATATATATATATATATATATATATATATATATATATATATATATATATATATATCGAGAGAGAGAGAGAGAGAGATCGCAAAATTATGTATGTAATCGAACCCAAGGATCTATTTACATTACCAAATACGATTCACTCCAAGGATGTTATAAAATAGAGGACTGCCTTCACAGCAAAATCTTGAAGCCATACGTCACAGTTACACACCCCTACTCTGCCCACTCCGACCAATAAGATCGCAATGTTTTGAGCCAACAATCATGGCGGAAATGAAAGTAGCCAATCAGACGATAGTGAAAACAAGAATAACCAATCAGACGTGCCGATGCTCGGTTGCGTTTAGCTTCATTGATTTAATAAGATACATATGGGCTGATCCTCTATTTTATAACATCCTTGATTCACTCACACAATACTAGGCAGAATTGTAATGTGTATATCATCCCGCAGAACTATGCAAATTTTAGTAAAACTGTCTATATGAATTGTATAAAATTGTATAACAAATACCCTGTTACGATTATTGTTAGAACAAGTTATTACTCTGTGAAACTTGTCTCTCTGATAATATATAGAGAATGTAACCATATCTGACAACTGTAAAGCTTAATTGAGGAAAGTCCTGATATTGTAAGCTACGAACAGGCAAATAAATATGAATATGAATAGACAAATTATTGTATATGTACATCCATTTCTAAGTTAGATAAATTATTTTTAAAAAATAAGATTGTACTTAATTCAGTTCCATTGGAATTCCTTGCTTTATATATGTAAAACGAGAATTACCTATTTGTACTGTCTGTTTATGTCTTTCTAATAACTATTATAATTCTTCCATTGTCATCTGCAAATTTTCCGTATACCGACTCGGAATGAGGTACGCTGTGAACAGTGGCGTAACTCAAAAATGTGGGGCCCCCGCAGGATTATTTTTGGGTCCCCTTTCCCATGCCCATTAACTTCCCATTATATAATGTCTCTGTAGAAGACAATGGTTCATAAATCATAATTAACATAGTAACCATGGAACATAAATAAATTACAATTAAAATTATTGCTCATCTAAAAAAGCAAACGAACTGCTAAATGTAGAAGTTCATTTGAAGCTGTGTAATCTTCAATCATTTTTTTCTGCAAATATTTCTATTATATTACTTACGTCTATTGCTCTTGTTCTCTCACATTCAACGCTTAAAATACTGACACTGGTCAACCCATCTTGAGACATGGAACTGCGTAAATAGTTCTTAATCAGTTTTAATTTTGAAAAAGACTTCCCTGCTGCAGAAACACTCATTGGTAAGGTTAGAATTTAGAAAAAAGCTGTGCATACGCTGGGAATGTTAGAAGCCAAAGTATAGTTATCTAATAATAGGAGATATGCTAGTCCCCGAATTGTTGCCTTCAACTTTATTTCATTCTGTAATACCAACTTGAGATCGCAACAATGTAATTTATAAACGTTCTGAACTGAATGTAGTAAAAACGTATTCCTTTTGCTTTTAGCACATTCTATAGTCGGCAGCAAAATTATTTTTCCTAAATCCTCGAGTGCTAAGATGAGTTTTTAAACTGATGTTACTAGAATGGATAAATTGTCATCCAGAGCATATTTTTTTCTTTTCTAAAGTAAATAATATTATTCAGGGAAATGGATATTACGTATTCAGCTCACTTTTTTGTTGCTTATAGTTTTTGACATTTTCTTCGCTGTAAGCCCCACTCTCTGCGGGCCCCCGGACTGCAGGCCCGTCAGTTACGCCACTGGCTGTGAAATTATTCTGGGACTACATTTGTTGCAATTTGTTTAAATTCAACTCAAAATATGTATTTTTGTTTGCAATAATCAGCATAACTTATTTTTGCATCTTTTGCGTTGCGTTCAAATCCATAATGTTTGGAAAGGCTGTGCGGAATAAAACCTGTACGCGAACTCTATGGGGATCATTCTTTTTCCGGTTTGTGTCAGCTTGCTTTGCGATAATTGTCACGGCAGTTATATTGACTTTCAATTTTTCTTTGCGTTACGAAGACTGTTACGGAATGACTCACACATTTTTTTTTCTTGCATGTTGTGTTACGTTACGCTCCGCAAATTTAGCGAAAGCTAACATGGAATGGCCTCATTTGAAGCGCATTGCAATGCAGTTGTTGAATGCTAAGTAGAGGATGGTTTTTCTAAAGTTTGCAATTGAAGACAGTTAATTTTGCAATTGTTCCCAACCATATATCTTTTTTTTTTTTTTTTTTTTTTTTATAGGTAGACTTTTCGTCATTTGTGTCACGGGCCTAACGGCGTGGGAGGTGGTAACACCTCTCATTCTATACTTCATATCTATGTAAAACGCTTTTGTTAATTGATTATATTTATTAATTGTCCAACGGTGTTTCTTTTCTGGTGCATAAAATTGGTAAAGAAGAGGAAGAATTTTTATGCTTTACGTCAGTCATTTGTTTCATTTCAGCTGTTCCGTCTCATAAAGCAGTTTATGGGTTACAAAATTTTAAATAACGTGAAAAACAAAACCACAAGAGTAATTTAATAGATTTCTTAGAAATAGATAAGTCTTGGTTCTGTTTGTAAAGAAATTAAAACATAACTGAATTTGTGCTTTAAAGAAGGAAATACGTGATTCAATTTAAATATCAATTTAATGCTTCGAATTGAAGATGGATAGTTACAGAAATAAATCTTATATGAAGTGAAACTATTCCCGTAAGTTACATTAAGATAAATGTGAATAATTATAACAACATATATATATATATATATATATATATATATATATATATATATATATATATATATATATATATATATATATATATATATATATATATATATATATATATATATATACTCTTGAATGGATCAAATCAACTTTGTGTGTTTTGGTTGGCAATGTGAAGGGATAATTTACAGAATAGTTTGTGTAAGATAAATTTTATTCTTAAACTAATTTGAGTAAATTGTGGATCATTGATTTACAATTTGATAAAGAAAACGTTAATGTCAATACTAAAATGTAAATGCATAAGCGATCTGTATCTACTCAAAGGACTTCACTTCAAATTTCGCGGGTTGACTACTGCCAGCGTCAAGAACGTATAATTTTAGCTATCAGCTTATTAGTTTTCTGAACTTTCGTTACGTTCCCAATACAACACTTACGTATACTGTTTAATGTTCGTGAATAATTTTGAGTTCAGTTCCACAGTCATCCGCAATAACTTAATATTTACAGGGTGTGCCCTTATATTCAATAAGATTAGGCATTTATTCCGAAATTGGGCGTCCGATACTTTTCGAGCGAAATCATCATAAAAGCTATTAAAATTAATAATTTTTCAATTCATACGTTCTTAACTAACTTTAGGGTTCCTTTCGTTACATCTTGAGGTAGGGGAGAGGTTAGGTTAGGTTTGCATACACAACAGACGTGCCCTTGGACGTTCGAACAAAGTTTACTATTTAATTCACACAGTATTGCCGAGCGAGCGAAAGCGGGTTAAAGCCACACAGGGCACGTTTTCAGTCCTCAATAAACTCTAATTAATATAGTTTTTTTTTTTCTTTTAATTTCACACTTACCTTAGTACTTCAGTTTGTACTAAAAACAATAACTTTCTCCACGTTTCTTCGCTGTCACCTCCTTTGCATACTTCCCACAATTTATTCTTAGGTTCATTAATTCATGCTCTTCACATCGTTTTAGAAGATTTTGCTCGGTATGAACGTATTGCTTCACGAAATTTAACAGTCACCATATCGTGTGCATCGTTTCGATATATTTGGCGCCATGTTCATAATATAAATGCTCGTTTGTTTCCCACAATGCAACTATTCTGTTACCTTGCCTCCGCTCGGCGAATACTCCCATGTTTGTAACCTCTTATGTATAAGAAGTAAAGATATTTTTCGAGATCCTTATATATTTTCAAGCACACAAACGATCAAATTATACATATCTTCCCTGTAAATTTTAAAAATTTTGCTGGAAACGGACGCCCAACTTTGGAACTTAACCCAAAGATTATATTAGGTTAGATTCGTTGTTCGTAATTTTGTGTTTCTTGCTTTGATTTCAATGATGGCTTTCAAAGTTTAATCGCGAGCAGATGCTCAATTGCCGCACAATAGTGGATCATGGTCGAGAAATTATATAGACCGAAAGGCATTTGAATCCGTGGGTCAAACGAAAAGTAGTACATATAGGCAATTAATTTAGTATTGTCCGTCAAAACTGATGCTCTTTTGGGCTGATATTTAGTATCTCCCCCAATCTTGCATATATAAGATTTACAGTGTGTTACTTTACAAAATATAGCTGAGCTAGGGACAGCTAGCGAAGGGAGTTAGAAGAGTGCCCTTGTACTTCTACTTTTATCACAATTTAGACAAAAAACAACTAACTCGGTTCTGGAGCCATGAAACAAGTTGAGGGAGATACTAAATGCCATCCCGCTTATCTGTTGTGATATTCCCGTTACCTGGTGTCTCCTAGAAAACTTGTTAGAAAAATCAAAAAGGATTCAATTCCAAAGTTGGTTGCCCGTTTCTAGCAAAATTTTGAAAATTTACGAGGAAGAGATATATAATAAGGTCATTTGTGTACTTGATAATATTGTAAAATTTCTTAGGTAGAGCAATAAAATGTACTCGGGATTTGGACTTTCCCTTCACCATTTATTACAAGAATTCTTTATGTACACAAATTATAATAAATATTCCTCTAATATTTAGGTTAGATTAGATAGGAGCCCGGTGACCAAGTGTCGTGGGCTTTGAGGTGAGGTACTCTCGGTGACCAAGTGTCGTGAGAGGGGTTTTAGGTGTTGCGATCAATCCGTGAAGATTGATGTTGGTCGAGGTGTGCAGGTCCTTTTTATCCTGTCTTGTCGGCTTCCTTCGTTGATTCTCGTCCTTCCGACTATTGGCGATGGTGATCGACTCCTCTTCGGGACCGTCGTCTGTTTGTTGTTATTTATTAATACACATGTAGTTCACACGTGGTTATTGCATGACGTGTAGACATGCGGAACCTTACAATATGTAATGAGAGTGGAAGTTGTGTTTATTATTATTATTATTATTATTATTATTATTATTATTAGCGGTTAGGAACATGTAACTAATTGGTAAGCGGAGGGAACTACTTCGCACAAGGTTACCGCCTAGTTGGATTGTGGGAAATTAACAGACATTTGTATTCTGAATATGGCTGTAGTTCTACAGAGACGTTCCAGTTGGTATCCTTACGCAGAGACGAGAAATTACACTCTATTAATTGGATGCAAACTTCCGTAACCCTAAGCTAACCCGACCGTACCCTACCATATTTATCCTTTCCTTACTCTACCCTACTTTATCATACCCTTTTAAAGCGACCCTAAAAACCGATGATTTTAAAATTTTCGTAGTTGTTACTACGCTTTGTGTCGAAATCCAGACGAACGACTAACTTCGGAATAAATGCCTTCAAAAATTGCAATAATTTCAACTTTGTCGCAGCTAGAATTTTATTTTTCCAATGCATTTGTTTAAGTTACTATTAATGTTAGATCAAAATTTACTGAAGTTTGAGGCATGTTTACGTCTCAGTACGTTCCAAAAATGAAACACCGCGTACCAGAATTTATCGGCACGAAAAATATTACATGTTTGTAAGTAAATTTCAAAATTGGTTATATCAAAAACAATTATTGAACGTAACATGATTTCCAGAACAATAAGTGCATTTCTTAAACATCGTACATGTAAGAAGGATGGCTCACTGAAGTCTTAGGACATTTGCGAAAGTCGGGTGAAAGAAGATAGCATTTCGTAATTATTTTTAACAGTTTAAACCTTTCACTTTTTCAGTTCCTATTATTAATATTGAGCCATTCCCGCTCAAATTCCTAGAAGGGGTTGCTCCACAATCAAATAAGATTTTTATATTTCGAATTACTCGCCTGCAAATGTTTGTTGGACACTTTTCCTTCCAATATTTCGAATGTGATAATCGAACACATCTCTAGGAGCATACGATGGGAAAGGTTCTAGAACACAGGTCCCCCCCCCCCACATAGGATATTAGCTAGGTTGTTTTCTGTACCAAAGTTTAATATTTAATTCACATAGTATTACCGAGCGAGTGAAGGCGAGTTAGAGCCCCGCAGGGCACGTTGTTTTCTGTCTTTATTACAGCTAAATGGGTTCTAGAACCTTGCCCATACGATGGTTCACAAGTTGTCTGTTGAGCGATCACGGCTGCGTTCTGGATAAGGATTCATTTGAAAAAAAGTTAAAAGAAGAGTTACTAGTAAGACTAGGACACTCGTAGGACATATATATATATATGTTGTTGTGTATAGTGAAACAATAAGAGAAACCTACAATATGTTGGGAAATGCAGTGATCACAAGTACCCGGAAAAAAATCCGTAATGTGGTGAAATTATACTAGTGTTGAAAAAAAAAAAACAAGAAAAAATGAAGATCATGTTGAGGGGAAGAGCTTCAGACATTTTGACCCTCGAGGATGAGGATGTAATTGTAACATCCGAAATATTGGAAGAAAACTTGTCCGAGAAAAATTAGTAATTGTATAATTCAAAATATGAATGTTCCGTACGCTTAGTAATTACATTTTCATCAAAAATTATCTTATTAATAGCCTGCTTATGTGCTGTTGTCATTTTCTGTTCATTTGTCGCAATGTGGAATTTAAACTTTTTTTGTATGAAATGTAAAAAGTTGTGGTTTTTATTCTGTTGGATATACTTTTCATAAGAGAAAGGGAGGGCCGCGGTGGTTCAGTGATAGAGCGTTCACGTCTGGTAAGTGGGGTCTCTGATTCGATCCCAGTTCAACCAAGTGGGCTTTGTGGGTTTATAGTCGAGACGTTCTATTGATCCACAACCGGCTTCCTCTGTACTCAAGCAGAAAATTTACCCTAAGTGCTCTCATAAATAACACTCCAAATAAGCCATAAACGGCACGTGTGTGGTGTCGAAGTGATACGTTGTTGCCATTGCTAAACCGATGGATACATTATGTAATAATAATAAGAATACAACAATCATTAAAAGAATTCAATATAATAGTATGGACAGGGGCGGTGAAGGATGGATTTCTGGGGTGGCAAAGAAAGATTGTATTTTTTTCTCATCGGGCTTTTTCGGCACTGATGCCTTACTTGGGGGAGGAGGAAAGGGGCGAACCACTTAACATGTTTGGTTCGTACAAGCGTTATCGTTATGGAAGTTACACAATATTAACAATATGTTATATTTAAGAGTAAAATAAACACATATCATGAAAGTAATGATTGATTTCTTTTTTCTCTTCGTCACAACATATCCAAATTGAATTCAAGTTAAATGAAATAATTCAGTGTAACGTCCCATATCCTACTTCGAACAAAAGTAACGAAGAATCTAGATAAATCTGTCTTTCTGCGAAGACTACTGAAGAATCAGTAAGCAAAAGGGTGAAAATTGCAACATCGCTTTCTTTTTCAGCAGGTCAACTGAAGGCCACCCTCAGCTGGAAGGACTTGTTAAAATATCCGTCTCATGTAACAAAGAAACATCTGGTTCTCTTCAATGGTGTTCCTCTTCCTTTGAAGTCGCCTGGGGACGGTTTGAGCGATTTTACTTTACAAACCCGAGTGTCCATGAGTTTTTCCCGTTTCCTTGATTTTTTCATTCCACCATTATCATGATCATCCATCTCATTATCACTGTCCCGCCGCATTCTTGTGGGACGTTAAAACAATCGTACCTACTTAAGATATTAACTTCTGTATTGAATAAAATAATCTCGGAATGTTTAATCTATTCTTAAGGTAGCTTTTTGTAGTTAATAGACTTCAAACTATACATAAGAATCGGAAGTCTTGTAGAATAGCTATGTCCGTTCTGTCAACACGTATCAAAGCAAAAACGGTAAGAGATAAGAAACAGGATTTTGGAATCGATTTAACTTCCCAAAAATAAGTCCCATCTCACCCTCTATTCAAACAGGAAACTAGAAATAAACCATTTCCAATTTCAACGTTGATCTTCATGCAACAAAACCGGTAACAAATAAGCGATTTTTTTTGAATCAATTCAGCGTATTAAAATGAAATCTTTTACGTCCTACGGTTATGCTGGCTAGGCTGAAGTAGGCGGTGATGATGAGAAATGAATGTAATGGTGGAATTAATAAAGTGGAAGGAAACGGGAGAACCCCGGAAAAACCCCACGCACACGTATATCGGACACCTCACCTCAAAGTCCACTTGGCGCTAGCTGGGAACCAACGAGGGACCCCCACGCACCAGAGGTGAACGCTCTACCACTGAGCCACCACGGCCTCTCAGTGCATCAAGGAAAGATATTGTCTTCACGCACATCTCTCTAATAAAACCGCCAAATGTGGTAGAAATTATCTACTACTTCCGGTTTCAATATTGATCTTCATAAAGCAAGAACGGTAAGAGAAAGCGAGAAGCAGTGTTGTGCAATCGATTAAGCTTCCGAAGGTTATGTTCCATTTTCGACTTTATTCCTGGAGTTCACCCGGAAGTTGTAGAAATCTAGCACTTTCGGTTTGAAAAGTGTAATACTTAACAAACGTTTCCATTGTATACGTCTGTTAGTTTTTAGAAGATATGAGAGATTCTTCATTGTTACTCTTCCTATGGACCTAGGTAGTTTCAGCCATTTATTCTATGGCCATTCACATGAAACACGTTAGCCACTTCTTCTTTGCAAGAGTTCTAAACGTGAAATAAGATCACTTGATTAACTGGTTGATTATGTAGGGGGAAAAAATGCAGCTATTTCTTTATGAAAGAACTCAATCTTTGACGATTCTTCTGTAAACAGTAACTGTGTGAGAGTCCTGTATCAAAAATGAGTTAATGAATGATTTGATCTTCATGTGCATACTTACCCTAGTGAATAAGACCACAGAATGAGTGTTAAAATTGTGCGGGAATTTTTTTCCATACGCAATCAACGAAATAATTGTTTCATTTATCTTCTGAAAAGTCTATATATTAAAATGCTAGGTTTGTATGTTTGTGGTCAAGAAAAGTTTATATGTTTGTGACCAATTTTTTTGACAATGATATCTCGGAAACTACATGCTCTAAAAAGATGCCGTTTTCACTGATCGATTGCAGATTTTATGTAGAGTGTTCAGTTATAATTGAATATTTTTTTAACGCCGTTATTTCCTTATTACTTTTTAGGGGTACATTAGACGTATTGAAATTTTAAAAAGTAAAACATCATATCCTACGAGTTCTACATTCCAGCACCACACATTTGTATACCGGGTTAGTATATTTCTCTGGCGTTTGTTTCATGGTCAAATGATAATGAAAAACGGAAGATAACTATTTCTGCAGTCTAAGATGAATCTTTATAGTTTGGAGTATTTTGCCCAATGAACACCATATATCACTGACATTATAATTAATTGTGTATATACAATGTATTTGCTTATTACATACTACATAGAAGAAGAAAGAAAACACTGATCATATATGAATTGGAAACTCCAACTAAAACTGATCATACATGAATTGGAGCATGGAAGTAGGCTCAAATCTTGCAGACGATGAGAGATATTGAAAAAATATAATCGAAAAAATCTTCCCTTTATGGTACCCCTTGCCTATTTTTATCAAGACTACTTTCACTTATGTTTGTAAAGAGACATGTACAGATGTTATGAGGAGTGACTCATATGTGAATGATGTGAATGATGCGCTGTGTAGACAGCAGGTTCTGCTAGTTAAACTAAAACATACATTAATTACTGTCTTTAAATTAATACGTCTAATTCCTTAAGTACTTTATTATCTAGTTATCGTCCGAAGTTATATAAGATGCAACTTTCATACTTTGATTTTTAAATTAAATACAATACCTATAATCCATTCTTACTTTGAGAGTAGTAATTAGAAATGGAATGCACGGAACACATTTTAAATATATAAAATACCTACATGCTACAAGGGTTGGATTTTTAGTAATGGCAACACTGCTATACATATACTCGGGAACAAATCAAACCATTATAATTCATACCAGCGGTAGGTTACATGCCAACCCTCCCTCAGAGCACGTGTACTCGCCTGCTCTCCCAGGTTCTCCGTGGTTAAGCGTGGTTAAGCACACGTCTTTGGCGTGGAAGACCCGGGTTCGATTCCCGGCGGGAGCTCATGTTCGGATTCCACGTTAATCAGTAGGTCCACGTCTCATATAGCCTCGCTGCTGAAAGGGATATTAAACTCAAAATCAACTCAACTCGCCTGCCCTCCCCTCCATGCGCGCGCAACACCAGCAGTTAGAAGACAGTTCTGAGTGAGTGCTCGTGGACTACAGTCACGCTGCGTGTTCATGTTTACGAAACAAGATCAGAGGATCTGGTTGAAAATTAAATGTGCTAGAGGTAGGAATGCAAAATAGTGCTACGAAGTATTGCAAGATGTTTGCGGTGCAAGTGTATTACCATACCATACAGTAGCAAGATGGGTTAAAGCCTTTAATGACGGACGACAAAATGTCACACACATGCCTCGCTCCGGCCATCCTCCTGTAAGTGAAGAACATGTGCAGAACGTGAACACGTTAATGCTAGCGGATTGAAATGCCACGATACGTCAATTGGCCAAGGATACAGGACTAGCGTATTCGACTGTGCTGAAAATTCTGAAGAAGAAGCTGGGATTGCGTAAAATCGCCTCATGGTGGATTCCACGTGATCTGACTGAACAACACAAGTAGCTGCGATATGATGCCACTCGAATACACTTGGAGAGGTATCAACGTGAAGATGAGGCCTTCTTACGGCGGATCATTGCTATTGATGAGACCTGGGCCAGAGCGTATGAATCACAACTGAAACGGCAATCAAACCAGTGGTGTCATCCTGGGTCACCCAGAAAAACAACAGTTCGCAATACCCCAACCAATGTGAAAGCTATGCTCACATACAACTGGGATGGTGTAATTATAAACCATACCGTCCCCCAAGGACACGCCGTTAGTGCAGAGTACTACTGTAGTTTCTTGCAAAACAATCTGCGAGCAGCTATAAGACGAAAACAACACTACTTCCTGACGAGCCCACCCATCATTCTGCATGACAGTGCAAGGGCACATTCAGCAGTTGCGGTCACTGATTTGTTGCATCGTTGGTGTTGGAAATAGCTGTATCACCCCCCGTATTCTCCAGATTTAAGTCCCTGCGACTACAACCTCTTCCCGAAGATGAAGGAACCACTTCGTGGGACACGCTTCTGTACAGTTAATCTCCTCCGGGCGACCGATCGTTCTATCCGCAATATCCAGAGATTAAGCACTGCCAACGGCATCCAGTGGCTTCCACAGCCCTGGGAACGCATGATTCATAATGCTAGTGATTACATCGAGGGGCTGTAAAACTTCAAACCTTGTAAGTACTCTACTTCTCAAGATATACCGTTGCCAATACTAAAAATCCAACCCTCGTACGTTCGAAAGTGTTATTATTAAATATTCTGCTTTTTGGCAGGTCGTGGATCTACTGAGGGTTTTTTTTTTTTTTTTTCCTTCTTAATCTTCAGTTTCGGCCTGAGAATGTTTCCATTTTTCTCGATTTTCAGCTTCCTCTTTTAACTCCCAATATTTTCTATTTTTCAAATCATCGATCACTTTTATTATTATTCTTCCTATTTCTCGCTTTCCTTCTATCTTTTCTTCTATGGCGATATGAAGAAGACAATTTCTTCGCGACATGTGTGCAATCCAATTGGCCTTTCTATGAAGGATGGTGGCTAGAAGCGTCCTCTTCGTTCCTATCCGTTTCAAAACTTGTCACTGCCTAGATTTCGAAATGCTGGACGAAACTTCTGGCTTTTGCTTTACGTTCTTGATTAATAAAATACTTGGTTACTAGTAGAAGATTGAAGAGTGTTGTTGAAACTGGAGAGAAAAAAAAAAGTAAATTGTGATCATACCATGTGTAATTTAATTGATAACAATACCTTGCTAACAACAGTACATATAATAGATTCTTGGAAACATCAGTGGTAATTCTGTTAATACTGTGGTTCCTTGTGGCTAGAGACCGGGTGTTAGACACTAAAACATAACTCAAAACAATAAACACTCAGTACAATTTAAAAATAAATTCAAGTCATAGATAATGTTCAAAAAATATAGAAACATACCTGTTTGTTAATATCGTTTACTGTGTATATATAAAATCGAAGCTTGGCATGTATTCCATGTATATTTGGTAAATGTACTCTATACAGCATTTTATCACTACACATGAGAGTCCAAATTTTATACACTTTAACAGTACACAGCAATCCAAAGTTTTACAGCACACGTAACAGTCCAAAGTTTTACGGCATCTTAATATTGTGCTGCCATCTGCGACTAGGTCTTTCTAATGGACGTTTTCCGATTGGATTTCCAGGGAAAACTGAAAGCGTTCCTACTTTCTTCCATTCTGACTACATGACCTGCCCACCTAAGCCTCCTACACTTGATGACCCTAACAAGGTTTCGTAAACGATATACATTATGTAGTGTTTATGTAAAAATATAAAAATGTTTTTATTTTTATTTATTTATTTTATTTTATTTGTTTAATGATTAATGTAAATGTTGACGTTTTGTATTTCAGAACGCTACTGGGTGCATGAACCATGAGGAGCGACATTGAACAGTATGCATTCACGTTATATTCGAAGCCGATTTCAGGGTTTAAACAGAAATATCGATTCATGCGAAAGGTATTTGACAAAACTTATGAAAGGATACTCCGATATGAAACAAATATCTGATAAGGAGCATAATCCAACATCCCCTTTAGTTCCTTTTCAGAGAGCTTCTCCAACGAGTAACGCTACGTCTAATAAATCATTGCAAAATGCTAACGCCCAAGGGGAAGTTGTTAGTCGGCAAGTGTATGAAGGTAGGAATGCAACAATCGAGGTTACAGTGAAAACCAGAGGACAAGATACAAAACGAAGGAGGTGTAAAAGTTTAAATGCTGTGAAGTCGTCGAATAATGTTAGTAGTTCAAAGCGCAAATTAACTACAAGTGCTAAGCCGTCGAGTAGTAAAGTTAACATCGACAAAACATGTGGAAGAACTGTTGATGATCGAATTCATGGGTGCACTCATATACCATGGTTTCAACTATTTAGTGAAGAAAGCCCTGCGCCGCATCGGAGAAGATATGGCGAAGCATGTGGGAATCAGGTGGTTCAGTCAACTGTGCCAGATGACTCAGATGAGAAATCGAAACCTAAGAATCCAGTTGAAAAACGGACTTTAGAGAAGGGAGATCAACGGTCACAAAAGGAACAAATTGAAAGTTTGAGACGAGAAAAGGCTCCTAGAGAGCCATCAAATGTTGTTCCGGTGGAGAATATGTGTAGAAAGGAATCGATTAGTGCGCTATCTAATCTTGTGGATGAAATGTTGGGCTGGCAGAATACAATCTGTAAGTATTATCGAGCTGTCTGTCTTTGCTCTTACTCATAGTATATATGTGTTAAAATGCTAGAGGTGTATATGTTTATGGTCATTTTTTTTCTCGGAAACTACAAGCTTTAGAAATATGCCGTTTTCGCTAATCGATTGCAAATTTAGTGTAGATTGTTCAGTTCTAATTGAATATTAAAAGAAAAAAGTGGTCGTTATTTCTTTATTACATCTTTAGGGGTACACTGGAAGTATTAAAATTTTAAAAAGTAAAGCATCGTATCCTACGAGTTATACATCCCAACCCGCATATTTGTATACGGGGTTAGTATAGCTTTCAGGCGTTTGTTTAATGGCCAAATGATAATGTAAAACGAAGGATAACCATTTCTCCAATCCAAGATGAATCTTTATTGTTTGGAGTGTTGTGTTTTGCCCAATGAACACCATATATCACTGGCATTATAATTAATTGTGTGTGTAATGTATTTGCTTATTACATACTGCATGCAGGAAGAAAGAAAACACTTATCATATATAAATTAGAAATTCCAACCGGAAGTAGTCTCAAATCTTGCATACGGTGCGAGATATTGAAAAAATATCCGAAAAAAATCTCCCCTTTACGATACACCTTGCGATTTTTATCAATACATTCTTCACTTGTGTATATATAAAGAGACATGTAGAGATGTTGTGAGGAATGAGAAGGAGATTCATGTTCATATGTGAATGCTGCGCTGTGTAGAGAGCGCAGGTTCATCTAGTACTGTAGAAAAGGTTACATTTTCTTTATACAGTGATCTTGTGGATTCTAATTTGGTGCACGATCGAACATAACTACTTTTGTGTTCTTTATTTTTCATTTAGAAGCCGCGGTGGCTCAGTGGTAGAGCGATTACCTCAGATGCGTATTGTTCCTGGTTCGATCCCAGCTCGCACAAGTTGGCTTTGTGGTCGACAAACATCGGTATGTGTGTAAGTTTCCTTGGACTACTCCCACTTTCTTCATTCATTACCATCATTGCCTCCTTAGCCTTGGTGCATAAATGTAGGATGTTAAGCTATGAAATTCGTTTATTTTTTCTTCTTCGTATTTATTAAGCATTCAGTAAAATAGTTTATAGTAAACCTTTATATTGGAACAAAGGAGCCCCAAAGTAGGAATGGAAAATAAGTGAAAAGCCTATCCGGTTCCAATGATGGGAACAGATTTTGGAGATGGCTGAAATTCAGCTCAAAGGTAGAAGAGACTACGTAGATTCTATATTCCAAAATCAAGTTGTCCTAAAATGGATGGAACATGATTAAAAAGCACGAAACATTAACATTAATGTCAATGGAAGATCAATGGAAAGCAAATAATTCCTCCAGTTATCTCAAAAACCAAAAGGAGACAGCTGAAAAACAGCTTAGATATCGATGAAACAATGTGAATTCTATATTCCACAAAGGAAGTGGCCTAACATTGATAGAACATAGTAAAATAAATAAATAAATAAAATCACGAAACGACGTGAATTGAAAATCGATGAAAAAACTGAAGTCGTCAACGTATCTCAAAAACTGTTCTAAGGAGATAGCTAATTGAAATCTTATTGCAAAGATATAATGAAGATAGCTTAAAAACGATGTATTGGACGTAAGTAAATATGGATAAAATAAAGTTGTTTGAGTAAAGTATACGCATCTTCTTCGAATTATCCAGAGAGGTTACATGCTTGAAATATCTCACATCTGGATTTGGAATATCCAGACTCGATTTAGCACGCAACGTGACTTTTGACCTGATCACATGACAGTCTAGATCGTATGGCAAACGGGAGAGGCCTTTACACGAATTGTAACTCAAAGAATGTAAAAGTGACTGACTGGACCAGGACTCGAACCCGGAACCTCCGGCATACCGTGCCGATGCGTTAACCACTACGCACCTAGTCCACTTCCCAGAACAGCCACTCACTATCAATTTCGATGCTTTCATCGGACCACGTGGATTGTACCACTGACCCTTGCTGTGATTAGACAATCCTGTATCCTTATACCGAGCATTTTGTGACGATTGTGATTTCATATATACTAATGAAAGGAGGAATCAACCTATTTTTTATTTTACACATTTTTCATTTTACACATAAGGTGCTCGGTATAAGGAAGGACACGGGATAATCCAATCACAGCAGGGGTCTGTGGTACAACCCACGTGATCCGAGATGAGAGCATTGACCTCGAGAATGAGAGAGTGTGTGGCTGTTCTGGGAAGCGGACTGGATGGCGGTACTGGTTAACGAACCGGCACGGTATGCCGGAGGTCTCGACTTCGAATCTCGGTCTAGTCAGTCACTTTTTCACTTTTTGCGTTAGAATCCACACCTATAGAAGATTTTGTTTGTAAAATAAAAAATCGGTTATTTCCTCTTTTCATTATTGTACTTACAACAAAATACTGGAAATACAATCACACTGAATAAGATTTCTAATGAATGTTCAGGAATTATAATTCTAGTTGAAGGTTTATGCTATTCGTGAGTACCACTTGCACTTCCGAGCTTTCGACTCATTCCTGGAGTTTTGGTCACGAAGGATAAAAACAGGGGAAAGGAAAATAAAAATATCAAATAAAATCAAAGGAACGGACTTACCAGTGTAGAACAGTTGCAAGGAACATTTCCTTAAAATGAAAAATCACACGTCAAATAATGGAAACGCAGGTTGTAATATGGCAGGGTTAATGTGCTCATTCTTTTGTCTATTTGTGAAAGATTGTCAACTTATATTGGTATTTTTATTGTTATGCATTGCTGTGCAAATTTTAAAATTACTGCTTCTTATTCGTCACTTAACTATCTCCCATCTAAATTTAGTTTTTTTATTATTTATTTATTTATTTAATAAATTTACAGAAACAGATCTCTGCTTCATTTTTAGCGCCGGATAAAATTTTTGAATCTTTAATTCTGTATTGAGTTTTTTTTTTAAAAACTGTTTCGACAGACCTGATGCCTAATTTACTAACATGTTTCTTCACACGAGTTTTGAGATTTCTTTCAGCCTTACCTATGTAATTCTCATGGCAACTGCATTTTATTTCATAGGTACCTGATTTCTCATTCAGATCTGTTTAATAACTCTTAAATTGGGTGTTCTTCTCTGAGGTTTGGGAGCTTTAAAGCAGTACGGAAATCGTCCTGTGTAAAAATCTTCTTCAGTGCTATTCTCAATCTGGGAAAAATAGATTAGTCCCACCCATTTTGAGTCATTGATTTCAGGTCTGTCGAAATGTAGATTCTTTCTAACCTTATTAATAATAACAATTTATTAATAATGGAACTGAACACCCTTTCACATTGCCAAGCTTCAATAAATCAATCCCTGCCTGTAAGTCAGATTCCAAAGAGGTGAGTCAAATGGCACGTAAAAAGAAATTCTTGCAAATATTTGTTTTGGTCTTTGTAGAATAAGCAGATTTATAATGAATATGTTGTGTGCTGGCAGTGGGCTTATGATGGACATTAGTAACAAACATATTGTTTTATCTCCTTATATTAAGATCTAAATAAGTAAATTTTCCTTTCTTTTCATTCTCTACCATGAATCTCAAATTATTATGCAGGATTCGTTCCTATTGGTCAGGAAAGTCAGGGAAAACTCAGAGAAAATGGTGCAGGTCAGGGAAAAGGACTCGAAATCAGGGTTGAAAAAAATCACGATTTTTATTTTAAAAAATCATTTTTTTTTTTATTTAAATCGATTTTTTAAATTTAAATCATTAGTACTTGATTTTTTTACAAAAAATAGTAAAACTTAAATATTATTTTTTTTTTGTTTTCTTTTTGATAAGTTACGGAGGTTTTCCAGTTTTATTTAGTCAGACTAAAAAGCAAAGTTGGGGTTTTCCCGATATTTATGGTATATATTCTGAAAGGTGTTTCTCATACGTGACAGTTAGTCAAGAGCAGTACATTATTGCAGTTGTTCTCCCATCTTGTAAGAGTAGGTGGTCACCTTGATCTCGGGAGTTCAAATCTCAATGACTGGACGAAAGAAAGACAAAGTGTGATTTTCTTTTATCCGAATTCCAACTGCAAGCTACAAAGGATTTCATGCAAAGTGTAAAGTAATACAAGATCTGAAGAAACATTTAAAAGTGTGCAAAGCAGAAGAAACCGTGGAAGATTCTGGGAGTGACGAGAGTGATATTAAACTTGGCCAATTTTGTTTAATATATGTGAAGAACATCGACCGAAAATAGACAAAACGATACAGCAGAAAGTGAAAAATGTAAATATTAAAAGCAATGTAGAACACAAGGTCGAAATTCTGAAGCCGATCTTTGTTGTATTAGACAGAATTCAAAGAAATGAAACAACAATATCTGACGCTGCAGGAGTATGCAAGTGTCTTCGTGAAGAGTTAAAAAACTCACTCCAAGACGAGGAAATGGAAAATAAATATGAAAACAGGTATAAGGAAGCATTAATGGCTGCCTATTTCTTGGCCTACCTTCTCGATCCGAAACAGGGAAAATTCAAATTAACTGTCGAAGGAAACTATTTAGCTTTGAAATTTGCAGAAGCTAATGGTGGTACTTCTCTACTGAACGTCGTCATTACATTTCAAGCAAAGTCTCCTCCCTTCTCTAGTGTGATGTTCACTGACTAAGTTCTACAAGGTGTAACACTTATTGAGTGTTAGAAATTAGAAGCAATTATGCTTGACATGGAAGTATGAAGCCAATTACACAGTTGTTTACAACTCCTGCTTCATCTACAGAAGTTGTACCAATTTTTTTCTTCGGTTGGTTTTGTACAATCTAAGATACGAAATCGTTTAGGCACTGATAAAGGCTCTAAGTTAGTTTTTCTTTTTAAGCAACTTAATCAGTAAAAAATTTAAATATGTTCGTGTAGAAAAATTTGCATTGCATTGCACAGTGAGTATATAGCCTTTTGTTAATTTTTTGTTTATAAAATGAATATTTTTTACACTCTTTTATTTTTACTATATCATAATGAATAGCAGTATCTTTTTAATATAATTTTATCAGTGTCGTTTTATATAATGTCATGCGTTCATGTTTCTACGCACTTACATTTACCTATAGAAGAGGAATAATCACCAAATGTATTGTATGGGTAAATATTTAACTTTATTTTGTTAGACATCAGTATCTTTTGCTTAAAAATTGTAAATGTATTTAAGGTAAACTTGTATATCAACATATATATATACATATATATGTGTGTGTGTGTTTGTTTGTTTGTTTGTTTTATATGTTACCCATACATAAATAAATTATTTCAAGTTATCTATACTGAATATGACTAATATAATACAACACTATGTAATGTTAAGATGGTTTAGCAGTTAGTGGAAAGAAGTTTAGCACAGGACGTAGACATTGCCATAAACGAACAGCTTTTAGCTTCTAGTCAAGAATGCCATTTTTTAAAAATATATTTTCCAATGTTCTTGTTAATAATTTTGCAATTATGATAAAAAGTAAAAAGTCTGTAGTATATATTACCAATCATGGTATGTACAATTCTGAACTGAAAGTTTTGAATATTGAATCCTAAATTCTACATTGTCAAAATTCTTGGCCCAGGAATTTTAATGTTAACAGAACAGCAATGGCGAGGTTGACTAAATATTAATTTTAGATTCCTTATATGGTATCGTCTGACAGCTATCTACTTAAAAGCAAGCAAACACAATTGGTAATTATAATTTGTCACATTATTTAATCAATAATATGGCATTCCAAGAAATACGATAATCTGATCTTAATAGTTCAGTATGTATCTTACTTGAATCATAAATTAACTTTCATAACTACACATAAACAAAGTAATCTATTAAGAACATTTCTTCTGATTATTCTATTAACTGGCATCACTACCGTTACACAGTATGGATTAAGATACGAATTTTAGATTTAAATTCGATTAGCGTTTCAGAATGCTCAAAAGTACTGTATTTTATTTCAGTTTAAAGGAAAATATATTTCATTTAAATCTAATTTGAAAAAAAAATAATGCGATTTAAATCACTTTGATCTAAATGAAACAACCCTGCTGGAAATCAGGGATAGTCAGGAAAATTTTGTAACATATATGTTTTCTAACATTAATTGTATACCAGTTTCAGTTTAGCCAACCATTATAATGGACCTTGTTCAGGTTTTTATGGAAGTTAAGTGGAATGTACGAATAAGCAATTGATTACTATTTGTCTCTATAGCATAAATATTTTCATTTATAAATATTCATAGTTATTTATTCCTTATTTATATGTCATCGTCATCCGACACCTGTCATGAAAACCAGGGAATTTCCTGCCAAAGGTCGGAGAAAGTCAGGGAAATAGATTTTTCCAGATCAGTACCCAATATTCGTTTCTTCAGTATCTTACTTTTAAGCGTATGGAGTACCAAATTGACCAGTAAAGGTGATAATGGATTCCCCATAACTAAATCTGCGACTGGTGGTAAAGATTACTTTTAAAAGAGAAAATATTATATGCTAAGTAACATTCAAGAAGCTTAAGTATTTCGTTCATCTCATAGGAACTAAGATTCTAGCTGTACAAAATGTCTGTTAGAGGTTCAAACACAATAGCAAAGGAATGGATAAGTACATCAGTTTTGTGAATTTGGGGCAAGCCATAAATTATTGGTAATTCAGGGTCAGGAATTTTTAGAGTTTTGTCATCTAAAATATGGGACTTGGCAATTATTCTATTGGTATTAGCCACTACTATTTGTAAAGGGTTAGATTCTAATCTGATATACGAACTACTGTGCACTTTCGCCAGGATTTTCTTCATGAGTACTTCCCTTGGTATTGCTGTTGGTTTGATTTTAGCGTCCCTTTTAGCAGCGAGGCTATATGAGATCTGGACGTACAGTTTGACGTGGATTCCCACATGAACTCCCACCGGGAATCGAGTCCGGATCTCCCACGCTTTCTTTGGTATAATTACATATTTGTTATCTCAGTCAGTCTTTATTGACCCACCAGTTGTTAATGCTGTGTCAACCATTTCCTAGATTCCGTCATAAACCTAAAGTGAAAAACCAAAGTTATGAGACCAACAATGAAATGCAATTACCATGAGAGTTACGTAGGCAGGACCAATGAAAGAAACCTCAGGCTTAGTGTGAAGGAACATGTTACGGATGCTAAAGAGGTAAGTCCGGTGTCAGATTTGAAGAAACATTTAAAAGAAGCTCCACACAGGATAGAAGATTCAAACATTTTATTGGGGCTAAAAGTTAAATAGAAAGTCCCATTTTTGAAAATTAATTTATTCGTTTTAAAAAAAGAAGTTAAATTTAGATAGAGGGTAGTCAAGTAATGAATGGGAAGCAGTAACGTCACATTTTGTACTTCATTAGAATAATAGTAAAAATACCAACATAAGCTAGCAACCTTCTACCAACGAACAAAAGAACGCGCAACCCGCGTTTCCATCATTTGACGTGTGATATTTGATTTTGACAAAGTATTTCCAGCACTCCTCTACCTTGGTAAGTTCGTTCGTATTGTTTTGCACTGATATTTCTGTTTTCTTTTTCTCTGCTTTTACACTCCATGACTAAGACTCCAGGGGGGGGGGGGGGGATCGGAAGCTCTGAAGTGCAAATGGTATTCAGAATTGCATACACGTGTAAGCGGAATGAAGAAGATACACTTATGAACCTTTCATCAGAGAAAGAGAAAAGCGGAAGGGGGGGGGGGAAGAAAAGTAGCAGTGAAATGTGTGATATTATGCGCCAGACAGAGAGAGTAGCAAAGCGAGATAAAATTAATGGGACGGGAGAAGTAAGGAATAATACATTAATAGAAAAAATATACAGGGTGTTACAAAAATCTGTCACAATAGATTCCTCACATCAAAATAAGAAAGAAAAAAAAAAGTTCATAAGGGCCTGTGGTCGGAAGTGCCTAAAACGTGAAAAAATGAACTTTAATGGTCCATACTTTCACTATTATAGGACCTATCGTAATTCGGATCAAGACATCACAGAAACTAGTATGTGAACTATCCAAATATCCTTCTTTCAGAACCTTAGGTACTTGCATAATCATTTTTAGTGAGGCTATTTGGGAGTACTTGATCATTCTCCACCTATCCTTCTAAAAAATCGTGTGCAAGTATTGGAGCATTCTTAAACATGGATATTTGGATAGTTCACATACCGTTTCCTCAGTGATGTCTTGACCCGATTACGATAGGTCCCATAGTAGTGGAGCTATGAACTTTTAAAGTTCACATTTTCGGAACCCTGTAACTCCGAAACTATCAACTTTTGAACACAGAGCTATGTGATTTTTTTTTTTTTCTTTCTTCTTACAGTGTGTCTATAAAATAACTCCAGGGTTTTGAGGCAAAATATTTTAATTAAGTAAAAAACGTACATACATGTGTTATACATGATTGGAAAGCTTACATTTTCTCGTTTGTTTTAACAATTTAATAAAGTTCAATATGAGCCCCGTGAGTGGCACGGCACACATCGTAACGGTACTCTATCTCTTGCCATGTCCTGGCCAGCATGTCTGGGGGGACGGTTGCCACGCAATTGACTATTCGTTCGGTGAGATGGCGAACATTACGAATTTTCTCCGCATACGTCGTCTCAAGGTCAACGCTCCGCAGCGCTGCCACCTGTTGATAAAAACATTTCCAATAAGTATGACTAAAACTTTTTGAGCTAGTCGTTTCAGAGAAATTAACTAAATTTTGCTCTCTTTTATCGTTAATAAGATATGAATTTTTAAAACCCCGGAGTTCTTTTATAAACACCCTGTATTTTGACGTGAGGAATCTGTTCTCAAAATATTGACACATTTTTGTAACACCCTGGGGGGCGCGGTGGCTCAGTGGTAGAGCGTTCACCTCTGGTGCTTGGGGTCCCGGGTTCGATCCCAGCCCCCGCCAAGTGAACTTTGTGGTGGACAAACACCGTGCTCGTGGGTTTTCTCGGGGTTCTCCCGTTTCCTCCCACTTTCTTCATTCCACCATTTCACTCATCTCTCATCATCACCGTCTCCTTTAGCCTAACCGGCATAACCGTGGGACGTAAAACTCAAAGATTTCATTTCATTTTTTGTAACACCCTGTATACCAACAATATAGTAAAAGAACCGGAAAATATAAATTAATTGAAATGTAAGTTATGAATAATAGAACAAAATAATAATAATAAGCATTAAGTAAAAATACAGGTGTATGGGAAACGAAGTGTACCTATTTCGGCAAGGTATTATAGACAACTAAGACCAGGGTTTGTTGCTAATGTTGTTTTCTATCGTTTGCTGAGGGGTATGGGAGAGTTCGGAGGAAATTGTTGTCAAATGTACTGTCATAGAGATTGTATGTTCTGGGGCAGATTAGAGGCATGCAGGAGTACCGGTGATTATTGATGTGAATCAAAAGTGCATTTCGAGTGTCACCGACGTAGGTGATTGGTCATTGAGTGCGTTTAGAAATGTAAAGGGAATCCGAATAGCGACATGTTGAAAAGTTTATGTTATGTTCGCGATAGGGTCGACTGATACCGAATATACGACAAGTTTTACATCTGAGTCACACTTGAGCAGGACCAATAGATAAGCAGCACTAGAACCAGTCCTGAATCCGTAAACAACACGACACTAGTTCAATTCGCTTGGTCCTTCCCCAACCATACAATGATCTTTGGACCTTCCTTTGACATGAGATTTGAACATCTCGAGACTGACTGATATCAAACCTACCAGATATATAATACCTGTTGTGCAGGAATTCTGATTCTGACTACATCAAATGTTCCCTACCCTATGTCTTGGCCATTCGGGGAACCCGTATCTCTTCTAGTTCATCATTTCTCAACAACTTTTAGTGCCTCAAGTTTGTTAAAAAAAAAAAAAAAAAAAAAAAAAAAAAAAAAAAAAAAAAAATCTTCCCGCTTTCAAATGTGCCTAAATTGCACTAAACTGTTTCAGCACTGCCTGGTGCCTTTTTCAGCAGATGTAGAAAGCTAATATGAAAATTCTTTCAACTTCTAAAATTTCATTTTGCACATTTTCCTGCACTCAATTTGGAAATTGATGGGCTTTAAATAATTATTAATGTAATGAATGATCTACTGCTGCAGATACTTTGCACTAGAATTTCTTTTGTAACGACATATGTAATGTAGAATGAACTTTGTAGAATTGTGTGTACCATTGAAAACACTTCTGAAGTTACTGTTGTGATTGTAAACTCATAAGATTGCATATACTTTCGACTATCATTCGCTTGAATTTCCTGTTAAACAATAGCTGCTTGCAGTTGTGTTGTTAGTGTCTTTAATTTCTCCACTAACACTAATATTGTTGGTGTTTCTAAATTTATTGATTTTAGAAAGGTTTACGACGCTATTACGAGGGAAACGTTGTACAACATTCTTCCAGAATTTGGAATGCTGAAAAAGCAAGTTAGGTGTTTAAATGAATCCCAAAGTAAAGTCCGAGTAAGAAAATTCTCCACGAACTTTCACGTCGAGAATGCCCTGAAACAAGGAGTTGCGTTGTCACTATTATTATTCAGCTTTATTTTGGAGAACGCTATAAGGAAAATGAAAGACAGCAACAGGGCCTAGAGCTAAATGGTATTCACCAGGTTAGGGCGTATGCTGATGATGTAAATCTGATAGAAGATGATAGTAGAACAATAGAAAGAAATGTAGAAGCCTTATTAAACGCGTGCAGGGACATGAATTTAGAAGTAAATGCAGAAAAAAATAAGTACATGGAAGTTCACCTGGATCGTAAACTGCAAATTATAAATTCGTCAAAGTATCAAATAATACTTTCTATAAAGTGGATAGTTCCAAGTATCTTGCATCAATATTAACAGACCAAAATAATATCCACGAAGAAATTAAATGTCGATAGAACTGCTTAATTTATACAGTTTACCAAACATTGTTAGGGTCATCAAATCTAGGAGGCTTAGGTGGGCAGGTCATGTAGCTAGAATGGAAGAAAATAGGAACGCTTTCAAAATTTTAACTACAAATCCAATCGGAAAACGACCATTAGGAAGATCTTGCAGAAATAGGAATGCAAACTAGAAACTGGATCCAGTTGGCTAAGAACAGAAGTCAATGGAGAGCTTTTGTGAACGCGGTATTGAACCTCCGGGTTCCATATGCCATAGAGTTAGTTGGTTTTTAATTTCTAACCATGAATCTCCCAACACCTTCTTGATCTGCACTACCATTAGCTACTGTAGAAAACTTGAATTCGACTGCTGTCGTCTTAGGTAGCTATGAGTGTTTTTTGTTTGTTTGTTTTCAGGTTTCTCTATGGTGAATATTTAATTAGGAGCCAGATCTAAACTATTTTTATTTTATTTTTTTTAAAGAAATTTTATTTGATTCTGTGGGTAATATTCAATTTAAATTGACGGAAGGTCAAATTGTAAATATTGTCCAAGTATTGCACAGGAATGACACAAATGAACATTGAAACCTAAGATTGAAGAAATGAAGATGATGCTGTGACAAGTCTTTCAAAGCACCTTCATTTATCAAAGAAAGAAAAAAAGACGTTTACATAGATCAACGTTGTTCATTGAAACGAATGTATTTGAATATATATATATATATATATATATATATATATATATATATATATATATATATATATATATATTTATCAAAACCGAAACCCAGATTTAACTCTGTAAGCAAGGAACTTAAATGGGCAATAGAATTATGTTATATAATAAAAAACCTGTAACAATCAAAATTCAGTCTTCAGTCATTTAATAGATAAGTAACAAAACAAAATCAACATTATTTGTCAATTTGAAAAACGAATATACCCCACAGAATCAAATAAAAAATATCAAAAAATAGTAAAAATGAAGATCTGGCTACTAACTAAAAATTCAATAAACCATAGAGAAACCTGGTAACATATATATAATTAAGCAGACGGGAATCAAATTAAGTTTTAGCACGGAATCTCAGTGGTAGAGCGTCCACCTCTGGTGCGTGGGATCCCTGCTTCGATCCTAGCTCGCGCTTAGTAGGTTTTATAGTGGACAAACGCCGTATGCATGGGTTTTCTTGGGGTTCCCCGTTTCCTCCCACTTTATTCATTTCGCTATTGCATTCATTTCTCACCTTGACCATTTCCTTTACCCTAGCCAGCATAACCATGGGATGTAAACCTGAAAGATTTCATTTTCGAATTCAAGCTTTCTACAGTAGTTAATGTTAATCCAGATCAAGAGCTCGTTGTGAAATCTATGCCTAGAAATTAAAAACATTAATAAAATATATATTGCTATGCAAGTATTGCTTAGTAGGAAATTCAAGTGAAGGCAGTTGAGAGAACACGTAATCTTACAAGTTTATAATGACAGCAGTGACTTTACGAGTGTTTTTCAATGTGAACAGAATTGTGCAAAATTAATTCTATATTACATATACCGTTACGAAAGAAATTCTAAATGAAATGAAATCTTTGAGTTTTAGTCCCACGGTTATGCCGGCTAGGCTAAAGGAGACGGTGATGATGAGTAACGAAATGGTGGAACGAAGAAAGTGGGAGGAAACGGGAGAACCCCGAGGAAACCCACGTACACGGTGTTTGTCCACCTCAAAGTTCACTTGGTGGGGGCTGGGATCGAACCCGGGACCCCAGGCACCAGAGGTGAACGCTCTACCACTGAGCCACCGCGGCTCCTAAAGAAATTCTAGTTCAAAGTATCTCCAGCTGTAGATAATTAAATATATATATATTTAATATATTCGAGTACAACGGATTACCATTTGTTTCGATCTCTGTATAACTCCCTGAAAGGTGCCAAATTGCTTTGAAAGGAGACCTATGAAAACCATAACTTTTTGAACAGAAATCACAGAAGTTCTGTAGCGACTGGATTTCGGTGTTGCCGGAGAAATGGCAGATAATCGAACAAAATGATGATGCATACGTGGTTTCATAACGTAATTTTCAAATAACAATACATGTCTTCTCAATTGACCTCCGAAGGCTGGATACTTTTTAGACAAGTTGATATTTTACTAAATACTTTGGGTGCTTAACCAGGGGTGCCCACAAGGACGGGCTATGACGCAAACTGCGTCATTGAAATATTTGGGGGGGGGTAAAATCTATAAATATGGTTGATGAGGGGGGGTAAAATTAATCGAAAAGAAGATTTTTTCATGGGAGAACACCTACGGATAGACAATTGGGGGGGTGCGTCATAGACATAAGGGGTGGTGGGCACCACTGGCTTAACCAAGTCTAATGGCGAAAGAACACCCTATGACAAGTTACAATTACTTTCAAAGCAGTTACGTTGTTTATTTTCCAAAATGTTTTTCCTACCTGCATAGAGCAATGGAATTTAAAATTGTAAAAAGATCAACAAAGAACACACTTAAGATTTGTTTCTTCGAAGGTGTTTTGAAAACAAAGTAAAGGTTGGATTGCTTCGAAACATAATCATAATATGGTACATGGGTCAATCCATTTCAAATAGCCCAATTTTACACAAAATTATTGCTTAACATTTTTTTTTATTTTTCTGATTTTTTTTGTCATGAGTTCCCTGTAGGTAGACAGTCACAAAACACTCTTTGAAAAATTTTTACATGTCATAGTTTTTTCTGTCACCCATTTTTAAAATGGAGGTTGCGCAAATTTTAATAAAAAAACGCAGTTTACGGAAAGTTTAATTGCCGAGCTATTTTTAAAGATATCAAAATAATTAGAAAAATCAGTATGTTCAGCATGAAATGAATTTCACATATACATTATTTTAATATTTCTATCATGCAAGAGAGTCAGTGAAACTCTTTACTGTAAAAACTCGGAAAAACTGTATCAATCGTTAATTTTGACGACCATTAGTTTTATGAAGGAAAGGAGACTCACCAACGATATGTTACTTCTGTGTTGAATACTTATATAATTACCTGTAGTATAAGTTTTAATCCTGGGAATGCACTCCTTTTTGTTGTAGAGCTTTTCCAAAATGGCTGATAGACCTTTAACGTCAATTTTATCAGGTCATTATCTAAAAAGGGACTGAATGAAAACAACTGAAAATTTTACAGAATCTTTTTTATACAAATAGAAATATCTCACAGAAAAATTACGACTGAAACTCAACTTCATTTAGAGTAATGGAACAGTGAATTTCAGTAAAACCTCTACCCCTCTACACGCTCGTGCAGTGCCAAGATAGCAAAATAGGCTTGACATTGGTCGAATGATGTTAAAATCATTATAGACAACAAATGATCAAATATTTCTACTTTTAAATAACAATGGACAGTGTTAACAATAGATGAGAGTTCTAACTTACCGATACATTTTCTGTACTACATTTGCGTACAGTATACACACAAACACGATATTTCATTGCATAGTTTATGAGGTATGTTGTGTGTTCTACCAGACACTGTTACGAGTTCTAATGGAGTCACTTTTCGTACTATTTCCTTTGCAGACACCCAAGCAGTATTATTTTTGGAAAGTGAAGGGCAGTTCTTGGTCCAGAAAATTGGAAAAAAATGCACCAAAACATCAATGGGAAAGGCACAACATCAAAGTGATAAGTTACACGATCTTCCCTTCGAAAACCTTATACAGACAGATCCTAACTCCACAAGATATGTTCAAATACTGTCGAGAGAAAATTACTGGAGTTAAATATATATTTGTTTCTTCAGCTGAAATTGAACAAATGTGAACAAAACCGTCTGAGATTTGAATTTTGTTTACCGGTGAAACAAACAAGAAGCTATCACAGATATGTCCCGATATGGACAATCAAGAAAGATGTTTTCTTGCTTCCAAAGTGTCAAACTTTGATGATAATCAAACCCCGGTACTTTTTAAAAACGTATTATCTTTTACAAATAATGACTTTTTTGCTTGTATATATGATGAGAAGTAGTGGCTTGGAAAAGTTGAAGACGTAAGTGAAGATATCAATGGTGTTTTAGTGCATTTATTTCACTCTTCTGGACCAAAAACTGCCCTTCACTTTCCAAAAATAATACTGCTTGGGTGTCTGCAAAGGAAATAGTACGAAAAGTGACTCCATTGGAACTCGCAACAGTGTCTGGTAGAACACACAACATACTTCATAAACTATGCAATGAAATATCGTGTTTGTGTGTATACTGTACGCAAATGTAGTACAGAAAATGTATCGGTAAGTTAGAACTCTCATCTATTGTTAACACTGTCCATTGTTATTTAAAAGTAGAAATATTTGATCATTTGTTGTCTATAATGATTTTAACATCATTCGACCAATGTCAAGCCTATTTTGCTATCTTGGCACTGCACGAGCGTGTAGAGGGGTAGAGGTTTTACTAAAATTCACTGTTCCATTACTCTAAATGAAGTTGAGTTTCAGTCGTAATTTTTCTGTGAGATATTTCTATTTGTATAAAAAAGATTCTGTAAAATTTTCAGTTATTTTCATTCAGTCCCTTTTTAGATATTGACCTGAGAAAATTGACGTTAAAGGGCTATCGGCCATTTTGGAAAAGCTCTACAACAAAAAGGAGTGGATTCTCAGGATTAAAACTTATACTGCAGGTAATTATATAAGTATTCAACACAGAAGTAACATATCGTTGGCGAGTCTCCTTTCCTTCATAAAACTAATGGTCTTCAAAATTAACGATTGATACAGTTTTTCCGAGTTTTTACAGTAAAGAGTTTCACTGACTCTCTTGCATGATAGAAATATTAAAATAATATATACGTGAAGTTCATTTCATGCTGAACATACTGGTTTTTGAATTATTATGATGTTTTTAAAAATAGCTCGGCAATTAAAACTTTCCGTAAACCACGTGTTTTATTAAATTTTCCCAACCTCCATTTTAAAAATGTGTGCCAGAAAAAGAACTATGGCATGTAAAGTTTTTTCAAAGAGTATTTTGTGACAGTCTGCCTAGGGAACTTAATAAAAAAATCAGAAAAATAGAAAATGTTGAGCAACATTGCCTGGGTGATTTGAAATGGATTGACCCACATGCATTATAGATGGTAATAATGGGTGATCTTATAAATTACATCTTTTACAAATCATCTCAGTTTGCTTCTAGCCTCATAATCAATCCAAATAAACCCTTCTACTCTTCCCTTTGGGGGCTGCGGTGGCTTAGTGGTAGAACGTTCACCTCTCGTGCTTGGGATCCCAGGTTCGGATCCCAGCCCCCGCCAAGTGAACTTTGCGGTGGACAAACACCGTGTGCGTGGGTTTCCTCGGGGTTCTCCCGTTTCCTTCCACTTTCTTCATTCCACCATTTCATTCATTACTCATCATCATCGTCTCCTTTAGCCTAGCCGGCATACAAGTGGGACGTAAAACCCAAAGATTTCATTTCATTTTTACTCTTCCCTTTGGCATCGCAAGAGAGAAAGGTATGTCACTGGTGCCGGTTAGAGACAGAAAGTTTGTTTATGTGAAACACCCGTTACAGTCACAGTGAGAGGATCCTGTCACTGTAAGTACAGAGTGTCCGAGAAGTCTCCGTACCCCTAGGTTTAATGTCACAGAGAGTAATGTAAATGTAATTTCAGTTTGTTTTTTTTAAAAAATTGTTACTTACCAATATATCCTCCCGTGGAAAAACTAAATATTCTCCAGACGTATCGGAACAACAAGCTAGTTCCGCCTTCAGTGGTAAAGTAACAATGATAAAAACGGACAGGTAAAGTAACAAGGATAAAAACGGACAGGTAAAGTAACAAGGATAAAAACGGACAGGTAAAGTAACAAGGATAAAAGCGGATAGGTAAAGTAACAAGGATAAAAACAGATAGGTAAAGTAACAAGGATAAAAACGGATAGGTAAAGTAACAAGGATAAAAGCGGATAAGAGAAACATGGTATGAGCTCAGGAGTACGTACATGCCACAAAATAAATATAACGTGAGAGGTGAATACTAAAATCACGAACAGAGCACAGTGAAAGAAAGAAAGAGTTGAATTGAGAAAGAAAGAAGCGTGCTATCTGTGCTACTCACTATTGCCAGGACCAAAATACACATCACACGTAGGTAGTAACCACATTTTATTAGTGTTGCCGGAATCCACATTTAATCCGGTCTATGAATAAAGAATGATTCTTTAATGTCTGTGTCTTTTTTTTTCTTTCTTTTTTTTCTGAACCTACTACATTAACCTTTTTATATTATGTGTATGTTGCTTTAGGTGAAGTGACAATCCTAACATACTTTCTTCTTGTGACTTTTTAAAAAAACTGTCAGTAAATCTGATAACTGTCTTCCTTTTTCAGATTTACTGATTTCCCGATTGCATAATAAATTTATAACAAATGTATATCGGAAACCCATCGCAGACACTACTTACGTACAACAGTGGGAAAATTTCTTTCGTAGGGCATTACCAATTTGTGATCATCCAAGTGATCTCAATGATGAAATATGGTTTGTAAATCAAATAGGACAAAAGGAACGGTTATGAGTTCGTACCTTACAAAAGTGGTTTAATCAGGTACGTAGATCGGTGCAAGTTCTTAACAATGCTATTCCCAAAGAAGCAAAACCTTGGATAAGAATTCCTTACTTTCCGCAATTATCGACAAAAAAATAACCTATTCTTGCAAAGCATAACATATTTACTTCCAGTGTCCCCCCAAAAAGTTTAGAAAAGCATTTCGTCGGCTTTAAAAATTAATTTGTTGATCCACTAAATAAGACAGGTATTTATCGTGTCAGTGTGAATGTGACTTGACTCTTCATATATGGGGTCAAAGCGAGCGCAATATAAACACTCGAATTAAAGAACACATTAGACAATCAAAAAAAGTCACAAGAAGAAGGTTTGTCGGGATTGTCGCTTCACCTAAAGTAACGTACGCATAAAATAAAACAGGTTAATGTAGTAGGTTCAGAAAAAAATAAAATAAAAAAAATCATTTTTTATTCATAAATACTAGCTTTATATCTGGATTGTGGTAACATTGAAATATCTGGATACCTACCTTTGATATGTATTTTGTTTCTGACAATAGTGATGTAACAGACACCACGCTTATTTCAATCTCAATTCTTTCTTTCTCTTTCTTCCACAGTGCTGTGTTTGTTCCTTTTAGTAAATATTTTTTACGTTACGTTCATTTGGTGGTATGTTTCCATACCATATTTCTCTTATCCGTTTTCATCCTTGTTACCTTACCATTGAAGACGGAACTAGCTTGTTCCGATACATCTGGATAATATTTAGTATTCCCACTGGAGGATATATTTGTAAGTAACCAATTTTTTGTTAATTTAAACGATCCTCTCATTCGCCTACATAATTTTAATTTCAGCTTATTTATTTAGTACATTCCATCGTTAAGTACTAACATATATTAACTGTGTGTGTCTAGTGCATCTGTATGTGCTCTATCGTGCTTTACACACAGATGTATGTATCTCCATGTCTTCTGTGAGGAGTTATCGTTCGAAAGGCTTCCTCTAAATATTCACATAAATTTTTCATCTCTCCTGTACCGATGATGAGAGATATGTAACTTTGTTACTCCCCACAATGAGTTGTATGGTGTTGTTAAGATCCAGATTTCGTGGGAACCATTTAATGGAAATGGGGGAGAGCGCCCATTCCAGGAACCTGGAAATTTTTCACAACAGAGATGCTTCACTTGTCTTTGAACTCAGGGATACCAGACAGTGCCGTCTCTGACTATAAAAACACTGTTACCAATACCACAACAAAAGTTACATTGTTCTCTATGAGATTGAAACCTAGAGATACGGGGACTTCTTGGACATTGCATATTTACAATTTCTTCTATTCAAATATCAGTCCCCAGTGCTCAGTATTTATCGTAAGAATATTCTAGTGTTTATTATTATTATTATTAAATTTATCATTAAGGGTTGAGGAGATAAGCAAAATTACCCATTGTTTCAGACTTCGAAGAAAATTGTGGGTTTCGTTTTGAATTTAACGTCTCATGATTATGCTCGGAGACTGAAGGAGACGGAAGAAAATAGTGGTCTATAGAATCGGGTAAGTAACTATATAGAATATTGACCTGTACAAAATAACGTGAGCTAATTTTGAGGTACTGAGTATTTTATCTTGGGCAGTGTCTACTTGTTACACACCTAATGAAGATATTGACACTTTTCATGAATCTTTCCTCCCTGGTAATAATTTTACATAATTCTGCTCTTGCTAGTCATTATAGGATGTCGTACCACCCAAATTTTATTTCATCTTCCAGATAAACTCATTTTCTATAATTACTCATTGTTATTTTAAATAGAAACAGATACTCTCATATATATCGAATAAGGCTCGAATTTCTATGATCTTTCATATTTTTATTCTGCATTTTGTTATAGGACTAATTAAATATAAACGCACTTCTGACTCTGAACACGAAAACATGTTTTTTATTGGTCATGTAAATGCATATTTGAACCCTGTTATAGCTTAGGTCATATTTGAGCCCGAAGTGATATAGAAGCATATTTTTGGCAAAATTTCACTTATTGCTCAGAAATAAACTTACCAGTATTTACAACGAGATTATTTGGAGCCTTTCTTTTAAAGAAATATTTGACCTTACATATCACCATTTGAAGCAATCAGTATAAGGGGTCAAAGTGGTTGACCTAGCATTAGCATAAATTACTTTAAAAACGGAAATCGCCATCTTAGCTTATATTTGTCTCTTTCTTTCTCTTGGGGGGTCACGGTGGTTCAGTGGTAGTGTGTTCACCTCTGGCGTGTCGGTTCCCTGGTTCGATCTCAGCTCCCGCCAAATAAACTTTGTGGTGGTCAAACACCGTGTCCCTGGGTTTCCACAGGTTCTTCCTTTTCCTCCCACTTTGTTTATTCCGCCATTTCATTCATTTCTCATCATCACCGTCTCCTTTAGTCTGCATGGCATAACCGTGGGGCGTAAAATTTAAAAGATTTCGTTCATTGTTTTCCTTTCTCTTCCCTTGCCGTAACACCTGAAGTTCAAATTCTGTGCTGCGTATTGAGGAAAATATTTTCTTCCACCTCCGGGGGAGACTTTAAATACACGGCAGATGAAAGTAGAACTAGGGAAATATTAATGATCCGCATTAAGCATGATCAGAGTGTGACCTCAGGAGAATTACCCTTAGGGCCATCTCCTGAAACTGTCACTGGTATTTATTGTAAGACCCGTATTTTTTTTTCTGTGCACTGAATGTACAGAGTGTATTTTTTAGTATGAGGGATATTTGATAAATATTAGAGGGATTTTTGTTATAGAAACTGGTGTCACTAAGTTTCAAAATGCCTAGTTGCGTAGTTTTTAGCAGTAGCGTTTGGGAGAGAAAAAAGAGACTTCCCGTTACGAATAGTTTCACACTTTTCATTTGTATATTGTTATTACGTATGTTTGGGTTAATGTGTTTGATGAAGTCAAAGGTTTAGTTAGTTGGCGAAACTGTTACACATTCATATTTCTAAATAATAATAATAATAAATTTTAAAAAATTGTGCTTTGCTTAGAGGTTTTGTTATTTAGATTTTGAATTACTAACGCAAAGCTAACATGAACCAAATAGTTATTCCTTAGACGACAAAAATTTTATAAATAAGTTTTATAAATGTCATAAACGATCATTTATAAAGGAACAAATTGCAGTTTTGACGAATCCTTTACAGAATATTAATAAAATATTCTAGCATAAATTGATTGTAAATTCACCATTTCCTCTGGTAAAAAGGAACAGTTTACTTACCTTTCAATGAGCCAATAAACCTCAATCATGGTACATTCTTTGCAGACGACTGTAAAATCTCTAGGGAAGTGAACAGTACAGAAGATTCCAACCTACTTCAAAACGATATAGATAATTTTTCCTGTTGGTGTCAAACATGGCTCTTAAAAGTATATCCCGACAAGAGTAGATCCATAACATTTCCCCTAAAGAAAAATATTGCACACACTTCACACAACATAAATGTTTTGCCCATTACGAGAGTCAATACTCATAAGGATCTCGGAGTAACTTTTGACGCAAAACTAACTTTCATAGAGCATATAAACACTATTACTAAGCACTCGATGCGTCTTCTAGGACTTCTGTATAGATTAATAAAAATACGGAACATCTCTTCCTTAGCAACTTTCCACAAGACAATAATTTCTTCTAAATTGGAATATTGTTCATCTATCTGGACAATGGCAGCTCCTACAATCCTATCCCGGCTAAACTCAGTTCTAAATTTCTTTGCAATAGTACGTTTTGGGGGAACAAGATGGCGACGGACATTTTTACACCTGGAGTATCATGCTCTTTCAATTGTGCATTTGTGAATTTGTACATAATTTTAAATTTTGACAAAATTTAGATTCTTTACAATTTTTATATATTATTACATCTTTTTTATATGTCCTGAGCCTCTAACCCCCAAGTAATTTTACAAATAGTATGAAAACAAATTTACTTAAAACAGGCGAATTCGTCCATGTTGGAACGCGCCATTTTATACAAATCTACGTTTTCAAAAACAATTAAAACAAATTTAGTGAAGCAGTCCACTGGCCTATAAGGCCGGGACTTTATAAATCTCCTGCAAGGGATATAACTAGAACTAGAAATAGAATAGTACGTTTCAGAGTACCTCGCATACGTGCAATCATAAAGCACGAACTGTTACGAACACTGAATATTCAACTACCTAACACTCGTCATAAAATCAGTGATCTCAAGATATCTCTACAAACTCACACACATCTTTTTTCATTTAGTACGACCTAGACTGTCAATAGCTGAACGTTCTCTATTCGACAGGCTTCCTAAATTATACAACGAATTGTCACATACACCTGTAGATCTATTTAATTCTAAAGCTGCATATAACTGTACTACGGCTCATTTTAATGGATAAACTAGTCAGCTATTGTCAACCTTTCTTGTTAGTGCTTAGATGTTGTTGTTGTTATTATTATTATTATTATTATTGTTATTATTATTATTATTATTATTATGATTATTATTATTATTATTATTATTATCTTATCATCTCTTAGATTTGTTAGATATTCCAGTATAAACTGGCATTTAGCTGTATCTGGAATTATGTTTATAAATAAATAAATTTCAGCAGCTCGCCTGCTGCTTTCCCCAAAGCAAAGTTATAGTTCAGTACGATTGTACATTGGGTACAGTTGAGCAAGAATAATAACTTGAATTTTCCTGATGTGGCCTTCAGCAGTCATAAAAATACATTTTTCGCTAAAATGTACCTAAAACCAACTGCCTTTGATTTTCACATACACAACAAATACGCTCTTTGATACCAGATTAAGTATAATCTTTGGCTAAGTTTCTTCTTAAGAATTTATTTTGGTATCAACGGAGGAAGATAGAAATTAATGGAGAAAAGGCTAGGGATACTGTGGTTAAATTTAGAGAAAGAGCCTTTGACGTACATCATTCATTAACCAATAAGTTCTCACTTAATTCCAAAAGTAATTGGATATCCTTTCCATTTTGGTCAAAATTATTTTCAAGTTACAACAAAAACAACATGAATTCCTGGTCAGTTGCAAATCACCCATAAATATTGAAAAGCATTTCGCACAGTTTTAAAGTTATTTTGCCTGCAGGGACGTGGGTTTAGAAGTAAATGCAAAGAAAACTAAATACATGGAAGTTCGCCGGGATCGTAAAACTGCAAATTATGGATGTATCGAAATATCAAATAATACTTTCGATAAAGTGAATACTTTCAAATATCTAGGATCAATATTAACAGACCAAAACCATATTCACGAAGAAATTAAATGTCGCCTAAAAGCAGGGAATTCGTATTATTATTCAATTCAGAATCTTTTGTCGTCGCGAATTCTGTCGAGAAATTTGAAGCTTAAAATATACAAAACGGTAATCATGCCTGTTGTTCTGTATGGTTGCGAAACATGGTCATTTACTCTGAGGGAAGAACATAGACTGAAAATATTTAAGAATAAGATCCTGAGACGAATATTCGGATCCAAGTGAAACGGGAATGGGAAATGGCGGAAACTTCATAACGAGAAACTACATAATGTATATTGTTTACCGAACATTGTTATGATCATCAAATCTAGGAGGCTCAGGTGGGCAGACCATGTAGCCAGAATAAAAGAAAATAGGAACGCTTTCAAAGTTCTAACTGGAATTCCAATGGGAAAACGCCCATTAGGAAGACCTAGGCGTAGATGAGAGGACAATATTAAGATGGATGTCGCAGAAATAGGAATACAAAGTAGAAACTGGATCCAGTTGGCTAAGGATAGAGGTCAATGGAGAGGTTTTGTAAATGCGACATTGAACCTCCAGGCCATAGAGTTTGTTAGTTAGTTATTAAAGTTATTGTTTGCACAAGAGAGTATATATGCTAGTGTCTTATCAAGTTATTTGTCAGTGCGATGGTTCATACATTGGTATGAATGACAGAAAAACATACGACCTAGAGTCAAAAACATATAAGACATAGTAAGGATCAGGATTAAGTTTCTCTGACTTCAGGTACACTCATGTCCAAAATTATTGTCGAATTTCTATAAATATGTTGTTGTAGGAATATAATTTGATAACTAATTTGCTCTGTATTTCTTATCATGTTAGTATGTGTATAATCGGCAAAGACATGTGTGTGGCAAATTTCATGTCAAAGGAGCAGCAAATAAGAACAACAAAACGAACATAAAAATTTCTTCTCCATTTAGAAACATTTTGTTTTATTCATTCTAATTTTCGTATTTATAATTCTTTTCCTATGAAATTTACCACAAATATACATTTCCCGATTATACATATAGTATCAGTATTAAAAGTACTCTGCAAAATCATTATCAAATTATATTCTTACAAGAAGACAGTTATAGATATGCGACAATCATTTTGAACAGGAGTGTACATCTAAATAGAACATTAAGGAAGTCAAAATTATTCCTAAATAATCATCGTATATTGAAAGAAATGTATTAAGACAAAAAATGCAATGTTACAACCTCGACAAGAATTGCGATGATGTTATTATTTAATTCAGCAGTACGAGACTTAATGATATTAATGTGAATAGGTAACTGTAGTTTCTGGGCTGACTGGAGAAGCATTTTGCCTATAGGTTTGGAATTTGTCAACCTGAAGACCTGTCAGCCTCTTATTCTTCCACAACATGGCCTATTTTTTAAATGGTAGAATATCGGTGTAGTAGCTACGTATTGTAATATTTTATTTTCATTTTCTTTGATTCGATATTTATACACTTTTTAAAAATTTGGCCGAGGAAAATATCACACTATACAAAGAGAACTGTTAAAATATATAAAGATTAAGATGCTTTGGCTTAATAAAAGCTAAGTGAGCTGTTGCTTTCTAACAAATATGTCCCTGACATTAGTATTAAATTTCCTCTACTGTTAAACCAGCATTGATGCATCTCTTCGATGTTTGAAAGTTACAATTTCGCATATTTTTAAAATGTTATATAACTATCGTCTACAGCATTTTGCCAAACTTTTATTTCTTAATGGGGCCGCGGTGGCTCCTCCTCTTGTGCATGGGGTTCTGGGTTCGATCCCAGATCGCGCCAAGTGAACCTTGTGGTAGACAAACACCGTGTGCGTAGGTTTTCTCGAGGTTCTCCCACTTCATTTTTCCATTTCATTCATTTGTCATCATCACCGTCTCTTTTAGCTTAGCCGGCATAACCATGGGACATAAAACTAAAATTCGTTTGATTTTTTTCTATTTCTTAAACAAAACTCTTTATTTGACGTTTTATTTCTTTCGTTTGGTTATTAGCAGTCGATTTCCGTAGTTTGTTAATGTTGTTTATGATGTTTCATGCAACATTACTTCCTCTTCTAATGGACGATGACTTCTACTTAAAAATCGCGACTGGAGAACAGATGCCATTCATAAGCTTTATATACTGTTTGATAATTGCTAGGGAATAGATACATATTGACCTATAACTTTGGAAACATGAATCGGGTACATTAAATGATCGATATATCAGGTCATCTAAAAAGTATTGAGTCTTTGGAGGTCAAAATTAAAAATAGTTTTATTGCTATTTGAAAATAATGTTATGAAGCCACAGTTCGATAACTTCCTGCCATTTTTCCGTCGCTTTAGAACTTTTGTGGTTTCTAGTCTAAAATTCTGACACGTGGTTTTCATAGGCCTTTCTTAAAATTAACTTAATACCATTCAGGAAGTTACGTAGAACCAAAACAAATAAAAGTCTCACGGCGTCAAGTCCGAGCTGTATGGTGGATACATTAAAACCACCCAGCCAAATTCTCTCAATATATGACGGATCGCTAAAGATGTATCCGGTCTGACGTCAGCGTCGTATACGACACCCCTTCTGTTAACCGCTTCCGGCCATTTCTTTTGGCTTGTTAGATGCACTCGCACTAATTATGAACAGTATAGATCTGAGTCATCGTTCTGCTTGGTGACAGACGCTTGTGATGCACGATGCAATTCCAATCCCACTAAACGCACAGTATTACCTTCCTGGGCGTCAGTGTGGGCTTTGCCACTGACTGTGGAGCTGCTTGTTACTTTGACCTCAATCTTTCTCTCATATTATCCAGTTTTCATCATTTACAATCAATTGCTTCAGAAATGTCTCGAGTTCATTACGTTTTAAGAGAGAGTCGGAAGTAGAAATTCAATCGACTGAGATCATGTGGCACCCAAACATCGAGGTTCTCGTTTTCCGAATAGCTTAACGCTGTCTGATTGATTTCATTTGATTTGATAGTCAGTTTAGCGTCCCTTTCAGCAGCAAGGCTATATGAGACGTGAACGTACAGCTTCACGTGGGACTCGAACGACATGAGCTCCCTCTGGGAATCGAACCCGAGTCTCTTACGCCAAAGGCGCGTACGCTAACCGCTTAGCCACAAGGGAGCTCAACAATCGTGATGGATGCTTGTCCATTGGTGGTCATTGAATGGATGGATGGTCATTGGCGATCTTGTGTCTGCTCACATGCCGGTCTTCCTCGACTTTTGCCAGAATATCATCCCCGTTTTTTTCTGAGATTGGTCGACCACTCCGAGGAGCATCTTGAACATCGAATGAAGGCGAGTAAACCATCTTTCGTCTGTTGCTTAATGTATCTTGCTCATAAACAATACAAATTTCTTCACGGGCCTGTGCAGCATTTGCGCCTTTATCGAAATAAAATTATAAAATGTAGCACAGTTTTGCGGGAAGTTCACCTATCGTCACGGCGCAATACTTTACGTTTGATTATAACAGTTCTAACACTTTTTGCACGTGTACTAGGTTCAACTGTCAGTTGTCGCATGACGTTAAGCCTGCCTTGCTGAGACTCATATACTCTGAGAGTGGCCCGCGTGCCGTAGTCACTAACACTCTCGCCTTTGGTGCGAGTGGTCCCGGGTTCGATTCCCGGTGCGGACACTCGGTCGAAAAAGTGTAACAGTTTTTTCAGGCCAGCCATCTTGAGTGTGTTTTTTCCTGGGTTCCCCTCATTCACACCAGGCAAATGCCGAGATAGTACCTAACATAATGGATAGTGTACTTGCCGAGGGACATCATCCCTCATATATATACGTGATGGGCTAAATGGCCTCAAATGCTGACAGCCCAGAAATCTAATTCCTAATTCATATACCCTGAGATATGGGACACTAACGCTATCTCGTGCGTAAAAGGTTCAATACTTTTCACATTATCTAATATAAATACGTAGCGGTTTCAGTTCAATTTTAGTGTCAAAAGATAGCTTAGATTCCCCGCCATTCAAAGAAACTGATGTGATAAAAAAAAAAAAAGACAAAGAAACATGCAATGAGAACATAAAGTGCAAGTTACCATGATGGAGAGAATTCTGATCACATCAGTAAGGCGGTAGCACAGCATCTTGCATATTTGTTTCGCATGTCGATGAGAGTCTTCAACAGAATCTGAGGTATTTTGGCTCATTCTTCCTTAAGGGCAATTCTGTGAGGTTGAATGGTTCGGGATGGTGGATTCTCTCTATGCAGCTTGTCTTCCAAGAAGGATCCAGGTATGTGCAGTGAGATTAAGATCTGGAGAATATGCTGGCCAGTCCACACGATTGATGTTTTCATTCTCCAGTGCCCCTGTACTTGGTCAATTCGTGTGGGCACACGTAATCAGCTTCTGTGACAGTGACTGTGTGAACCAATCAACAGCTCTGCCAAGATCGTAATCACTTATAAAATCTTTCCCGCTTCCCTTCAATAGTACTTTGCACGACTGTGTTGTACTGACACCGTGGTACCACCTTTTTATGCCATGTCGCAAGTTTTTCTTCATGAAAACGTCCTCACAGATACCGCTTGTCTATGATGATGGGCGCAGAAGTTCACTAGTGACCTCTTCTAGGATATTTATAGCGATGCACAGACACGGAGCTATGTGAACAAGATAGTGTTCAATATGGGCTTGTTTCGTAGTAATTGTCAGGCAGTGTAATTAAAAGCAAGCTTTCCTCCAATAGTTTCCAGCTATAAGATAAATTTTACCGATGTGACTTCCGTCAAGAACTACCACTTAATTTCATTTTGATTTTATGTCTGAAATATACACTTTCTGAGCCATGTGCTGGAATGAGGAGAAAAACAGAGTTCTTTAATTTAAGCATTATTCACTAGGATTGTAATAGATGCTTCTGTAGTAAGTATAATTTATTTTGATGTATCGATACTTTCCAATTTATTCAATATTTGAAATACATCAGTGTTTTAAACTATGATCTTAATATTTTTTTCATTATAATAAGAGGTACGATATATGTCTACAGTGATGTCGAAGAAAATACAGGTACCCATCTACTAATCTAAAGAAAACTTTATACAGTAAAACCTGTCAACTTGGCCACCTGCTCATCTTGGCCTGGTTCGTCTTAAACCTGCATTTTCCCTTAAGACATTCGTTACTTATTACTCTGTAAGTTGGTCACCTGCCTATCTTGGAAGTTGGCCGCATTGAAGCAATATTTATCCTATGATGATAATGATAAATTTACTTGCGTATCTTGGCCACGCAAACTACCGTTTACTATTTTTCTTATAACTCTTTCGTATTCCCATATGAGAGGCAGATGTTGTGTATTCGTAACTGGAGGCAAAGAAGAATGGATTTCCACGATTTTTTGTTGGAGTTCAATGGCCAGAACACTACCCTAATAAAGGGGTGGTGAAAGAAGATGTGAGTAAGAAAAAGCACGTATGGCTGTATGTACACTCATGTCCAAAATTATTGTCGCATATCTATAAATATGTTGTTGTAGGAATATAATTTGATAACGAATTCGCCCAGTATTTCTTACAATGTTAGTATGTATACAATCGGCAAAGATATGTATGTGGCAAATTTCATGTCAAAAGAGCAGTAAATACGAACAGTAAAACGAACATAAAACTTTCTTGTTCACTTAGCAACATTTTGTTTTACTCATTCTAATTTTTGTATTTATAATTCATTTCCTATAAAATTTACCACAAATATACCTTTCTTGATTATATACATAGTATGAGTATTAATAGTACTCTGCAAAATCATTATCAAATTATATTCTTATAAGAAGACAGTTATAGACATGCGGCAATAATTTTGGACATGAGTGTACCTATTTGTTTACCCTGTCTGTTTTGGTAAAACCATTAGCTATATCGGCTCCTTTCATCAGTAGGGAGCTTTAGTAATTCCGGAAACTTTTCAAGGTTAAAGCTAACCATCTCAATTGTCAACTGTTACCACCAGATGGCTTCTTGCATAAACATCCACCTATGAGCTTCAGTTTACAGATGATATGTTTCGTCTGTACAACAGAATTGAAGCATATTGGATTTTTTTCAAAAATGAAAAGAAAGAAACAAAAATTGGGAACTATTTTGCAATAAGAAAAACTAATAACTGAAAAAAGTCATATAAATTGTTCAATTTATAATTTTGCTTTTTTTTTTTTTTTTTTTTTTTTCAATCTAAATAATTCAGTGTGCTACAATATAATTTCAATATACTATATACATATGTTTCTATTTTATGGTTGGTTGTGTTATTGTGTTTTCAATCCAAATAATTCAGTGTAGCAGACTAGCTTTCAGGAACAGAAAGGTATGATGCATATATCAAACATAGTGTCGTAATTTTTTCTAGTACTGTATGTCATTATGATTACTCTATATACATTATTTAAAAGTAGCTATCGTGCCATTGCTTATTAAAATTTTACAATGAAGTAATACTAGAAATCCTATTCTAAACCTATCACAGTTATTTTCTATAAATTAGCCACTTTTCAATGGAACCGATGGTAGCCAACATAAATAGCTTTCACTGTATCAAACTGGTTATTTTTCGCTATTGAAAAGTGAAAGAAAAAACTTTTTTTTTTTTCTCCTTCTTACTCAGAATTTTCTATAGGTGTAATGCGATTAGGACATGAATCGAAGCTGGTTTTGGCTTATATGTGTTTATCACTACCCACTCCTCTCTCCCACCTCTGCACAGTACAGTCAGAAACTGTCGTTCTAGAGGTCTGTGCTCAACACTTTAAACCATATTGCATATACTGTACTACAGCTTCAGTTATGCTTGCATAAGCCAGCGTTTAATGAATGAAGACCTATAACGTTGAATTAGGTAAATGAAAGATAAAGCTTGTCACGAAGGCCCAAGGTGAAGGCTCCACATTTCCTTGTTTTCCTCCTCGTCCATTTAGCAAGTAGAATTGACTTTTCCTTCCTTGAGATTCTATGTAGAAAAGATTAAGATTTGAGTCCAGTTTGGCCAGTCTTTGGTTATTTTTTTCTTTCTTTTAGACATAACAATTAAATAACGGTGAAACCTGTACTTACTTAATCAAACATTGGTTTTAGCATAAACATTTATTAGCATGTGAGTTCTTAAATAGTGTAGTTCTCCGTGCACTAAGTAAAGTGAATCCTATATACAATAGAAATAAAATAAACTACCGTATGATTCCATTAAAATGGGTTCCATTGCATGTTTTTATAGTTTATTATTATTATTATTATTATTATTATTAAGTATTTGCCTTTTGGCAGGTCCTGAGGCTAATGAGTTCTTTTTTCTTAATTTTCAGTTTGGGCCTGGAAATGTTTCTCGATTTTCAGCTTCCTCTTTTAACTCCCAATATTTTCTTCTATTTTTCAAATCATTGATCACCTGTGTTCTTCTTCCTATTCCTCGCTTTCCTTATATGGCGGTGTGAAGAAGACAATTTCTTCACAAGATGCGTCCAATCGAATTGGCCTTTCTAGAAAGGATGGTGGCTAGAAGGGCCCTCTTCTATCCGTTTTAAAACACTTTCGTTTGTTACTCTTTCCTTCCATTTTATCTTCTCCATCTACCTCCAACACCACATTTCGAAGCTTTCTAAATATTTCTTCTCTAACTTCCGTAATGTCCAGGTCTCTGAACCATACAGCCCAATGCTCCATATATAGCACTTGACCAACTTCTTCTTAAGTCCAATATTGAGCCTGCTAGTTAAGAGTAACATTTACTTGTTGAATACTTCTTTGGCTATGGCAGTTCTTGACCTGATCTCTTTGGTGCAGTAAGCGTCCTTCGCCAAAATACTTCCAGCATATTTGAAATGATCGACCTCTTCAAGTTCTCTTTGTTCGGCTCTGACCCATAAGGGCACATTTCCACGGAATATTCTTATGACTTTCGATTTTTCGATCTTGATTTCCATTTCATATAGTATCCCAGTGTCAACTATTTTGTCAGTCATCTGTAGTCTTTCTTCGGTTGTAACTATGATGAGCGTATCATCTACATATCTGATCTTGTTAATGATCTGCCCACCAATTTTGAAATCTCCAATTCCCATTAATGCTTCCTTCATTAAACATTCACTGTAAACAATGGGCGACATACTACATCCTTGTCTGACTCCTCTTCCAATTTACACATTATTGGTTTCTCCTTCATTCAAGCGCAATTTCACTCGTCCTATGTACAGGTTGCGACTGAGTCGTCGGTTTCTCCAGTTGACCCCCCTTCCCTCGCCGATAAAAAGTTGTGATTAGACTTTTTTTTAGGTGAGTTAGTTTCTCACGTGTCTGTAAAATAGTTTATGCTATCAGTTGAACAAGTGAAAATTAGTGATAGTAATTATTGTCGTTGTAAAATTGTATATTTTTTCTTTCTTTGGATAGCTGACGACCGTTTACAAGACGTGATTAGGAACATGCGAAAGATTCTAAACGAAGCATACAATGAGGAAGATGATATCCGGCTAAGGAACAACCAAAAGATAATTTCGAAGAACGAAGTTCCTGTCATTGAAAACCATTGTTTATGCAAATCAAAAAAGGTTAAGAGCCGTGGCGTACAGTCGGATGGATCTCATTTGGACGAGGAAGTTAAGCGTCTGGAAGAAACTTGTAAAGTTCTAGAGAAGACCTGTGACGACTTACGAAAGGAAAACTGTGATTTGAAAGCGTAAGTGTACATTCAAATTATTGAGACTACAACGTCGGAGATAGTCATAAGTCAAATAGAAAATTAAAATTACGGGAGAGCATTTTATATCTGACTGTCCTTTTAAATAAACATAGTGTTACATAAAATACTTTCTAATTATTTAGTTCATTCTCGTCGAATATTTCCAGTTTAGATCTATGTTGAAAATTGTGTGGTTATCTCTTGTTGAACACCACATGTACCTAGGTACACTCATGTCCAAAATCATTGTCGCATATCTATAACTGTCTTCTTGTAAGAATATAATTTGAAAATGATTTTGCAGGGTACTTTTAATACTGATACTATGTGCATAATTGGGAAATGTATATTTGTGGTAAATTTCGTAGGAAGAGAATTATAAATACGAAAATTAGAATGAGTAAAACAAAATGTTGCTAAATGGACAAGAAAGTTTTATTTTCGTTTTATTGTTCTTATTTACTGCTCTTTTGACATGAAATTTGCTACATACATGTCTTTGCCGATTATACACATATTAACATTATAAGAAATACCGGGGAATTCGTTATCAAATTATATTCTTACAACAACATATTTATAGACATGCGACAATAATTTTGGACATGAGTGTACATCCAAACATAATTAAGTTTTTAATCATTTATGCTTTTGTTATCTTACTAGAACCTGTCTATTCCACCTGTGCCCTCGGAAACTATGCGAACTATACTTCGGCCCCACCCCCGCAGCCCTCTAGCTGATGAAACCCTCCCTTTGCTTAGGGAAAAGAAGTGAATGACCTCAGCTCTGTTGCCAATTTGTCATTCAGTCGTTTGGCCTTGACGAGTGAAGATCGTAGGCTACTTAGAGTGGCTGACAAGACAGAGCACAGCGAAGTCCGTGAAATAATTCATTGTGGCAACGCTTTCGCATCTAACAAATGAAAGATCTCGGCAGCAGTAACTTGTCCCTCATCTTTTGAGGGAGGTACGGGAAATCACATATCGACAGTAGCGCCAGGAGGGGTACAGTTGAGATAGAAAGGCTCTATGTACAATTTTATGGTAAAGTTAATACCTCCGTTATCGACATGTCTCCTGCTTTTATCCCTTTATTTCTAAAATTTTCCAAAAGGTATCGGGCCTTACATGAGAGCAATAGAGCTCTTAATATTTGCAGTTTAACCATTTGAAGATGAAGTGTCCCAATGGGGATTCTATCACGTAAGATCGACAAGACGGAGTATCCCAATCGTGATAACAATGAAGGATGATGTGTTTCAATCGGGATTCTTCCACCTAAGATCGATGGGACGGAGTATCTCACTCGTGATACCTTGCCACTGACATACAAAAATCTTGCTGATGGCAACTTTATCAGTATAACATCTATGTACTCTATTTATTTTATTTAAAACTCGAAAACTGTCGCCTGTTCTTCGTAAAGTGATACAAATAGCGCAAACCTACGCCTATCAAGATGTGATCAACAATCATTTGAAAGTATCTTTTTAATTTTCCACTACATAATGACGTTTATGTATTTATTTCGAGGGCTGTCCTCTTTATGGTGTGATCCTATGGTCACACTGCTGATATATATTGTTGCGAACATCCTATATACATCTTCTGTGCGTCGTCAAGTTTAATGGAGGAAGAGGGGGAGGGAAGGAGAAACTGAAATTCTGATATAAAATGTGAAAACTCTGTTCTCTTCCTTCATCATATGTGCCTAAGGCTTCTATAATCCTGTTTGGAACAAGACTATGAAACGCACAACTCTTCAAATACATTGTTTTCTGTTTCCTGAAAATACATATATGGAATGTTTACATTTGATAGACTGATGTAGCCCGTAAAGTTCTGTTTAGTGAAAGAAATAGCCCCGTTGAGTGAACGAAGGCAATATTTCTCTTAATCGTTTTGAGAATATTATCAAAGGTAAAAGAACAAGATCATTGGGTTAAAAAAGCTAAGCGAAGATTCTATGAAAAGTTAGTAAAAAGATGATAGTTGTACAGTAATTCCAATACATTGATAAGAAAATGTATTGTGGCAAAATAATTTCACGTTATGCTTTTTGTATGGAACATGCTTGAAGATGCAGATAGTTATCAAAATAATATAAACACCTTTCACAAAATACAGCGTTCTTAATTAGAAACGTATTTACCAGTGGCTTATATTTTTCGCGAAATTGTGTTTTCATAGGAGTAGTGTGTCATTATTCATGCAATTGCACCGGTAATGATGGAGACGACAATACCGACCAGAGAGTTGAATAATAGGGTTAAACGGGGAAATTGAGCGGGCCAGTGAAAATGTTGGAAGTTCCTCAAACCACGCCTGCTGAGTACATTGACGCATTGTTAAATTGGAGGATTTTGTCGTTCTTTGAGATCACCTGAAATACCAGTGAAAATGGTCACTGGTAGTAATTGGTCCTTTGAGAGTATAACAGGACCGTTGGCATGATTCAGACGACGCCCTTGGGTTGACCTTACGCCTTTCTACGATAACATCAACCTTTACATGCTTTCATGAGTTTCACACGTTGAAACCCCATGCAGTAGGTAGAGACCAAATGATAGAATAGATAATCAGCATATGCCTAATACGCGGAGAAAGCTGGTGGCATTGACCCACCTTGAGTCACTACTCCCCTCCCTCGTTATTTCTAGATCAGGTGCTAATACCCATATTACAAGTAGGGTAACAGGATACACCGTAGTCTATCTCCCAGTTGTATCTACTGGTGAAAGGAACTCTCCCAGTAAGTATTCTATTAGCATCTTTAATGTCGGCACCGGAGCTTTAAGGCAAGTTATGTCCTTTTTGCTGCCGAGACACTGCAAAGCACCGAATCCTAGTATATGGTCACAACCCAACAGACTCAAATCCATTTCTGGTAATCTCTGAAATGCAAGAGGGCAAATATCAGCCTTGGCTATCTCAGTCTTACTTATTGAGGAAGTAGCACGTGCTACCGGACGAATAATAGGTGGTGATCACCTATTTGAGAGCTTCTTTTTCCCCAGTAGAGTAAGATATTCTTCCTGTACGTTCAGCTTCAGCTTAGTCTAGTGAATAGAGTAACATTACAAAGCTGCTAGCCGTTTGCAGCTAGGTAGTCCAAAACTCACTTCTCTTTGTCCATCATAAATAAACCGAGCCTTTTGTTAGAAGGAAATAGAGAGTAAGTATTACTCTCTTCTGATCATCGGTGATCCGTGTGTTCTGTTCTGTCGGTATCATCGGCGCTACTGCGTTGGTGGCAGTGATCACAGGATTCTAAATGGAATCTCAATCGCGAATGTTGATGTTATGCACCTTTTACCGGACTATGATTTAGGAAAATGTCGTTTCAGGTGCGGTCAAATTCTGCAGTCTGTTCTACCGAAAGGCTTACATCTCCGGAACGGAATCTGGAAGCAATGCCTGGCATGTGCGGCGTCTTGGTGCGGCAGCTACTAGGTCTACTTTAAAGTCATACAACAAACACGCGAACAAGCTCCTTCGATACCTCCATTTCTCTTCGACACTGGACGAGCTATGACTTCTGTATGTGCGCAAAGTGCATGTACTACTGAAAAGCGATGGTCAGACTAACTCGCAATCGCTCGGCAGGCACGGGCGTCATTTCGTTTCCTCTGCGTGAGAGCATAATTAATGGACATCAAAAACGGCAAGAAATTGTTGAATACTTTAGGACTCTCACAAGGGAACGATGGGATATTGTATACATTTTCTTACATTTGTACACGACAACAAAGTTAACATGATTAATAAAACAAAAACTATCAAAGTACCAAATATATATTAATAAAACTTATGTAACAGTTTCGACACTGTAACGCTGCCTTCATCAAACACGTTGTGAAAGATTAATTCAACAATAACAACGTAAATATAAAGCATCACGCCTACTCTTTCCAGAGCCAGGGCCGCGGTGGCTCAGTGGTAGAGCGTTCACCTCTAGTGCATGGGGTCCTTGGTTCGATCCCAGCTCGCGCCAACTGAACTTTGTGACGGACAAACACCTTGTACGTAAGTTTTCTCGGGGTTCTCCCGTTTCCTCCCACTTTCTTAGTCCACCATTTCATTCATTTCTCATCATCATCGTCTCCTTTAGCCTAGACGGCATAACCCTGGGACATAAAACTTAAAAGATTACATTTCATTTTTTATTCCAGAGCCAATCAATTTTCCCTTCGCTTTCTACATCTATTATCTGTACAAAACGTAAAATTTTAATTAGATATTTGTTACACACTTTTCCTAATTATTTTCACATCTACTCATATAAATACTATCAGGTAGTATAAAAAAATACTAAGGGTTGGCACACGAAATGGTGTTAGTGTTCCAAATCTCAGGGTATATTGGTCGCAGCGGTTTAGGCTTGATGCCGCTTCACAGCTGATAGTTGAAATTAATAGAGATGTGTAAGAAGTGTTACAGTTCTTGTAATGAGACGTAAGATATTGTACCGTGAAGAGTGAAATTTCCTCAAAACTGTGCTACATTTTAGAATTTCATTTCGATGAAGGCGTAAATGTTGTGCGGACTTGTGGAGAAATTTGTGTCGTTTATGGGCAAAATACGTACGTACCAAAAGATGGTTCAGTCACTTTGGTTGTGCCAGATGCTCCTCTGAATGCATGACCAATAAGAATAAAAGTTAATGATATTCTGGTAAAAGACGAGCTAGACCGGTATGTAAGGAATCATGACATTACCCATTATCAAACAATGTTAAAAAGCTGAACATCTGAGTGGCACATGATCTGACTCAAAAACATTTACTCGATCGAATTTCTATCCGCAAATCTCTATTGAAATGTAATGAACGCGAGTCATTTCTGAAGCGGCTGATAATGAAGGATGAAAAATGGATAACGTATAACGACATGCGCAAGAAACAATATGGTCGAAGCGGGGAGAAGCTCTATAGTTTGTAAGAAAGCCGAGAGTGACACCCAGAAAGGTTATGTTGTGCGTTTGGTGAGATTGGAAGGCCATCGTGGATCACAAGCGTCTGTCACCGAGCAGAACGATAGACTAAGACCTGTTCTCTCGGCAATTAGTACGAGTGCTCCTAGCAGTTCAACGTAAACGACCGGAACTGATCAATAGAAAAGGTGTCCGTAACGCCATCTTTAACGACTTCTCAGAAATTGAGAGAACTTGGCTGGAAGGTTTTAATCCATCTACCTTATAGCCCGAAACTAGGATAGTTTGTTTTGGTCTCTGCAGAGCTCCCTGAATGTCTTTAACAGGGTTCCTACTGATCAGGGAAAAAGACTGGAAATCAGGGAAAGTGAGGGAAATTTTATAAAATATATTTTTTCTAACATTAATTGTACACCAATTTCAGCTTAACCGACTACAAATAATCACAGTATGGGACGTTGCTCAGATTTTTATGGGAGGTAAGTGGAATGTTTGTAGGAGCAGTTGATTACTATTTGTTTCTATAGAATAAATGCTCTCATATATAAATATCCACCGTTATTTATTCATTATTTATATATCAACGTCATCCGATATAGTCAGAGAATTTCCTGCCAAAGGTTAGGGAGAAGTCAGGGAAATAGATTTCTCCAGATCAGTAGGAACCCTGTTTAAACTAGTTTCAAAAAAGTACTGTGAAAACCGTGTGTTACGAGATACTACAGAAATTCTATAGCGACGTGATTACATTGTTGACGGAAAATTAGCAGTAAGTCATCGAACAAAATATTGCATGTGTTGCTTCATGATGCTGTTTTCAATCACAGTAAATGTATTCTCAATTTTGACGTGCAAAGGCTGTTTTTTACACATCTGATATTTAGTTCTTTTCTTTTAACTCTTTCTGTTTGGCTTCGTCCAGCACTGCATTCTTTAGATCATAAACCCGCTCGTCCAATTCATCAGTAACTCCTTCCCATGTTTCTTAATCCACTGAGTTTGTTTCCACTTATGTATCACACTTATTTTTTCTCCCTAACCAGCTCTTCTTTCCTAATCTATTTCATGTCCTGTTTCTTTGGCGTATTTGTATAGAGTATTTTCTTCTCTTCTTAATCTTACGTCGTCTTTGTGTTGTTTTATTCTTTGTTCCAATCTCTTTACTGTTTCTCCTATGTATTTATTTCATAATTCATTCTATATACTACTCCTTTTTTCCTGCATTTATCTCTTTCCCCTTTTCTCGAAGTAAGTGTAAGGGTCGTTCCATATTGATTTACACTTTATGTTTTTTACACTTACAATAACCCTTATGCTTCCGCAGATACATCCACTTTCTCAACATAGTCTCCATTAAGAACTACACACTTGCACCACCGATGTGGCAACTTCTCGATGCCCTCTGCGAACTACGTTTTCGGAGTCTATCGCATCCACGTAAGGACAGCGTCTTGCACGTCATGGAAGTCGGCGAAATGATGCCCACGCAGCGGTTTCTTTAATGCCCCGAATAGGTGGTTATCATAAGGGGCCAAGTCAGGAGAATAAGGTGGATGTGAGAGCACCTTGAACCCCAGCTCATTAATGACAGTCGTGGTTGCCGACTTGTGTGGGGACGAGCGTTGTCGTGTTCCAGGAGCATACCTTTTACTCATTTTCCAGGTCGTTTCCTCTGAATTGCTCAGCGCAGACTCCAAAGCGTTGTCACGTATGACCCGCTGTTAATGATGGTCCCGGGTTCCAGCCCGTCAATGAGGATGATTCCATCCTTGTTCCAGAAGACTGTGGCCATGCGTTTGCCTACGGAAGGCTGTGTACGGAACTTCTTTGGCGTGGTGCTGCCTTTATGCTTCCACTGCATTGATTGGGCTTTGGTCTCGCGCTCATGGTAGTGCAGACAAGTCTCGTCGCCAGTAACAAGTTCGGACAATGAAGTCTTCTGGATCCTGCTGTAGCGTTGCAGATCACTGCTCATTTCCTTACGCTGTTGTCTTTGTGTTGCATTCAGGAATTTGGGAACCCACCTGGCAGACACCTTATCCATCTTAATGTGTTCGTGCACTATGCAGGGCAGAGTGATTCTGGGAAGTCCTGTGGCCGCCTCCAGTTCCGTGAACAAGATGCACCTGTTGTCCTGAATAAGTCACTCCACTCTTGAAACGTTCACTGGTGTTACAGTCACTTTATTCCAGAACTGGTTCCCTTCTCTATTGATGTGCGGCCACTTTTCCAGCCGTCCACCCAGTTGTATGCGATTTTGCGTGACGGTGCGCACTCTCCACACTGCCACCAATCGCCTGTGAATTTCCGCAGTCTGTACATCCTCTTTCCATAGAAACCATATTGTCAAGCGCTGTCCTTGCCGATCACCTTCCATGTTGTCTGGTCACGTACTTACAGTTGTTGGTGAAATGTGCCGTAGTTTTCTGGGATTATACTTCTCTGTATTGTTCTCCCATCTGAAGGCAGACCTAAGTACTACTTCCTTCAATGATGAGCTCAATGCTGGAACCTGAAAGAAGAAAAAAAATAAAGTGTAAATCAATATGGAACGCCCCTCGTAAAATCCTCTTTCCCTCCTTTTCTATGTATTCTGATTTTTCCTTTCCTCAGCAATATCTTAAAGACTGTGCTATCACCTAAGCGCTCAATTCCGAACCACCACAACCTTCTGTTCATCTTTTGCCTTGTTTCCTTCCTGTCTCTTCTCTCTTTCATCAGATCTGTTGCGTATCCGTCTATTATTAGTATTCGATGAAGTATTTCCATATGCTGTTTCCTTCTTCCATTTTTACATTTATGAGTTCTATTCTCATTATGAGTTCTATTATTAGTATTCGATGAAGTATTTCCATATGCTGTTTCCTTCTTCCATCCTTACATTTATGAGTTCTATTCTCATTATGAGTTCTATTATTAGTATTCGGTGAAGTATTTCCATATGCTGTTTCCTTCTTCCATCCTTACATTTATGAGTTCTATTCTCATTATGAGTTCTATTATTAGTATTCGGTGAAGTATTTCCATATGCTGTTTCCTTCTTCCATCCTTACATTTATGAGTTCTATTCTCATTATGAGTTCTATTATTAGATTCGGTGAAGTATTTCCATATGCTGTTTCCTTCTTCCATCCTTACATTTATGAGTTCTATTCTCTGCATGTTCGTTATAAAGTTCTTTATGGTCCCTACATCCACGTCACTCTTCTTATGAGTGTATAACCCCGCAGAACATTCTATGCTGGCATTGGTTGAGCGTACCCAGTGGTATATTGATACGGAAGGAATGTATTTTGAATAAAATGAACTGCAGTTGGTAAAATACCTAATTAGTTTTGTTTAATTTAAAAAGTTCCGTTATTTTTTCGACATACTGTGTAATTGAGAAAAGTATGCAATAAGCACGTAATTAAAATTTTTTGTTTTGTATAGATAGATGCAAAAATGTAGAGGGAAAACTTGATGGGCTTTTGAAAGAGTAAGCGTGACCTCCTTTCACTTTCTGTTTATATTTAGGTTGTTATTCTTAGATTGATCAACGTCTCTGATGAAGGCGATATTACGGTGCCGAAACGGTTATAAAGTTCTATTAATATATATTTAGTGCTTTGCTCAGTATTTTTATTAATACGTGTTAAATATTTCCAAAACTATAATGAACAATATATAAGAAGAAAGTAAGTGTTAGTTTACAAGGTGCATTCCACTTTTTTTTCTCTCTCTCAAGACTGGAAACAGATAGAAACGTACTGTTTGTTTTAAAATATATTCAAGCACTCGTTGTCTGCGTGACAGAAATGGCAACACCGTACGACACACACAACTCTAGCGGCAGCGGTGACAGTGATGACTGTTTTTGGTACTTACGATACTCGCCTTTTTCTCCATTATGTAGTGCGACACTGCTTGAAATTCATCACCAATTGAGTGAGACATGTGATGATGGTGTCGTGGATATGTCTAATGGACGACATGATCGAATAAGTAGAGAAAGTTGTTTTGGAGGATCGCCAAATGAGTGTGGAACACATCGCCCCCCGAAGTTGGTATTTCAGTGATTGTCTTAGTTTATTGTCACACGACGTTCTGCCTACTTTGAACTGTCGTACACTCACGAACACACATTAGACACATCCATGACACCATTATCACATGTCTCACTTCTATTATACGCTCTCGCCATCGAAACTAAATCGAAGGTTGAATGACAAGCAGCATATAATGGCATTTTAAGTAATTATTATTTTTGATTAAATATTGAACACTACAACCAAATACAAGCAACATTAACAACCAATTCGAATTGAATGTAATAAATAATTACTCTATAAGCTAAATGCATCTATCCTTTTACTTCAGAATCAATGCAGTTTTGACGTTTTCTGTATAAAATACAATTTCTAAAAACAGATGTCAGAAAATCTACTCTATATACAGGGTGGCACAGTTAAAAGTAGCACGCATCCCCTTTGAATGCGAATGCAATATTTCGACTTCTGAAATTGAGTAAAAAGCTACAACAATGGACAGTTAATGCAATTATTGATTGTTATTTCTTCAACAATCGACATACAAGCATTATCGATTGTTAGCATTCTTGAATAACATCAAGGATGGTTTGTTAGACACTTTCTATTACATCATGAGTGATGAAGCATGGTTTCATCTTTTCGGTCATGTGAATTCACAGAACAGGACGTATTGGGCATCGGAAGACTCTAACATTGTTTGTCAGGAACCACTCCATGATGAAAAAAAAAAAAAAAAAAAAAAAATCGGTTTTTGATGCGATGTAAGAAAAACGCGCATCATTCGACTTTTTTTGACTATTCTCAACACGCTTGCATGTAAGAAAATTTTTGATGCATTTTGTGCTCAACTCACTGAATATGAAAGACAATACTGTTGGGGCAACATGCCACACTTCTAAGGTATAGAACTGGCAGAATCTTAAAAACCTTAGTGGGTGGTAATCGGAACTGTCCGAACAATCATATCCTCTTACTAGTGACATTGTAACGTAACTTATGTTCAACGACGTTGCCATAGCTTTGGTCCCCATTACACTGTGATTAATGGCTTACACATGTGGGTTCTTTCTTTCTATATAGAGAAAGGGGAAGTAAACAAACACTGACCAACTTGCCTGCATATATAGATCATTCCTTCTCAATGGAAAAAGAAATATTCTGTTGAAAGCAGGTTCAAAGTGTCAAATAACAAAGCAACATCAAGCACTCGGGGTTTCCAGACTACTTTTTTCTTCGCCAAAACATTTGAGACATTTCATTCCTTATTCATGTGACGGAGAAGATCAGCTTTTGCTCACCCCCTATTTTCGCCGAGAGCTGCCGTTCAGTTCGAATTTTGTTCCTCTCCAAAGGAAGAAGGAAGATTTTCTCAGTCAAGGTGTCAAATAACAAAACAACACAAACCATTCGGAGTTTCCACGCTACTTTTTTTTTTTTTTTTTTTTCTTTCTTGTCAGCTTGTCTTCGAGAATTGTCACCTAGCTAGAATTTCTTGGCAACACCGGATTTCGGAGATAATATCTGTTTCACTACCATGTAGTAGGAGGAGAAGGCTAATAGGTCAGTTTTCCATACCTCCCTCCAAGGTTTTTAAGACGTTTCAAAAGGTCTATCCCTGGAACGAATCCATGATGTCTTTGAGGAACGAACTGTCAGCAAAGGTTTGTGCCCACCACGTTCGCTGGATCTAACAACATGTGATTTATTCCTGTGGGGACATCTGAAGAGTAAGGTCTTTGAAATTAATCCAAACACAATACAGAAACTGAAAGACAACGTTAGCCATGGAGTTGTCGCCATCGATATCCGAATTTTACGCCGGATGTATCTGAAAATGCTTACACGTGCAAAGGTGTGTATTGATATCGCAGAGGGTCACTTTCAACATCTATAAATTATTTTTCTCTATTTTTCATTGTAAGTAAATGGTAAGTCTATTTCAGCTCTTCGTTTCTGTAATTTCATTGCATTTCCTTTATTTTTACACGGGCTACTTTTATCTGCGCTACCCTGTACAATAGCCGTATCCATGAGTGGTTTGATAATACGTCTAATTTCATTATTAACATCTTAGTAAAGATTTGAGAAGTTAAGATAAATGGTAAAGAAATTTAACATTTTCAGTGCTATTTAATTAACTGTTAGAAAAATAAATAAAAGAACCGATTTTGATTATATATAACTTCAAATAATTTCTGGAGTTGAGTTGAGTTTGAGTTTATCGTCCCGCTCAGCAGCGAGGCTATATGAGACGTGGACCTACTGATTAACGTGGAATCCGAACCACATGAGCTCCCGCCGGGAATCGAACCCGGGTCCCCCGCGCCAAAGGCGCGTACGCTAACCGCTTAGCCACGAAGGTCAAATAATTTCTCTTGTCACAAGTAATCAATTTACTGTACAAAACTTTGGTAGCACATTTTAAATAATTAGGTTTACTACACTTGATCAACAAGGGTTCGACCAGTTTCAATTTTCCCTTAAATCTGACGCAATTTGTGCGAACAGAATTCCATACAAAAGCTTTTACATTCGGCCGCAAGATGTCACTGCTATGAACTTGTCAGTGTTATCAACTCATGTACCTATAAGCTTTTTAGTATCTGACTTTTTTCATAAAAAAATTAATATAAAACACACCACGCAAATGGAAAAAACGAATGATTGTACGCTGTTCTTGTAATGAAAAATTCGCCGTTTTACGAGTATCGTAAGCATCAAAAACAGTCATCGCTTTTACCGCTGGTGTTGACATCTCTGCCATGCATTCACAGTGAGTGCTCGCGTATTTTGTCCTGAAAAAAAAAAAAAATGAAAGTGTTATGACTTGAATGTATCTCGTAGTATCTTTTAGTGTACTGCTTAAATAATTGAAATTAAACGTTCGAGAACAGAATTTTGTTGTTGAAGTTAGAAACTTTGTGCTGTTTGCCATATATTTAATTCTGAACTTAGTTTTGAATCTTTTTGCAGGGAACTTTGTAAACGCAACCAAGACATAGAAAGTTACAATAAGAAAAAAGAAGAACTTATCAATACAATAAAAAAATTAAAGGTTGAGTTGGAAAACAGCACTGAAAAAGTGAATGAGTATTCTGCATACGCAGACAAGGTTTTCGAATTGGCTCAGCGTTTGGAAGAAGAAAACGGAGTGATTGCATCTCTAAAACAAGTCAACAAAGGCCTTCACAGTCATTTACAAAAATATTTAGCGGAAGTAAATGAATTGAAAACCGAAGTGGAATTGCAAAGGCTGGAGAAAAAGAAATTTGAAATTCTAATGCGTGAAAAGGATAAGGAGATCGAATTGCTTCAGAAGGACCTCAGGTAAGTTTTCACTTCTATAACATTTGTTTGTTTACTTATTTTCAGAGAATTTCGTAAGCCTTAGTATAAGGAAATACACGGTTTTGGATAAATTCACGCACGTGTTTGTAGCAAAATTCGTACAATATGATATATATTTCACTTCGTTGATGTAAATACCAGCCGAACACCACTCTCATCAGGGGAATGAAAAAGTGGGAGGAAACGGGAGAACCCACGCTCACGATGTTTGTCCACCACAAAGTTTACTTGCGCGAGCTGGTACTTTTTTTATTATAATATTACACATTTGATCAAACAATATGTATTTCTTAAGCTCAAGGGAATGGCGCCCAAATGACGCCAACTGGAACATTTGCTTGCAATTACTGACAAAAAATAAATAACACTCATTTCTGTCACTAGTTTTTAGTGCTCCGCGCCCGCATTACAGACTTCGGGAAGCACAAAACTACTGCCATGATTAACAATTTCCATAGAATTCACAAGGAGCATCTTCCTAGGTTGATATTATATGCAGCCTTTGAAGAAGGAAAAGAATGCAAATAAGGGTGTTTATGAAGCTGTGGGAACATTTTGTGACGTTTTGTTTTATTCAGGCTCTAGAAATGCATTTCAGAAGAAACAAATGAAAGAGACGGTTTTAGACCGATAAACCTTGTAAACTGGTTCTGTTTTTTCCGTCTGCATGGAAAGAGCATATTACGTCACACAGCGCTTTAGATAAAGAGAGTTGGAGGAGGGGGGTGAGTTGGGTTGAATACCGGAAGTAACTAGTCGATGAGAAGTGTATTTCGGAATGCATAAGGACACGGCGCAAGAGTTTGTTCCTAAGTTGGACTTTTTGTAACATTTTCTATGCTTCGAACTGTACATTGTAGCTGGTCCCCTCTCACAAACGACGGACCCCTCTAGATAAACCTGCTGGCTACATCCCTCAGTCTCATTATTAGTAACCGGCGTAAGCATGTATGAGTCTATATAGTACTTTCTTTCTCGATAACTACTGGTCGAACCTGAACGAAATTTGGTGGGCAAGTAGCCCATTGTCTAAGGCAGTGGTTCTCAACCTAATTCCTATCACGACCCCCATTTTACCACATCCCCTTGACAGAGACCTCTTTATAATTTCTGGTTTGTAGTAAGCTTGCATGTGAGCTTTAATATACCTATTGCGGAGATCTCACGATATCCATCTATTTCTGTAATAATAGAATCCATTTTTTTCAATATAGTGGATACAGTAACTTCTCTAAAAGCCAATGGATTAAAACTAAATTTGGTCAGTTCATTCATATTACAATATCGAATCCGATATGTCATACTGTTTCAAATTTTAAAACTTCATAACTCCCTTAATTTTGGGTCATGTGGTAAAAAATAAAGTGATTTCTAACTTCGGTTAAAAAACTTGGACAGATATTAAAAAAGTTACTGAGTATTTTAAATGATTTGATAATATGAACCGGACATTTCCGCACTAGTGAAAACACACCATGCATGGTATCTCATTAGCTTTCAATTTTAATTATATTTCAATATGCAGGTTTTGTTGCATTTGTATTTTTCTGGTATTTCAATATGCAGTTCTCATTAGTTTCATATCGTACCTCTTTCATTTAAATTGATTTTGAAACAACTCTGCACCTGTTGAAAATGTTTAATAGATATGTTTGTAGTTGTTCTTAACAGTATGTATACAAATAATAAAATATGTCTATCAGAACAAAATTCAAGATAGTGTTTAAAAATATTTTCGGTATTAGATTCTAATGATGATGAATATATTTATATCTTATACTTATCTTCGCGATCCCCCAGGTTGGAAAACCCTAGTCTAAGGAATAAAGATCGTTGTACTTGATACCCGAGCTCGGCTTGTATGTGGTACTTTATTTCATGGTAACTACTGGCCAGGTCAGAATCAAATTAACTGTTAAGATTTTATCCTCTAAGGAATAAAGATTGCTATATTTGGTAGTCTAATTCGGTCAGGGAAAGATTAGGCTTAGCAACATTGGTTGTGCTCCACAGGTTTTGCACAGCGGGAGCTTCTGAGTTTGGTTCAACGACTGTGTTACGCTCAGGGTGGATTTAAAAATCGTTGATTAAATCAAATTCCGAAAAAAATTAATTTGGAAATGAAAATAAGTGAAATCCCGTTTCTGTTCTGTTATTTCGATTATGGAAGATAATAATCATAATACAATGAGAGTCAAATGTATGTACAGCACAGTATGAAAACGAGTGTTCCATGCAGAGGATGATTAGGGAAAATCCCGGTTTGAACGGGTAACGTGACAATCCTGTTTTTTTTTTTGATTTCGTAAGATAGAGTTTGTAATTCGTTAACTATTCCCATGATTTCGCCACATCGACATTTAGGACAGAAACTGTTTTCTGTGCATCTGTTTGTTTGTTCCCAGATAATACGGGCGTATTTAGGGGAGTCCGATCCCCTATCCGAAAGTTAATAATTTTGTACATTTTATAACTAGGCGAACTTTACGTATTTTATATGTATTTCATGCCATAAGGTAGTTATAAACCACCGATTTTTAAAAAAATGTATTCCTGCCAAATATCAGTAACTTTCGTGAAAAAAAATGCCATGTTGATAAACGTTGCTGTACTTTTTCCTTAATGCTTAAGAAACATTGTTTGGGATTGAAGTAGGTTAACGACTGATGATTAATTAAAAATTCGATCCCAATACTTTCACTTAAATGGCATAGTTAACATTTAATACTAATTCCTAATTTTTTTCTTTCTTTTGTTCGCGACTTGTATTACACGAGAAGAAAGATGTGGTTTAAATAAAAAAAATCAACAAAAATGTTTTTTTCCCACCCTGGTTACGCTTGTTACCATAAGTATTCTGCCATCACTCGTAGGTCACTTGTCTCAAAATGGGAAGCTCCCATGTTATCAGCAGTCCTACTTCTCTTGATTCCTTTTAGTTTAGTCATATCTTGCTTGTTCTCTTTCACCAAACTTTCTATCATATCTCTTAGGATACATTTTCCCCTTAAATAATGTTCAAGCCATTCCTTTACCCCTTCTCAGTAACTGTAAAAAATGCCTTTTCTCTCCAACTCTTGCTAATACCTCATTGATTTCATGTTCAACCTTAACTAAATTTCTTCAATCTCCTTTATACCTACATTTACCCAAAAGAATCCAGACTTTTATTATAATATATATATATATATATATATATATATATATATATATATATATATATATATTTAATTTTTACAAAATACTTTTAGTCTCCTTCAAAGTAATCTCCATTAGATGCGATGCAATTCTCCAATCTTCTTTCTCACTGTTTGAAGTATCTCTGGACCTTGTAGCGGCAGTCTTGAAACCAAGTAATCCACTACCTATGAAAGGGTCAGTTATCCTTCCCTTAATGCGGAACAGTTTGGGCATGTAATGTTTTTTATTTAAATTATAAATCTCCTTCAACATGAACAATTTATTATATAAATAATTTAACATGAATATAAATTTAACAGTAACAAAATAAACGTGCTGACACTAACATTATTCAAACCAAACCCTTTCCCACTTTTGATTGGCAGTTCGGAAATTATTCAACATTAGCATTCTACTTTTCAATATTCTAAATGGAATTTACAGATTATTGTTTTTAAAATATTTCTCATACCAAGTTTACTCTTAAATTGAATTTAATATCCCAAATATTTAACAACATATAATTAATCTAGCGACCAAAGACATACCACTCACCAAAAACTTGCAGTAGTTGGGCCAAAAAGAGAGAAAAATAATAGATTAAAATTTCGTACTTACAAATTCTCGCCGAGTAATATATCTAGCTCGCTTTTACGAAAGCTTTACACTGTATTCTGTCTGCCTTACGTCTAGGAGCACTTTAAGCCAAAAACCAAACCAAAATCACATTATACTAGTTTTCAATTTGACGAACATAATTTACAAGCTCCTATTCCGGCTTACCTCACGTTTCATTCTAATGGAAACGTAGTAGTTACGGGTAGATTACAAAAGATAGGTGGCGTTTCATTCACTTCGAACAAACAAATATCAGAACCCTGACATTGATCTACAGAGTCAATGTTTCCATATACAAATTAATTTATTTAACTAATCAGCTGATCGAGAATGTCCAAAATTCTTCGACTTTTTTTTTTTAACATGAACTTGCAGAGAAATGTCTCAAGCTCTTCAATTTTGATATCGTCCAGTGCCCTCTGATAAGCTCTTTTTACACCCTCCACACCATTAGAACGCCTCCCTTTTAGGTTCTTTCATTCTTGGGAATAGAAGAAAAGTCTTACGAGGCTAGGCCTGTTAATTACAGAGGGTAGGGTAAGATATCCTATTCTCAAGAGACCAAATATCCAGATCCTGTGTGAGCAGGCGAAGAACAAACTTACCGGCAACACGTCTCCTTTGCAAATCCTCATTGAAAATCCACTCGCACGAGCTCCAACTTACCCCTGTCTGTTCTGAAATTTCGTCGATCGTGGAACAACGATCCGTGTTGATTTTTTGGTGGAAATTTTTCAATGTTTTCGTGGTTTTGAGAAGATGATGAGCGCCCAAAACGAGCATGATGTTCAATATTGATCTCATCATGTTTAAACTGCTCAAACCACTCGAAAACTTGTGTGTGCTCATAGCATCCTTCTTGAAAGCCTGTTAAAAGGTTTTGTAAGGTTCCGTTGCAAGCAAGAAGCAAATTTTCTAACTTCGTTTTTGTTCCTTTAAATCTCTCATAACGATATCGCAGATGGCAAACGAAATCAGTTGAGATAACACTATAATCCAACATCAACTTCCAACGCAGACGCCGATTGGGCAACTGATTTGAGAAGGTCTCTACTAGACCTAACTAGCGGAAGAACTCTCTACTACGCCTACGAACGGCCGCGCAATGCTTCATATCAAACATTCATGAGCCTTTTTCTTAGACATTCTTTTTTCTCCTCTTTCTTAATTCTTCCTTTTATTTTTTCCGTCCACTTCAAAGATTTTAACCAATGGTGCTTACTAACTTACTTTTCTGTACGGTGTGATCAACTGAAACTCGTTTGCTTATGGTTTGAAACATCATGTTATTTTCGATTCAGATTCGATTGTATTACAGACATACTTTTTCTGAATAAAACGTTCTTTATTGTTTCGTATTAATATATTTTAAATAAAAGGACATCGTACAAAAAGCATTCATTTCCTCGTTTGTCCGATTTGGGTGATTTTTGGATATGTTGTAGCTAAAGACTTCCCGGTCAAATGTTTATATGGAGCCAACTCCGTATGATCAACCCTGTGACCTCCAGAGGTCACCAAAGGTCACACATTGAATTTTGTCCTAACTTTCGCAAACGTGGCATAGAAAATGCAGTAGTGATGTAATGGAAGGTCACAAACCGAAACGTGTTGTGGGAGACGTCAGCCGGCAGATCAGCCCTCAAGTGTTCTGACATATCAGACATGAATGGAAATAATCTGTGACAACAACCTGCAAGGTTATGGAGATCCTAACCTCTTCGTCCTCATGTATTAGGCTCATTATTTGCTTGTGGCAGTTAGTGCATAGCCTGCTGTCATTGTCTGATTCTTTTGACGGCATCTTGGCCTCTGCTTGATGTTGTAGTGCCACATCCTTCATTTCATCGCTCCTTGGTCCGGTAAACCTTCTCATGAGACCGGATACGTAGCACGCCGTTTTCTATCAATAGCTGAACGAAGGATGTGGCTGTCAGCAGATTTTGAGATCCTATGCACCTTCACAATCTCTCCATCTTAACTTGGGGCGCAGCTCTTTCAGTCACTTAACCGGCTTAATTACTTTTATTTCAAATCTCTTCATATATATTATTTCTATCTCTACAATTTCTTCTTACCTTCTTACCGTATATCTTACAATATCTGCAACTAATGCTTGCTCAATTAAACAGAGTTTGCACAGGATGCACCCGAAACGCCTTCTCCCCAACGACTCTTTCCTTTGCACACATCAATTAGAACAACTGGCATTTCCACATAGCAAATACAGCCACTTCAGTTGCAACCGATTCGTGACCTTTAGTGTTCTCTGGAGATCACACGGTTAGTTAAGTGGACAATCTTCATTTGCCGTAGCCCAGTATAATACAAATATTTTTTGTATGTCACGTTTAAAACAATTCTGCCAACACCCGTTGTGTGACCTTTGGTAACCTCTGGAGGACACAAGTTTGCTCATAAGGAGTTGACCCCATATAAATAATTGCCCAGGGGGTCCTCAGCTACAACATATCCAAAAATCACCCAAAACGGACAGACGAGGATATGCAATGCTTTTTTGTACTGTGTCCTTCGTTCCTTGTTACAGATTTCATGTTTACGCAACTATGTTTTGAGTAAATGAAAAGTGTTTAAGTTTCGTGATCCCCTATATTTTTCTATTATTTTGCTCACTTGCGTCTATAGCATCTGAAGCCCGACTTTCGTGAATTAAATCTTGATCTTCTCTCCCCTGCCCCCATCATTTTTTAATTCTTCTGTATGAAAGTAAGCACCGATGTTTCATTTTAATCCAAAAATTCGTAAAACATTCAAATTTTAATGCTCTCCCACCGGGAATCGAAATCGGGACCACATACGCTAACTACTAGCCTTGCATGGGAAGGCAAAAAAAAAAAAAGTATTTTCGAGACAATGTGTCTATATCAAAAAACATTTTTTTGTTGTTGTTGTTGTTTGTTAGCGCTTTTGCTCTGATAACTATTGACAGATTGATGGATGAATGGACATTTTCGTTCTAGAAGACTAAGCATAGTTTAGAAGTCTAGTAACAGGAGTTGAGTTATTATTTTGAATTTATTGTATTTACACATACTGGACAAAAACATCTAGCAAGTCTGTAGCATATTTTCAATGTATCCGGGCATATCAAAACACAGGATCAGTCAGCTTTGTATTGTTTGTTCAAGATAGTGAAAACCATGTACTAGTAGTAGCGTCTTGGATGTAGTGCTGGTGTAGTAATAAACAGTATACCAAACCTTCCTCAGTTTCATAGGCTTAATTGTTGATGCCGGTCATCTATGAGCAAAGCAGTGGCTGCGTTCGGTGTAACATGAGACGTGGAATCGAAAATCATGACAGCATACAGAATACATTGTGGAAAGAGCTGCTAAGCATAATACTGCCCTGCTAAGCGAAAAGGCCTTATCTCCATTTCACATACTTTCGAGAAAATAAGCAAAACGCGTTTTGGCTTAAGCTGTACGTTCAAATTTGTTGTATTTCAGTAAAACTTTATTAAATATATTTTCACGATCTAAAATTTGTGTGGTAATACAGTTAAATATTTTTGCTTATGAATTGCCATTTAAGGTCTTTTTGCTTACTTTCAGTTACAGTTTTGAACATAAGGTGAACATTCATGACGTCATTACCCCCTACCTATTGGTCAAACCACGTCAGTTTCACTTTAGATAGATGCAGAATTGTACTACGAACAATCCCATACCAATATCTCGATTTTCGAAAAATGTGGAGTTAAGGTCTTTTCGTTTAGAACAGCAGAATAGTGATAGAAGATAGAAACCGCAGAGTATTAAGTCGAATATTGATATGTCTGAAAAAAAACGAAGGCCTCCAAAATGAGCACAGAAATGAGCCCTCCGTTGTCATCAAAAGCTGTGAGACCGAAATTTCATTTAAAAAAGTGTTTAAGGGTAATTGTATTGCCAAGTCACTTCAATGCCCAAAGTGAGTACAAAAAGTTGAAAGTTAGGACTTGAAACGCGTAATTTTGTCAAAAAAACAATTTATGCTCTCTTCCTCATTATTGAACGTGTGTTTATATGGTGAACACTGCGTCAAGTGTATGATTTAAATTACCTTTACCTTACTTTCAAGTATTATGATCTACAGTGCATATCTTTATTTTCGGTAGCCCCATATCATGTTGTAGAGTTCAGTTATAGCATGAGGTATCAAGTGATCTTGGGTAATCACGTCTACCCAATGATACAAATGTTATTTTTCGACTGCGCTGGGACACTTCAGAATGATAATCCCCGATTCATGGAACATTACCTAATCTACATCGAAAACCAGCTCTGTCTTCTGCAGTACACTATGTGTTTATATATATGTAGATATAAGTGTATCATAATATGTGCCTTAATTTATTACACAGATTCACTATTTTTTCATTTTCTTTTTTTTTTTTCTTTTTTTTCAGCCAAATTCGTGACATGATAGCGGACCAAGTAGAAAATTTAAAATCTTATGATTACGCCGAGTACGAAGGAGCCAAAACTCGAGAGCGTGCGATTTGTAGTCCATCGGCTTCGGATGATGAGGTTACGGTTGCTGATTGGAAAGGGGATGCAGATACTTCAGTCGAAGGGTCCGCAGCTTCGGTGATTACTAATAACTCCGGATACAACCAGTGTGTTGTGAAGTTCAAAAACAGATTATCAAAGTATACGGTTGCAGATGAGAACAACAGTGTTCGTTTGAGAAGCAACAGCAGAGGTTCCGAGAACACGGTGACCACGGGATGTATGAAGGAGAATTTGAAGCAGTTCTTTGATCTCATTAGGGAAAACGCTTTATCTTTTTCTATGTCTTTGCCAAGTGCTCCACGTTCTTTTGAAAATATAGAGATCACAAGTCTTGAGACGGATAAAGGAAATGCTTCTCACGAATAAACTGTCTGAAGTTATTCATTCTGTGTATAAAGTTATAGCAACAGACTAAAATTTTCTATCAATGAATTAATTTTCTTATCTATTTATTATGTGATGTATTATATTTTTGAAAGAAGACTGACTGTATATAGAAAAAATTCAGCTCCATAAATAATGTATATTTCAGAAAGTTATCTTTGTTTATTATTCGATGGAGAAGCGGGGAGGAAATTTCTGAATACATAGTTAAATAAATATAAGGAGTGTTCAAAACTAAACTAAGCCGAAGGTTGTAATATGCACACCGGTGATAGAATGGTAATTGTTGCGTGTGTAACAAATAGGCGTTCCGACAAGAGAGCAGAAGTTCACAGTCCGCTCCTAGAGGTTCACGCGTGCAAACCACGTGACTTATAAAGCCAGCAGAAGCAGACACCAATCTTCCAGCACGGTCAGTCATGTTGTGAGCAGTGCAACAGTGAAATGGAGGTGTCAAAGGAAAAGCAAAGAGGTGTTATTCGTTTCCTGACAGCGAAAGGAGTAGGGGGAACGGACATTCATCGAAGAATGTCACAAGTGTACGGTGAACACTGCATGTCCCTTGCAAGGGTCAAGAAGTGGCACAAGCGCTTCAGGGAAGGATGGGTGTCGTTAGCCGATGATGCACGGTCCGGAACATCACATCGTCCAGCTCATTAATGCACCCGTTACCCAGGACCGCAGAGTTACAGTGAGAGCCGCAGCTGCCGAGCTCAACTTGAGCGTCGGAAGTGTGCACACTATCGTGACGGAAAGACTGAACTGGCGTAAAGTGTGCTCGCAATGGGTGCCTCACAGTCTTCAACCACAACAGGAAGCATGTCGAATGGCCCACTGTCTTTATCGTCTGCAGCGCTATGCCAGGGAAGGGAATGAGTTCCTGGCACGAGTGATAGCTGGAGATGAGTCTTGGTGTCATCACTTCGAAACAGAATCGAAACGACAAAGTCTCCAAGCGAAAGCATCCAGGGTTACCACCACTAAAAGAATCCAAGGCCATCCACACAAGTGCAGGAAAGGTTGTGCTGGCGTTCTTCTTTGACCAAGACGGCCCGTTTCTGATTGGCTTCCTGCAGCACGGGACAACAGTGAATGCCCAGCTTTACGCGCAAACATTGACCAACCTTCGCCAATCGAAACGACCAGGCAAGCTCACTCCTGGGGTCATTTTGCTCCATGACAATTCCCGAACTCAAACGGCCAATACAGTCAGCGCAGTCGTGCAGAAATTCAAGTGGGAGGTTCTCGGTCATTCTCCATTATGTTTTATTCATTTATGAACATTCTTTATTGATCAACCCTTGAACTTGCATTGGAAAAACTGTAAATTGTTTTTCATTTAAAAACCCTGAAGACTAAACCTACGATTGTCTACCGCACGGACTACTTAAAAAAAAAAAAAAAAAAACTTTTCTTTTCTAATTGGCTTCGATTGAATGATGGGGAGAATGGGGACATTAGCAGCAGGAATATTTGTCCTCGTCCTTTCGTATGCTTCAGTTCTTTTTTAAGATCTGAATATCTGACAAAAGATGGAACCAAATTCTAATAAAATAATTTTCCATTGGAATATGAATGCCCTTGTTAGAAGCATCGAAGGTTTTTCATATTGGTATTTTATTTTGATTTATTTTAAAGTAAATCAAACCAACTATGATAAATATCTCATAAAACATAAAAGTTGCCCAGGAACTATATTTTAGATTTCACATTTTATTTCCAGAAATTTAGGTTGTGCCTCGTTTTCCACTGACCTGAGAAGGAACGAAATGAACAAAATATTCAAGCAAACATGTCAATAAAAAGCCTTCTTTCTTAATAACTTTGTGCTTACCATAGTTGTCTCTGCAACTCTTTCTCAGAGCTCCTCCGTGGCTAAGCGGTTAGCGTACGCGCCTTTGGCGTGGGAGACCCGGGTTCGATTCCCGGCGGGAGCTCATGTGGTTCGGATTCCACGTTAATCAGTAGGTTCACGTCTCATATAGCCTCGCTGCTGAACGGGACGTTAAACTCAAAATCAACTCAACTCAACTCAACTCTTTCTCAGCTGTGCCAAAGAGAGCTGTCAGAAATCCGAAAAGCAATTCTTGAGGGATTCTAGCAAAAACTACAGAAACTATCTCAATAGTTCGAGAAATCATACAGAAACTGGTACATGTTCCATCTAAACTAATTTTACAAGATAAAACTAACTATTAGAAGTATTTCGCATGTGATGTTGAAGTTACATATCCAGACTTTTAAATTCCAGTACCCGCGTGGTATAGTCACGCTCTCGCCTTTAGTGCCAGCGTCCCCGGGTTCGATTTCTGGTGGGGGCACTCAATCGAAAAAGTGTAACAGCTTTTTCAGGCCAGCCATCGTGAGTGAGGATTTTCCTTGGGTTTCCCTCATTCACACCAGACAAATGCCGGGATGGTACCTACCATAATGGTCCTAGGTAGCTTCCTTCCTTCCCTTCCATTGAATAATGTGCTCGCCGAGGGACGTCATCCCTCATATACGTGAGAGGCTAAATGGCCATAGATGCCGACAGCCCAGTAAAAGTTCATAATATGTATTTATTTAAGTACATGATAAAATATGTATTTATTTACTAAAGTAACTGAAAGATAGATATCAATCTAGCAGAGATTCAGTTACCACTTACGTTAATCAATGCCTGAAACTCTCAATGTAATTCTACATCATAATTACTAAATCCTCACACGTGTATCAGGGATACGATCGAATCAATCCCCAACGCTATACCATACAAGTTATCAACAAATTTAATTTCTTCCACACTGGCTGTTGACTGCACTTCAGTTGATGTCATACGCCAAACAGCACACCAGTTCCTAAGTATACCAACAAGAATTCGGAGTGTTACTACAGCAGTATCCTTTTTGTAATGTGTTTTATATGAACGATTGTAACCAATTCTACGGCCTATGGAAACCGAAAGTTCAATACCACATTCACAAAAGCTTTCCACTGACTTTTATCTTTAGCCAACTGGATCCAGTTTCTACATTGTATTCCTATTTCTACAAGATCCATCTTAATATTGTACTCCCATCTGCGACTAGGTCTTCCTAATGGTCGTTTGCCAATTGTATTTCCAGTCAAAACTGTAAAATCGTTTCTACTTTCTTCTATTCTGGCTACATGACCTGACCACCGTGCTTCTAGACTTGATGACCCTAATAAGTTCGGTAAACGGTATAAATTATGCAGTTCCTTGTTATGAAGTTTCCGCCATTCCTGTTCCTCTTCTGTCCGAATATTCGTCTCAGGATCTTGTTTTCAGATACTTTCAGTCTGCGTTCTTCCCTCAGAGTAAGCGACCATGTTTTGAAACTATACAGCACAACAGGCATAATTATCGTTTTATATATTTTAAGCTTCAAATTCCTCGACAGAATTCGCGACGACAAAAGATTTTGAACTGAATAATAACACAAATTCCGTGCTTTTAATCGGCATTTAATTTCTTTGTGGATAGGATTTTGGTCTGTTAGTATTGATCCTACATATTTGAAAGTATCCACTTTCTCAAAAAATGTTGTTTGATATTTTGACGCATCCATAATTGCAATTCTACGATCCTGGCGAACTTCTATGTTTGTAGTTTTTTCTGCATTTACTTCCAAACCCATGTCCCTGCGAGCATTTAATAAGGCTTCTGCATTTTTCTCTTGCTCTCCTATCATCGCCTATCATATTTACGTAATCAAATACACCATAATCCGATGAATACCATTCATCTCTAGGCCCATTTCCTTATAGCGTACTCCAGAACAAATTTGAATAATGGCGACAACACATCTCTTTGTTCAGGTCATTCTTGACGTGAAAGCCGTGGACAAGAATTTTCCTACTTTGACTTAATTTTGGGATCCATTTAAATACATCTTAATTAATCTAACTAGCTTTTCCGGTGTTCCAAATTCTGTAAGAATGTTGTACAATGCTTCTTTCCTAACCGAGTATAGGCCTTTCTATAATCAATAAATAATTGATTTATCGGAGTAATATATTCCTATTTCGTTTCGAGTATTTGTCGAATGGTAAATATCTCGTCGATAGTTAATCGATTTGCCTAAACCTGCACTGCTAATCTCTAGTAGTTTCATCTGCGTATGGATTAATGTTGCTAATAGAATGTTTGAGATTTTATAGAATGTCGACAGAAGAGAAATGCCTCCATAATTCTAAAGATGGGGATTATGTTGGCTGTGATTTGTCACAGACAAGGATAACTCAGAAATTCGTCAGCGTCTTCTATGTTTAGTTTTACCGTTGAACTAACTCTTTATTAAGCTTGCTCCCGACCATGCGGTCATACTTTTGTTACGTTTGAACCGACTCAGATTATTCTTACGAGCTTACAAAATGTCTTCAGTAAGGAAGCCCTCGTTCAAGGTATTCTTGTGAGGTGATAAGCTACAGTAGCAAAGGTATGTTGTTGTTTGCTGGGTGCCGGGTCGTGTTGGCAATCGGGGAAACTAGGAAGTAAACACAGCTGCCAAGCGTGCCGCCTCGCTTCGATCTTTGTAGTCATTTTGAGTCCCTGGTGCGCTCTGATTGGCAAATTAATTTGAATCAGGCGAATAACAATACACTTCATGCTGTGAAGCCAGTAATTGGTCGTAAACGTGCGCATATAATGTATAGTCACGTAATATTTTTATAGCATAACGAATGCTAAGATTGGTATACGTACCGGAATCGACATTTTGTGCCGACTTCCCGAGAATGTTTTTTGGGATGCATAAATGTCCCAGTTTACGGCGAAGAAGAGAAAAATATTTTTTTTCGACATTTTAAATACTCTCTTCAGTTTAGAGATACAGCAGCTCAAAGCACAAACCTGTTAATCTTAAACTGGCAACCCATAACAACATTTAATGTAATTTTGTCGGTATTTCTTTTTGTATCCGTCTAGAGGTCAGAAGTTAATACAAAGCTTATTGTATGTTGCAATATTATCTTCCACCTATTGTCTTTGTATTTCTGGAGCCACTGTGCCCAATAACACAAAGGAGAAAGTTATATTAAAAGTTTTTATTATTATTATTATTATTATTATTGGAGGGGAAGCTAAATACTTTGTTTTAGGCTTTTCTATGTACTATACGAGTACAAGCAAGTGAATACGCCTTTGTCCCTTTTATTTCGTGCATTTTAGAGATGAAAGCATAGTGTCTCGGACTTTCACTTCTGACATATTGTACCGTATCCTTAGCTTATGCTCACCTGGAATTTATGGAAGAAGGAGAATATATGGGGCTCATTACACACTATATTTTTGTGTACGATAGAGCATATACCTACCAAAAAATTAGAACATCACATCACTGGTTGAACTGTAAATAATTTAAGTGCAAATAGTGAAATTCATTCATTTGAGTATATAAGGAAGAAAACTGCATGTGTTTTAAGTAATTACCGTGTTTACTCGCATAATAGTCGCACTTTTTGTACTAATTAAAAAAAAACTGCTACTATTACGGTAGGAAAGCTGCCATTCAGTTATCGCTATGATCAAAACAATTTCGAATGTTGATACATACAGCACTGTGTCAACATAAAATGGAGGGTGGAAGTAGGTTACTTGATCTCTGTTGACAGATGGGTCATGATATTACGTATCAGTAAACAGAAAAAGTTCTTTTGCTCGGATTCGCGCAAGATAAACAATTTCGAAGGAAATCTCGTTCACAAAGACAAAAATCCCGTAGACTGCGAGTTTTATGTGGGGAAATGTTTTTGGCGAATATTTTTACTTCAGACTTAAGATGCGACTATTATGTGAAGGCGTGTATTACGCGAGTAAACACGGTACATTAAACTTAGGAAATGGTCGACCTGATTTATTGTTAAATCTAACTAGTCTTGAATTGATCTATAATTCAGGTACATTATATAACGATTTGGGTCGACACAGTGCATAATTGGTTATTTAGTTTCCAGTAATCGACATAGCAGTTAAATTCGCTTTTTAAAAAATAATTTGCATAGCGTTACTGTGTGCTGAATTTCGCATAAGCTGGCACTGTCTTAGCCAAATTGAGTCTCCTTCAGCAATTTAGAGTAAAAGATTCAGCAATTTTCTAAAGGTACGTTTTGGCAACATATGGTGCGTGATCTTAAGTACAATCTGCTCCCACATTGACGATGACTATTAAAAGTCATTACATTTATCTTAATTTCCATTTCTTGCGATAATGCTCCACAGGCGAAGGTCACATTCCGTACTTCGTAAAATTCTGCGTATGATTTTGAGGTAAGTCAAATTTTATTTTCTAGATACTTTTATTTAAACGTAGTGAAATGTCATATTCAGGAATACATGTGGTTTTGTGTGTATTTGTGTTAGGAGAATTTAAAAATATCAAACGCCGTAGCATAAATTCGAAAACTACGGATTTTTCCTCAGGCGTCCCATTATTTTACTAAAGATAATTTAGTATAGTTTGATTTTGTACAGCATTAATTTTGAGTTTGCAAAATTCTTTTTCTCTCTCTCTCTCTCTCTTCGAAAACCACGAATGAGAATTTCCCTCTAGCATAGTACCTACTGTTGCTTGTTAGAAGCTTGATTCAATGGTAATTTTATCCTTATTATGTACATTACATATTTACTGTGATTTTATAGCACATTAATGTGTTTTATATATATATATATATATATATATATATATATATATATATATATATATATATATATATATATATTAAAAACTTTCTTCTGAGTTATCTTATTTAAATATTCCTAGAAATTTTCTCTTTTTAAATGTATACACACATTATACATTTGACAGTGAGAGTTGTTGACTTCGTTCAAAATTGTGGAAACTCTCACTTCTTCTTGCTTGATAGTAAAGAAACAAAAATAACCTGAACAACGCCGTTCGACTGGTGCAATCATAGCTAAATTTAACAATTTCATCAGTGGTTCAGTTATTCAGTTTACTTTGGCAACTAAATCGGAAATTTCCCTTTGACAGAAGCAAGGCAAAACAAGCTGTGGAAGCAAGATTCTGTCGACCTTCAGCGCCAGTGTGACCGGCAGTAAGTGTATGATTTAGCGATATAGCGCGGAAAATAAACATATATATATGACAGTGCATTAATATTGAAATGCAGTACACGAGTAGTGGTGATACGGAGAAAAAATCCCATAAACAATAATTATTTAGTTTGTTCGGTAACAAAAGAAAGAATAATGTTTAAAACACAAAATGGTACGCTACTGAAATCATCTCCTGCAGAAGAATAAGGATATATCATTTAAAATCCCAAGGAACGCAGAAAAATTCATCTAAATATTGTTTGTAGACATGACATAATTACCATGAAACAGACAGTATAAATTGGTGAATCGTATCTTAACGCGAGTGATATACAACAAGTAATTTTAGGCCTATTACAAGAAGTATTTTATTACGTCAAAGTGGATCGAGTTAATATGCCAATATATATAGGCCTACACATTCCAATTATAACTTAAAGTATTAAAATGAATATGTTTATATATCCTTTCAAAATGATATGTATTATGTCGTGATAGTATTAATTTTATATTTTAAGGCATGAAAATATTTAATTTGTTCTTTCCATTTCAACATATTTATATTAGTGCTCCTACAACTCAACAATCTTTATATTACACTAGTTAACAAATTTAAACTTTTTGTTTGTTACATGAGAAAAATCACCTGATCTTAAAGGAACTTTTTGCGCTGAATTCGAATATGCACTCGGTTTCTCTCCATCACGTACAGTTTTCCCTAACAGAGGGATTTTCGGGAAATTCCCTCAAAAATTTTCCTTTTTCAGATATTTTATTCCCCTAGCTCCTGTCCCCTTACATATAGTAACATAGAAATTATACCTAAGTATACCTTGATTTCAGCGGCGTGCCGTCAAGAGGACTAGGGGACTAGGCTAGTCCCCTGGCATTTTAATTAAAGTATTTTGTGATAAATATATACCAAAGAAAACGAAAACATTGTTTGTATTTCTCTATTTTCGTAAAATAACACTATTTCAATTGTTCTGACACAACTATAGTCACCACCCGTATGCTGGGTGCGACAGCGAAGTGGAGATCGGAAACGCTCGGATTTTAATCGGCTTTTCTCGGGGAAGGGAACAGGATGCAGCCAGCTAGTCCTCATATTATGTCGTCTAAGCTCTAAGCACGGGCGTTCTGTCGTAAGCGAATTTAATGCTAATTTGCTTTTTACAGTTAATAGTTTTAACGCTATTAAATTTACAGTATTATCTTGACACTTTAAGAAATCTAGTGAAGTGTGAACTTTTTAGATTGTCAATATATTTTGCAAATGACTCGAAGAATAAAGTATGGAAGGGGACTCGTCTGAGAAATCTAGTCCCTTGCAGCAAAGCGATGGCGCAAGCAGTGATATTACTTCAATTGGTATGGGGACAGTAGGGGTGGGGAGCGCCCGTTTCAGTCTTGTATTCTGAACCATTGGATTCCTTAATTTTCAAGAAATGCAACAAATAATAACCAGTGGTAGAACAACTCCAAGCATTTCCATTTAGGCAAAAATGAAATATTATATACATAATATCAAAACGGATTATTTTGCTTCTTCAAAATAGTTAACTGCATGTAAAACAAGAAACAAACTGTATTGCTGGCCTTGTATTCTGTTCCACATAGAAAAGGACGTATGGAATAATGATGGCTTTTGTGACATGAACAATTTTCACAAACCCAAGTTGCGCCAAGAAAAATGTTATTCACACCTGTCCGCAATAACTAAATTGAAAACTTTCGGGAAACCAGAATTGATTTTCAATTGAGCAAGCAATGCAGAAGTTGATTCAAACCTAGAACTAATGAACCCATTGATTTATTCCTCTTGTTTTATGGCTAAACAAGAGCTATCATTTAGAAGTCATAACAAACAGGAAGATTCTGTCAATTAGGGAAATTATATTGAAGTAATTCAGTTACTTTCAAGTACGACACTAAATGAACTTGCCTGAAGAAAATTTTCTAGGGAGGGGCCCATCTCCATGGTTGCTATGTTGCGTCTGGTATTTCTGGTATTTAATATACGTGGTTTGCTATATTTCGTATACATTTTCGTGAGCCACCCTGCCCTCTCGTTCGGGTGCCCATGTTGACTTGTCATCTTCACAGCATGGGAGTGTTTAAAGGAACATCAAACAGAATTCAGAATTATATTATTAAATGTGTTGGTGAGTAATTCTGGATAAAATTAAGTCAGAAATAAACAATACACTTCTTACAGCAATAATGTTGGACAAAACTACGGACATTGCAAAGATCTCTCAACATTCAATCGGTACGTGAAAGACGGCAATTCATGAAAAATTTATTTGTTTTGCAGATGATACTAGTGATTGCACTGCGACTGCTCTAAGTGAGCATGCTTTCCAAATTCTCTCTCATTTTAATTGTAAGTAAAAGCTCGTAGCACTAGGCAATGGATGGAGCTGCCACATTTTCTGGCCATTTGAACGGTTTACAATCTTTTGTGAAAAGGTGTTTGAGTGCACTCACCATACACTGCTATCATCACAGACTCAATCTCGTTGTTCCACAGTCTATCACATCAAGGAATGTAAAATATTTTTTTAGAGTAAGTGGCATTCCAAAGTTCTTTTCATATTCATCGAAACGCTATAACGCGCTTGCTGAATCAGAAGTAACTAAGCGATTTCCAACGGTTGCCACTATAAGATGGAATTACAATTCCAAAATTGTGAATGCAGTAAATGAAAATCAAATAGAACTCTTACGGTGTTCTGAGAACATTGTAGAAGATTCAGATAATTGCGACACCGAAACTTTCATGACTTAAATAAAAAAAAAATAAAAAAAAGTGTGAGTTATCATTGAAGGATTTCGATTTTGCATTTCTACTAAAAGTTTTCAGTCATTTTTTTTCGCGCACGGATATACTATTCAACATTGTTTAAAGTAAAACCTTGGATGTGAAATATTGCATCCAAAAAGTACAAAAGATGGTATCTCAATTTAGAAATGCAAGAAACGATTTTGAAGACTTGTAGAAAAGTAGAATTGGATGACAACGGGAACCTTCTAATAAAAGACGTAAAGTAGATGACTCAACAGATTCAGAAATTAAATACGTGCGTCTCTTCAATGACATTATTGATACTGTGATTTCAAGATCTCAGTGAGTTACAATTTCTTGAGCTGTTAAATTTAAAGAATTTTCAGTGCTTGAAATCCCGATTTCCTAATTGCTTGTTTTTGACCCTTAAATCAATTTACGGGAGTTTTTATTTTTTTTTTAATTTTAACAATTTGCGGAGTGAATTAATATAGGTTTACAGACTCTTAGATTTTTCAAATAAAACTGTGACTGAAATTATCCATTTCTTGAAAGAAAGAGGCTTGGTAGAAGAAGCGTTTACAGAAACATATAAATTGTGTTGTTTGGTGTCAACAATATTAGTCAAGACCTCCACTCTACAGCACACATTCTCTTCGAACCTAGTCCCCTGTGAGAAAAGTCACGGCACGCCACTGCTTGATTTATATTTAATAAACCCTAAAAGTTTCGTAAAAATCGCTTTGTTCTTTCTAGAGAAATAAATATATTTGTATGTATACTGTGTGCACTGTTTATTGCACCTGATAGTAATGCTTTCAGATCTCCTGAGTTGGGGTAAAAACGATTTGCTTTATTACTACAAACACAGACATAAAAATGAATATTTACAATAGTCAACAACACACTTGTATTGCTCTCTGTAAATTAGAAACGTGTATAAAAATAGAATTTACTTCCAACGTATATTTTTTTAAACGTACAGTATATGTATATCTTAATACATACAGTTTATAACATTCTTATTCGTACACCTGAATTTAAGAGAAAAAATGTAACATATGTGTACTTTAAGTTTATTATTTTTATATCTACTATGTGTATATGAGTAAAGGAGGTGTTGATCAAAGATTTCAATTTAAAAACCAATCCAAAGTAGTATTAAAAATTATTCAATAGTAATAAATAAAGAAAAACACCATGTTTTCTTGCAACATTTCTATTCGTACATTAATATGACGTGTCGTGTTAATCGCAAATAATATTATCATTCACGAGTATTCTTCGTTTTGTATTGAAGCAGTGTGGGTGGTGTAGGTGACCTGTGTTAGTGGTAGCGCTTTCCTTCGAACACCACGGATAAAAATGGGTAAGCAGAAGGAGCTGAGTTCCAACCTAAAAGAGGTAATTATAAACTGAGAGAAAATTCTTTACGTCAAATAGCACGTACCGTTAATAGCTCACACTCCACTGTGCAGTACATAGTACAAAAATTCAGAGAGCACGATTCAACGAGGATTTTACCGAAGAAACCAAAGGAACGTAAATTAAAAGCACGCGACGAACGTTTCATTCTGCAAAGAGTTCGAGAAAATCCCAAATTATGTGTCCCCGAACTACGTCCATTATTGGAAAATGTGTCCAGGAAGCAGATGTGTCACCAAACTGTCCGAAGTGTGTTGTGGAAACATGGGTATCATGGTCGAATCGCGCGAAAGAGGCCGCATGTAAGTAAGGAGAATCGAAAGAAGCGCCTTGCGTTTGCAAAACAACATCGTGATAAGGATCAAGAATTTTAGGATAGTGTTATATGGTTCGATGAGACGAAAATAAACCTTTTTGGGTCAGATGGGGTATGTAGGGTATGGAGAAAACCAAATACAGAGAATAATAATATGAACACCCCCCCCCCCACAGCTAAACATGGTGGTGGGTCACTTATGATGTGGGCCTGTATGTCATACACCATCCAGTTTACTGATGGCATTATGGATGCCAATGTATATTGTGAAATATTAAAGAACAATGTCAAGCAGTGTGCAAAAAATAGTTACAGATTTCAACAGGACAATGACAGTAAACACAAGGCTAGACTTAGCATGTACCAAGTTTGTGTTGTTCTTATGATTTCTTTATGGTATAATAGCCTGTGTGTACGAATAGGAAAGTTGCACGAAAACAGGGGTTCTCTCATTGTTTGCTTTTATTAATTAATATTTAATTTGATACGAATTTTTTTTCTATGTTTTTCTGTTTGTAAATCCCTAATGTATCCAAACCTGACAATTAGCTAGCACAATATTGTAGTTTAATGGAGAAATTAAATATTTTGTGTGAAAAAACAATGTGTACGAATAAGAATGTTATATACTGTATATATACAATTCTCCAAGTGTTTTCGTTTTGTTCATGAAATGGTTATCAATATTTGTTATCAAATGTAACAGAATGCAAAAGAAAGAAAGAATGGAATACAGACTCATTGCTGACAACAATGAACTAATGCAGTCTGAATTTTCCACTACGGTATCGTTTCCCCCCTCCCCCCGCGCATTTCTTTCTTTCTTGTGTTCTTGACACCTGGTGAGGGAGTTTTGTACATTTTTATATTGACGTGTGGTTTAACACTACTTCACTTTCAAAGTTGTCTTTGCTGCTAAGAGTGCTTTCATGTTTGATCTTAACGGCATTATACCCAACTAAGACCAGAAGTTTAGTTTGTGATCAGTACAATGGCGTCAAGAGGACGGCGTTCGTGTGTTAACTCACCAAATAGTTTTTGTTATGTGTGTGGCCAGTTTGTAGTTAAAGGACAGTGTAGATCCATTACGCCATCGGTGAAACTAGCATATTATATATATTTCGGATGTCGTGTGGGAGATCAGGACAACACTTGGGCACCCAACATAATTTGTGCGTCGTGCTACGTCACTTTACTTGCATGGGCCAAAGGGAAACGGAGGTTCATGAAATTTGCTGTACCAATGGTGTGGAGAGAACCCACCAACCATCTGGATGATTGTTATTTTTGTCTCACAGTAGTTAAGGGACATTCTAAAAAAAGCAAATACAAAATAAGTTATCCCAACGTTAAATCCGCAATTAGACCTATTCCGCACGGGGATGAACTTCCACTTCCCGAGCCCCCTACCAACTGGGAAGAGATATGGCCAAAAGACTCTGATGATGATCATGACCTTGATGAACCATCGACATCAACATGTACATCCAAGGATCCAACGTTCATCCCTGACTGTGTTCGCGAGCCACATTTCATCCGGCAATGTGAACTTAATGACCTAGTCCGTGATTTGCACCTGACAAAACAAGAGGCGGAACTTCTGGGATCAAGGCTCCAGCAGTGGAACTTATTGGATGCCGAAACGAACATATCAGTGTACAGGAAAAGGCATGTTCAATTTTCAAGCTATTTCTCAATGCAAGATAATGTGTGCGTATGTACGGATATAAATGGGTTGATGGCGGAGCTAGGAATTCCTTACATTCCAGAAGAATGGAGGTTATTTATCGACGCGTCAAAGGTCAGCCTTAAAGCTGTCCTTTTACACAATGGAAATAAAAAACCTTCTATACCACTTGCGCACTCAGTGAAGATTAAGGAATCCTATGACACCATGTCAACTTTGCTAAATCTTAAAAATTACAAGGACCATTGTTGGCAAATATGTTGTGATCTCAAGATAGTTGGTATTTTATTAGGACTGTAGTGCGGTTACACGAAGTACCAATGTTTTTTATGTTTATGGGATAGCCAAGCTGATGACAAACATTATGAAGTGAAGGAATGGGAACCTAGAGTGAATTACGTACCTGGAGAATGCAACGTCAAATACGCTCCTTTGGTAGATTCTAATAAGATATTACTACCGCCACTTCATATCAAGTTAGTACTTATGAAAAACTTTGTCAAAGCCATGGACACATCTGGTGAAGGTTTCAAGTATTTGCGAGATAAGTTCCCTAACCTGAGTGATGCTAAGATTTCAGCGGGAGTGTTTATTGGTCCCCAAATTAGGAAATTAATACTTGATGATAGCTTTGACAGCAAGTTAAACAGTGCTGAGCTAGCTGCCTGGACAGCATTTAAGTGTGTTGTGCGCAACTTTCTGGGCAATAACAGAGTTGAGAGTTACACAGAAATCGTACAGGACATGATACAGAAATACAAAGAGTTGGGTTGTAGGATGTCTTTAAAAATCCACTTTTTGCACTCCCACCTCAGCTTCTTTCCTGCTAACCTAGGTGCTCTCAGCGACGAACAGGGGGAAAGATTCCACCAAGATATAATGGCAATGGAGAAAAGATACCAGGGACGATGGGATCCTTCAATGATGGGGTACTATTGTTGGGGTCTTGTTAGAGAATGCAACATTTCTTACAAAAGAAGGAAGTAGTGTACGTTTTTGTAACCCAATGGAAGTTTCATATATTGTGATAGTTTTGATTGTCTTTTCATGACCTTTTGGTACATTTGTATTATTGTTTATTGTAAATTGTCACACTTGTAAGTTATATTGTATTATATTTTATATATGTGTTTGTGGTAATAAAGCAAAACGTTTTACCTCAACTTAAGAGATCTGAAAGCATTACTATAAGGTGCAATAAACAGTACACACAGTATACATACAAACATATTTATTTCTCTAGAAAGAATAAAGCGATTATTACGAAACTTGGAGGGTTTGTTAAATATGAATCAAAGTATACTTAGGTATAATTTCTTTGTTAGTATATGCAAGGAGACAAGATCTTGGGGTGTAAAATAAGCGAAAAGGGAAATTTTTGAGGGATTTTCCCGAAAATCCCTGTTACGGGAAAATCGTACGTGATGGAGAAAAACCGAGTGCATATTCGAATTCAGCGCAAAAAGTTCCTTTAAGAACAGGTATTTCCTTTTATGTAACAAAACCTTTGTTAACTAGTGTTATTGAGTGTATCGGCTCTAAGGACACAATTAAAATCTATCCTTAGCGTATATTGTCCAAGTGTTCGACCCAAACTCTGTTCTCTAAACCGTTTAGTCCAGTGGCTCTATCTTTCACTAGCATTGATGTATCCTAACCAATATTCTAACATACCCTTAAATAATGTCGTCTACTCAAAGGAACATACGTGAATCGTAAATATCCTTAAACAATGGCTATGCCCGACAAGGAACATACAGTCAAATGCCCTAACTTGGGACATAACCCTAACATGGGTCAAAAATAGGACTTTTTATCTTTGATGTGCTGGCAGCCCAGACTTTGGTGTAGAGAAGGGTTTTGGGCGTGGAAAATGTGTTGAAAGTTCGAGGAAGTTTTTGCAGGCTGCATCGAACCTTTTGGAATATCGTAAGTACATAGTACATTAGATTGAAAAATTACTGTCAATTGTTTAAAAAATTTATATTTCAAACCTCTACTGCCGCGGAAAAACTATTTATGCAGCATTCCTATGCTTGTACTATCATGCTGCCATGTTCATCGACAGCACGCTTCCACGTCGTTTTTTCCAATGTTGTCAGTGGAATATAGAAAATATTCACAATTTACAAACCAAGTACATGGGTATCCTAACTTGGGACAATGGGTTTGTGCCAAGGTAGTTAACATGGGATATTTCATGCGCACAATTTGGAGTAAAGTATTAATACCTTCTTTGCAAATTAAATTAATATCTTCTCTACTCATTATTCATGATCTTTACATTGTTTCAAGAACTCTATACCATGGAACGGAAGTTTAAACGTCCTTACCACGACTTCACAGGAGAAAACTTAAATAATTGGTTACTGTGCAGAGTCCTAACATGGCTTTATATTGTTTATTTCAGTATTGGTTTTGTTTTGGGGGACATTAAACTCCTTAATATTTGTTATACTTCTAAGTGAATTTTCTTTAATGTTTTGCATCACTTTAAACATTAAAGAAAATTAATATATAGGCGTATATATATTGTTTTGATGATACTGAAATCTATGTAGCAAGTGCAATTTAAAGTGTGATTTATATAGTAAATATTCTCTTTTCTTTTGCGAGCACATGTGTAATTGATTGCGTTTTTATGTTTACAAGATCATGCAATTTTCACAATATCATGCAGTTATTATTTTCAAGTACAGAATTACATTGTTCTTAATTGCTTATTTTCTTTGCTTCTTTTGCTTTCTAGCTGGAACTGCTTTTGTATCATTCTCCTTGTTGACTCATGTTAGGAACTGCAGGGACAGTTCCTGTTACTTAGTGAAAAATAGGCTTTTCATTTAGTGTCCCATATTAGGGCATCTGCGCCCCAACATGGGACAGTGAGATTTTACCTTCTGGTAACTTCTGTAATGGTTGTTAGACAATGCTAAATTGTATATCTGTTCTAAGACACAAGACAATAATAACAGTGTAAAAATAGTTTTCTTTTCTATATATATTGTTCGTCATTTTAGCTGTTAAAGTGGAAAACTGTCCCAAGTTAGAGTATTCGACTGTACAGAATTGAACCTATACCCTTAACTAATGGCGCCCTTACACAGGGACCAACAAAAACAGAACCCAGAAACGTTATACTTGTATATAGCATTAACTTTAAGTTTAGAAAATTTCTTTCTTTTTTTTTTTCTATTTTATTTTTTCGAAAACTACGTCTAAGAATTTAATTCTTTTCTCGAGAACAATATCTAAAGGTTTGACTTAAACATAATATGTTGCTAAAAGCACGGTTTACTTTGTTTTATCTAATATAAACTTTTTTCTTGTGTAATATCAATTTTAGAATTGTCAAATTTCACTTTTCGAAAACCACGGTATTTGAATATCTCTCAAGCATACAGTTAAGTGTTGAAATGTTGTTTCACTATGAGTTTCATCTTAATTAATGATGTGATTATTGTCGAGGATTAATTTTGAGTTTACAAAATTTCCTTTTCTTAAAAAAAAAACTATGGATGAGAATAAAAAAACGTCTTTATTAAACTTTTCGTGAGGATATTCCTGAGCGAACTTTAAGTTTGAAAGCAAAACAGTAATTCATGTTTTTCTTTCTCGTTTTAGATAGTCATCATTACCTTCACTTCATCCCTTTTAATAATCTTCCTGTTTGATCGTACCCTTTTGTTCCAATATTACTAAAACATTAGGTTTAACTCTCTTAAAGAAAGTTAATAGAAGGATGGATGTTGAAATCCAAATCAGCAATGCTACTGGTCGCAAAGATATTGAATGCATTCAGACATCATTTCAACATATGCTAGTATATTTACTAGAAAATATCCATGACTAGACTGTCAATGCTGCCAGATAATAAGAAAACAAGTTGTTTTATTTGTCATTAGGAGGGCAAGTAATCTGACTCAGGAAATACGTTGACCTCCTTTAGTGCATTCTCCAAAGCAATGATACATTTCTCTTAAATCAATCCTTCAGTTGTGTTTTCATCATGTTAGTGTCCCGTATGGATTTGGAAGAGAACGTCAAGCAGTTTTGTCAAATGGAGAATTATATGGCTGCAGAAATAAATAAATGAATAACAATAAAAATTGAAGAACAAATACGGACACAAAGTTCAAGGCAAAATAACCATGCAATGTCTAACATTTACTATCGACAATAGTCTCAATCGTTTATGCAGGATTGTGCCGTTGAAATATTCGTATGTAAAATTTCATAATCATACTGGAATAAATAAACGAAATGAAGTGGCGATGATGGCTTCAGAGACAATATCGCGCCACCGTTTACCTAGGTAATATCTTAAAACTGATTTAAAATTACGTTTAGTCAGTTGCGCTTGGCTTGTGTTGAATTCTAACATTGAAATAGTTTCTATCTTTTTTACCAGTAATCAAAATGCTAAAGAAAAATTCATTTGACGTCAAGTGGAAATTCCCATCCACCAAAACATTTCAGAACTATTTTCAAATTTGGTATAAACAATTTTAATCATATGTGTTGAATTGAACCGTCCAAATTTTAATTTGTGTTATCAATTGGAATATTTCAAAACTGGTTTCAAATTACGCTTAACTAGTTGCTTAGCGATTTTGTTGCATTCTGCATTTGGATATCTTATCAGCAAGCAGAATGCGAATCAAAAATTAGGTGATGTTGCTAGCTTGACGTCAAGTGAAAATCGCCATTACGTTCAGTTCTCAAAAACTTAAGAATTGTTTCTAAACTCTTGTATCACGTTTGTTTAGAACTAATTTCAAATTAGGCTTAAACAATTGTTAGTTCGTTGCGTTACGTTTGTACTGGATTGCCCGGTTAAAATTTTCATTTATGCTATGAATCAAAATAAATAATAAGTGAAATAAAGTGCCAATACGGGCTTAACAGTGAAGTGAAAGTCGCCGTCACTCAAAATGTTTCGAAAATAATTTCTATTTCGACTTAGTTACTTGCGTTACGAATCTGCTGGGTTGTCCTATTGAAAAATGAAATAAATAATAAGTTAAAAAGCTAGTAATGCTAGCTAGATAGTCGAGTGAAAATCGTCAACATTTAAAATATTTTAAAACATATTTCAGATTTCACTTGGTTGCTGTCGCTTTGCTGAATTGTCTCAATGAAATTTTCATTATATTATCAATTGGAATAGACAATAAGAAAGATAAAATGGCAATGCGAGCTTCATCATCATCATCATAGGTATTCTGCCATTATTGGAAGGTCATTTGCTGCAACTGAGAAGCTTCCATGATCCACTACCTTCCGCTAACCTCTTCGTCTTCACGTACAATTTTTCTCTTTTAATATCGTCTATTAATTATAGTCTTCTTCGCCCCTCCCTCTCTTTCCTGCCACCATACAATCTAAGTCTCTCGTGATACAGTTTTTTAGCCAATGTCCCAACCAGTTTCTCTTCCTCTTCTGAATAATATCTGCTATAAAATTCTTCTTTCTCCCATACCATTTCCAACACTCTTTTATTCCTTTTTGGCCCGACTGACCAAATTCTCTTCATTCTTCTCCACGCCCGCATTTCAAGAGCTTAAAGCTGTTTTTCATCACTTTTGCGACTAAGGTCCCTTAAAATGAGTTTTTCTTCTTCCTAAAGGTTTCTTTCGCCATTCCTATCCTTACTTTTATTTCACGTTCACATTTCATATAAGCACTAATAATACTACTCAAGTATGGAAAAGTAGTCACTTGTAATTTCTCTTTTATGTTGTAATTTCTCTATACTTATTTGGCATTGACCGCTTCGTTCCAATCACAATGGCTTTTGTCTTTCTAACATATATTTTCATCCCATATTCTTCACGCGCTTCCTCAAGTTTTCTAACATTTTATTAATACTATTTTCAGATTCCGCAGCAAGCGGCATATCATCTGCAAACCGTATAGCTACACCTAATCATTTTACTTCCTACCGAAATACTGTCTCCATTATGTAAGCTCTTGTTGGCAAGAGACAGTATCCCTGTCGAATTCCCCTTCCAACTGCACTCTCCACTCTTATTTCCTCCCACAAACACCGTGTGCGTGGGTTTTCTCGGGGTTCTCCCGTTTCCTCCCACTTTCTTCATTCCACCATTTCATTCATCACTCATCATCACCGTCTCCTTTAGCCTAACCGGCGTAACCGTGGGACGTAAAACTTAAAGATTTCATTTCATTTCTTATTTCCTCCCCAATTTCAACACTTACTTGTTGTTTTATATATAAGTTTCTTATGAGTCTTCGATCTTCTCATTCCTACCCGTCGTTATTTAGAACTTCCAACAACAATTACCAATTCATGCGGCCAAAAGTATTTTCCAGATCAATAAATACAATATACACCGATTTCCCTTAATATTCCAGTTGTATCACGCCTTCTGAACCTGAACTGTTCCCCCACAAATTTTTCTCTTATTCTTCCATACAATCGAATGTTCAGTGTTCAAAGCAAAATTTTTGCTGCATGTCATATGAGACTAATTCTATAATCCTCACATGTCTCTGGGTTCGATCTCTTAGCCATCGGTATCATGATCGACTTCCGGAAGTGTTTAGGCTACTTTCCTGTTTCATATATTTCATTGCATAGTCGGAACAATTCTTCTTTTACCCTGTATCCCATATTCTTAATGAATTCGATTGGTATACAGTATTATCTATCCCGGTTACCTTTCCATTCCTAATCTCGGGAATAGTTTTTTTCAAATCATTCCGAATAATACTAAACCCTTTGTCATCCTCGCGTACTTTAGTTCCTACTTCAGCATCTAGGCCACACGGTCTAACCCCTACTCTCATATACTGGAAACTCTGTGTTTTTCCATTATCTTATTTCATGTACATATCCACCGTCACTAACGCGCACGCTTTCTACGAACGCATTCTCGCTGGACGTGCCTACCAGGTTTACCGTATGTGGATTAGACACAATTCGTGCTTCTTAGTGGCCGCCAAGCACAGGTTGGTTGGCGTATTTTGCACTGTCGTTTTTATGGTGTGTGTCCTCTCGCTGTATTTACACCCATAACGGCTAGGTCTTCTTAAAGTGACTTTGCATCAGTGGCGACTCTAGTTCTACAACAGGGAAGTCACATCGGAAATTGCGGTAAAACTCGCTTTGCACCCCTTCCCGTTGCAAGATCACCCCCCGTAATATAGGGTTTCCAATAATTTTGACTTTGAAGACGTTCTTTAAATTTTGATATTAGGTGCAAGTGTTACTGGAAAATGTACTTGGGTCAGTCCATACGAACTGGTTCAGAGGTGGTTGCTCGACGATCTCCGAAAATTCTTTGAGTGTGACGAACCTTGTCTATGAGAAGGTCAATAACATCATTCACGTTGTCGTATGTACAAGTGTTCCTGAATGGTAGCCATCTTTGTTGTTGGTGGAGTACAATTTTTTGCATTTGCAAGCGTCTACGAAAACTACAGTTGGTCAGGACGTGCGTATCAGACGAACTCCAAACAAAAACGAATGTTTAAAGGAGAGACTGAGATACACGGGGAACATATGCTCTTGATTCTAAATAAATATGCAGGATTGCAAAACAATATATGAAATCACTAGAAAAAGTGCAGAAAATTATACTTTTAAAGGGGCTGTATTTTGGAATGACATAAAGTGGGGGTTCATGAGTTTTGTACTGAATACTATTAGATGTAAATAGTCTGTAGAAATGTCCACAGCTATGATACTACTGGCATCGTAGATTTATGGGGGTCCGAAAGCTGAAGTTTGTGATTTTGATGCCATGTTTGAGGCGTAAGTGCTAAAAAAATTGCTACTTAGACTACAAATTAATTCTGTATGTGAACAAACTATTGCAAAAAAAAAAAAAAAAAAAAATCATGACTGATATTACATGGAGAAAAAAGTAAGAACATGGTAAAAACGCGAAGAAAGCACAGCGTGACGATGGTCGTGGCCTGGAAAAAATTAAATTTTTTGATATGTTTCATTCTAGATCTCAAAAACTACGCATGTTTCAGCAATTAGGCCCGCTTTTGTTTGTGTTTAGCTGTGGAAAAGCTTGCGAGAGGTGTTTGTTCATTGTTTCTAACTCCATGATCATTGCCACGTCTACAGTGTGGACAATTTATCTTGACCATGTGCTGTAACGGGCAAACCAAAAAAGAGAGAAAAGCGAAACTTTGCACAAATCAACTATAAGAAGGGGGACATCTACGTATGTATTAAACAGAAAGATTCAACAAAAAGTTTTGCCAACCCAATATTTTGTTCAAATGGCATTAGGTCAGATCATTACATATTTCAAATCAACGTGTCATACGTAAACTTAAAATATTACTTTTATTATTGAGCGTTGCAAACTAAGGATGCTATAGCATCACAAACATCCAAAGCTCGGAAGCCTCTAACTCAAATACAACATAACGGAGATGCAAAGAATAATGCACATCGAAAGTACTTTAGTGTTGCATACCATAGTCATGGTATGACTTGTTTCAAATGAATAGGAACGAAGTTATCAGGACTTAAATTTTTTTTGAAAGCATTTATTTCAAAAAGGTGCTGAGATGAGTATCATAACTAGTTATGTATGGTTTGTATAGGATGCGTAAATTATTTTGTCGTTTACAGCACTTCGATATCTAAAACCGTTTCGAAGATATGATAAACTGCTGAAGTTTGCAACACTGCTTAAATGGTGTAATTGCAAGAACTTGTAATTACAGCTACTAGAAACTATTACTGTAATGCTATAGAAGAGAAGGGGAACAACAATCACTATAAATATTTTCCAGAAATACACCATTTTCAGCAAGATAGGATAGATAGGTGTAATGCAAGCTTGTGAACACATTAACTTCCGTAACTGTGATTGGATTTCAATGATGCTTTGCTAATACATTAACCCTTTCACTGTGGAAGACGACGGAAAGAAATTTCCCTAACCTGCGAATGTCGATTATAGTCGACGTGTTAAAATTTGTCTGTATCTTGGATTTGTTTTAGTTAACTATAGTCGCCAAAGTTTTTCTGTGTGATTTCTATTGTTTATCGAAAACAATAGAACACAAAAAATTGAACGGTACAACTTCGGCGATTATTCTCGACAAAGCCAAGATACGGACAAACAAATTTTAACCTGTCGACTATAGTCGACATTCGCATGTTAGGGAAATTTTCTTTCTGTCGACAAAAGTCGACTTCCTCTGTGAAAGGGTTAAATGCCTTAATACCGCGGTCCAGTTCAATGATGGGTGTCGTGGGTGCAAGGGGGAGCTAACCCCTTACCGTATAGACGTAGCAATGATCATGGAGTTAGAAAGAATGAACAAACGCCTCTTGCAAGCTTTTCCACAGTTGAACACAAACAAAAGCGGGCCTAATTGCTGAAGCATGCGTAGTTCTTGAGATCTAGCATAAAACATATCAAACATTTAAATTTTCCCGAGCTACGACCATCGTCACACACCTGCTTTCTTCGCATTTATACCGTGTCCTTACTTTTTTTCTCCATGTAATATCAGTCATGATTTTTTCCAATAGTTTATTCACATACAGAATTACTTTGTGGCCTAAGCAGCAATTTTTAGCACTTTGCCAACCCGAGATATTACGCCCCAAATATGCCATCAAAATCACAAACTTCAGCTTTCGGACCAACATAAATCTACGATGCCAGTAGTACCATAGCTGTGGATATTTCTACAGACTCTTTACATGTAATAGTATTCAAAACTTATGAGCCACCCACTTTATGCCATTTCAAATTACAGCCCCTTTAAAAGTATAATTTTCTGTACTTTTTCTAGTGATTTCATGTATTGGTTTGCAACCCTGCATATTTATTTAGAAGCGAGAGTATATGTTCTCCGTGTATTCCTCTAAACATTCGTTCTTGTTCGGAGTACGTCTGATACGTATTGACCGTTTAATAGTATTCAAAACTTATGAGCCACCCACTTTATGCCATTTCAAATTACAGACCCTTTAAAAATATAATTTTCTGTACTTTTTCTAGTGATTTCATGTATTGGTTTGCAACCCTGCATATTTATTTAGAAGCGAGAGTATATGTTCTCCGTGTATTCCTCTAAACATTCGTTCTTGTTCGGAGTTCGTCTGATACGTATTGACCGTTTAATATAGCTTGGCGCTGTGTTTTGACACAAAACCTGGCTCGCGAATCTTAGCAGTCCTTCCCCTTCTTTCCCCTTATCGCAGTGGTAACAGTGGCACTAACTCATCAACTTTAGCACTAGTTGGGTTTGGTATTTGCAAGTTGCGTAAATTTCGAAACAGTTTACAACTCTAATCAGGGCCGTAACTTGTGGGGGCAGCGGAGGAGCAACTGCCCCCTGGGAGGTTCGCCGCCGTTCGAAAGTGGCCCATTTTGAGACAGTTTTCTTAATCCATATACGATACGAACATGAAAATATAAATGAAGCATCAAACAGGTTCACTAAACTAACTAACTAACTCTATGGCCTATGGAACCCGGAGGTTCAGTGCCGCGTTCACAAAAGCTCTCCACTGACTTCTATCCTTAGCTAATTGGATCCAGTTTCTACTTTGTATTCCTATCTCTGCGAGATCCATCTTAATATTATCCTCCCATCTGCACCTAGGTCTTCCTAATGGTCGTTTTCCTATGGGTCTACCAGTCAAGACTTTGAAAGCGTTTCTACTTTCTTCCATTCTAGCTACATGACCTGCCCACCTAAGCCTCCTAGACTTGACGACCCTAACAATGTTGGGTAAACTGTATAAACTATGTAGTTCCTCGTTATGAAGCTTCCGCCATTCCCCATTCTCGTTCCTCTTGGGTCCGAATATTCTTCTCAGGATCCTGTTCTCAAATACTTTCAGTCTATGTTCTTCCCTCAGAGTAAGCGACCATGTTTCGCAACCATACAGAACAACAGGCATGATTATCGTTTTATATATTTTAAGCTTCAAATTCCTCGACAGAATTCGCGACGACAAGAGATTTTGAACCGAATAGTAACACGAATTCCCTGCTTTTAGTCGACATTTAATTTCTTCGTGAATATGATTTTCGTCTGTTAATATTGATCCTAAATATTTGAAAGTATCCACTTTATCAAAAGTATTATTTAATATTTTAACGCCTCCACAATTTGCCGTATTACGGTCCCGACGCACTTCCATGTATTTAGTTTTCTCTGCATTTACTTCTAAACCCATGTCCCTGCAAGCGTTTAATAATATCTCTGCATTTATTTCTACTGTTCTCCTATCATCCCCTATTAAATTTACATCATCAGCATATGCCATAACCTGGTGAATGCCGTTCAACTCTAGGCCCTGGTTGCTATCTTTGATTTTCCTTATGGCGTATTCCAGCACAAAGTTAAATAATAATGGCGACAACGCATCTCCTTGTTTCAGGCCATTTTCGACGTGGAAGCTCGTGGACAAAAATTTTCCTACCCGGACTTTACTTTGGGATTCACTTAAACATATCTTAATTAATCTAATTAGCTTTCTCGGTATTCCAAGCTCTGTAAGAACGTTGTATAATGTTTCTCTCCTAACCGAGTCGTAAGCCTTTCTAAAATCAATAAATAGTTGATGTACCGGGGTATTGTATTCCCACTTCTTTTCGAGTATTTGGCGAATGGTAAATATTTGGTCGATAGTTGATCGATTTCGTCTAAATCCGCACTGATAATCTCCAATAATTTCATCTGCGTATGGGGTCAATCTTGCTAACAGAATATTTGAAAGGATTTTATAGGATGTTGACAGAAGAGAGATGCCTCGATAATTATTACAGTCAGTTTTGTCGCCTTTCTTGTGAATTGGAACAATGATTGACTCTTTCCACTCTTGTGGCAATTCTTCCTTGTTCCAGATAAGGAGAATGAGTTTGTGTATCTTGTTCCACAATTGTTCGCCTCCAGCTAAAATTAATTCAGCCGGAATTTCATCTACACCCGGAGATTTGTGTTTCTTTAATTTCTTTATAGCGGCTTCCACTTCTATTCGATTGGGTTCTGGAATATACGGTTCTGCGGTGTGTATCTCCTTTTCTCCACGCACATTAGTTTTTGGCTGCGTGTTCAGCAAATCGTTAAAGAAATCTTTCCATCTATTTAAGAGGCTATCCGTATCAGTGAGAACTGTTCCGTCAGATTTCTTTAATATATAAGCACGAGGTTGATAGCCTTTCTTAAATTCGCTGATCCCCTTATACATGTCCCGAATATTTTTATTTTTACTATTATCTTCAAGTTCCTTAATTTTAGCTTTCAAAAAATCCCGTTTCTTTGTTCTAAAAGTTTTGGAAGTTTCCCGCCTGATATCTGCGAAATTTTGTGTAGTTATTTCATTCGGATTTTGTAGCCACCGTAATTTTGCCTGTTTTCTCTTCTCTACTAGTTTAATGCATTCTTGGTCGAACCATGGTTTGTTCCTACGTATTTCCGCGTGTCCCAGTTTTTCTATTGCTGAACTTTTAATGCTATCTCTAATTTCAATCCAAGTATCCTCAACACTAGTGCACTCCGAGTCTTCTAAAACCGAGAATCTATTCGAAACTTCAATCTGGTATTCCTCTCTTACCTGGCTCTCTTCTAATTTCTTTAAATTAAATCTCTCCGTTTTCGGACATTGAGTATTACCTTTATTCAACGATAATCTCTCCCGTATTATCGCTGCTACCAGGTAGTGATCAGTATCACAATCAGCCCCTCTAAACGACCGGACGTCAATTATGCTAGATTGTCTTCTTCTATCTACTAAAACGTGATCAATTTGATTATGTGTTTTTCCGTCTGGTGATGTCCAAGTGTATTTATGAACGTCGCGATGTGGGAATTTTGTACTCTTCACGATTAGGTTTTTGGATGTTGCAAAGTTCACGAGTCTAACACCGTTGTCATTACTTTCCTTATGCAAACTTTCGTTCCCTATAATCGGTTTGAAAATATCCTCTCGTCCTACCTTCGCATTGAAATACCCTAATAGAATCTTCATATGGTATCGCGGGAGTTGGTCAAATATCCGTTCCACTTCTTCGTAAAAACCATCTTTTATATCGTCACCCTTATCTTCAGTTGGAGCATGTACATTTAAAACAATAATATCACACCACCGTCCCTTAAGAGTAATAAAAGAAAGTCTGTCAGTAACAAATTCAACCCGTTTAATTGCTGGTAATATTCGTTTGTGAACGAAAAACCCTGTTCCTAACTGGTGATTTTTATTTCCTTCCCCGTAAAAGAACGTAAAATTTCCGGAATTCTCAGATCCATTTCCTTCCCACCTAACTTCCTGAACTCCTACTAAGTCCATCCTGTATTTCTCTAACTCACTTGTTACAGATTTTAACGCGCCTGCCCTATAAAGACTTCTAATATTCCATGTTCCAAATCTCATGTCCATTTTCTTTTGCTGATGTCGTGCCAAGTTATCAGTCCTTGTCCGAGGCTTTTGTGAAGGTTTCTGAACAAGTACCTTTTTTTACAGGATGAGGGTGTTAGCCTTACCCAAACCCCCAAGCTGGAGGACCACTCCTAGTCGTCTGTCCGCGACTGCTTATTCAGTATATTCGCAGCCAACCTCTATATCTAGAGGCCTTCTCCTCGATCCGCAACCTGAGGACGCGCCATGCCGTGGTGACAGGAACCCACGTTACACGGCAAACAGGTTCACTATATTACATAAACATAGCAGCACGCAAAAGATAAATAAAACAAAAATAAGTCGTGGGCCCATTTCAGTAAAAATGTCTCTATTAGTGGACCTAGAAATAACATTTATTCACATGGCTTTGAGATTTGTCAATATTGTCCCCTTAACACTTTCAGCCCCATGTGTATCTTTTTGATACACAGTGAGGGTTTACTGATGGACCACGTGTATCAAATAGATACACATTGGCTGACAGTGTTCATAGCAAACTGTAGTCTGGTCCCGGGATGAAATTTACTCAAACAGGGTTGGGGCTGAAAGTGTTAATTAATTTGTCAAGTATGGAACGGGCCCAGGGGAGTAAGTAACGGCCCCTCAGACCTTGCCGTGAGGGAGGGCCCATAAAGAGTAAGATAGAAAGAGGGGGTCCCAAGAATTTTAAATAACTTTTTCCAGGAGGCCCAAATGCATGTATTAATGCTTGCCCCCCCCCCCCAAAAAAAAACTAAATTACGGCGCTGTCTCTAAGTGAATTTATTGGTACAGTTCTGCTGATAGTTAACTATATCAGGTTGGTATCTTTAAACCTTGGGCCGTGGAGAGAAACAGTCTTACAGGAGGATAGTATTCAGATTTTAAGAAGTTGGGGAAAAGAGAGCGAGGATGACCAAGATGAGAAGAAAGAAAGAAAGATAATGAAAGAAGCACTTCTACATTTACTTCATAACGAATTTAAGGAGCCATAAAACGAAAAAAGGATATCGGAACGCACCACCACAATATTTGCGAAAGTGTTGGCAACATATTCTGGCGGAATATATATCTCCCGTCAATTTTGGAGCGTCAATGTTTGGCCCAATTCTGGCCTTACAGAAGCTACCATCTAGACATTCACCTCGTAGGACTGAGGGAAACCTTAATAAAGAATACCACCCAGAGCCAGGTTCATACCCATGCTCGATCTACCTATTTTAATGCCTTTTTTGTGTTGGACACAGGGGCGGATTCAAGAGGCCGATCGCCCCTTCCCCCCCCCCCCGAGAAGAGGAAACTTTCTTATTTCTATATAAATAAAACCCATCCTAGAGTTTGGAGCTCTTAAAAGTAGCTCTAAGTAGCAGTATTACAACCCACCGCCCCCCCCAGAAGTCCGTCCTGGATTCGCCCCTGGCTGGACAGTGTCTGGTAAGGACACCCAAACAGGGCAAATGTGTACTGCTTTAAAATGTTTACATGTTAAAATTCGCTTTATCCTGTACTTTGAACACGTAATTCAATGTGTATTTTATTCTTCTTTCAGCAGCATGCTTTATACAATTTCCTAATACTTTAAGTCTATGGTCGTTAGCAGTGGCGTATTTAGGGGGGGCTTCCGGGCTTAAGCCCCCCGAAATCTTACTTACTATAGTAAGTATATGAAATATCTAGCAGAATTTTCACATTTTCAGGCAAAGCCCCCCCCGAAAGTTAGCAAAGCCCTCCCCGAAACAAAATCGTAAATACGCCACTGGTCGTTAGTAATTATAATTATTGCATCATACTAATCCTTCTCAAAGCTCGTTCAATTAGTATGAAATTCTAGACTTGGGAGTTTGCAACATTGCAAACCTTCACCAACAGGCAATATGTGTCGAGAATATTTCCACCAATACTCGCATCGAAATTTCCAGCCCCTGTTTACAATCAGTACAATACGTTTCTGTCGCCTTGCAATAAACCCAATGCTGTCCAGCGAACCTAACTGCCTTTGGTGTGTCTGTTCTGTTTATTGTTTACAACACAAACTGCATCTTAACAATATTGCCAGGCGTACAAGGCTTTCGCACACTTTCGAACAAGAACACTTGTACAAAATTGAGTGGGCATTATGTGTAAGATTGTTTTACATAATAACTAACTCGATTTGTCATAACGTTAATGTCTCAGTCATCTCAAAAGCAGCAATTTATGTAGTAATAGTAATTGGTCCATGACGGTGCAGAAGTAGGTACATTCGGTTCGACGCTTCATGTGCCTGGCAACCATGAATTAACCATGTAGGGGCGAGAAGCAAGGTTTTGACGCTCGCACTACAATTGTTGTTTGTAAACAATTTTCCATCCTAGAGTGAACGGACAATACGTCCTGAGCAACTATAGTTTTCGTAAACGCTTCCAAATGCAAAAAATGACACTCCATCGACAAGGATGGCCGCCATTTAGGAACACTTGTACATATGAGAACGTGAATGATGTTATTGACCTTTTCACACATAAGGTTAACAGGGTTGTTTTGTTTAAAACAAATTATTAAAACTTGTTTTAAACAATTGATTTTGTTTAAAACAAATTTTGTATACGTTTTAAACATTTTGTTTTATACACGTATTTTTAAGGCTTGTTTTAAACATATTTTATTTTATTTTATTTTTGTAAACAAAATCAGAAAGAGAAAGAAAATTGTCAAAAGTGCTCCCCATCCAGACTGTTTTCTTCCCATGTGAATGTTTTGATTTCTCGTCGCTACAGCAGGTTAATCTGGTGATCTACAATTTATTTTTTCTCTTGTTCCCCCTTATTGTTTAACGTACACCTATATTGTATTGTTTAAATGCTCCTCAGTTAACTTGCGAGAAAGTATTGTAGTCGAAGGTTGGACTACTTGTAGAACTGATATTAAAAAATAAATTAAATAATTATCATGGAAACAAATTTTTGTGTTGTATTCATAAAACAAACAAAAGGTTATTTGCTAAATTGCGGTTCTGAAATTAAAATATAGCAGGCATTCGTTGATACAGTACATGTTGGTTCTCAGTCTCCGTACAACTTCGAATCGTTTAACATGAGTTTTACGGGGAAAAAAAGAATATCATTTGGAGCAAATTTATTAAACTCAAATTTATCAGATAAGAAAATGACCATACGAGATCGTTGCAAAACGTGTAAGAAAGAAAGGATTGGTTTATTTCTAGTTCAAAGAACGAAAATCATTATGAAAAATTAAATGCTGTGAAAAGACTGGAAACCCAAGCAAATGGTAAAAGTGTTGATCCGAAAATTGCTTCTGATTCTAACGTCAGTGATGTGGTTGAGATGCAACTGGAAACTTCAGGTAAGAATTAATTTTGTATCAATAATATCTTTTTCATTATATTATGAAAATTTTATTTCGGTCCTCTTCTCCATCTCAGTTCTAAATTTTCTTTAAAACTTTACATCCTGGCATAACTTGTATGAAGGGTCTAGGTGAGAAAGCGCAAGATATGGCAGTCGCCCGCGTAACTAACCATTAAAGCGTGATAGTTATTATAACATCAGTGCCGAACATCAGTGTCTGGAACAATTTGATCTCAATTTGTTCGTCTGTCTGTATGTATGCACCACACTACAGGGCGCAATTTTCGGTCTATTAGAGGAAAAGGTTTAAATATGGGCTAGGGTTTAAAAATGGGCTACCAGCAATATCTGCGCTCCACAGTGCTGCACTGGGGCGGAAACTGTAAGAGCTCGTTACTTGTATACACAAAAGACGAGGCACCAGTTGGGGGCGAGATCGGAGCATGTGTACTTGTGTTTGTTGTCTGTTCAGTGCGCAGGAGACTATTTCGTCGTGCTAAAAGTTTTGTAGGTATGTATATACTTCAGGTTTCTTGTTTCCACACATGCTTTAAACCAATTGCCTCATATGAGCTGTATTCCTACTACATAGCGTTTATAATTTGCATGTTTAAATCGTAAGTATTTATAAGGAGACATCACCAAAACATTTCAAAACAAATTGGCGTCATTCTTTAAATATGGGCTACAATGACTGGTCTAAATATGGGCTAGGGTCTTGTGACACCTTTCGTCATTTCACCACTTCCTGCAATTAAGAAGAAGGTTAGTAATCGAGGTCCGAAGGCTGCAGGCGCCTCTTGCGTAACAGGTTCTCCATATAACGGTGCTTTGTCCGCCTCGATGGCAAAGTCAGTAACGAAAAGAAAACAGGAAGAAAGACATTTGGATTTTGAAAACTAATGAAAACATAGAAGATGGCAGTAAAAATTTGAGAAAACAAGGTTGTTCCAGGAAAACAGAGGGGAAAAATGGATCGAAACGGAGAAGAGTTGAAAAAAATCAGAATTGGGAAAGAAGAAAGATAAAAACTAGGAGTGTAGTGATTCAGAAGATGAAGATTGTTTTGGTATTAAATTAATTGACAGCGGGGAAAGTGATATTGAGCTCCCGATATGACAGAGAATTCCAGAAGAGAACGATGCAAACTGCATGTTTTGTGATATGAAATTTTCAGAGGACCGTCCTAACGAATTGTGGGTTATGTGCGAAATGTGTTTGATGTGGGCACACACTGAATGTGGGGGTGCAGATGCTGACATATACATATGTGATTTTTGCAAGTAGAACGTTCATTTGCATTTGGATTAATCTTACTGTTTGATTTGTATTCTTTTAGGGTCTATGTATTTATTTTCGATTTTTTAAAACTGGGGCTCATATTTAGACCAGATTTAAAAACGTAAATTTTGGAGCTCCTAAAAAAATTAGTTTTTTCCCAAAGAAATGTGTGCTTTTTATTTACTTTATAATATTTGTAGTAAAGAGTAATCTTTGAAATATATTATTGAACATTGAAACTTTCAGTTATATACATTGTTTGAAAATGAGAACGAAAATAAAAGTGGTAGCCCATATTTAAACCTTTTCCTCTAATATTAAATTTTGAGGATAGAGGCATGAGACGTCGGAATTTGCTGTATAGATTTTGACTGCGATCCGACGTAAAATTTCAAAATTAGTGGTTCGAATTCCACTTTAAACACAAAGCCCTGTCTCATATAGCCTTGCTACTGATGCAAGACTGTAATCAATCAAACTAAACAAACTAATTTTATGCGTTTCGAACAAACTTGGGTTGAAGGATAAATTTTTCTCCAACTCGGTTTTTATAAAATATTTTTTGATATGAGGCGTTCAGAGCAGAAGGGACCCAAGACCATTTTCAGAAAGGTTCACTTTTGATCACCAAACGTAGTATCTTCTTAGCCAAGGGTACGAAATAAAAAAACAAAAACCACGTGAAAGGGTGTGGACTAGTTTCATAGCACAACTGCTACACAAAGGCGTTGATGAAATGGGGAGGAGGGTTAATTTCCCCCTCCTTGCTTATAAATTTAAGATATTAACATTATATTGTGTACGCTGCTGCGTGGGAACGATTAACAAATCAAGCTCTGAATGCCATAGTTAAACTAACTAACTAACTAACTAACTCTATGGCCTATGGAACCCGGAGGTTCAGTGCCGCGTTCACAAAAGCTCTCCACTGACTTCTATCCTTAGCTAATTGCATCCAGTTTCTACTTTGTATTCCTATCTCTGCGAGATCCATCTTAATATTGTCCTCCCATCTGCGCCTAGGTCTTCCTATTGGTCGTTTTCCTATGGGTCTACCAGTCAAGACTTTGAAAGCGTTTCTACTTTCTTCCATTCTAGCTACATGACCTGCCCACCTAAGCCTCCTAGACTTCACGACCCTAACAATGTTGGGTAAACCGTATAAACTATGTAGTTCCTCGTTATGAAGCTTCCGCCATTCCCCATTCTCGTTCCTCTTGGGTCCGAATATTCTTCTCAGGATCCTGTTCTCAAGCTTTTGTGAATGTTTCTGAACAAGTACCTTTTTTTACAGGATGAGGGTGTTAGCCTTACCCAAACCCCCAAGCTGGAGGACCACTCCTAGTCGTCTGTCCGCGACTGCTTATTCAGTATATTCGCAGCTAACCTCTATATCTAGAGGCCTTCTCCTCGATCCGCAACCTGAGGACGCGCCATGCCGTGGTGACAGGAACCCACGTTACACGGAATGCCATAGTTAATGATGCATAATTATGTTAGACCTAAATAAATGCAGAGTGTGTCCAAAAGAATACACCGACGGAAAACGTCATATTTTAACAACCACGAATCTGAGATGAAAGAAAGAAAAACTGCACGACCAAATGCAATCTAGAATTTTATATAATTGCCCCTAGAGGGGCGTTCGTTTAGAGGTCATCCGCCCCTCACACTGAATTTCAGATTTTGGGAGCAGTAATGCAGATTTAGAAACTTTTTGCTGAGCAAAGTCCAACATAAAAAATATTGAAGTCTTTATACCGAGTAATACGGATTTTGATCAGTTATAATCCATTTCCATTGGCCGTAAGGAGCTATAGGCCTATATCGCTCTCATGTATATTTTTTTAGCCCAAGGATTCCAAAGGTGGCTCTACTTTCGAGTTTCGGACCTGCTTAAAATTTTGGAATTGGGCCTAAGCAACTTTCCAGTTTTAATCATGTGTATGTTCTCCGTATTTTCGTATTTCTTCGTAAGGACCTCCAGCTTGTTCTGTTGGACTTTGTTTATCAAAAGATTTCTGAAGCTGCCTTACTGCCTTCAAAATCTTCAAAGCAGATTGGGGATGGGGTCGGTTGCCCTCCTGTCCCACTAATGCCCCTGTCTAGCGGCTGTCATATGAAACTATCCCACACCCGTTTGCATGGTTTTAGTTGCATTTGTTTTGGACTCTTGACTGCGAAGATATTACGTTTTGAAATAGAATTCATTTGCTGAGCAAAACTGAACTTTATTAAAAATTGATTTGGATCCATTGTGCTCTGAACGCTCCAAATATTATTTTTCTTCAATAAATTATTGACTCAAAAAAACAACCAATTACATAGGCTTGCAGAAAATATTCTAAAGTTAGGACAACATGAAGTGTGCTTCAAACATTACTTTTCAAAAATTTATTATTTTAAAATAATTTTATTGCCATCAGTGTTCTGAAATAGTAATGAAATTTTGGAACAAAAATCACACCCGCCTCCACGAAACGCGAGCCTATTCCCTAAAACTTTCAGAAGCGGTAACTCTGAAAGGACTTGCTTTAGGGCTAAAATAACCGCACAACCGTATTTCTGGTAAAATTCTAGCCTTAAAATATGTAACATGACTCCCTTTAGATTTGAAATTTCGAATACCAATCAAGATGTCCGTCATGATGCTTAATAGCACAATCTGATGTGTTAGACCACTTCCAAGTTTCATCATTCTCCCTCAACCCGTTCTCAATACACACGGATGATGAGAACTTTTGTTCTGTCATGTATATTGATAGATTGTGTGAAATCTCCATAGTAAGTAGATTTTAAAATCTACCTATAAAGCTTGTTACAACCAAGAAAGTACTTACGAGTCACTGGCAAGAGGGTGTAATAAAAAGGGGTTGTGATATTAAATATGTTGAGAATTACTAATCTGTATTGAAATATTCTGTATCCATCACAGTGTAGTCTTAACGAGAGTAAAATAAATGAAAAGATAGGTTGCAAGAGCAAATAAGTCTTAATAAATACGTTATTACACTATTTTGAATTATGTTTAAAATCATGTTTTAAACTGTTCAAAATGTTTAAAATATGTTTGTGTGTGTGTGTGTGTGTTTTAAAACATTTTGAACACCTTTTTTGTTTTAAACATATGTTTTGTTCTTTTTCAAAAACAACTGAATTTTTTCCAACCCTAAAGGTTAATCACACTCCAATTATAATTTTCGGAGATGGTCGAGCAACCATTTTTCCCATCTTTGGACCACTTCAGATGGACTGATCCACTTGCGTGGACGGATATCAAACCAGAAACCCCTCACATCATAGATCAGCGCTCTCTCGCCAAACGACTGTGCCCAATCCCAATCGATTCTAAAAATCATTCGTTTAGGTACGTGTTAATATACAGAATGTGAAACGATATAGAAACGAAGTGACAGTGATAACTTAACTAGTTTCTTTCCTCGAATATTTATAAGATTTTTTAACTTCTAAAATAGGAACTGAATAATATTTTCATGATGCATTGATATAAGTCTGCCTTCAATTTTGATCGTTTCTAAAGCAAATGAGTAATCTATTGGACCATTCATTTCCAGCACCACGGTGTAGACCGACTGTTTAACATAGATACTAAATTACATGTGCTCCTATCGAGAATCGAATCCTGGTATCCCATGCTAAAGGGTAGTCTACAAACCATATATCTATGTAATGAAGTTTGCATGCTAATATGAATATATATGTAGACTGACCATAAAATCCGTGCTAAGTGCCAAAACGTAAATATTAAGTAAACAGGCTAGATGCTACTTCAGAACTGCTGAGACATATAGCACGCGCATTCTTCTGGGGATTATTTGAACTATTTCCACAGTGAATACTAGGTAGTCAGTTTTTCACTGAGCAGTGTTAGGCACCAGGGTTGGATTTAGGGGGTGCAAAGGTGCACGTGCACCCACCCTTCTTCGTTGAAAATATACACTATCTAAAATGAGAAGCTAGCAATGAAATGAGAAGCACTTTCCGAAACTTTCTGCCATCAGGTTTCCGTTTGGGGCTTAAAAGCAACGGTTTAAGCCAATTTTCAGAAGGTTGAAAGAAAATGATTCACCAAGCAAAGCAATACAGCATTTGTCAAATAGACGGAAAACAGAAGCCAAGAGGAGAGAGAAACATTTTTTCCTTGCATAACACGTAATTACTACCCTCTTTAAAATACTTTTCTCCGTTCCATGCATCAGCGTTGTTAGGGGTAAAGAATATTGTCACATGTCATTTGCAAGGGGTTCAGTATGATTGATTATTTTGGTAGTTATTGGTGTACCCCCTCTCAGACAATCCTGGATCCGCCCCTGCTAGGCACATAGGCCACATTTTAAAATTAAACCGAACTTTTCCTTTTTTGGCACTTAGCACCGATTTTATATTCAATCAACATGTGGAATTCCGCAAGTCTACCGAGAACTGAAATTTATTCAACGGCTATGAGTGTCGTCCGCCTTAAACCTACGCCACATGACTTGACAATTTACTATGTTTTACTTATTGATGTTTTATAATTATTTATTTGAATTACAAGTGTAACAATTACATATTTGTCTGTGGCTTTGAATGCTTGCTTCTAAAGTGACATTTCAATGGTAAATCAATTTAAAATTTAATTCAAGAATATTTAGTCATTCCTTAAATGCTTGCAAAGAAAAAAGTACATAGATATACATAAGGTGTTACTATATTCCTCAATTGCAAAGTACATTAAGAAAATGGATTTACTTTTTCCTTCATAATTATTTGAATGCGGACGTCGCAAACAATGATTCGAACTTCTGCTGTGGATTTCTCTCATCTTTGATACATATGGGTTATTCTGTGTGTTAGTGTGAGTGTGTGACAGAAGCTGACCAATCTGTCCCACCTTGCTCGTGTTGAACGCGTCAACACAGAAACAGGGCTTAGGCTCCGCCCTGTTTCCTCCTCCCTTCGACCGAAACAAATTATTCGTTATTTCGGTTATGAAAAGATGTGTGATTACATTGTACATAAGGGAAGGCGTTTAAAAGACTGCTCTGTGAGGCAAGTGATTACTAGAAAGAGCCAAGTCAGAACATATGAACAGAGGGTAACATTAAGCATCATGACTATGATACCAAGGTTTTCATAGATATCAATCAGGGTTGCAGGCTCCATTTTAACTATTTTTAGATCATTCCTCATGAATATCCGTATTTTTTCTTAATTATTTTTGTTCATATTGATTGGGAATACACTTTGTGAGTATATTGTAGAGCCGCCCATGATCTACACTCAGAAATACGAGTCCTCCCAGAATAAATATTTTAAAAGGACTAGGAGTGGATTTCCTGACGAAAAACTATATAAATCATTAATTCATCTATGGTTGCCTAAACTGGAATAGCACCAACATTTTAAACAAGTAAATCTGAAATGAATATAAGCTCTTTCTTAAAAGTGTATTACAGTGTTCACAGCGGACTTTTTTTAAAGTGCATATTTGCATGTGTATTTTCATGTTTTACTGCATATAAATCGGTGTCCTAATTATTACCCTTTAATCCAACAGAAATTAAATAAAAATTGCTATTGCGCTGGTTAAGCGCTGTCTACGGATTGAAGAAGTGAAAGTAAAAAGCTCCTAACAAATGTGTCATTTTGGAAGATTTAGATACCTCCCACCAAGGTGTCCCTAGGTATAAGAACAGAAATATGATAATCTGATCTACAGACATCTAATATTAATGCAGTGAGCATATTTAAAGCATGGGCGATTATTTGTAAAGCATTGAATTTTTAAACTTCAATATTAAAAAAAAAAAAAAAATAATTCTGCTTGACACGTAACATGAAGAAGAGAAAGCATTTATGTCAACGTAATGGAAAATAAATTAAATAAAACAAGAAATTATAATCTAACTTCTTTTTTGTCTCCACATTAAGTTATAGTCGTAACGTCGACAGTAAAATATTTTCTTCAAAAATGAAAATTTAAGATAAATAAATGGTAAATTTTCCATCTTGGTAGGGAAGTTCGCGGTTTCGCATATTGGCAACATTGGAGAGAACTGAAGAAGAAGAAGTCTAGTTATTAATTGCAGACATTGAAGGTGTATTAATCAGTTCGATGGAGCATCTTGTTATGCCTAATATTTAAAGGAATTGTTGAATTGTTTCTCATTTAATAGACTTCATATTCCGTAGGAAAGCAACAGTGTGAAAGGATGTGTTGGCGACAAGCGGGATTAAGGTATATTCTTTGTTATTACGGAATATAACAGCTAAATTTCTTTGATGGATTGATGAATTGGGTAAAGTTTAGTGGGAAAGGTTAAATTTCTTGCTTCTATAATTATTCTGGAAAGGCATCTATTATTTACACGAAACAGTAGCTAAAATCTGCCGAATTTATGGAGTTGCAACCACTTTATACAAAAGAAAGTGTAGATTTATTAATAGTGTAATGTACTCACTCACAGGTAAATATCGGTGACAGAAAATAATGTCTTCAGGCCCGAATATACCTTCCACATCTGAATTCACCTCCATAATATAATATTCATGTACTTTTTGCATTTACAATTACATTTATTCCTTAATTCAAGGTACTAAAACCGGTTGTTTGCAATTTCTGACACTATTACGACCACATTGCAAAAGAAGAAAAATACAGCATTATGCTTTTAACCTTTTGACGACCAAGGAGCAATATATTGTGAGCTCATGCAATGCCGTTGATAGCAAAACATTATACATATTGTTTATCTTAGAGTTGATGTGTGAGTACATGGGCACCCGAAGAAATTTTTGTAGGGGATCCATCTCCCTGGTTGCGTTTGATATCTTTTTTATTTGTACTAAGAAAATCTTAAGAAATTTAAGTTGTTTTCGTGAGGCAGGGATGCTCAGATGCTAATGCCTTCAGTATCTTCTTCTTTTTCAAAGACTGATCCTTAACAGTGATCTTTTTTTTTTTTTTTTTTAATTTTTTATTCCATTGAGATGAAATGCTTCCAATTTGAAGGAATTTATTGGGATGATTTCCCCATCAACTACTTGTGTCACCAGGATCAGTAGCGTACCCAGGAATTTATTTCGGGGGGGGGGTTCAAACTAAATATGAAGCTATTTTATATTAAAATTGCTAAAATTGCCCCTAAAATTAGGCTAAATTTTTAAAAAGTCGAAATTTCGGGGGGGGTCCGGACCCCCGTGTCCCCCCCCTTCCGTACGTCCCTGACCAGGATATATATACTTGCATACGTATCAACTTGTGTGATATTTTTATCTATCTACGTACATACAATCATACACACAAATTATAGAGATAGATAGATTAACATATGTGTGTATGTGTTAGTGTATTTTCAATATGTTAATAATAAGAAATTTAGTAATTAACTTACTATAATTTCAAACATACATGATAGCCAAACTACATTTGGATTTTAAAGAGAAACATTAAACATATTCTTCATCTGCAACAAAAAATATTGAGAAATTCGCAAAGAAGGCTCCTTCTGAATTTCCCTTACATTTCACTTTTTTCCCGCAAAACAATCGAAATTAAAATGCTATTTGTGTGGTCACATACAGAATAAAATTTGAACAATTTACAATTATTACTGGAAATTAATGCTGTCACCCATTTGGAACATTTTAAAAGCACATAGTTTCTAATGCATTGAAATTTCATTTCTTCTCGTTAGTATGAAATGTAAATAGCTGTAAATTTCTATAAATGTTCTCCAATTAGATTTGTATACAACCAAAGGCAAGTTTAAGCCTCTTGCAAAAAGCTCTTATTTGTAAAAGAACACTAATGATCGCTTTTGACTGTTGCAATGGTCTGTCCAAGCAGTTTGATAAAAATTTATCATAGCATAATGACAAAAGCTGCTTTTCGTATATGTATTTAAAAAAAAAAAAAAAAAAAAGTTTGGTGAGGTGAGTGTAGGGGAGGGGAGCACCGAATTCTACTTCGTCGTGAGTGCCAAATCTCTAGCTACGGCTTTCATTGACAGCAACCAAGGGGACCCCCAAAAATTTAAAAATTACTGAAAACATTTTCACCTTAAAAGTTTAAAAAACATGATATGAGTCACTTCTATATAATTCATGGACCCTTTTAAACATGTTGAGAGAGGGCCCACTATAAAGGTTTTGGTGGGACCCCCTTGTATTCCCTGCTCCAGAGCCCCAATGGCCTTAATCCGGCCCTGTATATTTTCTATATGGGAAACAACTGTGCTATAAAATGTAAATTATTATTTAATTTCAAGTTATGACATTATTTGAGATTTCAATTTAGCTAATCCTTCAATATTAGGAAAAGTATAAAGCAGAATAGAAAATCAAGAACCTATCAAAGGGTTGAATTACAAAAAATGTGAAAGGCTGATTTCGCAACATCATGGGCTGGCAACGATGGTCTGAGATTAGCTTACTGTATGCTGGTACTTGACGTGTTGTCCTTCGTTCCCTATGCGAGGAGTGCGTGACGTGTGCCTTTTGTTCATAGACCTATACGTTACTTACGATACGAGGCGGAGGGCCTACTAAAAAATTCACCGTCCAGGGCCCACCGGGAAATTTCTCGCATGGCCAGTACAGCTCTGGACTGCACAATATGTCAGTTCAAAGGTTCGTTGCAAAATGACACGGCCACCATATGCTGGGGAGCGTTGGGTAAAGATTGTTGACGCTATAAGCACTTGCAACAGGGCAAATATGTTGAGTTTGATTCACATAGACATAGTATTGGGTGTATAACCTGCTTTTCATATGTAGAACTGACAAGTAGAAAGCCAGATCAGAGGAGCGCTCAGTCTGAGTATGAGAAGGAGCAAGTTACTGATTATAACACTGAAGGAATGTCGGTCAGAGCTATAGCTAAGAAACTTGCGCACTGGGTATGTGGAGAATAATTATTTGAACCTTGGGAGCAAATTATAGTGTCAAAATGTCGACTGGAAGACCTCGGGAACTAACCCCGACGCAAGTAAGAAATGTAGTTCGTAAGCTTAGTGGAGGCAGTACGACTATAAATCTATCCTGTGCCATCTGTGCAGCATTACATCATCTTACAATACCAAATATATATATATATACAACCTTGTCTTACAGCTAATCATGAGAGCAAGAGGGTAAAATTGGGCGAAAGAGCAAGTGAGTTGGAATGAAAAATGAATAAGAAATTTAATTTAGACGGCCAAGATGGGCGGGATATTATTGGCATGATTTGAGAAAAGAGGAACAGATCTTCTCGGAATTGTAGCAAGGTGGAAAGTTTATAATGGACTCTGGTGGGTTTGATGTTCATAATGAAAACAAATCTTGCCTATATTTCTTGTTGTATGAAAGCCACTGACTATTAATCAAATTAGGTTAGAAGATAACCTGCTTCCTTTCGATAAGGTAATTAGTTGACCATTATGGATGTTTCAACAGGATAATACCTCTACACATGTGGGTAATTCCACGAAAGAATGATTTCAGCGCAAAATCGTGCATGTAATGGATTGGCCCGCAATCGTGCAGGACCTCAATCTAATGGAAAATATTTGGGGTGTATTGTGCCGATCAATTTTGCTGGAGATCGACAATACGGTAATATCGAGTCTTTGAAGAAATCATCATTGCTACATGGAATGAAATTGACGTTTCCACTTCATAGGAACTAGTGAATACCGTGTTTAATCGGTTTTCTTTAACTACGAGTGAAAAATGATTCACACATAGAGTACTAAGTAAGTACAGTGGTGGTATCATTTTGCAGCAGTGTATTTGTTCGAATAACCATTGTTTCTTGTATTTCTAACCATTCTGCCGCACAATGTATATAGTAATTGTTTGATTTACAGCGATTTATTGTCCCTATAAATATTATATATCACATTATATTAATGTTCCTCCTCTTATATGCTTTTTTAGTACCTATATGCAATGGTTATATCATTTTGCATGCGTACTTCTGCTGTGCCCACCCCCCCTTATGTCCATGACGCACCCCCCTCAATCGTCTATCCGTGTTCTTCCATGGAAAAAAATCTTTTCGATTAATTTTTACACACCCTCAAACATATTTATATAGATTTTTACCCCCCCCCAAATATTTCAATGACGCAGTTTGCGTCATAGCCCCCCCTTGTGGGCACCCCAGCCTGGTACAACACATTCTCAATGCACTGTTGCAGTGATTTTGAGCGTATCAGTGAAGTTCTTCGTTTGTCGAAAGAAACAACGCTCTGCTGACGCAATTTGCTCTCGCTGGGGAATCTTGTTATACCTCATAACAACATGGAGAGCCAGGGATACTTAATGTTTCTGAATGAAGTTATAGAAGATATAAACTGATCCTAACGCTAATCAAATTTACTTTGTACGCGTAGGCTAGCAGCTTGCACTCATGTTTCGGAATCGCAATGGACGCACTTGGTCATTTTTGATAAGATTAACCAAAATTTTCTCGATCTACCATTTGAATGTTGGGATAATACATTGAATTGTGGGCTAACCAGATTCTTTCCTATTGTTACTGTTGATTGTTAATTAATTCGAATTCTCACTAGTTATATCTAGAACAGTTTTAATTAAATATAAGCTAACCAAGAAAGTTCTGTTGCTTTTTCATCCACCATCTTCGAACATCGATATGTCACCTAAGTCGTATCTGGAAGATAAAAAAATAGTCCCATCAGCATCGACGACCTTCTGCCAACGTTCTGGAAGGTCATGGATTCCATCGCGGTAGAACTTGGTGGGCCGTGAAGCCGTGGGAGGTATCAAGTGCATTTTGCACCTCTACTTAAGGGTTTGAACTGGCGTCCTCTAAGGTGATTATCCAAGGAATGGAACAAGTGATAATCGGACAATGCAATGTTGGAGGAGTATGACGGATGCAATAGTGTTTCCCATCCAAGGCGTAGAATGGTGTTCCGGGCCATCCTAGTCACGTGGGGCTTAGCGTTGTCCTGCAACAGGAGGATCCCGATTCAGAAGTGCTGGCTGCAGAGTTTTGAGTTTTTCTTGAACACGGATCAACTGCTGACAATACACAGTTGCATCGATGCTCTGACCAGCTAGTAGCAGTTCCCACCAGTGGATGTACGATGCCTCAAGCAGCCTACCAAACACACAGGAGTACCTTTCTTCTGATGCAGTGCTGGTTTCAGCTGTTTCGGAACCGGTTCATGGGACGCTAACCAATGATTTTGGCACCGTGGAGCTTCGTACAGGCCCCACTTCTCATCACATGTCAAGACCTTGTCCAGAAATGGCTCCTTCCTCAGATGAGACAGCAAAGAAACACATGTGTCTGCTCGCGTTGCCTTCAGGCCCGGAATCAAATCACGTGGGACCCATCGACCCAAGTTGCAGTGATTTCGAAGTTGATGGAGGTGCTGCCGAATGGTTTCTCCACTCACACTGAATTATAATAACAGTTCCTAACATGTCTGGCCACTGTTCGCGTGAATTGCTGCCTGAAAATCTTCATTTTAGACATGTGTTGGTCTTCCGGCATGTGATGCGTCTTCGAGTGTTTCGTCACCGTCGTTAAACTTGTTAAAGTACTTCTGCACTGTCCGCGTAGTCACGACACCCTCACCAAAGGCCTGTCAGCTCCGATACAGCGGCGTTTGACCCCAGTTTGAACTCGTATAGCATACACGCCCTTATGACGCTCTGTGGAGGTTCCATGTTCACTCTGTCTTTAGCAAGTTCACGGTTTAACTGAACTGCCACAACCAGATGGTGTGTTGAATATACCCACACCAACAACTGACCTTCGGCTTATCTCCATTCGCATTCAACTGACGGTGTGAGGGCCAATTGAACACATACCTCTACAAAAAGCGATTGAACTTTCTTGGTTACCTTTATAAATAGAAATGGTTGTCATTATTCATTATATTAGCACTAGACGGTTTCTGTCGATGCAACACACATTTTGATTGGACAAAACACATTTTTATAATAATAAAGTATTTTTTAAAAAAGATGAGTACCGGTAATTAACGAAAATAGTTTGTGTTATTTTATTGTTATTATTTTAGTTACATTCGTTATTCAAGTATAGCTGCGCATCTGACACGGAAAGCTTTAAAGCCTGAACTAAGAGAGGCTGCAGCTGCCAGAGATGTTTCAGTTCTAAAGTTCACTCGGTGGAGAGATGGGGTACCGATACGTAAGTCTATATTTAATTAATTAAATTAGTTAATATGTAATTATGCATTATCCTTACATGTCTTGGAAATTGGGTATTATGATTACTGCAGTGATAAATTTACTATCTGGTACTATTATTACTATTAACGTACTATTTTAGTACTGGAATGAATTGAGACTTAATACTTATATTTTTGAATTTTGATGGAAATTCGTAAAATAAGTTCGATCATGATAGTCATTATAAAACAGCACATTGTTATATTTCCATGAAACATCTATGGACAAGTACAGGGTTTGTTCGGAAAGTAGTGAAAATGGCTACCGCATAGCGCTTTACTCGTCAATAACGCGTCCGCCACAAGTGGGATTGGCGGTGCTGATTCTTACAAGGGACATCACCCAATTGTCCGGCTCCGATTTCAATGAAATTTTTCTAGCTGATAGAGAACGTATATATATAATTTGTGATGATAGAAATTTTTGCCATCGTGCATGTTTTCTATTTTTTATAATTTTTAAGAGTTCTGATGTGGTTATTAGAGATTATTGCAGAAGTCCCTTACTAACCTTTGTAAACGTAGCGTTAATGAAAGAACAACCATGTAGATACATATAAGGCCTAGGGGGAAGTTGTATGGTAGGTATGACCTTGACCGCAGCCACCTTGAAATCCGCCATTTTGAATTAAGGTCAAGTTTTTAAAAATAGAAATAGGGTAATGTGATACATAATTTCGGGCTAGAATTTAATCAGAAAGACAATGAAGAAGCTGGTTTTGAGAAACACCTATTTGGGGAAAAGTTACAGGCATTTAATTGTTCATTTACTACTTGCGAAAGTCCCTTACCTCCGCTTCTAATCCGCGTATTAATGATAATAAGTGGATAAACGCTTTGGTAATACATATTATGCCTAGAGGGAAGTGATAAGGTAAGGGTATCGTTGACGGCAGCCATCTTGAAATTCGCCATTTTGAATTAAAGTGAAGTTTGAAAAATGAAAACCATAGAGTGTGATACCTCATTTTAATAGTAAATTTTCCCAAAAAGACAATGATTGCTGGATGTTTATCCTAACACTATTCATAAACTGACAAATCACAACTCTTAAAAAAATGTAATAAATTTAGAAAACACGAGCCAAGGCAACAACTGCAAAGTGCCAGTTGGAATCTTAAAACATGCGGTGAAAATTAGGAATGTTGCCAATTTGAAAGATCGAATAATGGAAGTTTGGTGCTCATTAGAAGCAGTCCTAAATTCACACTGGTTAATTATAGAACAAAAACAAGCATACCATTGGCTTTTTGAAAAAATTTGCTATTAAAATGAGGTGTCCCATTCTATGGTTTTCATTTTTCAAACTTCATTTTAATTCAAAATGGCGAATTTCAAGATGGCTGCCATCAGGGATTCCCTTACCGTATCACTTCCCTCTAGGCATAATATGTATTACCGAAGCGTTCATCCACTTATTTTCATTAATACGCGGGTTAGAAGCGGCGGTAAGAGACTTTCGCACGTAGTAAGTGAACAATTAAATGCCTATAACTTTTTCCCAAATAGGTGTATCTCAAAACTAGTTTCACCATTGTCTTCCTGATTAAATTCTAGCCCGAAATTATGTATCACATTACCCTATTCCTATTTAAAAAACTTGACCTTAATTCAAAATGGCGGATTTCAAAATGGCTGCGGTCAAGGTCATACCTACCATACAACTTCCCTTTAGGCCTTATATGTATGTACATGGTTGTTCTTTCATTAACGCTACGTTTACAAAGGTTAGTAAGGTACTTCTGCAGTAATCTCTAATAACCACATCAGAACTCTTAAAAATTATAAAAAATAGAAAACATGCACGATGGCAAAAATTTCTATCATCACAAATTATACATATACGTTCTCTATCAGCTAGAAAAATTTCATTGAAATCGGAGCCGGACAATTGGGTGATGTCCCTTGTTAGCTAACCAATGCTACCCAGATCAATCATTTCCGAGCTCTGGTAGAGCAAGGGCCGCTTATCGTGCGAATCCTATTTAAAATGACTTCGAGATTTTGGAAGCTCAAATTTCATTTTTTGCTTGGGCAAACGATATTAAATTTTGCTTCAAACTTGGAAAAACTGCTACAAAGATGATCGCCATGATTAAGCAGGTGTACCAGAACCATCCGAGGTTTTGTGTTGGCATGGAGATTTCATGAACGGACGGGAAAATATGGAGGACGACGCTTTGGATTGGCCTTCGGCAAGTTGTGTGGGCGAAAATTTCGTCAAAGTGAAGAAACTTCTCGACCGAGACCGTCGTTGGAGTGTGAGAATCATAGTCAAATAACTGAATCTACAAAAAGAAAAAAAATAGTGGTGCATAAAATGGTTATTGAAAATTTGAACAACCGCAAGATTTGTGCAAAGTAGGTGCCAAAAGTGCTAGATCACGGATAAGAGGATAAATGACTTGGCATTTCCCAACAAATAGAGCAAGTGGAGAGTGAACCGGACCTTTTAGACAACGTAATAACAGACGACGAAACATGGGTGTTTGAATATGAACCTGAAGGTAAGCTCGAAAATTCGGAGTGGCATAACAAGGAGTCCCCGGGTCCCATAAAGGCAAGGATGTTTATACTCGTTGTCGTCTTTACCAAGAAAGAGGTAGTACAGAAAAACCTTCTGCCTCGAAGGAAGACTGTCAACGCGGCTTACTGTGTAGAAGTCCTCAAATACCTGCGAGACACGGTCGATTGGCTCTGACGAGATTGCCAAATGCTGCGCGCCAAGTCACACCGCGTTCGTTGTAATGTTGTTATTTGTTAGAATCGACGTGACTACGTTTCCGCAGCCACCGCAGAGTCCCGACATTAAAAATTAAAAATTGCATTGTGGAACATTTGGATTGAACAAAGAAAAGTTTTATGTTCTGAAGAGATTTTATTTTGCTTCAGGTTGGCAACACTGATCGGAGATCAAAGACAAAGTTTCTTTTTTTCGGATCTCGAAATACGATATTGAAGTTGCCAACCTGAATTGTTTATCGTTAAAACAAACCCATGGCTCCCTTAAGCGTGTCATTTACTGAGACATTTTTTTCTTTTTTGTCAGTAAGGTGCTGTCACCTGAGGAGAAATAGTAGAACTAAGTCTTGCCTTGAATCCACTAAAAAATTTCATCATCTCTAGGATTAATATGACTCTTAATAAAGGATACGTTTTCATGACATCCATATGGGGGTATATTTCAATATCAGTTTCCACTTAGTAACTGGGATAGTTGTTAAACGCTGTTATTATTGTATAATTACTTTAGATTTTAATTAGAAAAACAGAGAATGTATTCCTTACATGAGGTTAGTATTTCAGGAAATACACATGTCTGTATCAAACGATATCAGGAGGCTACCTGGTAACAGGGCTCATAACGAGTCACTTTTTTTTAAAACTAGAAGTTACTTTTTTAAAAAATTTGTCACTAAAAGTTACTTTTTGGGAGGTAAAGTGACATTTTCGTCTCATTTATGTTTTGCATTGAGAGTTTTCTAAGAAAAATATAAAAGTAAATGGAAAAAAGGCAGAAACTTGTTACTCATTACTCTTCTGAAAGCTTCAGTACTTGCTGCCACATGGGAAAGTCAGCTTTTATTCTTTCTAAGGCACAGTGGATGGTTGGTGGATGCTTAAGCTCTCAAGGTGCGGTTGACAACCCTTCTGTGTCTATTCTTTCTTCTGTCATAATAGTCTTAGTTTTCTCTCGTAATAGTTAACGCTCCGCTCAACGATGTGCGTCTGTGTGTGTGTGTGGTTCATCATATTCGTCTTGTGTTATGCTTCTTGTATGTTCTTCTTAAGAGTAGGTGATGAATATGAATATTTCATAGCTTTGAAAACTCTCAATGCTAAGTTAAATATAATGTCTGGGATGAAGAAATTCGGAAATAGGTCAGAACTGGTCCCACTTATTCAGAAGATTCTTACATCTGCTAAGTCTGCTTACCGTAACTACAAAGCATACTTAGAAAACCTAAGAAAGAGGAAGCTCAAAAGAAGAAGTAAAGAAGAAAAGATGAAGCAAAACAACAAAGAAAGAGGTGATGCAGAAATTGACAAAGGAAAAAGGGGGCATGATGAGATTTTGGTCACTTTTTCGTCTACTTTTGGTCACTTTTCAACTATTTACAAGAGACCAGACCACTATGATCCCTGTGGTAAGAAGGGGACAGATATTTTTAAAATAGCATTCAAGTTGGTTACAGGATAATATAATGTTGAAGGAGGTCGAACTCAGTCGACTGGCGTTTGTTCCATCTTGATACGATAATAAGCGTCCGTATCCTATTTTTATCTCACTATAATTAAAGTGAAATTTCATTATGCTAGCGCCTAGGCGATACGCAACACGAAAGACGTATTGTTTTCTTTCCTCCCTTCCCTTTTTTAAAAAAATATAAACCTACCTTTGAGAGGGAAATTTCTGTATGGTTCACAAACCGTCTTTTGTTCACTGCTGTCTTTCGAGTTCAGCATTGCATCCCTATTTACATAAGCATCCAGCGTAAACAACAGCAATCTTTCAACGCATTCATCTATAATCATTGTATAGCCACAGGGGATTAGAAAATTCTCCCTTCCACTATACATATAAATACATCAAGGAAGCCACTTCTTATCACTAGCAAAGAAATGTGATGTTAGTTCGATACTAATTCCAATTTTTTTTTTTTTTCATTTTTACTACCCAGTGATAACACCTAATCGCCGCTACTTAACATGAGTGTAAAAAGTTTACTCCACCCATTATAGAAGTTGTTTAGTAATGGTGATCCCACAATCCATATAACTCCCACTTTGTACGAACAAGTCTATTATTTGGAGGATACCATTTTTTTTTTTTTTTTTTTTTTTTCATTCACAAGGACTTGAATGCCAAAGTGAAAGGGTAGGTCAGCGATCATGCGGAAACATTTGTGGAAGGCATAGGAAAATTGTGCACATTTCATTTCTGTGGCAATTATGAAAAAAAAAAAAGAAAAGAAATAGAAATTACATAGCTAATTTTTCTATACAGAAAATTTATTTACATATCTTTGTTTCCTCTTATTTAACCGGAGACTGAAAAATAACCCTTGTATTAATAAAAATCTATAAGTTAAGCTACTATATCAATTAATTAAATGATATATCACAAATCCTATATCGCACTGAAAAACTAACAAGTTATAACGTGTATGAAATACTAAAAAAAAAAATCGTGACTCATTTGTCACATTTCCTATAACCATTCTTTAGTAGCCGATCATGGCATTTTGTAACCACAATTAAAATCGTTGTTCATATACTACAAGGCATGTTCGGAAAGTAAGAATTGTTTTTTTTAAAAAACAAATTTATTTATACATGAAAAAGCACACCTTAAATCATTTTGCGACATAGTTTCTACCAATGTTCAAACACTTGTCACAACAGGTGATCAACTTGCCCAAACCTTTCTCAAAGAAACATCCTGTCAATAAACACAACCATAACCCCAGAGCGTTTTTTGCGTCGTCACTTTCGAAGCGCTTATTGCCGTACACTAAACTGCTTCACCCACTTTCGCACCATTCCACCACTCACTGCATTTTCACCGTAAGTCTTTACAATTTGGCGATGAGTTTCTTGGTAATATGGCGATACTCGCGACAATTCCAACCATACTGGCGTCTGTGGAGAGGCAATGAACCAATGAAACTAGCGCGCATGCACATAGCACCGACATTAGCGCTGCGGTGACGTTAAAATGAAACGGTGCGTACATGCCGGACACTGGCGTTATGTTTTGTTGAGGAAGGTTTGACAAATTGGTCAGCCGCTCTAAGACGTGCTTGAACGTTAGTATAAACTATGTCGAAAAATAGTTTAAGGTGTACTCTCTTATGTAAATATAAATTTGGCTTGAACAAACCTGTTTTACAATGTTTCTTTTCAAAATGGTATTTACTTTTCGGACACGCCTCGTATTTACATTGACTTGGGAAAACAGTTTTAGAGGCGTAATCACAGAAGAGTGTTGGACGATAGTGGATACAGCGACACACCTTCTTTTCTTAAATATTTCAGGTCAAGAAGATGATGATATTGATGAAGATATGATGAAAAGAATGGGAGCTAAAAAGTGAAACTGTGGAACATTCGTGTAGTTGGTATCTAAAAACTAGTTAAAGTGAAACTCTTAAGATAGGAAGAGCTATATAATGTTCAGAGAGACCCAGAATCTTCATTTATATTAAGCAAGTAAATAGCACCTATCAAGTAAATTGTGCTTTGTGTATTATTATCTTCAATATTTAGTCTTGAATAATTAGATTTTATTATGAATATGAAACTAAAAGTCTACTATGTATACCAATAACCATTTCTCAATAATAAAAGTTCCTTAAATTTTGAGTTCTAGTTTTTTTTTTTTTTTTTTTTTTTTTAAGTGTATAGTTTTTAACACTTATACATGAAATTCCTTTATAGTGTATTTTTATTTTTATTTAGAAAATCCATAGACATGGACAACAGACCCATGCATCATCTTGGAAAAGGTACTTGTAACATATTGATGCGATGGAACTACTCTGTCCGGCTGGATGAGATTTTGAAATAATCGTGAGGTTCATCAATTTGAGGGAAACGAGCACTCAGTAATGGGAATTAGTGCCTTCCGCATTTATAAAAATTTTCAAATGAACCTCAAGCCTTCCTTCCGAGCCAAATCCATTACAAGTTTTCATTGCGTTATGGGTTACGTCAAAGTTATACCAAATAAAATTTGCTTATTTTACTTCTTAAAGTACGCGAAAGATAGAATTAAAATTTGGATAACCTCCTTGAATTTACTGAGTATGAAATTGTAATTATTTTTTATTTGTTTACCTAACAAGGAACACTAGATATCTTAGAGAGGTCAATTTTGATAAAAGTCGATAAACAAGTTGATTATCTAAGAGGAACTTCATACTAACCGCCAAAGCCAAGTAAACCATTATGTGAGTTTAAAACAATACCCTTTTCGTTTGAAAATAAGAAATTGAAAGTAATAGATATTAATCGATATTAGATAAGAACTACGTGCTTACTGGTATGTTGTTCCCCATCTTAATTTAAGATTGAAAATTGTGAACAGAAAGACAGTCTTATAATATAATAAATTAAACTGGAACTATATAAAATATATTGCTCTCATTGATTCTGCCATGATTGTATTCTTATTAAAGATAATGGGATATGAAATAGATAAGAAAACGGATTAATTAAAACCTAATACAGATTTATCCTGATTTCAATCATTTCAACAAATGGAAACCAATATTTGTCGACTCTACATGTTGACAACACTACTGCGGAATATGATAATCGTGTCCTTTCTCTTAAACTTGCTACCTTCAATCGTCTTCAAAAATGCCTATTTTAATTGTATGAAAAGTGGCTGAAACAGAAACTAGTGGAAACCGAACTTTATCCAAAAATAAATAAATAAATAATGGAATGAATATAGTGAGCGCATATTCAGGAGGTACCACTGGAGGTGATTATGGCAACCACTATCTTGAATCATGCTTTAATTATTGATTCCTAAACTCTCTGCGGCTGTAGGAAGCCAGCAAAAGAGGCCCAGGCTACTGAAAAATCGTATCGTGCAGGACAAAAAAGGTAATAAATAATATCTAACGGGAGTCCTACACATCAAAGACGGTGCTAGATCAACGAGACAAAGCACGAAGCGTGTAGACTTTTTTTTTTTTTTTTTTTTTTTTTTTGAAGTACAAGGTAAATGGTTCCGAACCCCTCATACCTTCATGCTTACTAATAAATACTCACTCGATTTCTGTTTCATAAAATATTTCCGTTTCACTTCAACCAGCTTCCACATTGGCGTTATGATATATCTAACCATAACGCTGTTATACTAAAGCTACAAAATTTCGGTACTATTATATAAAATCTCTTTACAATTTTCGATCAGGATTCCAGGTATCCGTTTTCAAGATAACGCAAACGATAATCATATTCCACAGTAGTGGTCTCAACAAGAATAGCTCGATTTGAACGCGGGTTTACACTTCCTGAAATACTTGAAACTAGGCTACATTCATATTGCTTCCATATTGAACATCTTTCATATGTCATTATCACTAAATAGAAACCAGTCATTATTTAGATTTAGCTTTATTTCATTCGTAGAATCATTACATTGTATATAGAAACATACAAATGGTGTAGATGATGTCAAACTCCTTGAGTAAATAAAAGAAATCTCAATTATATTTTTTTATTTGAGATTTTCAATCTTGATTCAGGATGGCGAACACAACGATTACTTCACTCAGCACATAGTCCTTACCTAGTATCGATTATCCAGTAGCTGTCAATTGCTTGAGTTGTTTTCACACGAAAACCGTACTTTGTAACTGAGATGTAGATTATTCGACATCCTTAACAAGTTACCCTGCCTTTCACTATTGGAGGAAGCAGCTATAATCCCGCCGATAAAGCTTTTCTTTTGGCTTTAGAGGCTGCAGTGGCTCAGTGGTAGACCGTTCACCTGTGGTATATGGGGATCCTGGTACGATCCCAGTTCGCGCCAAGTGAACTTGTGATGGGCAAACACCATGTGCGTGGGTCTTCTTGGGGTTATCTCGTTTCCTTCTACTTTATTCATTCCACCACTTCATTCATTTCTCATCATCACCGTCTCCTTTAGCCTAGTCAGCATAACTGTGGGACGTAAAAGAATTTTATTTTCTTTTGGCCTTATACGCCATGCTTTCTGTAAATTGACTCTGTATGATCTCTGTGTTTTTCACCTGGAAATGAATTTTCAAAACTCCTAGCATTGTATTTAATAGTGAAATAATTTCGAAACTAAGAACAGTTAAAATTTTGGAACAAATCACGAAAGACACTTGCAATCAACTTCATAACAGAGAAAAACTCTTCAAACTGTTTCGCCGGTCAATAGATCCCGATCATTGTTCTTTTTATTTTACTGTAGATAGCAGAGACGGTGTTCAAGCTCTTGCAGAACATCCTCTGTGAAAGTGATTCTTTCTTTTAAAGGCTCCACATTTCTAATATAGGCTAATAACGTCTCGGGAATGTAATTTCAGATACAAATTTATAGAAGTAAGCCCTGGGGAGCGTGAAGGGCTCTTTATTCACCGCCCTGGTTTTAACCCATCACCGACAAATTGTTTACTTTAGAAAATCCTTCACGACTTTAGCATAATATGTAATGGCTGTCTAACTGACGAATAACACGCTGTTATTTGAAGCACTGCATGGCCTTCTAACACATCAAAGTATGTTCAGTATAAAAGAAGGACTAACCACTCTGCCTCCTTTAATTACACGTTAACCTTGGAGTTGTGACATTTTATATCCCATAACACCACATTGAAGTTCATTAACACATATCCTAACATTATGTTGTTCGACTTGTCCTTAAGGTAAAACGTTATCTCATCTTTGGATATAAAGTTGTTGAACCAAAATTGAATGCACTTAATTTTATCCTTTGAGTCAATTTTATGTAACATCTAAGGTTTATAGTCTGTAAAACAGAGGAATACTCTCGAAGAACCTGTACATTATTGTTTGTGAAACTCTTTAGTACTCTCCGGCGCTACAGCCCAGTGTGGGCCCTGGACTCATGCACGATCTGCCTCCAATATTTTCTATTATTGGTTCTGTCGCCTCTCTCTCTCACTTTCATGATCTTCAAATCCTCCATCACATCATCAAGCTGTCTCAGTTCAGATCTTCCACTTTTCCTGCCACTATAGCTTTCCATCCTTAGCAGGTGACCTGGCCACTGAATTCTCTGTGTTGATATATCTTACAATATCCTATCTTTTATATTAATATTATTGTATCTTATGTGCCAATTTCCATCTTGCCTTACTGGCCATAGATTTTCTGTAGCGTCTTTCTTTCGAATGTTCTCAAGCTCATTTTGTCTTTCCTCGTCAAAACCTATATATCTGCTCCATATGTCGCCACAGATCTCACGAGTGTTTCGTAAATCAGTACTTCGACCGCTTTGGAAATGAACTTACTTCTCAGAATATTAAAATTCGTAGGACAAGCTTTGTTTCCGAGTTGTTACCTATCGTGTACGTAAGTGTTGAATCTATTGATTTTATCTATTACTATTCCCAGGTATCGAAAGCATTCTACCGCTTTTTGAAACTCCTACTTCTCGAAAATACATCCACCCAAATTTCTTTGAATTACAAAGATATTTTAAGACACTAGTAGCTACCTGGACGTGACTGTTTTAGTACACTTGAGTTCTCCGTCCAACGGCAACAGAGTTCTCTGTTAGTATCTGTGGTTCTTCATTAAGCAGTCGATAATACTCATTTCTAACTTGTGTAACTGTCCTATATTTTGCAAACCGCAAAACACATTAAACCATTCTATGCATTATGACAATATTTTGCCTGATACTTATTTCGGAACATGTATACACATATGCGCCATTGAAGCCAATTTCTCGTTTTTTTGTATTACAGTATATCGGAAACTTTCTATTGCAGTTGGTTTCTCACCTGTTGCGAATTGTTAAAAAATTGCGACTATTTTTAACTAAAGTTTATTCAAGGAACGTTCAGTACCTCATGTAAACAAATACACGTGGTGATTGTTTGATTTTATTGGTTAGAGAGCCTTAGAACACCCATGCGGCAGAACAAAATAGTCCTTGCTTATAAGGCTCATTACCAGAATTCCTTAGAATTAGACAACAGAAACAACACTTTATCTAAGAACTAAATTGAATTAATGCAATAAAAGAGAATACGCATGCATTGAAAGTGGTTTTGACCCAACTTTAGCGCGAATCACAGTTAACAATATGGCCACATGCGGGGAATAAGTAAAATATCGACAGGGTACAAGCACGTGCTTCTCGAAAGAAGCGCTGACCGATAGCCAATCATCCGATGACTGGCGGAGTAATACAATTCTGCAATGTTTACATCAGGATCAGAAGGTTCGTTGAATGAACTTTAGTTCATTATTTCATAGTTACGCTGTGGCGTAACATGTAAGCCGCAGAACACTAGTTCAAATTTTAAATTTGACTTCTTTTATGTATTTTTGAAGACAAATATACAAAATGATACGTGTTTGGTTTAGAATTGTAACAAAGAAAGTGCACTGGGGTGATCTGTATCACTGTGATTTAACTATAAAATTTCTGTACCGAGACTATACGAGACGTGGCACGCAGCTTAATGTGAAATAATCGTAACCATTGAATCAAATTTTTATCGGGGAGACTCGGTTTTGATTTGAGGGGCCGCGGTGGCTCAGTGTTAGAGCGTTTACCTCTGGTGCTTGGGGTCCCGGATTCGATCCCAGCCCCCGCCAAGTGAACTTTGTGGTGGACAAACACCGTGTGCATGGGTTTTCCCGTTTCCTCCCACTTTCTTCATTCCACCATTTCATTCATTATTCATCATCACCGTCTCCTTTAGCCTAACTGCCATAAAGCTCAAAGCTTTCTTTTTTTTTTTTTTCGATTTTGATTTGCGATAGGAAGGAAGCAGTGTCAGATACCTCCAGTGCTGAAACCGGAAGCTAAACTGAAAACAGTGCACTGAATGCCAAAGGGATATTGTTACTGGAATCTAAAATGGGTCTGAGTTTTGTTCCCTAGTATTGTGTGCTACGAGGAGTGATCAAAAAGTAAGGTTACAAAGCCAGCAGTGAAAGGTTTATATTTTATTTAATACAGCCAACAAATAGTACACACATTAGGTTATTTCGCGACATAGTTTCCATACTGGTTGAGGCATTTATCGCATCGTGGGATGAGTTTGAAGATTTCCTCCTCGTAAATATCCTGTCCTTGAATGTTCAGCCACGTTGTCACACAGTGTATCACTTCCTTGTCTGAAGCAAAGCGGCGGCTTCCTAGGTACTCCTTCAAATGCGGGAGCAGTGAAAGTCGCTTGGAGCGAGGTCCGTTCTGTAGGGAAGGTGATCGATGTCCCAGCGAAACTGCTTCAACAGCATGGTGGTCTTCTGGACTGCTCTTCGGTGATGTTTTTTCTACGAGCCGGAAACTTTCGACATCATTCTGCGACATGCTCACGAGACTGCAGTTTCTCCGTAAATCTCTACCAGCTCCGGCGAGTTTCAGCCGCGGTTACATGTTTCGGCCACAGAAATCGAATAACTAAGCAAACTTCTTCGCGAGACTAGTCTTCCAAATGTGTCACCATTTGTGTTTACCTACAACTAGCGCCATATGTGGCGAGTGGCTGAAACTGTGCCCAGTTGGCAACTTTATGTATTAAAATTACCGCACACTCCTCATTTCTCTATCATAGACGAAACTCCAGAAATATCGGCCTTGAAATATTAGTTTCTGATCCTCCGTCATAGTACTAGAAGGTGGAATATTATCTATTGAAATGTAATAAAGGTATTAAGAGGCTCAACATAAAAACAAAATTCAATTGATGTTCAACTTATCCACTGTTTACAATCAAGTCATATAATTCTGTTGTTCTTTAACTGATTCGTTATATAAAACATTCACGCCACATCGCGCAATGAGAAAGCACGATGAATTTTCGAAATAATTACAATTTATTTTAAATGTTGAAACACAACCACATTCTGACGTATGATCTATAGCAGAGCAGAAAATGGGTGTGGCTTATTGTTGTTCTGTGGGAAAAAGAAAGAAAAAAAACTTTGTTTCAAATAGTCTACAAACAAAGCAATATTGTGAAGAGAATGATGAGGTGATAAGTGTTTTCTAATCCTATATTTCTTTACTGCTTCTTTCAAGAATTCGGATGTAAGTTGTAAGTTTCTCACAGATTTTCAAAGCTTAATATCAATGAAATTGCTCCCTAAGGAGATCCATAATACGATCAGATACGGAATTGTTTTGAACACATAGCACCATAAAAAGTAGTGAAGGAAGTATATTCTGTCGGATTATATTATCTTACAATGTAGCATCTAACTAACTAACTCTATGGCCTATGGAACCTGGAAGTTCAATGCCACGTTCACAAAAGCTCTCCACTGACTTCTATCCTTAACCAATTGGATCCAGTTTCTACTTTGTATTCCTATTTCTATATATATATATATATAGATATAGCCCTATATATAAACTAACTAACTCTATGGCCTATGAAACCTGGAAGTTCAATGCCACGTTCACAAAAGCTCTCCACTGACTTCTATCCTTAACCAATTGGATCCAGTTTCTACTTTGTATTCCTATTTCTATATATATATATATATATAGATATAGCCCTATATATAAACTAACTAACTCTATGGCCTATGAAACCTGGAAGTTCAATGCCACGTTCACAAAAGCTCTCCACTGACTTCTATCCTTAACCAATTGGATCCAGTTTCTACTTTGTATTCCTATTTCTATATATATATATATATAGATATAGCCCTATATATAAACTAACTAACTCTATGGCCTATGAAACCTGGAAGTTCAATGCCACGTTCACAAAAGCTCTCCACTGACTTCTATCCTTAACCAATTGGATCCAGTTTCTACTTTGTATTCCTATTTCTATATATATATAGATATAGCCCTATATATAAACTAACTAACTCTATGGCCTATGAAACCTGGAAGTTCAATGCCACGTTCACAAAAGCTCTCCACTGACTTCTATCCTTAACCAATTGGATCCAGTTTCTACTTTGTATTCCTATTTCTATATATATATAGATATAGCCCTATATATAAACTAACTAACTCTATGGCCTATGAAACCTGGAAGTTCAATGCCACGTTCACAAAAGCTCTCCACTGACTTCTATCCTTAACCAATTGGATCCAGTTTCTACTTTGTATTCCTATTTCTATATATATATAGATATAGCCCTATATATAAACTAACTAACTCTATGGCCTATGAAACCTGGAAGTTCAATGCCACGTTCACAAAAGCTCTCCACTGACTTCTATCCTTAACCAATTGGATCCAGTTTCTACTTTGTATTCCTATTTCTATATATATATAGATATAGCCCTATATATAAACTAACTAACTCTATGGCCTATGAAACCTGGAAGTTCAATGCCACGTTCACAAAAGCTCTCCACTGACTTCTATCCTTAACCAATTGGATCCAGTTTCTACTTTGTATTCCTATTTCTATATATATATAGATATAGCCCTATATATAAACTAACTAACTCTATGGCCTATGAAACCTGGAAGTTCAATGCCACGTTCACAAAAGCTCTCCACTGACTTCTATCCTTAACCAATTGGATCCAGTTTCTACTTTGTATTCCTATTTCTATATATATATAGATATAGCCCTATATATAAACTAACTAACTCTATGGCCTATGAAACCTGGAAGTTCAATGCCACGTTCACAAAAGCTCTCCACTGACTTCTATCCTTAACCAATTGGATCCAGTTTCTACTTTGTATTCCTATCTCTCCGCAACAGACAAAAACATTTACATACACAAGGAAAGAGAAACAACACAATATTTAGTTTATTTTATTTCTTTGACGTCATTTGTATTTCCAAACTACGAAACACAACAATAATTTATAACAAATAAAGTGTAATAGGGATCATAACCCAACACTGCCATAAAATTAAACAAAAACTCACAGCTGGGTCCCAGAATAAGAATAACATTGCTTATGCAATAAAGAAGATGGAACAATGAATATCTTTAACATCTAATTCACATTCTATGTTCTTAGATAGACTTATATCTAAAATCTTATTTGATTTCATATTCAATAACGAAAGAATCAACAAAACTACAAGTTGAAAGAAATCATGAATTATCTCATAATTCTGATTGCACAAACTCCAAACCATGTAAGGTACGTTATATCCTGTATGCTTACACCACGATCAATAACAAGATATTAAATCAGTTCGCGCGACACTTAATTGAATGTTTATAATTTTTTCCATACTTCTTCCATATAAATTCCAGTTATATCCATACTTCTTCAATGGAAATTTTAACTTGTAAGTAGAAACGTCACCTTCTTATTCATACCTCAATACACAAGTTAATAGATGTTAATAGTTATAGCTTTGCTATGTGTAAATAAGCTGGAAATATATATTTGTTTTCTACTCTTTTTGTTCAATGTCTCAAATCATTGTAAGTGATATAAGTCAATTTTATTACCTGATAAAAAATTTGTAAATGTAATAAAAAAAAAGCAGTTTTTTGTTCTAGGTTTAAGACAAGTGCTCGGTGGTGAAATTGTGCCGTTGATTGATTCTGGGACAAAATCCCATTCGAGAGCAGTACAGGAAATTCATTTTAAAAGCTTTCTCCAAAAATATTCTATTATTCATATAAGAACGAATAGAAAGCCAACACATACGCTACACCAGTCATTAGCTCTTAAGCATTAAAAAATACAGCCACTCTTTATAATTGTATTTAGTAAATGCGTCATAATGGTAATAATATTGACAATTACATGCTATACTAAGAGTTCTGTTACATTATTGTGTTAGAGTTTTATTCAATACTAGGAATGCATTTCATTCATTCAACGATTACATAGCATTTTAAACACCTATATAATTGTAAAGTCTTCACGAGAATACTTATGTTGGTGTACAAGTCGCGAATAATTTCATGGGGAAAAATATCAAAAACTGTAGTTATAAAATGTATTAGAAAATAAAATGCCCACAAATTAAAAAAAAAAAAAATCAATATTGACCCTGTTTAATTATCTAAATTTGTTTTTGTTTTGGCAGTCACTGCTCTGTAGCAGAATTATTTCACAATTCTCTGTAAAAAATTTTTAGGATGTAGTGTGTAATAATACAAATAGTTAGAATATGAAAAGGCACTTAGCAGCAAATTTGTGTGTAGGAGGAAATAGAACTAAATACAGTGGTTATGAAATACACAACCACTCCTTATAATTGAAGGGCTATTTTTCTCACCTCCCTTAAGCCACGTGAGATGACGAAACGGGGATAACAAAGTTGTTCATTGGACGTCGCTTATTCCCCATTCGATAGACAGACTCTGGCATTCAATCACTGTGTAGTAGAAGTAGCGACCGTGAAAAGGTATGGGATGCAATCGAAGCGCTAGCCAAGTGTGAACTGCGTGGTGCAATTCGATTTCTCCACGCGGAAGGTCATAATACAGCTGCAATTCATCGTTAAATGAGTCTCCGCAGTAGGATATTCATACGTGATGGATGTGTAGATAATGCACACATGCTCCAGATAATTTAAAGGACTTATCAACGTACATGACGACAGTAACCAAGGATGGAAATCCGTGGCCGCAGACGTCTTGGTGAATGCGTGAACCATGTAGTTCATTATCATTTATGAACTGCCTGGTCTTCGAAGTTGAGGGAACTCAGTAGCTGTAAGGAATTTGGAGAGAACTGGAGAAATGGAATTCATCCCCTAGTTCACATTTGCTTACGCCTCGATTGCACTCACGCTTGCTATCGACAATAACTTAAAGGCAAAGTCAGTTTATCGGTGTGAGGAGTGGGTCATGGGCAACGAACAACTCTGTCTTGTCTCCGTTTACTCATCTCGCGTGCCTCTTCTCTGCTGGCTTAATGGACGTTGAAAAAAAAGCCCTAGTATCTAGAAATACATAAATAAATGAAAATCAAACAATCCAAGCCAAATGTCCCTGAAAATTTTGTACAACCATAAATTATGTCTTTTTCTCTGAGAACAACACAACTAAAACTTATTTGAAAAATAATTAAATTAATTTAATCATCCTTTGTTTAAAGTATTTTTAGAAAAGATTTCTTACAATAGCACCTACCTTCTAAACCTTACCAGTTTATAAAAAGACATTTTCAAAATAATAACAAATCTCAGTACAAAATTTCTATGTATTGTCTTCTTATTTATTATATCTGTAAGGACGCAACAAATGCCAGCGTATAAAATAATCATGGCATGTGCCAAGGCTATTTTTTTTCTGCATCAGAGTTTGTAATATAGACGTGACATTCTGAAATTCACGCTTACCAATACTGAGAAGGCAATTCCCACAGAAGCAACAAGCACTGCTGCGATCAAGGTCAAAAATTATAGAATAGCTACGCTGTGAGAAACAACAGAAACAGTTGTTCATGTGAGTACTTATATGAACAACGGAACTTGCATGCCATTCATAATTTATGTTATTTGCAAGCCATTATTAGAAATAGGAATATTCTTTACCTTTAGACACCAACTAACATTTAAAGGGAATCGTTTTAAGCCAGTTTTCCATTCTCTATATATATATTTTTCTCTGTATATATATTCTGTAACTTTCTTCTCTGTATATATATATATTTTCAAGAATGCAAAACCTTTGAATAACATTTCTAAGATTAATTAACGAAATAAAAATAAATTAATAAGTTAATCTTCCGAAATATAATGTCTCAGAAAAAATATATGCTTTTCGAAATTTAAAACTCGATTGATAAATTATTGTATACTGGCTGCGACAAAAGAAAACGTGTTGGTATGATATATCTTGTTGTCTTTTGTTATAATTGTACGAACTTCTTATATTTTAATAATAATAATAATAATAATAATAATAATAATAATAATAATAATAATAATAATAATAATAATAATAATAATAATAATAATAATACACTATGTTCAATCAAAACAAAAGTAAGGATGACCATCGAACTTCAAACCATATAATATTGAAATCGCATAAGTGGGCGATCTTATTGTTGTAATTATGAATTGTTACTTCGTAGTCTATGTTGCGGATGGTCAAATAGCCAAATCATGGTCCTATAATACATTTGCATTGTCAGTGTGACATTTTGGAGTTTGTAATATACTGATGAACACTGAAAAATATCTCGAAACATTGAATCAAGGTCATACTACGTAAAAAAGAATAGAAATTAACAATTGTTAGGGTATCCACCGACCTGGAAAAGTTAGGGAATTCAGCTTACTCGTAAAAAGTCTTGAAAAGTCAAGGGATTTCAAGAAAAATTGAAAAAAAAAAAAACTGAAAAAGTCAGGGAATTTAAGTAGAGTTTTACTTCTCAAAGTGCATTTTTTTTTTTTTTTTTTTACCTGACTGTTTGGTAAGGAATATTTTGTATACTAAATTAGTTTGTTTTATAAAACTTTTCTATCTACACACAGAGACACTACATACATATACCTGCAAAGTAGATAAAGAACTCCTGGTCGGGAAAAATATTATTGTTTTTTTTACATTATATCTGTATCTGTGATCTGGAAATTCTGAAAAAGTTAGGGAAATCGTGCTTCCCAAAAGTGGGAATCATGCTTGTGTTGTAATATTACAAAATAAGTTAAAATATGCTTCGAGTTCGATGGACAACCATAACATGAAAACAAAATCAGTAAAAAAAAAAAAAAAATCGTTAACTTCTTTATTTGCCACTAAATTTAACTAACATTTAAAATTTAAAATTATAAATTATATCAATATATGACGAAACATCGTTTCAATGTTTAAATACAATTATAACTTTAACTTAAAATTGTATAAATGCGTCTTCATTTAACGAATCCAACGATTCTTCTTACATTGTATTCTTCCATGATTCATTTACAGATAGCATGGTGCAGGCTTCAGTGCAGGAACCACAATTTTCACGAACCTTGGAAAGAATATTGTATTCGTAAACCACTCTTCTAAAGTAATTCTTTCAGCAGCAAAAATTATGAACGAAAGCAACATATACACAACGCCAACCACTTCAGTTCCTATCGAATTTCGAAAAACGAACAGATGGCTATCACTTGTTTGCATGCAAGATCATGTAGAAACATAGGCTTAAGTAAAGCAAAGTTCAGATACTATCACGCAAAGCGTCCAACATTCAATGCTTATACTCAAGTTACTAAAGCATTAGCAATTCTGAGGATGCTTTAGTTTATTTGACGGCCACATGGATGGGGAGGGAACAGACAATTGTTCTGCGACACCTTCAGTGTATGTGGGTTCATGGATGCCTCATTCACTCAATGTAGACAACATGAAGCAGCATCTTGCCTATCTAGTTCTTTGCTTATCCGCCACTGGAAATTATGTCGCCATCACCCCTTTCTCTCACGTATCCTAACCAGAGATGAGAAATGCATCCTGTATGTGAACTTTAAGCACAGGAAGAACGGGTCAGCCCGAAAAGAAAGACAACACCACGTCCCCCAACAGTATTTACATTCTAAGAATGTAATGTATGTCTGGTGGAACATGGAAGGAATTATCCACATTGAACACCTACCTCATAGTCATACCATCACTGCTGCTGTATACTGTGATCAATTGCAAGATATTCATGCAGTATTTCAGAAAAGGCTGAATAAATGAAACAGCATCATCATCCACATAGGCAATGTTAGACCACACGTGGCACACAAGACAACCCTTCCCATTCAACAGCTTCAATGAGAAATTCCTCATCCAAGGTATTCCTCAGACGTAGCTCCAAAGATTATTACCTTTTCCGGTTCCTGTCGAATGTACTCCGTGACATCCTTCTAAATCGATAAGCAGGTGCAAAATTTCATTGGTTACTGCTATGCACCCAAGGCAACAAGAAGCAGTCACCATTTTTTTTTTTTCCCTTGCAAAAGCATCCAACAACTGCTTGAAAGTTGTGAACAGATTGTGAACAATGCGGGAGAATACATCAATGATCTACTGTCAGCCACTGTCTGATTAGTTCAATCCTCAAACAGTTAATGTATCCATTGGTTCCCAACGGCAGCAACTAATGAATGAATCCAATGAATGTTTCTACATATACGAGAGTCATTCCATATGTAATGTCTCCTATTTTTATGTTTATGTGTAACGTCCGTGGCAAGTGTTGTTAGTATTGTAGTAAAGCTGGAACCTTCCTGCTAATATCTTGTTATTTTCGTTCTGTTCCGACAGATAGCAGGAGTGCAGCAGTCAACCAACATGGCATTTGACATAAATGTAGGAAAAGGAATGTGTTTTCGTGCTCGTGACTGATGAACAAATTGCACCTACTGTGAAGGTCTACGGAGACGATATAGAGAGCGAGTATAGTAAGGGTAGTGAGCTTCTGAAGCGATGAAAAGGTTACGCACGACAAGTCGGGACCCGGGCGTTGATTTGATTTTCAGTTTAGCGTCCCTTTCAGCAGCAAGGCTATAAGAGACGTGGATCTAGCTTAATGCGGAACCCTCAAACCACATGAGCTCCCGCCGGGAATCGAACCGGGATCTTCCACGCCAAAGGCACGTACAGTAACCGCTTAGCCACGAGGGAGCTCTACACGACTCCGGCGTTCCTGCTCGATTACCACCTCTCACAATGAACAGATCACGACCACAGAACGATGCGCATAGCTGAATGCTGCGTGTTATGCCTTGCGAAAGATGTATAACCTGGATATTACAAAGTGCGAGATGAATCCCGGGATGGTTACAGACGATCACGAAACTCAGCGGATTGATATGTATCGAGATTTCTTGGAGCAGTACGAGACTGAAGGTGACAATTTCCTAAATACCATTGTAAATGTATCAGCAAACTCTACTACAACGCTACGAATATATGCCACGGACGTTATATATAAAGAGAAAAATAGGAGGCACTACTTTGAGAGTAACCCTCGTCTTCTAGCTAATTCTTTTGATTAGACATACACAACATTTGCAGAGAATAAATACAGCTATTAGAACCTGGGAAAGCTACGTGGTACGATTATATTATGATTGAAATTACTGTGGTATAGCTTGGATATTAATTGAAAATATTTTATATAATACTTCTCTCGCTAAATAATTAATACTTGAATCTATTAGAAATACGAATATTGAATGTGATTTGCTTGAGAAGTGTCTACGATTGAAACATTATTTTACACTGATTTTAATTTGCTTTATGTACATCTTCATACTTGTGTAATAAACTGGTTTACGAATGTTACCGTGTATAACAATTTTGGTTTAATTTACTAAGCCTGGTTTAGAATCTGTCGTAAATTTGGTTACCAATGTAATCTGATGAAGATCGAGACAGAGAGGAGTTAGATATTATTTATTCGATTTTGGAAATGTTACAGATAATTTCTCCATTAAGTTGATCTTCATTCTTAATCTGTCCCCCCTCCCTCTATTATTATAGTAATTATTACTACTTAAAGTCATATCTAAGCCCAAGCTAAAGCATAATAAAGTGTTCGTATTTATCTACAATTTCTTCACACATGTTACTTTTTCGTGGATAAGCTCAAAAGACGTATGATACACAGTGAAAAAGTATATGACTGAACCAGGAGTAGAACCCGGAATCTTCAGTGTACCGTGCCCATACGTTAACCACTACACTATCTAATCGGCTTCCACAACAGCTACACGCTCTCTCGCTCTTGAATTCGGTGTTCTTTCACTCAGACCACATGGTTTGTATCATAACTTCCTGCTGTGCTTGGACAATCCAAGTCCATATTCAGAATACCTCTGACGGTTGTATCTGCCATTATTTTTAACACACTAACTCCTCTACACGAGCGAATTAAATGATGCACAAGGAGTGAAAAAGAGTATGACTGGACAGAGATTCAAACTTAGGATCTTCAGTGTACCACGCCGATGCGTTAACTACTACGCTCTCCTGTGCATCACTGAATTCGCATCTATAGAGGAATCGGTGTGTTAAAAAGTAGTTGTTTTTTCCACTCGTTAACATAATCAAAAGCCATGTTAGAATGTGGCTGATTTTTTTTTTTTAATCGTATTGTTGAATATAAATTATTACTCCATTAGTGTTTTCCTATTACTTTTAAGTTAATTTTGTAATATTTTGACATGTCTTATTATCTGTCATTCAAACCAACAGAAACATAATGAGAAGCAGAACACACAAAACCTGCTTTTAAGGGTCAATTGTACATACCAGCTTCAAATAAATTTTGTGTTTGTTAACATGAAATATAGTCACCAACAGCTTATATCAGAAATTTGAATTTCACAATGTTAATTCACGTGGCATGTTTATCAAGTCTTTCGAATATAAGAAATTACTAATTGATATCTGTCAGGTATCTGATATCATAGATTGTCGAACAGAAATGCAAGACATCGAGAGACGGCATAATTGGCTCTAAATGAGGTTTATCAGTAATTTTGATGCAAAAGGTTTCAACATCAATACCTGCTGACCAGCAAATTCAAGAATGTGTTTTTAGCTGTTAATGAAATAAAATTTGACTCCCTCTTATTCCTTTTATTTCTCAGCCAAGGAAAAGCAATTAGTTGCTACTTCACTTCACGTTACGTAAAATCGAGAGAGACTTTAGAAGTCACCTGTATACGTTTTACGTTTACACAATTGCGTTTAAAAGTAATCTAATTCCCTCTGAGCTACGACTTTCATGCCTTACAACAACACTTTCAATAAAATCAATAAAATCTCAAAATTTAATTGACGACTATGTGACTACTATCCTATTTCTTGATTGAATTAATTTGATTTATTTGACTTTGGGTTTAGCGTCCCTTTCAGCAGTGAGGATATATGAGACTTTCGCCTACAGCTTGGCGAAAGATTCGAACTACATGAGCTTCAGCCGGGAACCGAGTCCGGCTCTCCTGCCAAAGGCAAGTACGCTAACTGCTTATACACAAGAGGGCTCTGATATTCCTGGAGAAAGCTATATCAGAAATATTAGTTTTCCTTCAAAATAATTCGGGAAACTTTCGCACAATCTATGTTTCGACGGAGTGTCGAAAAAGCATTGACTTTCAGAAAATAGAGTTGAGTTGACTTGATTTTGAGTTTAACGTCCCTTTCAGCAGCCAGGTTATATGAGACGGGATCTACCGATTAACGTGGAATCCGAACGTGAGCTCCCACCAGGAATCGAATCCGAGTCTCCCGCGCCAAAGGCGCGTACGCTGACCGCTTAGCCTCGAAGGAGCTCAAAAAATAAAGTAAAATGGAAGAGAATTTGTTTTTTAACCTGAACAATGAGTAAACTCTTCATACAAGAGGAATGTAATTATCTCAATTAATTACATCCCCTATATGTTTATATTCTTTTATTATTACACATTATACCCAGACCCACCCTACAAAGCAGGAAACAATAAAACAGGCGTTTACCAAACAAAAATATAAGTTTATTAACAAGTTTTGATAAAAGGTACATAACTGATAAAAGCAACTACATAACAGAGATCGTGCGCAAACTACAGTTAAGTCGTTCGCTAATATCTTCATAACACTACAATTTACATCAGAAAACATGCAAATTACTTTTGCACATTCATGCTACAATTATTTTGGGAATATATATGTAGGTTGAAACATTGGCAAACATTTTCTTCCTGTTTTTTTCTTTAATTATACTGATAGTTGTCTGATGACATGAAATTACTTGCGTTTTCTCCAATGGCAGTCTTATGATATATCGTATTATTACCACATATCTCTAAAAACATTCCTTTCCGAACAAGTAAGAGCAATTAAGAATACTTTTTATGGAGCTGAGTTTTAGACAAGGTGGACTGGAAAAGAATCCAACGGCCATATTAATTATTCTATCACTGTTATGTGCTGACTTAGGCTTAGGTGTAACTGAAATGATATACAAGGGTTGAAAAATTACTGGCAACACTGTCGGGGCATTGCATATAACGGGCGAGGATGTTATGCTGGAAAGCCACGGCAATTCACCGCACGAAGGGGGCATACAGACAAAGACTAAGCTGGGAAGTGTTGCGCTGAAATTACATTGTCCTAAGACTATGCTTTGGAGGTTGAAGCAGCGTATGTGAATAAAGATTGAGGTGGCCCGCGGCAGAAATGAGAAAGAATATTATGAGGGACTTGAGGAAGCTTGTGGCAATGTATTGCTATATTGGATGACAGTCTGTTAGATAGCATCGTTCCTCTAGGACGTGAGAGTAGTCCTGGTAGCGGATCGGTGAAAGAATTAGTTACGAACGCACACGAGAGTGTTGCATTATGTGCTGGGGTACAGCAAAAATTATCGTACCTCATCAACTGAGAGGTTCAAAAGTGGCCATGTTGCACTTTTGAAAGTAGCATTCGGCGTGTTACAAGGTGAAGCGCATGTGTTTCTGGATCGAATCATCGCCTGGACAAACTTGAATGTGGTCATACAAGCCACAATTGAAATAGTAGTCCAATTGATGGCGCCACACACTATCCTCCGGGCCCATACAAGTTGTGTGAGAATCCGGTAATCTGAGAATGGTGCTGATATAATACTCCGTGATGCCGTTCCTCTACGTCAGACAGTAAATGCTGTGTACTGTTGCCAGTTCTTACCGCTTTGCAGACGAAACGGCGGCAGCTCCATGCATTATATTGCATAACAATGCATGTTGCTACAATGCTGCCCTTCTGGACGACTTATTCCAATGGTAGGGATGGAAGTGCTTAAATATTCCCCAGATATGAGCCCCTCAATCAACTGATGAAACCACTTAGAAAACAACGCTCTCCCACAAGATACGTAATTCTGCAAGTGCTGTGTTGTGAACATCAATAAAAATGGGACAAACACTGGTGTCCAGCAGTGCGGCGCTAGGGATTCCAATGAAGGCGTTAAAAAGTTTGTATTCTATGAATGCGTTGCCATGGCATTCTTTCCAACCCCTGTAAATAACTTGAGAGTTTTGGCAATGTTGAGCATCTTAATTCATGTTAATTGATATCCAGGTATGAAGCATCACTGGCAATGGAAATATTCCAAATTAACTTTAAAAGCAGTCCAATGACTGAACTAATGCAACGCTGTTAAAACATACTGCGTGAAAAATATTCCTCGATTCCGGGTCTACTCCCACGGATAAGTAGCTAGCAAAGATCCCTTCAACAGAAAGACTTTTCAACGGTGTACGCACGATATATGTATCCTATACGTTACATACACACTTTCTCTCTCTGTGTGTTTCAAAGCTGCGATCTAATTCGTTCATTTAGTCTCAAAACTTTGACAAACGGAGTTTGCAACTATTTGGTGAATTAGTAAATGTAATCAACAAAGAGCACGTTTTGGAATCCCCCTTCCCCCCAGCTCTTTAAAAAAATACAGTACGAATTCCGACAGATTATTAATTACATCTATCAGGATCAGGATCAAGTACAAGACGAGTTCAAAGTGCGACCTGACCCACTGCAGTGCATTCGATGCTTTCCCACCGAAATCCAACCCGAGACTTCGTGCATCAAAACCACGTGAGTTACCCACCAGAGCAGCGAGGAAGGCCAACAGGTTAATCCAGACAAGCAACGGAAGTTAACTTTTCAAATATTGGTTTCCTTCGGCTCATAAAAGTATTTAAAAGAGCTGATTTAATTAACCACAATAAATATTAAGGAAATACGTATGGACGATATCCAGAAATAACACTCGCCTCCTTCAAACTTAAAATAATGGCTACACAAATATGCACTACATGACATTAAAGTAAAAAAGATGAAGAAAGAAAAAAATGAAAGAAAACCGCAACGAACTTGTAATCGAGTTGCTTAGTAAAACATCACTCAGAATCCAGTAGTTTACTTCCTGTATATCTTACGACCTAAAATTACTTGATTGAAATAAAAATGGATGCCTAACATTCTTGTCGTCATTTCCTCCCTTCTCCCAATTCTAACTTTTCGTAAAATGTTGATGATTCATAAACATTCTAAAATAAAGCAGAATTAAAACGAATTTACAAACAAACAAACGAACTAACTCTATCACTTATGGAACTCAAAGATTCAATGCCGCGTTCACAAAAGCTCTCTACTGACTTCTATTCTTAGCCAACTGGATCCAGTTTCTACTTTGTATTTCTATTTCTGCGAGATCCATATTAATATTGTCTTCACATTTGCGCCTAGGTCTTGCTAATGATCATTTTCCGATTGGATTTCCAGTTAAAACTTTGAAAGCGTTCCTACTTTCTTCCATTCTGGCGACATGACCTGCTCACCTGAGCTTCTTAGATTTGATGACCCTAAGAATGTTTGGTAAACTATATAAATTATGTAGTTCCTCGTTATGAAATTTTCGCCATTCTACATTCCCGTTTCTCTGGGGGCCGAATATTCGTCTCAGGATTTTGTTTTCAAATACTTTCAGTCTACGATCTTCCCTCAGAGTAAGCGACCACATTTCGCGTGATTATCGTTTTATATATTTTAAGCTTCAAATTCCTCGACGTGGTTTTCGTCTGTTAATATTTGATCTTAGATATTTGAAAAGGCATCCATATTTATAGTATTACGATCCCGGAAAACGAACTTACATTTATAAAAAAAACAGTTCAGGCACCTTCACTTTTCTTTTTCTTTTTTTATTTAAATTTAAAATGATTAATATTTACTTTTTTTGGCGGGGGGTCTAAATTTTGTAACATGGACTTCCCTGTGCCACGAAATCAAATTCTGTATATTGTGACAACTGGAGACGTACACTCAAACGCTTTCTCGTATTCGATATATATGTAATTACACTACGATGTGGCAATATACATTAATATGAGTAGTGTCCTTTCGTGGCTAATGCATTTGCGTGAAACCGTGACTACTGGGATCCCACTTTCAGAATTAAAAACCCGTCTTATAACTTTCGAGTTGAAAAGGGAGGTCGTCAGGCCCAGATTAGTGCCTTGACTGAGTAGGCTCGTCTCCGCCTTATACATTACAGAATAAAAAATTGCTTTATTGTAGTAGAAATTTCCCGTATGATTGTTTCTTCATTACATATTATAAAATGCTTTCTTCCTTTTCGAGTGATCCTGCCGTATAAAGTGTACTCAGCAATAAGACTGTGAATAAATTTTCTTTTACTTATTAAAGCATAGCGAACAACAGCACCTTCAAATTCGCTGAATAGAAATATATTTAAAATTACGTTACATTATTTTTGGAGGTGCGGTTCCGGAAATAAAGCCTAGGGTGCTAGAATATGCTAATCCAGGCCTCCATATTAGAACTTCAATCAATCAATCAATAAAACAAAACACGACTAAATAGAGGTCAGACAAGACCTTTCAGCTGCATGTTCTCAAATGGCTCTCCTTTCCACCAATTTACTCTAATCATTGGAGGAAGAAATACAAATGATTCATATCTGATCCTTAACGTTGGTTTCTTTTCGATCTCATCAATAAACTGATGGACGAGAGTCCACAGATTGTCTGAAAAATTCTATGATAATCATACTCTACATACGAGAGATATCATAAAATTTTAATTGTCACCAGGAAGTTACCAAGATATGATGATGCTCGCAGTATGATAAAGTTCCTGTATTTGAAGGGTAATAATGTCAGACAAATTCATGACGAGATGAATGCTGTGTATGGCGATTATTGTCCATTATGTGACACCATTGTAAAGTGGAAAAGGAAATTCCAAACTGCTTATATGTCCCTCACAGACGACCCAAGACCTGGAACACCATACCTGACGGACGATGCGGCCACTGTAAAGAAAGTGGAGTGTTTAATCCTCGAAGACAGACGTGTAACCATCCAAACGATTATGAATGAGACGGGTCTCAGTTATGGTAGTGTGCCATGACGAACTTCAAATCTCTAAGGTATCTGTGCACTGGGTTCCTCGTTTGCTGACACCTTTTCAGAAGCACCAGCTCATTCATCCCAAGTTGCTGTCGACAAAGCAAGGGCGTATGGCTTCCAAGTATTGCAGCATCCGTCTTATTCTCCCGACCTCGCACCCAGTGACTTTTTCTTGTTTTCCCAAATGAAGAATCCGTTGCGTGATCGCCATTTTGACAACACAGATGACATCATTCGTGAGGCGGAAGTGTGGTTTAAAGCACAATGTGCAGACTTCTGCATTGACGGTATTCTTAAAGTGAAAGAACGCTGGGAGAAATGTGTAAATCTGGGTGGTGACTACATAGAGACGGGTTAACAACTACAAATCACAACAATCCCTGTATCCTGATTTATTTACTATAATAATTAAAACTTTACGATATCCCCTCATACTCTATTTCGCTACTCCGTTTCAACAATAAAAGTAATCGGGCAGCTGTATGGAAAAAAGATTCAGAACATAAAAATCAAGGAATTTATGTACATAACGTACATTTTTCGGACACTGGTTTTTCCGTGTTCGACAACGCGTAATATTATACCTTCGGCTAATGCAGAAGGTTTTTATTCGATCTTTAGTTTAAATACCCGGTTTCCAATGTTGAAAACAAAAAACAAATGTAGCCTCGCATGCACCACCAAGTCAAGTGGCACGTTATAACAAAAGATATGCCATTTAATTTTTAAGTCACTTTAACATATTCAGCTTAATATGAAAAAAAAAATTATGAAAACTTAAAAATACTTTCTCTAAATACTAACATCAAACCACAGAATGAAACCACGAATGCACTGCAGTAAAATTACTAAGCGCATTAAAATCTATATCAAAACTAAGTTGTAATCAAATTTTGTCACCATGACATAGGGAAGAGTTTAATGCGACAAACATTCCAGAATTCAGAAGTAGAAATATCTATAAACTTTGAGATTGGAAATATAAATTCAGTCTTAAATTTAGTTAAATAACTTATAAATTTACGTCGTTAGGTTGTCACCCTGTCAATATGAACAAGAAATATGTAACAGGCCATCAAGGAACAATGGATCAGTACCTTTTTTCTGATAGTAGAAAGGGTACATTGTCTTCAAATTACAAGAAAGTATCAATTACATATTAAATTTACTTCCTACTACATAAATGAGGGTAATCGTTTGGCAATCTGGATATGAAAAGTACACTATAGCGAACAACTCATACTACACAATATATTAGGTGTTCCAAATTTACCCTGTACACCAAAAATATTAATATCAACGAAACAGTATAATAATGTTTCAAAACAACACCGACAACGTTTGGGAGGTGATTCCTGACACCAAGATAAGACAAAAAGTATAGACCAACATGGGTGCACAAATGCTTCCTTTCGGAGTTATAGGCTGCCGAAAACATGAAAAAATGAAATTTAAAGATCCATAGCTCCAAAACTATGGGACCTACCTTAGTTGGGTCAAGACTTCTCTTAGGAACAGTATGTGCGCTATCCAAAAATACAAGTTTCAGAATCCTAAGGTACTCACGCAACAATTTTTATAGAGGGGTTTGACTACGGGCATATAATTTGAAGTACTCACCAACTACTTCTGTAAAAATTGTTACGGAAGTACCGCGGGATTCTGAAACTTAGATATTTGGATAGGGTACATACTACTTCCTAAGTGAAGTCTTGACCCGACTATGGTAGGTCCCATAGTTGTGAAGCTATGGATCTTCAAAGTTAATGTTTTCAGCAGAATTATAACTCCGGAAGGAAGCATTTGTGCACCTAGGTTGGTCTACACTTTTTGTCTTATCTTGATGTCAGAAATCACTTTTCCAAACGTTGTCGGTGTTGTTTTGAAACACCCTGTATATTTTTCACCTCGTGTTTGTGCATATGTGTGTGTAAATGTACGTGCATTATTCCCTACGTTAATAATCGTAACAAACAAATCGAAAGAAGTTACAATGTGCTTATTACATTTCCAAAGGAAGTAACTACAACTTCCAACGCACAATCCAAAATGAAATATTACTAAGCTATGAAAGGCAACATGAAAAAGGAAGGCATGAACTTATTATAGAATCCACAATGTATTATTTACGTTTTCAAAACGTATTTGCAGTTACGAAAACTAATTATACATTTCATGAATAACATTATTTTAGGGTTTGTTTTTCCGAGGAGTTGTTAAAAGGCAATTACTGATATGCAACTGGATACTTATTTAAAATAACGATACTTATTACTAGCAAAGAAAACATTTTCAGGACTTCAATCACTTTTAAAATAAGTTTAAAAAGAAAGTTTAATGAAACAGCAGAGAGAGAGAGCAGAGTTATTAAAGAAAGAAAACACAGAAAAATGAAAGCGTTTTTCATTTATCACAAATCACAATTAGCCATGTACTTTCTGCTTAAGAGACTCTTTTCATTATTGTCAATTAGTAAATTTTGTTTCCAGAAAAAAATTCATGTAACAAATACTCTTAACTGTACTTTGGCTTTATACAAAAATTTTCCTCCATTTTCATAACAATAACAAAGATAGAAAAATAACATTTTTCATATAGAATTGTCAATGACTCCAGGCAAGCTGTAGTTGTTGCCCTGCACCATAATAATAAAACATCACCGAACAATTCTTACAATGAAGTGTCCAACACACTCGTTGTGCAAGTCCATGATATGTTAGTGACCAAGTAATCTGTATTTCCTTCGTCTATCTATAAATATGTTTTATAATTTCAAGGTAATATGAATAGAGGTAGAAATATTATAAAAATATTGTGCGTTTACAACAAAACATTTTTGATACATGGATACTTTCACACTCCAAATGACGTGAGTTAATTTGTAATTAAGTACACTTCAAAATTTACGTAGGCTTTTTATGCAACCAAACGAAGAAACTGCAAAAACAATATTATGTTTCTACACCCCTATACAAAGCTGATATACACATAATTGCAACAGTGCAATCATAAGTTCTTAATTACAACAGCATCTTCGGTCTCTAATATTAAACTGGACGAAACAGTTATATTTTCTTTTTCTTGTTTTTTATTTATATTTTTATTTTATTTATTTTATTTTTTAAGTAAGGACTGGTAACAATATAAAATAGTCCATTTCAAGTATTAAAGAGTGCACAGTGGACGTCTATATACAAGATATCTTCCATGACTATTTGATTAAAAAAAAAAATAAATAAATAAATTTAAAAAAATAAAAAAAGAGACCTTTATTATGAAATTACAGATATGTTCGCAATAAAAGCATTCTGTTTGATATTGAGAATTCTATCAAACGGCTAATATTTCAGATTTTCGGCGATTTAAAAAAAAAAAGCAATAAATAAAAATACTAAAATGCCTTGATAAATAATCATTCTTCTACACTTAATGTTAAAGCTTCAGAAATAATTGGAATTACATTACTGTACACAATCTCATACCATAATTGCTACCATGCAAACTCGAAGCCAAATGACTGCGATTCCTGCACACACACACCCTCCCCAAATCACCTTTACATAGGCTCTGAAAAAGATAATAAATTTATCTTAAATTAGCTACCAGTCTTCTGTGCAAAATTATTACGACCGCTCTGTTTTTTGGATTTGTATTTGTATGAAACGAATCTCGATAGGCGAACAATGGCATGCGAACAGTCCTAATGAACGGAATTCGCCATGCAATGCAAGCATTGAGTAACAAATAGGGAAGTGTAAGAAATAATATCAATACCTCTCAACATCATGTTTTTCTGAATCTTTCGCTAAATAATTCTCTTCTCTACTGATGACACTGTTCTGCTCCAACGATGACGCTTTTTCAGAGTTTCCATCAGGAAGTGTCTGTGCAGAGCCTTGGGTCCAACCTCCCATCTCCAAATCTTGCTGTTTGCGTTCTTCCTCTTCCTACAACACAAATAACAAGGTGTGCATGAAAAAGCGACTATATATAACTTAAGGAATGTAAGGAACATTTATTTGTATTTTCAACGCTCATCTCCATGTTTCCTGAAGACAGATATCTGCAAAACAATCATCTCCTACTTAATGAAAAAATAAAAAACTGACCGGTTTTCTTCTGCCAGAACTGGATTGCAAATTTTACATGTTGCTGTTTTTTCTTACATTTTAGATTCATTGAAAATTCCTAGAATGTGTCAAACTTACGAAAAAAAAAAAAAAAAAAACAAGTTAAAAAGAAGACTAAAGTAATGTTAACTTTCCTAGTTATAGTAACGTTAATTTGTCAATAGCGCATAAACGCGAACAGCAAATAATATCTAATTGTACTGCCTGTAAACTATAGGGATGTTTGTCTCCACCACCACCAATTAAGTAGTTGGAAATCTACAGTTAACATTGTAATTTAATGCAAACTGAAGTCATACGACAGATGTAGCTCTAAGTTATAATCTAGGTTTTACGTCTCAGGGTTATGCTGGCTAGGCTAAAAGAGACGCTGACGATGCGAAATGAAGGAAATGGTGGAATGAAGAAAGTGGGAGAAAACAGAACCCGAGGAAACGACGCACGGTGTTTGTCCACCACAAAGTTCATTTGGCACAAGCTGAGATCGAATCAAGGACCGTATGCACCAGAGTTGAACGCGGCCCAACTCCAACTTATAATCTAAATAGTTAACATTGAAATAAAGCATAGCACAATTTACATCTTGAAGTGTAGCACGAAAAGGAAGATAGAATGAGGATTTGAAAGTTTAAAGTTTGGGTGTAAGAATTCCTGACGTATCAGCTTTGTGTACATTACCTTAATACAAAGACTAAGATCCATCCAGATCTGACGCGGTATCGATAGGTACTTTCTAAAAGTACTATTACAGTCTCTCTCGAACTTAAAAGCAGATGGTTTTGTTCGGATGGAGTGTTCAAACAAAAATAATAATTCTTGAACAATAAAGGCGATATAATTCGTAAACGGAGAGAGCAGGAATCGAACACAAATTCACTGCAAGTCACATCTTTCACCATACAACGATAAAGAAATGTATCCAACAGACTTACAGCTTCGATGTCCCCGTCAGCTAGCTTATATATACAAATTATTAGTTTTAGATGCACCTCAATAAATAACAGCTTTCTACACAGCAAAATAACTTTTGTGTACAAAACCCGTTGATTAAACTAGTTAGTTCTTACATGCTGATACAAAGTATATACAGGGTGTCTCAAAAGTCCCCTGACATAGGGTAACTCTGTTATTATGAAATTTACAACAAAATGTAAGAGGGGAAACCGTCTCCAAATATGTTTTCAATCTAAAGTGAAGCAATATTTTAAATCGGACGAGCCGTTTGGGCTGTACACTCTTTGTGCGCTCAACGTTAAATGAAAATGCAACGTTGCCAATTACCTGGACCCCAGAGGCGGATCCACGACGGACTTCTGAGGGGGCGGTGGGTTGTAATACTGCTACTTAGAGCTACTTTTAAAGAGCTCCAAACTCTGAGATGGGTTTTATTTATATATAAAATTAAAAACAAACTTTCCTTTTCTGGGAGAGGGCGATCGCCCCGATCGCCTTCCCTCCCTGGATCCGCCACTGCTGGACCCACAACATAAGTGAATGAAGTTACTGTCTTTTGCGTTAGCGTGTAGATGACCAGCCCCCATTTCAAACAGTAACTTGAATCACTTATGTTATGGATCCAGGTAATTGGCAACGTTGCATTTTCATTTAACATTGAGCGCATAAAGAATGTACAGCCCAAACGGCTCGTCCGATTTAAAATATTCCTTCACTTTAGATTGAAAACATCAAATTTGGAGACGGTTTCCCCTCTTACATTTTGTTGTAACTTTCATAATAACAGAGTTACCCTATGTCAGGGGACTTTTGAGATACCCTGTATAGGATTAGGAATTAGATTTCTGGGCTGTCGGCATCTAAGGCCATTTAGCCCATCACGTATATATATATATATATATATATATATATATATAAGGAATGGCGTCCCTTGGTGAGCACACTATCCGAGAAAAGGGAAGGAAGGAAGCGGCTTGGGACCTATAAATTAGGTAACATCCCGACATTCGCCTGGTGTGAATGAGGGAAACCCAGGAAAACCTCATTCAAGATGGCTGGCCTGAAAAAGCTGTTATACATTTTCGATCGAGTGTCCCCACCGGGAATCGAACCCGGGATTGCTCGCACCAAAGGAGAGAGCGTCAGCGACTACGCTATAGCAAACTAATGGCAACACCTGTAGTGAACACGTGTATCCTATGGTCCACACGATGTTTGGGACTAATGACCAATGTGCCAATTCACACGGTTCGAGCTGCTGAGGCGTAGTTTTAGAGCATTGAGATGAACTACAACATCTCCCTTCGCTCGCCCAATCCCCAGGTATCAATATTATGAATTACCTATCTATGGTCAATTCTGGAGCTCAGACTCCGTAGCAGATATTCTGCTCTTTCTCGCTGACGGAACTGAGTGTCTGACTTATATGAGGAATGATATACTTGTGGTCACAGAAACTTAGACTGTGTTCTAGAGACTGATAAAAATGACACTAGATTCTTCCATTGGATCTGAGCCATTTTCCCTGCATTTTTGGCACAGACAACATTAGAAATTGAACGATAATATTACTGTATGTATACCGTAAATTTGGTTCACTGTACGGTGTATGATTAAAACATAGCTACTATATGAAAAAAATAATGTAATTTTAAATCGCAAATTTGATACATGATCTGTACTTCAAATCTAGAACGATTATTAAAAAAAAAAAAAAGACAGATGGAAGTAGGGGAAAATCATAAACACAAATATCAGTTATTTCACTGCCAATTAAAGTGTTGCCCTTGTCCAGTGACCTTCCTTGAAGCCAAAAGACGGCGTATTTTATCAATAGCCTACCGAAATTAGCACGGCGGAAGCAGTGATGTTTGAGAATGTTCTCTTAACTGGAAGCGTGTGACTCATCTATCTGTTGCATACAAGATAGATGTTGAATTGAGTTTGAGTTTATCGTCCCGTTCAGCAGCGAGGCTATATGAGACGTGGACCTACTGATTAACGTGGAATCCGAACCACATGAGCTCCCGCCGGGAATTGAACCCGGGTCTCCCGCGCCAAAGGCGTGTACGCTAACCGCTTAGCCACGGAGGAGCTCGCATACAAGATAGAAAAGAAAGTCGGTTTTTGTTTCCAAAAGAGTTCAAGATTTCAAGAAAAAGACTAAAATAGCATTTACTTGCACTGTCAGTATTATAACGTCAAGAAGTGGATAAAAATACTAGTAGTTACCAGGACAAGATAAATTATAATAGGTAAAATTCTTTTGGTGTTAAGTACACTTACACTAAACTTAATTATAGAAAGGGGAACGCATACACAAGGTAGTCCCCTAAAAATAAAATTAAGTTTAATTTTTTTTTTGTATGTTTATTTGTTTTTATTGAAGATTTCCGCTGAAATAGAGATTTAAATGTGTGAAGATCCGGTTGCTGCATATGTTTTAAGCTTCTACAGTCATTGACAATGGATACTTGATAAAATATGCGAAATATCGGGTATTATCTTCTTAGGAATATAAAAAAGTGTGTATTCCATTCGCTCTATTAATCATGATAATTATGTTGTCACATAAAAATTTGTGTGCGCTACATGTCAGTTTAAAAAATTGAGTACAATTTCCTTTTCTAAGTTGAGAACTATTTAATTCAACGCTCAAATGTATGTTTCCGCTTGCTATTATTTGACTGTCTTTCACATCTCTAATATATTCTGTAAATCTACTGTTTGTATTATGTTTAGCCATTCCCCACATATTTGACTTTACGTAGTATCATGCTCGTGGTATTTTTCGGAGTTCTCCAGTTTTCTCTCACACTCGCATTCCACCAATTCTTCCACAATCATTCACTTCTATTAATCACCCGTCTCGTCTCCTTTAGCCTACCAGGCGCAATCATGGGACATAAAACTAAAATATTTCACTTCATTCAACTTTATAGTAGTCACTGATACACAAGTCACTTCGCAGGATAGTTAAAGGATAATATTAACAATTATATAACCGCCCAGTCCACTTCTCACAACAGCCACTTACTCTCTCACTCTCGAGGTCGGTGCTCTCATCTGACTGGATCTAGGAAGCGGATTGGGTGGCGTAGTCGATAACGCATCGGCACGGTATGCCATAGGTCCCGGGTTCGAGTCCCGTCCAATCGGTCGCTTTTACACTCTTTGTATGTTATAAAAATTTCAGTTCAGTTCAAACATTTGTTTCCATTTCAAGCAAATAACTTTGTACCCAGGCAGTAATTCTCCTATGATAACTGGGAATTCCACAATGGATTTCAGAATATGTTTCTTGAGAACATTTGTTAATTTTTGTAACACTAAGTTATTATTGAGAGATGCCAATCTATTTTTATGTTTTGTTTGTTTTCCAGTCCTCGGAATTACAATTTTATTTTTATTTATTTGCATTTCATTATACAGTTTATTATTACTCACTCTTCTTTCCTGAATTGAAAATAAGTTGTATTACATTTTCAATCTTCATCTAAGAAGTTTAATATACAGTCCCGTACAAAAAGCACTTTCAACTCACATTCAGAATGCACAAATTATTACCTTGTAGTTACGGATCTTCATTTGTTTTCCGATATCCTGTTTAGACTGATCGTTCAAGAACTTCATTACATTTATTGTTAAGATCTAAGAAGCTTCCCCACAACAAGTCTCTTAACTTTTTAAAAACTATTCCTACTTTTTCCTTACGTCCTAAGAAAGGTATGGCTAGCAGTCGTGTGGCATATTAGCAGATTAACATAACAATAAAACTGTGAATTAAAGGTAATAACTGCCCTGTGCTTAGTCTCACTTATTAGTTCTATATTCTTATTAAAAAATATGTTTACAATGTTCATTATATAGTACTTACCCCAAAAGCATCCAAAATTTTTTATCGTAGACATTTTGACGAACAGTTACTGCCTTCCTTAGCACTCATCTTTTCAGAAAAATAACGTTATCTGTGGTAAACCAATGGTAAATTTGTGGCACTAATATGTGGTAAATCCAATTAAATACAACAATCCTTAAACACATTATTTTCTAAACTTTAACACAGATTACGATACAAGTTCGAAGATTTTCAGCACACATTGGTTTGGCAAACCTTTACCCATTACACTGATCATTAGCACGGTTGTGAAAGTACTATAGATGTCGTCAACATAATCAGTAAAATACGGGAATGGGAAGAAGTATTGTGGATTAAATGAAATAAGAAATGTTAATCTGCAAGTTACGAGTTTTTCTTAAGAGTTTGACATACTAAAAATAAAATTAAAAAATACCATTTTTTCTTTTGCTTGCTTTTCATAAGTGAAAGGAGATAATGAAATGCAACTTACCACAATCATAGATAATGTTATTCTACAACAGAAAACATGAATCTCAAAAATTTTCAGTGTTGTCATTCACAGAAGTTACAGTGTTGCCAGAATAACATTACGCTCAAAACCTAAGTTAAGGCAGCGACTAAAGGAACGAACTTCACTGCATTTGATTACGTATCATGTTGTCTTGGAATCCTGTGAACTACTTTTTAAATAAGAGTTGTATTTAGTTTGTAATAAACAAAATAGTTTAACATATAGTTATTAAAATTAAATAATAATGTTATTTAACAAGTAGTTCACGAGATTCCAAAATAACATGACATTAATCAAATGCAGTTGTGTTCGTTTCTTCAGTCGCTGCCTTATCTTAGGTTTTGGAGGAATTGTTATTCTGGCAGCACTGTAATTTCTACGGATGGCAACACTGAAAAATTCTTGAGGTTCATATTTTCTGTTGTAGAATAACATTATCTATGATTGTGGTAAGTTGCATTTCATTACTTCCTTTCACTTATGAAAAGCAAGCAAAAGAAAAAATGGTAAATTTTGTATTAATTTTAATATGTTGTAACCGATCTCAAGTTCGTGGTCCATGTTCGGGCAGCTATTTATTTGTAATCGATTGAGTGTTCAAGTCGCTGTTCGGGCGTCCATTTATTTGTAATCGATTGAGTGTTCATGTCACTGTTCGGGCTGTCATTTATTTGTAACCAATTGTAGTTCTGTTCGCTGTCCTCGGCTCGTGGTATTACCAATAAGTATACTCCTGATACTTTAACTTACCTGGACAGGACGACGAAGACCTCTCCAAAGAAGATTACAAACTGTTTCCCAAAAAGCTCGTCGGTCTCAATAATGAGATGAGCATTAGGCGCCGAGAGGTTCGGGTGTCTCGTCTCGAAAACCTCACGGACGATCAGACGGTCATCCAGACCATAACACACACAAACATCACTCATACACACAACGAAAACACACTGGATTAATTGACACTATACTTATTTATTGGAACACTATTTTGAAAAAAATAACGAAGAGAAATGAATACAACACTGGACACTAATAAATTTTGCCGTTGAAATTACGTTTTGCCCTATTTGGGAAATATAGCCCTTTCTATGTATATATGATTATAATTCAGGTATCACTAGAAATACTTTGCTCACACCATGAACACACTTGGGGGATTCGCACTGGGGAAAAGTTGTCTGGATCGTCCCACGATGAACCCAATTGTTACGCTGAACAGTCCTGCAGCGTAAAAGTAAATCTTGAGTAAATAAACGAAAAGAAGGTCTTCACAGTTGAATTCTGATATTGGAGGGCGCGAATATAACTTTTGAAACGCACAAGGTCTGAGGACCTGGGATTTCACTGATTGGGGCTAGCCGTAAGTAATCGTCCTTCATCGGCTAAATAGCTTGTGCCCCTTAACACAACTTATGTTTGAAGTTCAACGCGAGATGCGTGGTTGCATCTTCCAGACCTGGAGTCAAACTCTTCGAGCGTCCAAGCTCAAGCTACGGGTTGCAATGGTCAACAGAAAAGTGTTGGCAGTTCATTTCAAAAATTACTCAGTTAACTCACCTGTATGCACATACAAACAGAATATAGAAAACAATTTCTGTTAATTTTAGTCAACTGCCCATAATGCACTAGACACGGCGATAACACTGGCGTGAGAAAGTACAGATAACGGGCTACGAAACAACACAGTTGGTGCCACTTTGGTTACTGAAACATCTGGTCAGTCCGTATTTCTCCAATCTATTATAATGTTTCCATAAGCGATTAAAGAAAACACTTAATTCAGTTCCCATTAACTATAGAATATATACTATGCATATAATGAGTCAGGGAGAAACACTGAAATGGTTAGTCACTAACTGAAATGTTCTCAGCGAAAACAACGTTTTAAATATATATATGAAAAAAAACGATGAAAGACTTCTTTGTCCAATTGTGTGGGAAAGAAGCAATTCCCACCAAAGAAAGAACTTATATGCGTTGCAGAATAAAGTATAAATCGAAAATAATAATCACTGTCTTCACGAAATATACAGGGCGTCCACAAAAAATACTTCTATAACCTGGTGGCGGTTATAGATTTGGGGTCCGGAAGGGAACGACCTGTTAAGTGCACACGTAGACAGGTTGAGAACCCTTGGCCGTCTAACGAAGTATGAATAAAGTTAGGTTTTTCACCTGAAAATTTAAAATTAGTTAGTTGGCAACACTGTCATATGGTGTGAGACTTACGTACATAAACGATGAATGGTTTTTCACCTGAAAAAGGGCTATTTAAAATAGTTAAATAACTTGTTCACTCACTACAACATGATGAGGTTCCTGCATGAGCAATGTCCAATCCAAATGTTCCATAAGGTAATAAGATCCTCTTGAACAATTGGTGCAGTTGAGTTTCCTTATCTTCCGTTACTTCATATGTTGAAACCATGTATTGAATATCCTCCATGGTTCTCCAACGATGAGTTGATGAGGGGAGAAGGGGATTTTTTTTTTTTTAAACACTGGTGTGAGAAACGAAGTACAGTTACAACACCTGTATGATAACTTTTTTTTTTTTTTTTAAGTTCGCAGAAAGCGTTTATAGGGCTATTAAAATTCTTACTTTTTTTTTTTTTTTTTAAAAAAAAAACACACAAATTCTTTTCATAAAATGTTTAAGTGTTCCGTTTCGATCACTTTATTTGATATAATACGAAGTAAATACGTTATAGGGCTATTTAAATGCTTTTTTTTTTTTTTAAACACTAATAAATTCTTTTCATAAAATGTTTTAGTGTTCCGTTTCGATCACTTTATTTGATATAATATGAAGTAAATGCGTTTATAGGGCTATTTAAATGCTTTTTTTTTTTTTAAACACTAATAAATTCTTTTCATAAAATGTTTAAGTGTTCCGTTTCGATCACTTTATTTTGTGTAATATGAAATGAATATACACACACGATAACTATTCATGAAAACATCGACTTGAAGAATTATCAAATATTTCAATAAAAATTAGTAAATATATTGATATCTGTATTTAAAATATCAAAATGTGAATGAATAAGCAAATAGCAAAACATATTAAAGGTACTGAAATATTAAAATTATTTTTAAAGTTTCGATATCACTATAATATATTTGAAAAATATCAAAATCATTGAAAAAGTAAAATGAATGGAAATGTAAACACATGATAAACTGACAATATATAAACAAAATAAGATTTTCACCTGTATGTCCTTTTTTTTTTTTTTTTAACTGTGCCTCGTGTTGTTTGGCAGAAAAGAACGAAAAATCGTTTTTCAAAAATAAAATAAAAATAAACTTAAGTGTCAAAATTGACGTTCATAGTAATTCCAAGAAATAAGCATGATTCTGCATATCAAAGAAAAGATCGTGATTTCGTTGACATGTATGAAGAAAATTTGGCACGCCATAAGATCAAATGCCATCTGCTCGTCGTGAAAATCGAGACTTTAATTCAGTAATGCTCAATACAACAAATGGTTTCGTTCTGAAACAAAGTTATTATTAGCTTAGGCCTAGAATAATGGTCGTTGTTCACTTCTAAAACGTAAATATTGTAGGGTTACCAAAATAGATGGGTATCATCTGCAAAAAATTTATTAATTAAAATGTTGAAAACTATTCAATATTGATCCAAGTTTTTCAAAGGTCTGAATCAAGGAAGTTGACTCACTAGTCCAAACATTCCTGAAAATAAATGGTCATTACACCATGAATTGACCAAAAGCATAGGTGGGAAAAATGTGTAATACTACACGTACTTACACACAAAATATGCCGTCGACACCTGCGAGGCAAAAAAACTAGAAACGAGGAAGGCCTGCAACCCTAGGCACTTACAAAATTGTTTCTGCACAAAACTGAAATATAAACATTAATATTCAGTAAACTACGCGTATGTTCCCTGGAACATAACATACGTCTTCCACCTAGAAAAAATGTGTAAACACACAAAATACAAATGCTCTCGTAGCATCGTAAAGATATGTCTCTATAAGACAAAATACATGAGACCTACTAAGAGAAAAACATGAGATACAAACAAGAATATAGTCAACGACATTACAACTTTCTGGTTGGTCTGAAACATCCAATTAAATTCCCTACAAAACAGCTGTAACAAGCTTCCTTAGGCATCTTCGCTACAAAATTTTCAAAATGGTCTTATTAACATATTAAAATTCAGTCATCGAGCATATGAAATAATTGACAAAGTAATTTTCAAAAAATCGTTATGGCTTCATGCTGTTGGAAAGAAAATAAGTTTATTATTCGGGATCTATATCGCATTCGAATAGTTTCTAGGACATACTAGAACTAAAATATACTTTTCTCAAAATTAACATGAAAAATAAACATTACAACTCATTAGCATACAAATCCACTTAATAGAATTACGGTTCATAAACATTAAAATATTCACTGAAATGTTACTAGACATCAAAATATACTCTAAAAATCTAACCTAAGAATACGCATGCTTAGTTACGGGTACCATAAAGGAAGAAGAGAAATGAAAAACTATATTTTGCGATTGATGGCGAAAATACAGTTAGCTATGGAATATCCAATGGATTAGCCACATCCATTTTTGCAAGAGATCTGCAATTCCAGGAAATATTGCCTCCCTGAAAAAAAAATATTTATCTTTATCCCCATAAAATATCCTACCCGAAGAAGTTCCCTACGGTCGTTCAGTGGTCTAGAGAAGACGAAAAAAAATGTTAATTAGAAATTACAAGAAAATATAGAAGTTAAACATATTTCCGCATATATATTAATATGAGGGGAAAAACGACCGTTCACCATTAGAATATCTGTTCATATAGTTCCTTCTACAATAAAAAGATTACTGCTTTCGTTCGGAGAATTATACTATTCACATGACATTCCTACACACACTATTAGCTAACAAGGAAATGTCTGTTATCACTTGTTTAAGGCTTAGCCTACTTTCCGTTCTAAACTTTTCTCTTCGAACAAAATATATCATGTCACATCCTGGAAATTCAAATAAGTCAAAATCGGGTAAATGACGTAAATGAGGTTCAATAAAATTACAGTAAACACTTCAAAATGAAAACGAAAATCTAAGATTAACACTGAAAAGAAATTTAACATTGATTATAAATGTAAAGTTTCATATTCTACGCATGAGATTACATACTAAGTTTCATTTACAAATACAGAAATATATACGTAACTAACAACTAAAAATTTTCTCATTCTAAGCATCTCGATATATTTTTTTTTTCTAAAAGAAAATCAAACATTAATTCTAAATAACATGTAATAACATATTTAAGAATTTCGAAAGTGGGAAGAAATCCTAAAAGATTTTTTTTTTTTTTTTTTTAATTTTAAAACACAATAAAAATATATATATTATAACGCCAAAATATCTTCCCACTAGCTAGGAATACGGAACTGCGCCACTAGTTCAAATTGCTTTTGAATAAATGCAATCTCCCTACGTATGTGATACGTTAATTATTTACTAAAAGATTTAAATTCAAACATCTGAAATGAAAACAAGAAAAAATTAATGACATTAAACTAATAGTAAGTCAGTGATAAGGTTTGCAACACAAATGCACAGCTGACTGAGGTATGAAGTACTACGTTGAGCAAAGACACACACATACACACACACAAAGAATCAATCAGCTGTGTGTCGTCCGTCATTCATCGACATTAACAGGTGATCGAAAATGCAGCGATTATCTTATCAAAATAAAGAAAGAAAAACGTGTTATCTGCTCTTTGCCGAACAGTTAAAAGCTGGAAGCAAAAAGGAGTATTAAAAGAAATGCGTAGTTCTTCTTTTCGTGTCCAGGTGTTCTATCAAAAACTAAAAGCAAAAAGGAAAAAAAATGAATACATGTTTATCGCTTAGAAATGTGTCGCTCTCCTAGGAGAAAAATTTGTATCAACACACAAAGTCTTGGTTACTTTTTTTTTTTCTTTTTCTGTGATTACTGTTTCTGCTTTGATAATTACGGTCTGTTCGTCTATTTCTACGATGGTTACCTCTTTGTACAAATCTATGTTTAATGTCACACAAATTGCGGTTCCTGTCTAGTATGTGATAACTCGAGTTACGTGGCCGTGATTTACGACTTCTTTTGTATCTGTTATTCTTTCGTGTGCGCTCTTGGTTCTGATTCCCTTTAAATTTTGTATTGTTTACGATCTGATCTTGGTATCTTTGCTTATTGCTATAACTGTAACTTCGTTTGTGCTTTTTCTCTCTGTAGTTTGTGGTAGTTGTTTTTGTGCGCTTGCGACTTCTGTCGTCTATAATCATATGTTCGTAATTTTCACTAGATTCTGAATGAATAAAATCATTGTCAGATTTCTTACGAGGTTGGTTTAGACTACCTGTCTCTGGTTGGAGTTCAGATTCCTGCGTTTCCTTTTCATTAGGAGTGTTAGTTTGTAGCTCAGGTTTCAATTCCAATGTTTTGTTTACGCTAGGAATATCAGTCACTAATTGAGGTTCAATTTCCGGTGTTTCGTATTCAGTAGGAACATCTAACTGTAACTGGGGTTCACATTCCGGTGTTTTGTTTTCAGCATTTTCCGTTTGCTGACTATTTTCCCGAAACACATCCCGTAAAGCGTCTACCTTCTGACCTAATCCACTCTTTAGTTCTTTTTCTAATCTATCAATATTCTCTTTATTTCTTTGTTCTAATCTAGCTAGGTTTTCTTTATTTTCCTTTTTTAAATCTTCAATATTCTTTTTATTTCCCTGTTCTAATCTATAAAAATTCTCTTTAAATTGAGCAAAATTCTCTTCAAGAAATGAATTCATCTTAGTAATCATATCTACTTCCTGTGCCATCTTGGACAAAGATAAAACTTAAAAAAGAAACATACAATTAGAATAAAATATAATGTCACAAGCTATGATTAAAATCACCTAAAAGAGAAGTTTTTTTTTTTTTTTTTTTTTCGGATTCCTGGTACTAAGCTGAAAGAGAAATGGTATATTAAAATATTAATCTTAAATGTATATTCGAGCACCAACGGTCTCGATTCGGGTCGGTAGTTCGGGCGTCATTTATTTGTAACCGATCTCAAGTTCGTGGTCCATGTTCGGGCAGCTATTTATTTGTAATCGATTGAGTGTTCAAGTCGCTGTTCGGGCGTCCATTTATTTGTAATCGATTGAGTGTTCATGTCACTGTTCGGGCTGTCATTTATTTGTAACCAATTGTAGTTCTGTTCGCTGTCCTCGGCTCGTGGTATTACCAATAAGTATACTCCTGATACTTTAACTTACCTGGACAGGACGACGAAGACCTCTCCAAAGAAGATTACAAACTGTTTCCCAAAAAGCTCGTCGGTCTCAATAATGAGATGAGCATTAGGCGCCGAGAGGTTCGGGTGTCTCGTCTCGAAAACCTCACGGACGATCAGACGGTCATCCAGACCATAACACACACAAACATCACTCATACACACAACGAAAACACACTGGATTAATTGACACTATACTTATTTATTGGAACACTATTTTGAAAAAAATAACGAAGAGAAATGAATACAACACTGGACACTAATAAATTTTGCCGTTGAAATTACGTTTTGCCCTATTTGGGAAATATAGCCCTTTCTATGTATATATGATTATAATTCAGGTATCACTAGAAATACTTTGCTCACACCATGAACACACTTGGGGGATTCGCACTGGGGAAAAGTTGTCTGGATCGTCCCACGATGAACCCAATTGTTACGCTGAACAGTCCTGCAGCGTAAAAGTAAATCTTGAGTAAATAAACGAAAAGAAGGTCTTCACAGTTGAATTCTGATATTGGAGGGCGCGAATATAACTTTTGAAACGCACAAGGTCTGAGGACCTGGGATTTCACTGATTGGGGCTAGCCGTAAGTAATCGTCCTTCATCGGCTAAATAGCTTGTGCCCCTTAACACAACTTATGTTTGAAGTTCAACGCGAGATGCGTGGTTGCATCTTCCAGACCTGGAGTCAAACTCTTCGAGCGTCCAAGCTCAAGCTACGGGTTGCAATGGTCAACAGAAAAGTGTTGGCAGTTCATTTCAAAAATTACTCAGTTAACTCACCTGTATGCACATACAAACAGAATATAGAAAACAATTTCTGTTAATTTTAGTCAACTGCCCATAATGCACTAGACACGGCGATAACACTGGCGTGAGAAAGTACAGATAACGGGCTACGAAACAACACAGTTGGTGCCACTTTGGTTACTGAAACATCTGGTCAGTCCGTATTTCTCCAATCTATTATAATGTTTCCATAAGCGATTAAAGAAAACACTTAATTCAGTTCCCATTAACTATAGAATATATACTATGCATATAATGAGTCAGGGAGAAACACTGAAATGGTTAGTCACTAACTGAAATGTTCTCAGCGAAAACAACGTTTTAAATATATATATGAAAAAAAACGATGAAAGACTTCTTTGTCCAATTGTGTGGGAAAGAAGCAATTCCCACCAAAGAAAGAACTTATATGCGTTGCAGAATAAAGTATAAATCGAAAATAATAATCACTGTCTTCACGAAATATACAGGGCGTCCACAAAAAATACTTCTATAACCTGGTGGCGGTTATAATGTTAGGCTCTTGACGTCTCATTACGTTGTTAATATAAACGAATATTGTGATTTAAAAAGGAGTATATCTTATATTTAGATTTTTGGATAATATTAATGAGATTCAAATGAGTATTAACACTTTTCTTCGAAGAATCTATTTAATTAATGAAGTGAAATGAAATATAGGTGAAAGAAGTGAGACTGAGTAAGAAGCAATGTTTCTTTATTATTAGTCACTAGATACGCTACCGACTAGTGCTCATCAAAAGGTACAATTTAGGTACAGGAGAAATTTTATGCAAGACAAGAAATCCTTTTGGAAGAAGGAAATCAACAGAATGTAGTTCCACAGCCAACGCTAATTTTTTTTGACAAGACATGAGCCAAAGAAGACAACTTTTTGACAAAACTTTACAATTTACAATTTTAAGTGTTTTAGGGGAGTATCTTTTAATGAATACTGAATACGCAACCTATTAAATCTACCAGCTACACACTTAAAACTTTCTGGTTTATTTAGTAATTTATACATTGTTCTGTAAAGCATACCGTAAATTATTTTGTACAATTGAGCTGACTAAAAAAAAATCCTGCTAATTAAATATGAAATGAAAACTACTTCCAATTACAGAATATGTAGATACCTTATTCGTCACTGTACTTATAAACCTACTCCAATCCTTTCTTACCTCAGCAACCATTCTATGGTACTCATCTATCTCGTATTGATATTTCGGAGACGTAATACCAAAAAAACTTGCCAGAGATTCTCCCAGATAGTCGCACACTTGTAAGGTCTTCGATCCTGCTTGTACGGTATGATGCCACATCCAAGGGCCCCATGTCATACTAGCCTAGAAAAAAGACAAACGAAGATATATATACATACTATACTATACTATACTATATGTATTCTGTACATTAAAAATTACAACACACCGATCTGAAAGTATTAGAACAGAAAAATAGATGCTTAATCTTTATATTCCTACATTTATTTTGAGCTGTGATTTGGATATGCCCGACATTTAGACGTATATTTGACCACATGTGAAGTAGAATATCAACACTACCCTGGAAAGTAAGTTTCGAATATCCTTAATTAATGGAACATTGACCTGTGCATTGAGGTTTCAAAAACTGTTCTCAAAATCAATATGCCAAGTTTAATTATTTATAACTGTGTAATAATTTTACAAACGTATTGACAATGTCTAGAAATATGTGATAAGTATATTTGTTTGAATTCTAACACATTATACAGTTTTAAAATTTTACTTAGTCGTACTGAATTGAAGCATTACGACAGATTATTTTCTCTTAGTAAACTGAAAATCTAGTATATGTATTACTGGAAAACAACAAAGCACAAAACTTTTTTTTTTTTACACACGTCACTATTTTTTACAGTGTTCTCGCATGATACAAAGCGAAGCAGTCGCGATGTGATCTCTTTCTACACAACAAAATTTAGCCGTATTTTGTTTCCGAAAAGTCCATCTTCCTTACTTTCTTGACATTCGGAAACTGCTATTAAACATACTTAGCGCTTTTCCAAAATGTACCCCTGATCCTGGTATTGACAAACTTCTGAGCTTCTGATAAATCAGACATTGGATAGCAACTCGGTGGAACTCAAGATATGTTATCTTATAGTTATTGTTGTTGTTGTCATGTCATTTTCAATGAAGTATCCACTTGTAACTACTGCGATGTTTTGGACATTTGCAAACAGGTTCCTCATCATCTTTTTACTCTCAATCTAGATGTGTATGCAGCCAGGAGTCAACGATCTAAAGAAGAAAGCACCATCCATGCATTCGGTGTACTTCTTTGGAATACTATGTATTTTTTGTATTTATTTTGCCTCATGTTCTGAATGAAAACGGCCTTTCTACTTATTTCTGGGCGGTTCACTGTTTCTTGCACACCTTTTGAGTTTCGTCAACAATATTTTCATCAACATTCCCAATTACAAAGGCACAAAGACATTTGCTGGAATTTCTTGTAATAGAAAACCATCTTCAGAAATAAGATTCCCTTCTTCAGAGATGATGAACATATGAGTGCTTGTCATCTAAAAGTGTTTCCAAATAACTAACAGTCTTTTCTACCGTAAAAATCCTCGACATCTGCACAGATTTCTATGGACAAATCAGGATTACATGTAACACACATAAAGTTTGAATGTCAATAAAACAGGTACTTTATTCATTTTGAATTGAGATAGTTAGCTGCAACTAGTATATGCCTGGATAAAATTTGAAATGTAAAACACACATAATGTAGCATAAGCCATCAAAATCATAATTTTGTAAAATAATCTGTGAAACGAAATATGCTTTGAATGCCGTCTGAAAATTTTAAAATGCAAAATTCATTTAAGAAATGTCTGTTTGTTATTTAAAAAAAATGAAATCTTTGAGTCTTACGTCCCATGGTTATGCCGGCTAGGCTAAAGGAGACGGTGACGATGAGAAATAAATGAAATGGTAGAATGAAGAAAGTGGGAGGAAACGGGAGAACCACGAGGAAACCCATGCACACGGTGTCTGTCCACCATAAAGTTCACTTAGCGCGAGCTGGGATCGAACCAGGAACCCCATGCACCTCTTACCAAGTTTGAATATTATAAATGTAAGAATTTCGGTGACAAACATATCAAGATGCATACATATTGCAGCCTTCAATACAGAAACACAAAAATAAGAGGTTTTGGAAAACGTTGTGTCAAACAATAGATTAGTATATATATCATTACACACCAATGTTACAAAAATAGAACATTATAAAGAAAGGAGGCGCAGCTACTCACGATGTAAATAATTAAAGCTGAGAAAAACATTTTATTTTAATAGCAGTACTTATAACTCAGAAATACGTGAACTTCAGATTTGTTTTAAAAAATATGTAGGCTGTATATTAAAAAAAAAGAAAAGGTTGAAAAAAAACTGAAGTTTCAAATTATACGAACCATCGATAAGCAACAAGCGATAATCTTCAAGACAAGTGAGTTAACTGGTATATTTTGAGCACACAGGTAGATATTTCTTTCATTTTGAGAAAAATGCCAAAAGCTACGAATTGAAAATCACTGGAATGTAAAAGATTAAATAGTGACAACCATGAAAAGTTGCAGCTTTGTACATTAACAGATTTAGTAAAGCTCAATATCTTCCCTGTTTAATTATTATTATCATTTTGTATATCGAAACCAAACAACAAAATGAAATGTCGATATGTCATACTGAAAATTCTACGCTTTAGATATAGTGGTATTTTACTTTCCTACATGAATATGTTGCTTCCGAATACACTCCAACCTAACTTAAAACCTATGTTAATTTCTTCTTTAATATACTCATCCATAGAGACTGTTTGTCCCAGATAGGCGTAGGAATTGACTTCTTCAACTGCAATTCTTGACTTCCTTGCGAAGCTCTTGAACATCACTCTCTTCTCTTCCATATTCATTTTCAACCGATTTCGTTACTCTTCAGATTAAGCTGTTCTATCATATCTCGCAGTTCTACGAAGAGAACGAGGTCATTAATGAAAAGAATATCGGTCAAATGTTTCCCATTTAATTCAGTTAAAAGATCGAAACACGTACAAGATGGACATAAAGTCTCTCCCTCAATAACAAAGGTTAATAACAAGAAAACTAGGAATAATAGAAGCATGCTGTTTGCGGCAAATGATAGGAAAACTCTATTATTATTATTGTCTGATTTAGAGAATTTCCGCATGTGCTTCATTAGGTGCCCTCAAGACATCCATGCGATGTCACATGCGAAACTTGCGCGTCGTGGACGGTCTTCTTGTGTTAACAATCTGCACCTTATATGCGTATAGCTTCAGGCGTTTGTGTAAAATGTTTAACACAGTTGCCTTCGGGATATCCAGTTGACGTGATGCGTTACGCAAGGATTTCCGTGGGCTTCGGGTTAAAGCAACACGAACAGCTTCCACACGTTCCTCACTAACACTCGGTCTACCGCTTCTATCACGATCTAAAACACTTCCTGTTGCGATAAACTTGCTATACCATTTCTTTATGCTCTTAACATCTGGTGGCTGCTGTCCATACTTTATCCTGAATGTTCGTTGAACAGTGACGGGAGATTTTGTTTCATGATACCACAACACACTTCGCTTTCTGCTGTGCTGACGCCATTTTTAAACAAATCACTGTCGCGTTAAGGTCAGCTGCAGTAGATGACAGCACAGGTAGTGACAAAATCTTGAAGTATCATACAAGCTATGGTTTCAGACCGCATCCTTCTATCATTCTTTGTTTCCTTCTTATTAATGTTTGATATCAGGGAGATACTTTATGTCCACCCTGTATTAAAAGTACATTTTAAACACTTAAAAGATATAGTATTACCCTGTTACATTCCTTTCTCTATTCTTACAGTTTCTTTACAGCCAAACAGTTGTATATTCGCACTGGCTTGTCCATAGATGTTATCCATAACTTTCATGTAAGTTTGTTCCAAACCATTTGATTTAAGAGCGTTAACAACCGCCAAAATCTTAGCCGATGTCCTAGTCAACAAATGCAGTGCAATACAGAAAGTTCTCCTCGTTTGACGCTTCTACCAGTTCCCTCATTACCTGAATATTACTTGTTCTGTTACAACCATTTCTGTTTCCTTGGTAGTGCGAAGGCTGATTGTTATTCTAATCTCAGTACACACTTTGTAAATTGCAGAGACTGAATTTATAGATCTGTAATTGTGATCCTTGTGTTTCTTTTTATGCAACAGTATGATCATGGAACTTCTCCACTTTTCTAGAACCTGACCGCTCGGTATAAAGCTCCGCTATAATTTTTTGCGTTTCTTCACCAGCTTCTTTTAATAGTCTAATGTAGCTCCATCTTCTTATCTACTGGTGCTTTCCTCCATCATTCTTACAATGATGCAACTTCTTGCAAAAACAAGCAGGTTCATGGCTTAAATATAATTTGGCGTGGAACAACTGAATCTGCTTCAGTATTTTTCTCGCGGATTTTAGTGGTTATGGCATGTTCTCTTTTCAGCGCTACATTTCCTTCTGCCCATTGGTTACGCTGTGCTTTGCACGCTTCAGACTCATGTTGTCATCAACTGCTTTCTTAACAGGCTGCTACAGAATGTTCTTACATTTTCCGTTACGCATTTCCGTACTATGCTACATATTGTATTTTGGATGTGGCATTGTCACTATTAACCTTCACTTCTCTTCTCTTTTTTGTAAGACGGTTTCTTTAGAGGTACTCTTCTCATTCCTCTTTGTCGTATCACTTCCTATCTCCGCAACTGAACTATCAGAATTTCTGTGATCCTATTAGCTTCTGAAATTTCCATGTTCTTAAGTGCAACAAAATGATTCTTCCATTCCAGTTCAAATAAACTCACTAACTAACTCTATGACGTATGGAACCCGGAGGTTCAACGCCGCGTTAACAAAAGTTCTCCATTGACTTCTGCTGGATCCAGTTTCTACTTTGTATTACTATTTTTGCGAAATCCATCTTAATATTGTCCTCCCATGTGCACCTAAGTCTTCCTAATGGTCGTTTTCCCATTGGCCTTCCAGTTAAGACTTTGAAAGCGTTCATACTTTCTTCCATCCTGGCTACATGACCTGTCCACCTAAGTCTCCTGGACTTGATGTCCCTAACAATGTTCATTAAAAAGGAAGGCCAATAAATTCAACCCGCTTAATTGCTGATATTATTCGTTTGTGAACGAAAAATCCTGTTTCTAACAGGTAATTTTTATTTCGTTCCCTGGAAAAGAACGTAGAATTTGCAGACATCACAGCTCCACTTCTTTCCACCTAACTTCCTGAACTCTTACTACGTCCATCCTGCATTTCAGTTGAAATACTTATAATAATGTTAGAAAATCATCCTTTCTGCACATTTCTGTCAACCAACGAGTTTTCTTCTTTCTAGTTCGATGTTCAAATGCGGTCCACCATTACCATTCGATGTTATTTTCTGAGTTTAACTTATTCAGAATATTGAATTCTTGAATCATATATCTTCTATGACATTATGTAGCCAGCTTTGCTTGTTCTTCAACTTGGATGTGCCCATATCCTTTCTTTCTTTTTTTCTTTCTTTCTGAATTCTGAGCTCTACATCATCTAAACTTCAATGAATTAAATATATGTCCTCGTTCGTCCTGCTCGCCATATCCGATATTTCCTATTAATTTTTCGTTTAGCTCTTGTTGTCTGAATCTAGTTGCAGTTTTTCATGATAATCTTTACGTAACTACTTTCTCTATTGTTTGAACTCTTAATTTCTTCGTAGAATTCCACTTCATGTTGTGAATGGCTTGCCGTGGGGACATAAGCTTTGAAAAATCTGTAGTTCGCATCCCTCTGTGAGCTCCATAACAAGCCTTGACACTCTAAGAGACAGTATCTGGTACCCCTGCTCCTATCTTTTTGAAATCAAGCTTTTACAAGATTCGTAAGTGAAAGGTCACGAAATAATTTTGACTTCAAAAATGAAAATATGATATATTTCAGTTTTACGTCCCACGCTTATGCTGGATCGGCTAAAGGAAATATTAATGATAAAATGAAAGAATTGGTGGAAAGAAGAAAGTGGGAGAAAACAGGAGAACCACGAGAAAACCCACGCAAACGGTATTTGTCCACCATAAAGCCCACTTGGCACAATCTGGGATGAAAAATGAAAGAAGAAAACAAAATGTTGAACACTCTATATTAATGGAATATCTCGTGATCCCAAGATCTGTACATTGCACCTCGCCTACTCTTTTTAACTTTCCCTAGAACGGATAGTTGCAACAACAGTTTACAGTCCTTGCTGGTGACTGTATTCTCAGAAATTTCAACCTATCCAGCCGTTTCTACTACAGGGATTCTTTCTCACTCTCCCCTTTAACTAGGGCTGTGCGATATGTCGATATATCGATATCATCTTATATCGATAATCGATATCGCAAAAATATCGACGTCGATATATCGATATCCGATATCGTCGATATTCGATATCGATATCCGATATTGTTGATATTCGATATCGATATCCGATATTGTCGATATTCGATATCGTCAATATCGATATTCGATATTGGTGTTTCACACTTCCTCGAAAAAATTGCGGCGGGTTTTGCTTTATATATAACGCTTTTATATAACGCTTTTTGGCTCGCGATAGTAGCTGCATTTGCATTTCTTAACCGAATTAAACCAAACTGCACGATACTCGTATGAGGCAGAAAAACGCCCCGTTTCATGAGTCAAATTAATGTAGGGCTTGGGGACTATGCTTCCCAACATTCCATGTTAATATTTAATTTTCTCTTGTGACTTCATTTCTTAACAGAATGAAGCCAAATTTACAGAGGATTAGTATGGGTTAAAAATTTGGTTCCTTTTTAAGATAGTCCAAATCGGCGGCGGTGGGGTAGGGATGTTTCTACGTCTACTTAATCCACCTAAATATTATGTATTTAACTTATATTATCGGCTACACTTCTTCACCGAATCAAACCAAACTTTGTGCAAAAATTGTATTGAGCAGAAATTATGTTCCTTTCGAAGATAAAGCCAAAACCAGTGCAGAGCCGGGGAGCTATGCCCTCCAAAATATTTCTCATCATTAACATGGCTGCATTCCTTAACCGAGTCAACTTGATATCCTCACATACAATTAATGTTTGTGCTGTATTGCCATTGCGAGTGAAAAATCAAATGCCTGTGCTACAATTTGCTTAAATCTAAACAGACAGGGAAACAAGAATTTACTAGTTTTTTGTGCAAAGTAGTAATTTTTCGTTTATTTGTATGTGGTTACTAGATGTAAGTTGAACCACATAACTCAGCCCACTAAAACAAACAAAAGCCTCCATTCTGTCATTTCACTACACAGACCTACATATTCTGTTTAGGTAGTATTAACACTTCCCTATTTCTTTGGATTTGCTTAAGTATTTAGGAATGACTTAGAACCTTTCTAAATTGATTTCATAAGCAAAACTGAATAATGGTATAAGACGTAAGCTTTAGCCTAAATTTAATGAAAACATCAACACTTTTAGATATAAGTTTGCACAAAACCAATAACAAGACACCTCTTAAGTTCATGTGGGAGATGTTACGTCTTTGCGTAAAGCTCTTTAATACAAAAAGATTATCAATTTAATAATAACATGAAAGAGATCTCGATTGATCGCGTGCTTTTTTTAATTGGATATTAAAATAGAGTCCAAGTGTTAAATTTGTAAAGCCAACGGATTAACTTAGAAGAACATAAACACACACATCACACATACAGAGAAAAATGAACAATAACTGTCTTGTATAGAAATATGCCTATTAGCACTGAGTATTCAACTAGAAATGTATAATGCATTGAAGTTCATGACACTGCTATTTAGGAACGAGCTCTTTTGTTCATGGAAAGAAAATCAGTTGTTTCGCATGTTCTGCACTAACTGTAAGTGAAGTATGAGCATCAGTTACGATATTGCATCCACAACTAAATACTCTTTCCGATAGAACGCTGGTACCTACACAAATACTTACGAGCCAGAAGAGCTAATTTTGGAAATTCACTGTCATGAGATTTCCTCCAGTGAAAGAGGTTTTCTTCCACATCTGTAGGCAGTGGTGCTATTCTAATTTTTGGTGACTGGTTATATATATATATATATATATATATATATATATATGAAAGAGAGATAGTAGATGGATACATAGAAAGATACCTCTCTCCACTGGCGTAACTAAGGGCTTGTGGAATGGGGCCCCTTTTCTACGTCCTACATCACAATTTGGGGGCCCGGTGATGGCCTGAGCTTCCCGCAATGCGGGATCTGCGGGGACCTTATTTACGCCCCTGTCTCTCTCCCTCTCTCTTAGGAAGTAAATCATACAAGATAGACAAAGGCAAATTTTTCACTGGATGCAACAAGTGACAAGTAGAGACCTACACAGCAACCCAATATAAGGTGTTGTGACGAAATTAGGTAGCACTGCGAATATCTTGAAAACGAATTATCCAAAACAGATGTTTGTCAAGAAGTATTGGTAACACCTTAACCCAGCAATGGATCAACAATTATTGATAATGGTATGTATGCGTTTCAAATGTAAATAACCCTCACCACTGCACTCATGTGATCCCAGTTTTCATTCTTGATATCTAACCAGCCCATTTGAAATTAAGAAAAAATAGCTTATACCTTATTCTGAGAGATCATATATCTGACCCTGTAGCTGTAAGAATTTCTAAGAACAAAACTAAACAAACTAAAATTTGTTCGTTCTTGGGTATAACTGAATAAAATTTACTGTTATGCCTGGGTATAACAAACGGTTTAGCAAACTCGAAATATATTAACAACCGGTTCTAGCGAATCGGTGCGAACCGGCTGAATAGCACCACTGTCTGTAGATGGCACTGAAAGATATGCATCGATTTCCTGTTGCAGTGAGGCATCAAATGATTAGCACAAAAGAGAAATGGGGATTCCCCGATTTTGCTTTTGTTGATCGGGTACGTTATTCGTCCATATCTGAAATGAAATGAAATTTTTGAGTTTTACGTCAAACGATTATGCCGGTTAGGCTAAAGGAGACAGTGATAATGAGAAATGAATGAAAATGGTGAAATGAAGAAAGTGGGAGGAAACGGGAGAACCCCGAGGAAACCCACGCAACGGTGTTTGTTCACCACAAAGTTCACTTGGCAAGAGCAGGGTTTGAACCCGGGACCTCATGCACCAGAGGTGAACGCTCTACCACTGAGCCACCACGGCCTCTATCGTCCACATCTGGATCAAGTATTGTTTGTGCGTGAGCTTAAAATACAACACACGCACGTGTTATGCCATAGAAAGAACTTTTCTCTCTCTCTCTCTCTCAAACGCATACTGCCACACGTGCACATTCACAAATGCATATACATGAAATAAACACCTACACACAAATAAAACACGCATATTCTATGTCACCGTGTTTCACTCTCATTATTTCCGCAATGATGACCAATATGATAACTGAGAAAGACAATTCAATGAATATTTTTATTAACTTTTTCGGAGAAAAGAGTGGTGGATTAGAAGGAACACAAGTCTGTTTTCTGTGACTAACAAGCATTCTGAGATATCCCCCATTGAAACGTTTTGAGACCAGATTGTTTATATCAACATGAATGAAATGAAATGAAATCTTTGAGTTTTACGTCCCACGGCTATGCCGGTTAGGCTAAAGGATACGGTGATTATGAAAAATGAATGAATGGTGTAATGAAGAAAGTGGGAAGAAACGGGACAACCCCGAGAAAACCCACGCACACGGTGTTTGTCTACCACAAAGTTCACTTGGCGGGGGCTGGGATCGAACCCGGAACCGCAAGCACCAGAGGTAAACGCTCTACCACCGAGCCACCGTGACCCCCATCAACATGAATATTCAAGACCAATCAATATTTTGAATATCCATATTTGATGTTGTCGATATCGATATTTGATGTCGATATCGATATTGTCGATATTTGATATCGATATTTTCGATATCGATATCGATATTTTCGATATTGTCGACATCGATATTCGATATTGTTGATATCCGATATCGATATATCTATTCGATATCGATATCAGAAAAATATCGAATGTCGATATCGAAATTTCAATATCGCACAGCCCTAGGAACCACCAATCCCATTCGGCTTCCGCTCTTACCCTCGCCCTCCAACTTCCAACTAACTCGCGTTTCACTTGTTCTTACCTTTCACCTATGAACTGATCATCTATGGCCTCTAAATGGTTTGCGCAGGGCCTTATAAGGTGCAATAGTCACGTACGAAAACATCACAATACATATCGACATTTCACCCTAACGGGTACGGACGGGTATATATCTTGCAAAATATACGGGAGATTGAATTATACTCCTAACCCAGATTAGTATAAATATGTTGTTAGTGCGTAACAAATATTTGTTTTTTAGTGTAACGTCCCAGGGTTATGCGCCAAAGCTAAGGGAGACGGTGATGATGTGATGAATTATGATAATGATGGAATGAAGAAAGCGGGAGAACCCCGATGAAACCGTTGGATGTTGTGAATTGTCCCTTTTCCCTTGACTGCTACGTAACATAGTATTTTTGTAGTCTTCTGACTCTGTGTTGATTCTCTTTAGCTTGAAACGTCCGCTTTTGGCTATGGGTGTCTACTAAAATCCCAAAATGAAATTTCGTGACCTTTTCTTTACAAAATCATAAAATTTATAATATTTTCAAGAGCCAATTTTGGTGGGAATTAGGCCGAATTTTCATCCATGCGATAGAAACGTACTTTGCTTGCGATTTGGTAGCGTCTAAAGCTGATCATAGTCATTTTTGATGGTGAACTTTGACGTTTCATAGAACAAATTTTTATAATCTGTACTTACATTTGAACAATTAAAAAAAAAAAAAAAAAAAAAAGAAATCGTGACCCAAAAGCTAAATTTCGTGACCGATAGACACCCTGAGCGCGTGTAGTCTTTATAATATTTTAACTATTAACTAATATTATAAATATAAAATGTAGGCTTCGTGACTCCTGATTATTCTCTTTACATTAAAAGAAAATACACTAAAAATAGTAGCATTACACGCTAAGTAACATAAACATTTGCTCAAATTGCTGATCTTTGACTACGTGCTTTTGTTTATAAGTTGCGTACGTTCAGTATTTAATATACACCAGTACGTGTAATACACACTCATTCATCCATTTCATTGAGAATGCTGAGCCTGCTTCTATTCACCTAAGCAACGTGTTTTCTTATTTTTCACAGGTTTTGCTATTTTGAAATGAGAAAGTTTCCTGTTACGTTGGAATAAAAATATCTTCAATACGGCCTTGTAATTTTTAAAGCATACTGATGCTTGTTTTTTTCATTTATTATTTGTTATAATATACATTTCGGAACTTCGACTGCACTAGATTGTTAGTCTATAGTTCCCGCGTTTGCAGGAAAGTGGTCGTATTCCAGGTTTTCCTACAAGCCTCTTTTTAAAAGAAAGAAACATACAAAATGGGCCAAAAGTTAGATGACAGTCCTGTAACAGAGAAGTTTGTTGGGCTACAGGTCCACATTGCCCATAGATGATGAGTACGGGGTGGGGAACCTAAAAAAAACACACGTGACCAGCATGACCGCCATCTTGAAATCCGCCATTTTGAATATTAGTTTATTTTTATTTTTTAATTTTTTTTTAATTGGAAGGTAGACATGCGACTCATGTTTTAAGATTGTTTTTTGATCAGAAATGCAATCCTACTGTTCATTTTGTCATATTACTAACTGGCAGCTTATATAGCTGTTATCAAATAAAACAAAGGCTCTGTAAAACATTTCATTTTCTCTTTTACAATCAAAACTGTTAAAATCGACGACCCCAAAATTAAATACATTTTTAAAATGTTTCAGATACGACTGACACACTATCTGATATTAAGTTATTGTCGTATTAATGTTGCTAAATAGAAACACCTATACCGCAAGGTTTCTGACACTACTCTCTCAAAGGTTAGGCCTACTTATATAGTGAAAGTGAAGTCCTAAAGTATTTACTTGACTGCTATATTTATTATGTTATTAATTTAAAATTACTCGAAAGCAGTTAATTTTAAACATCAATACATACTGTATCAACTTGCATCTCTTCTTTCACTTCCTTCACTTCTTCTTCTTCCTCCGAACTCAAATCCTCCAGAGTTCCATCACTGAAATGGAGAACCTTTCGTTGCTTTCTCACTGGAATTTCCAGATGATCTGATCTTAGTTCAGTTTGCTGCTAAAGAAAATAAATAAAAAAAGATAAAGTACAAAATGAGTTTCAATCAAAGCCAATACAAAGCGCTACCGTGCTTCTCTAATACTTCTCAATTACTCATACAAACATAAAGATACAATTTCCACTTATTTTATGTTAGTTTTTCTTATAACCGATACTGGACAGTATACTATAAAGTATATTGTCCTTTTATAACGGATATTGAGCAGTATACTGTCATGATTATCATTGAGGTCAAGGGCGCCGATCCTGGGGGGCCAATCCCCCCCCCCCAAAAGCTCATGTGGACCCATCTATTGTATTTATGAGTATACAATATTTGGCATAATTTCAGTGCAATTTGTCTTAAAATCTTCATATATATATATAGACCTTCTGCATCTGAATACCCCCCCCCCCCCAATTTACAGAGAAATCGGCGCCCTTGAACACAAATTTCGATGAGTTGGTACAATGAGAACAACGTTCAGAAATCTCATTCCATTGGGTAGCGACTTTCAATCATTTTCCTAATGTCATTACAATCAATTTCTTGATTGCTATAACATATAAATGATCATCTCATTACTTCAATGCTAAAAGTGCATTTACAGTAAGAGAGATGATTCCTGAGCGTGTTAGCATACTGGTTTTGAAATACCGTATTTATTGAACTTTTTTTTCTTTTTTTACCAATTCCACGTGTCTTTTTAATTGAGAAAATTAAATAAGAAATTATTTAAAGCATTTAATTGAACGTTCCAGGATTATTTCCCGCATACTAAAAAAGATCACATATGCTTAAAAGACGTATCAAATAAATGAAATGACCATAGTCGTAAATTTTCGAAATCTTGGCAATCGGCTTCGTCATCTGTGCCAAAAATAAAATCATTATATTCAATATTGTTCATTTATAAACTTAAATTGCAAACATTATCTTAACTCCTGCTTTCCTCTCTTCGCGTGCTTTTGTTTTACGAAGTCGACAACTTAACCGAGGTGCCAATACAGCTTCTGAACCCATAGATTTTTAAAATTTAGAAAAAAATATGTAACGTTATTTTAAAAGAACATTGTGTAACTGATCAAAATATACGGCAATTCTACCTCTAACATGTCTAATGAGATAGAAATACTGTACATCAACAAAAGTGTTATGTTTTATGCACGCACTCATGTATAAGGAAGCCACTACGAAGTGAAATAAAGTCAAGGCAATGTCTTAACTGATGACTAGCTGAACCTTCGCTCTCTACACAGCACATCATTCACAAATGAGCATAACTCTCCTTGTCATTTCTCATAACATCTGTATATGGCCCTTTACAAACACAACTAAAAGACGTCTTGATAAAAGTTGGCAAGCGATACCATAAAGGGGAATTTTTTTCAATATCTCGCACCGTTTGCAAGATTTGAGCCTTCTTCCGGTAGGAGTTTCTAATTCATGTATGATCAGTGTTTTCTTTCTTCTTGCATGCAGTATATTATAAGCAAATACATTATACACACAATTAGTTATGATGTCAGTGATATATGGTGTTCATTGGGCAAAATACTCCAAAGAATACAGATTCATGTTAGACTGAAGAAATGGTTATCCTTCGTTTTTCATTATCATTTGGCCATGAAACGAACGCCTGAGAGATATAGAATCCCTGTATACAACTATGTGGCGATGGTATGTATAACTCGTAGGATATGATGCTTTACTGTTTTAAAATTTCAACACTTCCAGTGTACCCCTAAAAAATGTAATAAAGAAATAACGATCATGTTTTTTTTTTTTTTAAATATTCGATTAAAACTGGACAATCTACACAAAATTTGGAATCGACCAGTGAAAAAGGCATGTTTCTGGCACTCGCGGTTTTCGAGATCTCATTGTCGAAATGAATGGAAACAAACAAACTTTTCTTTGGAGACAAACATATAAACCTAACATTTTAATATATAGATAACAACGAGGAAAATTTTTTTAAGTTCTTAAACATATTGAGGAAGGACTGATGACTGTTCAAATAAAAAAATAAGTACAAGGGCAGCAGCTTTTGTTATGTGTGACCATAGATTTGTAAAATTTACAAAAGAAACATGCAGCTTGCCCTATCGCAGTTGCCATTTATTTGGCAAATACGAATTCTCTGACTACAAGCCACGATTTACAAAGTTTCCAGATCTAAGTACAATGTAAAAAGCAACTGTACTTTTCTCGACCAGGGGGTTTCTCATCTACTATACATATATACGTATGTAGTCCACGTGTAGATACAAGACTTTCGCAGAACAAACTAATGTATCTTAAAAAATATCCCGTACTAAATGACGGGTAAGGAAAAAGAGAAGTGGGTTCTAAGAAGTAAAAATTACTTAACTTTTTCAAGTGAGTAACCTATCTTTGTTTACATGCATACCCACCGTCGCTATGGTGCCTACGGACACATCCTCGCGCTCCGCATGCTTATGAGTTTCGACCTGCCCTACACGGATTTTAGATTCGCTTCTTCCTTCTAGCAGCCACTCAGAACAGAATTTGTTGTGCTTTTTTAACTGTCGTTTCTATGGCATACAAGAAAACACTGTATGCTCATAACGGTTAAGCCCTACTCAAGTGAATCTGCACCCAGGAAAACAACTCCTCCCAATAAAAACAATGTTTAAAGGTACTACGAGTACAGAGTACATTTCTTGAAGAAAGTGGATACATCATTAATTTATATATACATAGATCCATAAACTGTATCTGCACTGCATTTGGCTTCGCCCACAAAACAAGCAAGCCTAATAGCATTACAGTCCTCTAAAACAATAAATTGATTTACGGCATTGTGAAAGAATGATAGAATTAACTGACAAATTTACGGAGAAATGAACAGGATCAGACGAAATGTCGGCATAAGAGTAACGAAAAAGGTAATGGTCATCAGTGTAGGGTGATTAATTAAGGGAAAAACGAAGTTAAAAATTCTCGACTATATGAATTCGCATATTGAAGCAAATATACAATGGAGCATAATATGGCAGTGTTTCAAACCAGTGTCTTATTAACTAATCTAGGACGTGTATGTTGAAGAACGGGAGAAAAATACAAAAACGGAGAGCGGAAACTAATAAGAGAAGAACTAAATGTGGTGAAATGGGGCAAAATTTTGGGCCCTATCCCATTTTATGGGGGCATAAATTTGTAAAATCCCATGGAAGAAATGTTACTTATTTCCAGGGTTGGCAAAAACCATAGTTTTTATTGAAAACAACAGGTTCATTTGGTTTAAACCCGGTTTCTTTTGGTTTAAATAATTTGCTCTACGTGTTTATATCACATATGGACAGAAATACGTTTGTTTCGCCTTGGTGTTATTATACAACAACCGGATTATGCTGGAAGGGGTTATATAAGCTTAAAGCGAAATCCAAACCGCTTCTCGGCTTACATCCGAGAGAAATTGTTCTTAATCTGAACTCGAAACCTGATAAAAATACTTCGTACTGATCTTTACATACTTGTTAATATAATCGTCAAGAGTCATTTCAGAAGTACAAAAAGATAAACACTTGCACAAGTGAAACCATTATACAGAATTACATATGGACAATTTTAAAGTACTACGGAGTACAGAAGAACTAATTTTGTTCAAGTTAGTTCACTACGACTCTTATTAGTCCAAGTTAAAGAAATGCAATGACTTAATTTGCATATCAGTAACAAAAGTGAATAAAGATACGTATTATTTGAGTCCACTTTGGTTGTGACCCATTTATACATAAATAGATGCCAAAGATATTTCTGATTAGCTGCCTGTCGTGGTGCCTTCTCCCCCCCCCCCCAAAAAAAAAGTACGGCACTTCGATGTATTTTACCAACAGTAAACATTATCAAAACGAAACAATATTTAGAATTTTTCTTTGATTGCAATTGCATAACAATAATAACAAACTATAAAAAAATCACAAAAGAAACATTCATAAAGTTATAAAAGGGACAAAAGTTGCTTTTGTAGCATAACCTCTTTGAGTACTGAATGGAGAATTTAGGTCTGAATATAATACGAATAATATACGGGAGTGACACATGATAACCCACAAATGTGTGTCCATCAAGATTCTACGAACCCTTCCACATTTACGAACGTTTATTAAAAAACCAGCTGGTTTAAACCAACCAACCCTGCTTATTTCATTACAGGATTCTACAAGTAATCAACGGGATCTTATCTCTTACATGTATAACAATGAAGAAATACGAAATGGAAAGTATGTTCTTTCCCATGTAAGAAAGACATAATGAAGTGAAGTGCTACGTGAAGGCAATGTACAATGTTCATAGAAGTGTCGCACAGCTGTGGCATTCAAAAGGCATGTGTTTTATTCCATATAAAATATTTTTGCATTATCCTCGTTAATGAATATACCCAGAGTGACTGACGCGCCTGCTCCCTACGGATGACTCTTTTGTTACTGCTTGGACCCCCCTTCTGCGATCTTGCTCTGACTCGGTTAGACAGCACTCGTTCTTTTTATGACCACCTAGCTCAACTCGGTTTATGTTTTTTAATTAATTCGTGGTTTATGCATTGCAGTTTTTATCCCATGTGCGCACACGTTGTAATCATACTTAGCCATCTTAAAGTCAATCTGCACCCATTACGAACTCTTCTCTTACGAACTACTTTCTAAGGTAATAGGAGCATATTTCTTGCTAGAGAAGTTCATATTTCATGAATAAATGAATCTTCCAGTACAGGAAAGGTGCATTTTCATATGCGTTTTGTAATTTTTTGATATTCCAGGGGCATATGTTTGGTAGAGGGCTCCGTCCTTAAACCCCCCCCCCCCCCTGTTGTGTATAGTACTGGTTAGAAATATCAAAACGTAAGGATTCATTGTATTGTTATTTTTGAATAGTGCGTCGTTTGGAAGACTTAACAGTTGGAAGGTCGTATTTTGTGAAGTAATACAATACAGACGAATACATATCCAGCGAAGAGCAAGAAAAGCATGAAAATAAGAAATATTTGTGATTAATAGCTCAGAAAAAAGGACGGAAATGAAAGAGCAGTAATTGTAGGTAAAGTGTATTAAAATAACAGATAAACACCAATACAACGTTGAAACAGGCTAATGTGGGTCTAATACAGAGCTGGCATCTGCGGAAGATTAGCCGAATAATATTTTTTTTTTAGCCCTAACCAGTGACTATTTTACGGTGTGGTCCAGGGGGAATTCCACCTAGAGATATCTCCGATCGTGCTCCATCTGGGCCAGTCTTTCTTTCACAGAAAATATTTTCTCTTATTTTTTTTTTGGGAGGGGGGCACATTTTCACACGGTGCTGTTCTATTTATTATTATATTATAGACATATTATCTTGATCTCCGGAGGGGGCACTATCAGAGCTCCGTGGGGCAGTGCCGCCCTAAAGATATGTCTGGAAGAAACACTGATCAGGCTATGAGGAGTGTGTCACTACTACTATTACTCCCTGTATATTGGAATTCTCGTCCCTTGACGGAAATCCTCTGAAATCATTATTGGTCATAAACATAACAAAAATATGCTCATGCACAAAAATTGGGTTCCATGGACAACGGAATAAGTCTCTGGAGCCCATTGGCCCTATTCGAATAAAGAAAAGCGTAGACTCGCACTGAAATAGCTATTGCATCAAGAATGTTCAATGAAAGTCATGTTTTATAGTTCGTTCTCTTGATAGATGGAACAGATATAAGGGAAAAGCTTGTATACCCAATACAGGATTTCCTCGTACCTATTCTGTCTATCGACACAAAACTTGGTACACACATTTCTTATCCCCTATACTATTTGTTTGAGATACACTTGGATTGTGTGCTTTTACCCGGGGCTACTCCAGAGAGGCCCAAAGTTGATGGGAGGGATTTCTGGAGGAAACTTTCCCGATATTCTTCCAGTTTTTCGTGTTCAAGTACGTTAGGGGCCCGAATACATAGTACCTCTGGAAAGGTTGTTTCATGCTGAAGAGAATGAACTATAGACCATGACTTTCCAATGAACAGTGCTGATGCAATAGCTATTTTATTGCGAGTCTACGATTTTTTTTATACTAACAGGGTCAATGGGCCCCAGGGACTTACTCCCTTGTCCATGGCACTTTTTCATGAACATATCTTTGTTATGTTTATCAAACTAAGTCCCGTTTAACTAAGACTAGGTTTAACTAGAAAGTCCCGTTGACAGGTTCTTGTCCTTTCCTTGTGAGTACATATATGCTATATGCTTTCATTTACCTTTGATAACTCCTCATTTTACATGGAACTGCGCGTGAAAGTTGAGGTAATGGAAGTCCGCGCGCAACTTTAAACAATATTATGTGGTTTATTCGAAAAAGGAAAATATAAAAATAGCTCGTAATTATTAACGATTTGAAGGTATCTTCGGACGACGAAATACAACCTTCTATAGTCCGCGTCACCAGAATTGGCGTGTGGCATCAGCCAATAAACTCGCAGTGCGCTGTTACTAAAGCTTCAGGGAGGAATCTATACTGCATTGATACTACTTGTCCTTTCTGACAGCTCGCTGCACGCACGTGGTGCTCATTGCTGTGTTGCCACCTTTTGCATCGGGTATTGAAACACGAAAATATACATTGAAAGTAGACCTCAGTTTTATAAAATTAAATGACGCAAAAGGGAACCAAAAAGAATTCTCTTATAGCAAGCAGATCCACTACTCAAATTAACAATCGACTAAAACAATGTGCATTTGATTATATTCAAATTGGCAACGTGTGGAAAGTCTATCATTGCAGAGCAAGAGAAATGAGCCACAATAATTGGCTGAACGTGCTTTTTCCATACATTTTTTTTTTTTTGCCTGATTGTTATGACCACGTGCAGAAAGTGAAAAAAAAAAAAAAAAAAACAGGAAAGCAACTATCAGAAAGGACAAGTTGTATCAAATACAGGGTTTTCATAAAGTCTGGACGGATTTAATTCGCTTATAATTTACATAAAAATGCTCATATTGAAATCAAATAAAGTGCAAACGGTAGCGGAAGGATTAAATTCTTACCTGTAATCTGCACCAGCTCAGATCATTCACCGCCACACCTCCAACTGGGCGCCATTACCAATCCATCGGTTAGGGAATTTCTCGTCAAGGAACTGTCTCACCTTGATTGCATAGTGAGGGTGTGCCCCGTCCTGTTGGAACACGATGTCGTTCTGGATTGCGCGTGCCTCCAGTTCCGGAATGAGGCATTTCTGCAACATATCCAGGTACGAATCTCCATTCACGGTCTCCTCTTCAAAAAAGAACGGTCCAATCAGATAATCATAGGACACAGCGCACCAAACGTTCACTTTAGGGCTATCTCTCTCAGAGTTGCCGCTTATCTAACATTGTTGCCAACTAAAAATGTAATCCTTCCGCTACCGTTTGCACTTTATTTGATTTCATTATGAGCATTTTTATGAAAATTATAAGCAAATTAAATCCGTCCAGACTTTATGAAAACCCTGTAGACTTTAATCATTTATAATTGTCTACAAATACGAACAAAATCAATTACGAATGATTAGATTCCTCCCTGAAGTTTAGCAACAGGTCACTACGAGCTTATTGGCCGATGCCATACGCTAATTCGGGTGACGTAGACTATAGTAGATGAATAATTGTTTTCAGAACTCACGAAAAGAATTTGTGGGTCAACTTTACACTACATGCTCTAGTTGTCTATCGATAAGTAGGACAACATAAAAGTGACTAGCAGAGTAGAGTAGGGTGACCAACAGTAAAGTAGAGCAGGGTTAGGTTAGGATTACAGAAGCTTGGGTCAATTAGTTTTGTTAAAATTAATCAAGCTTAATTTCTTGTCTGTGTTAAGGGTACCAACTGGAGTGGGCATTGTAAAGTTCTACCCTTTGGGGCAAGGTTCTAGAACATAGGTCCCTCTTCCCAAGACAGAAAACAACGTGCCGTGCAGGGCTCTAACCCGCCTTCACTCGCTCACGCTCGCTCGGCAATACTATCGGAGTTAAATATTAAACTTTGGTGCAGAAACGAACCAACCTAGCTACTAAACTGCATGGGGGGGGATGTGTTCTAGAGCTTTCCCCAAGAGGGACTACGAAATTAACTTCCACTGGCGCAGCATTTCTGCACAACAATCCCAGTACTTTATGTTTACAAGTGGTATACAACGGTTATAATGAGTGCTTTTGGAGGATGTGCAACATATTAATTTTCACTGCAGAATGATCCTGCACAATCAAGGGAACGTGCATTTTTGTATACAATTACTAGTGTGAAACGATGACAAGTGTACGGACTTTATGCGACGTAAAGTTCTTGTAAGTATACCTTCCATCGCTCACGGGACTGCTTTCTCGAGAAGCATCCCTGCGTGGGGATGCTTTCTTAGAAAGCTCCCTTCGCTTTCCTGCCCTGGCTCGGTTTGACAGTGTTCGTGCTTTTTAGCGCCCCTTTTAGTGCGTTTGCACACGGCAACGATAATATCGGTGGAACCACCGATATGTCGGCGGTGAAATCGACTTCAATGTATTCAAATCGTAGCTTGCTCACGCCACCGATATTATCGGCCGATCCTCCGACACGCAGATGCTGTGGGCCAAGCCCCCGATACTGTCGGTGGTATCGCCGACACCGATTTTATCGGGGGCAATGTTTTCTTCTGATTGGATGCACACGTCACCGATAATGTCGGCCGGCCAGTGGTTAGATGAAGAGAGTGAGTGACAAGGCGCTGTGTATTTTTGTTTCGTTTCTTGTCCTTGGAATTTTGTTGTTTCCATTTTTTCTATTACAATTGTATAATATTATTATTATTATCTTGTCCTATAAACAACTTTGGAACAGCTTATTATTTTTTTACAGTCTCTGTTTTGGAGTAACTAATTTCCTTTATTAAATAAATATAAAATGTGGGAGGTCTGAAGAGTACTGGTTTCCCTCTAAATAGCTATTACCAAATAGAATATAGGAAATTTAGATAACCAATTTCTTTATTATTTTCCACTCCTTTTTTTATTTTTGTTCTTTCTCTCTCTCTCTTTCTCTCTCACACACACACACATCTTTGATGGTATATTTTTTAATCTATTAATACTTTTAAATTTTAATACATTCTGGAAATTAATTTAAGCGTAATTTTCAAAGTTTGATACATTGTGAAGATAAGCATATGGAAAAAAATTTGATTATTATTACTTTCTTTTATTTTCATCAGAATTGTGTGCAGATCACTTTTCCTGGTTCCACTCAATAAGCAATGATTGAATAGAATATTTGTTGACAAGTCAAAGTAGAATTATTATTATTTTGAAACGAAACCAGCACAATCAAACACTCTTTCCAAAGCTCCAAGGACAAGTTACTCATTTGGCATTTTCTTGATTGTGATCTTAACAATAGGGATGTGACTTCATGCTTCACTTGTTGCAGATTTTTTCTCTCATTTCCAAAACTATCCCAAATCCCCCCTTTTTAAAAATAATTTGTGAAATGGCAATTGAAAAGAAAGACCAAAGCTATGTATCCAAGTTTTTCATCTCCCCTTTGTACCGGGATCGACCCCCTGATAGAGTTCTCCAGTTTAGCTACAGTGACTGAATGAAAAGGTTGTGTATTATTGCATTCGTATCTTTCTAGTTTTGCTTAGATTTTTAGAGATGGCAGGAATATTTCCATTCGACATTTTAACCCTTACTGAATTGTGGAATGTAGACCTTGCATATGGGATAAGATAACAGACTCTTTCAAGGACAGAATTGAAAAGCAAAAAGCAAGGCGAAAAGTTTATGCAAGCCTTGCCCAGGATTTTGAGTTAATGGACAAAAAGAAACTAGAAACGACAGGTATGTATGCAACAGCGCAAATCTGTCTTCAACATTGGGGGGCGGGTAAGATCGTTCCCATATTATATATATAGCGATGTTCAAAATATTTCTGTAGTCGAGAAACAATGTTGTGGAGGATCAGGGGAGCAGAGTTGTCTTCAACATTGGGAGGCGGGCAGATTTGAGGCTTATTCTGAATGGACATTAATTTCATCTCACTTTTCTTTGTGGCGATCGGACACAATCAAATTTCTCTCCCAAAAAACACATTTCAAATCGGATTATTGGGGGGGACAATCTCCCCAGTTCCAAGATTGGAGAGGACATGTTCTCTTCACCCCCCTGAATTTGCGCCAGTGTATGTATGGAGCAATGTAAAACAGAATTACTAATTCGAATCTTATCATTTAATCTACTATGACATTAATGTTAATTGCATGGAAAACAAAATAATATACATACAATATGTAACAGTGTTTCAACAAAAATTAAAACTAATATAGTTTGCAATGTACAGCAGCATCAATTCTCATCGAAACGAAAATAATATGTTTACAGCATCTATTTAAAACGGCACTGTTAAATCTAAACATGTTTAGGCATAGGACTATTTTGGTCCATGTTCCGTTAAGGGGGTCCAAAACTACACTGGACCTCTTAAGTTAAGTTAAGCTAAGCTAACCTAACCTAACCTAACCTAACTTAACGTAATCTAACCTAACCTAATAGAACCTAATATAACGTTATATCATGCAATCAAACGAAAATCAATAGAAAGAAGTGGTGTCAAAGACACTGGACCCCCTTAACGGAACATTGACCACTATTTTTTCTAAGTTTTGTACCATCCTCCACACCTCTTCAGAACAGTTTTTGTAGTCCTTGTTTTAAAAAATAATTTTCCCAATTATTATTATTTTTATTTGTTTTTATATACGAAGAAGATTTTTTGTGTGTCACTTACTTCGCTCATCACTGGCAACGATATTGTCGGGGCTTCCTCCGATTTTTTCGGTATCGTGTGCAAACACACTTATGCACAATAGTTTTTTATGGTATTTGCTATACGTGTATTTATATTCGTAAGGGGTCACACCAGTTCACATGCATATTATTAATTTCTACACAATTATTTTAGGAAGTGCCAAGGAAATACGGGCGCAGAATGTCGTGGGGAATCATTTGAAGCGTTTTTTTTTTTAATAGTATACATGAGAACCCCCTGATCTGCATTTCTTCTGTGTTCTATTACCACTTCTACATGAAATACCATAAATTTTCTGCGTAGTGCAATAGTAAGAAGTATCCATGTGCACAAGACATGCGATATGCATTAAATCCCCCCCCCCCCACATATAAATATAGTCATAGATAAAGTACAAGGGCACTACACATGCAGATATAAAGTACAGGTACGTTCTTTTTTATTTTCGTATCAGTCGATAAGTAAATAAAAGACGCTTTGTTACCCTCTTTTAAGTTCGCACATACTCAATGAATAATCCCTAAAAGTATGAGCGTCCTGCTCCTTCGGGAACTGATGCAGCTTCATGTATATCTTTTTTTTAAAAAAAAATTAAGGGTGTAGTTAATCTCCACATCCTTTTTTCTTGTCATTAGACAGGAATGACTTTTTAAGGAGTGGTACTCGCCGGTTCACTTGTTTGATGACTAATGCAATACGTTGTATTCAATAGTTCCGTAACCTTCCATTCCATTCCATTCCATTCGGCATCTGTAAAATGCCGTGTAGTTTGGCCCAAACATAGATTCAAATGGCCTGTTCCCTATAAATGTCCAAAATAAGATTGTATTAATGGTATTGTATCACATTTGAATGCTAGAGGAAAAAACTGGGAGTTTAAACTTTTTTTTTTTTTTTTTTTTTGTTGAAACGTTCAAGTTAGTTCTTCAATTTCTCATGATCATGCTGTTACAAATTGATTATAGTGGCAATAGTTATTTCCCAGACTTTCCAAGTATTTGAAGTGATTTAGATATATCTATGTAACACCTTATACGTCATTTCATTTTATTTATTTATTTATATTTATAGATTTAAGTTATTGTCCTGTATAAACTGTAAGAGTCTTTTAATAAGTATCCAATTTCTTGAGGTGATTATCATTTCAACTGTGATTGGGAACGTGTAGAAGCTATTCAATACATGTATTATAAACTCTTTTCTTTTGTTCTGTAATAGTTCACAGTAGAATATTAAATGATTTAGATTACCAATTTCTTTTCCGCACCAACAAATATTTGTATCTTTTTTCCTTATACAGAACAGTTTTTTTGGAGTTAAAGCTGTGTTGAATATTATTCGGTAAAATAGCACAATTTTCGATCTGGACCACATACTTAATACTTTCCAATTGTTAAATTCCAAATTATCCGCTAATCTCCAGTAGTACTTGCCAGGACCTTCTCTATTTTTCTTTTTCCATTGGGTAGTTAATGTTTCTATTTTGTTTTTGATAATATTTTTGAAATTATAGTAAGGAATTTGTATGTTAGTTTTGATGCCTGAATTAGCTGCAGCTTTACTTAATTGGTCTACTGATTCATTAAATTCTATGTTTACATGAGCTTTGGTGTACATTAAGATAGTATTGAATTCATTGGATTGTAATGATTGAAATAATTTTTTAATTAATAAAATATTCCAAGAAGTTTGAATATTCCATCTTGTATTATTCAGTGCAGTAATAACACTCAAAGCATCCGTACATATACATGCATGTTTAAGATTGAGTTTTTTGATAAGTAAAAATGCTTGTCTTATGGCGAAGGCTTCGCCTTCAAATACAGACATGTTACAAGGTAGTTTGTATAGTTTCTGTATACATAATTGCGGAATCAATAAGGCTGCGCCGACTTGTTTATTTTTTTGTTTTGATGCATCAGTAAATATAAGTATATATTCTTTAGGAAGAGAATTTATATAAAATTGCCAAATATTTTTATATATATTATGTAAATTTTCAAATTTATGATATTGTATATATTGTGGAATTACAGCTGGAATTTTTATTAAGTTTATATTGTTGCTGAATAAGTATGCTGGTATACTTGGAGCTTTTGCTATACTATTTTGCAATTCTTTTATGTTCTTAAAAACAGTATAGATCCATGGCAATGATTTTTGATAAGGAAGTTTTTTACTTTGATTTATAATTTCCATGTTTTCTAGTTTTTTAATTATAATTGAAGAAGTTTTTGCCATCCGAGAAAGTAAAAAATTTGCCGTCTGTTGGACTATTTTTATTTCTATCGGTATATTCATTGTAGCTTCTAAGATAGCATTCCTTGGACAAAAAGCTGGTTGAGATAATATTGTCTTAATCACATCATAATGAATTTGTTGAATTTTTGTGTAAAACATTGTATAATTAGTGTTATAAAACATGGAACCATATAAAATTCTAGCTGTTAATGTTTGTTGATTAATCATATTCAACACATGAGGTTGTATACCCCATTTTTTGGCACTCAAACTTTTCAATATATTGATATTTAGTTGCTTCTTTGGTTAAATATTGAAGATGCGACTTCCAGGATAAGGTAGTATCAAGATTAAATCCTAAATATTTTAAATGTTTGATAAATTTTAGTAACCTTAAGGGGGTGTGGCGAGTGAAGCTTCACTTATTTCTAACAATTATTCAACAAAACACATATCAGTTGCTACTATTACTGTTTCTATTGTTTTCTATACCTGTTCCTCCATCAAGAAGCAGATTATCTCTGACCAATCTCTGTTTCTTAAAAATTTATCTTCTTTAACTTTTTCTCGAACACAATTACGCCAACTCAGATGACATCTGTTTTGTTTTGGTTTTGGTTTATGGCTAATTTTATAAGCAGAAACTTTCGGCCAGCGTTGCCAGCCCAGGATTTCAAGATATCATGAGAAAGCGTTCGAAATTTTCTGGAGAATGCAGGTATTCTGAAAATTAATAAAGCATCAAACAAACAATCTATAGGTATATTAATGCAATTTTGGTGCAGTTTTACTATACGGATTCACAGATTGTAAAATATATGGAAAAATTTAAGGAAGTATTTAATTTGCCCATTTTATGTCGAGAACAGAACCCAACAAACACTTGGAGGGCTTTTAACCCGTTCCTACTCCTACTACTACTTGTTAAAGATAAACTATATAAATACATGACTGAGCAAAATATAAACCTGGAAGCTCAGTTTGAATTCAGGCCGGAGAAATCTACAATAGATGCAGTGGGATTGCTATCGAAATATATATATATATATATATATATATATATATATATATATATATATATATATATATATATATTTGAAGTGTTTGAAACTAGGGGTTTTGATTTAGCGACATTCTGCGATTTAAGTAAAGCATGTGATTGTGTAGGTCATAAAATCGTATGTGATAAATTAGCGTATTACGGATTCCACAGTAGCAATTTAAATTTTGTAAAATACTATTTAAATGAACGTAAACAGATAGTTAGTGTTAACAATATGCAATCAAACATCTTAGAAGTAAAATACGGGGTACCGCAAGGTTCTGTTCTGGGTCGGGTACTATTTTTAATAATGATAAATGACTTACGGTACCTTGAAATATTAAGGCCACATCAATTCTATACGCGGATGAAGTTTTCTCGAGGCTCTTTCTGTTAAGAAAACTAAAAGATAAATTTCCCATGAGTATATAAGAAATTCATATTTTGCATTGTTTTCATAGTACAATGCATAATTGGATAATGTATAATTGCATATGGTATTTTGCTTTGGGGTAACAGTAGTCAAGCACATGATGTCTTAGTGTTGCAAAAGAAAGATATCAGGATTATTGTTGGAACGCATGATGAACAATGTAAATTCGAAGATCAGAAATAGCTACTTAGTTTTAGGACCAAAGCTGTTTAACAAACTAACAACCACCATACAGCAGCTGCCATTAAAGGTTTATAAAAGAAAGTTACATGATTGGTTAATAGCAAATCAATTTTATTCGCTTGAAGAGTTCAGTGAATGTGAAGAAACTGTGTGGTAATTTTCGGAGTCATTCTATTCCAAATCTTATTAGGATATTTATTATATTATTAACTACTTTTCGAAGTGGAAAAAAGCAGAGGCTGTATGTTTTATTACGATTTTGATTGGACATATCGGCTATCTAAATGTTGAAATGTAGTGACAATATGAGGCCTAAAATATTGCATTTCTATTCACATAATGACTGGAAGCCATTGGAGAGCTTCTCTTTAGTTACGGGGAGTACATGGAGAGACTTTGATCCCTCGCCAACGACTTTCTGGGAAAAAATCTTGTGTGTATTATAGAGAATTATACAGGAAAATGCTCAAAAACCGAATGAGGATATTAATTTCCTGTAAGAAAACTCCAGGTCCCTCCCCGACTGTGGCGTTTTCTAAACCCCCGGAAGGTCCACCCCCAAACAAACAACCCCTAAATCCGCCCATGCTCAAAGTAAGCCTTGCCCAGGATTTTGAGTTAATGGACAAAACGAAACTAGAAACGACAGGTATGTATGCAACAGCGCAAATCTGTCTTCAACATTGGGGGGCGGGAGGAATCGTTCCCATATTATATATATAGCGATGTTCAAAATATTTCTGTAGTCGAGAAACAATGCTGTGGAGGATCAGGGGAGCAGAGTTGTCTTCAACATTGGGAGGCGGGCAGATTTGAGGCTTATTCTGAGTGGACATTAATTTCATCTCACTTTTCTTTGTGGCGATCGGACACAATCAAATTTCTCTCCCAAAAAACACATTTCAAATCGGATTATTGGGGGGGACAATCTCCCCAGTTCCAAGATTGGAGAGGACATGTTCTCTTCACCCCCCTGAATTTGCGCCAGTGTATGTATGGAGCAATGTAAAACAGAATTACTAATTCGAATCTTATCATTTAATCTACTATGACATTAATGTTAATTGCATGGAAAACAAAATAATATACATACAATATGTAACAGTGTTTCAACAAAAATTAAAACTAATATAGTTTGCAATGTACAGCAGCATCAATTCTCATCGAAACGAAAATAATATGTTTACAGCATCTATTTAAAACGGCACTGTTAAATCTAAACATGTTTAGGCATAGGACTATTTTTTCTAAGTTTTGTACCATCCTCCACACCTCTTCAGAACAGTTTTTGTAGTCCTTGTTTTAAAAAATAATTTTCCCAATTATTATTATTTTTATTTGTTTTTATATACGAAGAAGATTTTTTGTGTCTCGCTTACTTCGCTCATCACTGGCAACGATATTGTCGGGGCTTCCTCCGATTTTTTCGGTATCGTGTGCAAACACACTTATGCACAATAGTTTTTTATGGTATTTGCTATACGTGTATTTATATTCGTATTATAAGGGGTCACACCAGTTCACATGCATATTATTAAGTTCTACACAATTATTTTAGGAAGTGCCAAAGAAATACGGGCGCAGAATGTCGTGGGGAATCATTTGAAGCGTTTTTTTTAATAGTATACATGAGAACCCCCTGATCTGCATTTCTTCTGTGTTCTATTACCACTTCTACATGAAATACCATAAATTTTCTGCGTAGTGCAATAGTAAGAAGTATCCATGTGCACAAGACATGCGATATGCGTTAAATCCCCCCCCCCCCACATATAAATATAGTCATAGATAATCTAGATAGTCATAGACATCTCCTTTGCCAATAGATATTCACTGAGTTTACCAACAGAATTCATAAGTCGACCCATGTTAGCAACTTTATCACGGTGGTCGAAGGGCCGGATGGGAGCCCTCGTCTCAACCTCTTGGACTATGATCTGTGATCCAAATTGGAGGCCAAGATGTGCTCGAGGTACCACATATTTCGTCCCTGAAACGCTCCCTTGTGCAAGCAGCAGAAGCATTTCCTTCAGGAGCATAACTTACGTCAACTCAACATATGCAAATTCATAGTTACGTAAGAAGTAGGGATGGGCAAAACCGGTTTTATAAAAACCGGAAACCGGTTTCTAGAAAAACCGAAATTTCGGTTTTCTCCAAAAACCGGTTCGGTGTTTCACTGAAACCGGTTTCCGTTTTCTTCAAAGACGGTACGGTTTTCACCGAAACTGGTTTCGGTGAAAACTTTTGGAAAACACAAAACTACTTCTGTCGAAACGGATTCGGCTTCCGGACAACAACAAAACACTATTCTGGTCAGAAATAGAACAAATTTTGAAAAAAAAACGGAACCGGTTTTGAAATTTTCAAAAACCTGTTTCGGTTTTTCTAGAAACCGAAAACCGAAAAACCGGTTTTTGTGCCCATCACTAGTAAGAAGTTTTCAATGTAAGTAAACCTTATGACGCTTACATCTGAAATAAGAAATAATATTAAATTACTAAATTCTATTTTGTTAGTCATCTAGTGAGTGAGACAGGAACTACTGCTAATTTGGCGTAATTTGTTGCTTTTTAAATACTTGTTTACGAAAATGGTTACGGTAAAAAAAAAAAATTACGTAAATTTCGAAGTACGCAAAGCCCTTGAACGATCTATTTATATTAAGTGAGGGCTGGCTGTATATCAAAACATTTGTCCGTTATTCACCACTAAAACTTTTAATCAAATTCTACTGACATCTTGTTAACATTGTAAACAAAGATTGAAATGTATTCTTTAAGTGTTACGTCCCACGTATATGCCCGCTAGGCTAAAGGAGACAGTGATGACCAGAAATGAATGAAATGGCAGAATGAAGAAAATTGGAGGAAACGGAAGAACCTCGAGAAACCCACCCACACCATTTTTATCCACCACAAAGTCCACTTAGCGTGAGCTGAGATCGAACCAACGACAACATGCACCAGAAGTGAACTCTGTACCACTGAGCCACCGCGGCCCCTAAAAAAAGTTGAGAACCCTAGTAGGGATGCGCACGAGACGAGTCGAGACAGGATTTTCCTGACAAAATTCGAGTCGAGACACGGCTCTTCCAATAGAGAAATATACATTTTTCGAGTCGAGACATCACTTTTACAGCACATTTTCGAGACGAGACAGCCACAAATCTTGTCTCGTGCGCATCCCTAAACCCTAGGTTGGGAACAACTGTTATACAATGGATTGATAAATTATTTGCCCCTTGTTTTTATAATTTCAAAAGCATTATGAATAATAAGTCAGGTTAACGCAACGTATGGTTTTTTTATTACTTTTTAAAATCCAAAATAAAAATGACAAATTTATCGCAGATTATTCCATCTAACATGATTGCAGTTACGGAAAACAATTATTAATTTATTGCTTTCGTTTTTCGTTTGAATATTTATCTGAACATACGAAAGAAGATAATGTATGGTACTTCAATAAATCTTTTAAATTATTTCTTAGTATGAGTATGCTTTTCCATCTTCATTCTTGTCAACCCTGTAATGATTCTCGTATTTTCAACCAGTTCTCGTCGTATTCGCTCTCTTTCAGATACTTCTTCGAAATTCCGCTTTCTTTTCCAAAATTAATAACTTTCTTCATTGCAAGGGCATCCACATGTGTTTACATCTCATCTGAACCATCTGTTTATGGATTTACAAAGTCTCCCTTAAATACATTGAACAATGATAGAAGTCATAATACTTCTTTACACAACAATATTACACAGAAAAGCTGCTATACAATTAAAACTTAACAAAATACATATGTTCCACATGTGGTAGCCTCATTCGTAAAGAAAGTTGTATTTCATTCAGCATCGGATATTCTGTTGATTCAATAATTTCAAAGAGAACTGCTGAATCCTGTCTCATCAAGTTAACTTCCTAGTCAAGTTCTTGTGCATACTGAGCTGTTATTAGTATTGTACAAGGAGCCGAAAAGTTTTGCAAATATTTTCCATTTCACCTAAAGTCCTTTGTATGAGCCAAGGCACGGCAGCTATATTCATAATTTTCTTCTTTTTTCATCTTCCAAAATTATTAACAGTGCAATCTGATCTTTGATGTAGGGGTTTCTATTATTATTGTTGTCAGCGTAGTTAAAATTTGCCAAAAGTCTCCCCTATTGGAGGCGTCTCTAGTTCTTCTGGACGGCTCTCATCTTATAGCAAGCGTTTCCTTAACGACAACCACCACGACAGCAACACAACAGTCTTTTCCACCATGGTCTTCTTTTCTGGCGTGAACTTAAACTCTCTGTACTGGAGTTGAAGATTATTCCATCAAATTCAGATTCTGGGATGTCGCTCAACAATTCGTCTTCTGATAGTTCGTTAATATGATCATCTGAGCCAATAGTAGTAAGGGAATTATGAGTATGAATCCCTGCAAACACAAGCTTACAAAATTCAAAAATGTCAAATCTCTGTTCTTCTCCTTCATTATTTTCTATCTTCAAATTCCAACAGGAGCCACTCAGTGTGTCGCTCAAGGAGGTGGAAGACATATCAGATTCTATCCTCTGCATTGAAGGGTCCTTATGTAGCTCACGAAAAGTACGAAGATCGGTTCTCACACTAACGTATGGAAGGATTCCCTTAAACTTCATGTCTTCAAGCGAGAACCAGAAAACAGCAAAACCAGTTACTGTATATATGAAGGATGGTCTTACAACTTCCTCATCGAAACGATATGTATATATTAAGTTGCCGTTGCTGTCATAGCTTTGGTATTCTCTACATCTTCGCTCGCAGCTTATTGTCAAGGGTGCGTCGTCAATATAAGGAAATGATTGCTCAAATTTTGCAAGGAAAGAAGTTTTCTTCCAGTCTGTCATATTTTCTTTTTAGAGCTGTGTCTGTATACGTGTTATTCAAAGATCATTGAGCGCTGCACTGAATTTTCAGGCTCTTAGTAACGCTAACAATGAGCACAAGAATAGAAACTCTAACTCTATCAACAATGATTTACAATATTCTATATTAGACATAACATAAAGAATAAACTAACAATATTTACATATTGAAGACAGATCAATAGAACATTGTGAATGTATATGTTTGTATATAAGTGTTCTGCTCAAGGGAAAGTTTTATAACATTTGCCGAGCGAGGTCTGGCTAGCCATTATAGAATGGTTAGGGCCACGGTGGCTTAGTGGTAGAACGTTCACCTGTGGTGCGTGGGGTCGCAGGTTCGATTCCACCTCGCGCTAAGTGGGCTTTGTGGTGGACAAACACCACGTACTTGGGTTTTCTCGGGTTCTTCCGTTTCCTCCCACTTTTATCATTCCATCATTTCATTCATCTCTCATCATCACCGTCTTCTCTAGCACATATGGCATAACTGTGGGACGTAAAACCCAAAGATTTCATTTTTTTTTTTAGAATGGCTAAATATAGCCTGTTTCTTTCTCAGTAATTTCATTCTGTAAGAAAGTAGAAGTTAGTAGTCAAGGAATAGCTTAGAAATTAGAATTAGGGACTCCACGTATTTAGGAACTGAGAAAAAATGAGTATTTTTCTTTTAAATTCTTACTTATGGAGGGATGGAGGCATGTTGGCACAGTGGTAGAGGGTTCACCTCTAATGCAAGGGGTCCCTGGTTCGATCCTTGGTGACACGAGTACTCTGGGTTCTCCCGTTTCCCTCTACATTACCATTTCATCAATTATACCTTCACCCATTCACTCCCCTTATTCACACAACTCCTTTAGCCTAAACAGCATAAACGTGGAATGCAAAACTGGAATGATTATTCAACTCCATTCGAGTTTCTGTGTAAGCATCGTTATGCAACACCGGGATTATGAAGGACAGGATCCACTATTACCATGAACTCAGAACTATGACTTGGGATTGAATCCAGTCCATCACTTAAGATCAAAGCTTGTAGTGCTCTCAAACGGGTCGGGTCGGGTCAGTCGGGTCAGCTCGGGTCGGGTTGTCGGGTCAGGCTACTCGGGTCGGGTCAGTTCACTTTGGTCAACTGAGTTTAGGTTGAGCTGGAGTCGAAAGCTGCTGTTTCACTAGCTGCCTAATTAAAAATAGCAATTTTCGATTGATTTTATTAATACCTACGCCAATATGGAGTCTGGATTTAGAACAAAACTAGAAGTTGTTTAAGCAAGGCCAAAAGAACGATTGGACCTGAAAGACCAAGCCCAAGCGGGACCGCGGTGGCTCAGTGGTAGAGAATTCACCTCTGGTGCGTGGTGTCCATGGTTCGATCCCAGCTTGTGCTAAGTGGGCTTTGTGGTGGAGAAACGGCGTGTAGTGGGTTTTCCCGGGGTTCTCCTGTTTCCTCCCACTTTCTTCGTTCCACCATTTCATTCATTTCTCATGGTCACCATCTTCCTTAGCCCCGGTGCAGAATCGAGGAACCTTAAACTGAATATTTCATTTTATTTCACCAAGCTCAACAACATCGATACAAGAACAAGATAAAAATTGGATATGCAAGACGAAGTGCATAGTAATCTTGCTCTTGGCCTTGTTTTGGTGATCACCAAGTAGCGATGAGCATATTTTCTTGCTTTCCGTATAGTATGAAATACCATAATCAAAATCGCACTTGGTCTTCATTTGTACTGATGAAACTAGCATTCTTGGTTCTTGTATAGCATGAAAGACCACCAAGACTATGAAATGCAGGACCAAGACTTGACTGTGCAAGACAAAGAATAAGACGAAGTATTGATGACCAAGACCCAGGGTGCAAATTGTTTGAATTTCATTTGTTGGGCTGAAAGTGATGAAATAAAATTAGTACTTAATAATTAATTATCATACTGTATTTTGAAATTTAAATTACAAAATTCATATTATGTATTTTCTTACTTGCAACTATATATACTGTAAAATAGGTTTTAATTACCGAGAAAGAAAAATCAAAGTGGCGCGGGTCCCGGAATCATAAAAACCTATTTTGGAATGAAAGTTGAAGGGTTGGAAAAAATCACAGGTGTTATCCCGTTTCCTCAACCCTTATCATTGTAGTTAAACGATTTCCTTTTGTCTCCGCCAAGAAACTCTTGCTACTGCCTTCCGAGCGATTCCTTCCTGTTTTGCCTATTCCTATTTCGCATACTATCCTCCCAGCAATATTTATCAACATTTCTAAGTTATAAAGATTGTAGGCGAAACAGGAATTCTTGTTTTGCCTATCCCTGTTCCGCCTACTGTAAAGACAAAGGAAAATTTTTGAGTTGGGGATTTCAGCTTTATATGAATCCGGGATATTGATTTAATGCTAGTCATCAAAAGGAAGGAAAAACCTTTTAGCACGAAATAAAAGTAAGTGATAAAGTTGAAAAGAAAAGAAAAATAGAGAAGAGCTATGTTATTGTACATGATCATTTATTTGTATTTCTTTTTTTCTGTCGTACACTCATATTAGTTTTCCAAACAAATGCAATAGGATACAGTATCAATGTAATCCATTAAATCTACACCTTTAGATTTTAATCTCTCCTTCAAAGTATTAATTCGCTGATCTAAGCGTTTGTGCTTCAATTTCTGCACTTTTGACCGGTTCTCTACCTCCAGCAACAACATTAGATTTTCATTCTCCTCCTCTTCTTGCTTCAATAACTCCAACAATGTATATAAATATATTGGGATGCTCATGAGACAATTTTCTCTTCAGTTTTGACTGCCATTCCTCAACACTGTTAGTTCTTCTTGTCCTTTTTTGTTACATTTTTTAATATACCATACAATCCAATAAAAAATAAATGAGGACTAGGGTGACTATTAAATTTTCTTCACTCTTCCACTTGGCTATTCTATTGTTCATTGGTGAAATCTGACAAACCAACTCTGTGCTCATTATACTACGAAAGTCTGTGACTTGCACTATGATAGCAATACCCCCCCCCCCCCCGAAATAATAATAATAATAACTAAATGCCACTGTGCTGAGCCTTAGAACAAAGAAATGAACGAACCTGTAAATCTTTGGAAGTGGTTGGATTGGATCCTCGATTACCCTGTTCGTCATTTTACCTTGCGGCTCGTGCGGATCTATAGGCCTAGCTGACAATTTTATGGGCTCATCTCCAAGAAGAACAACAGTGGTTTTGCATCCAAGCGTACATATCATGTAAGTTTTCTCACTATTACGCTTGTTAATCCGATATAAATAATCTTTATATTCAAATAGTTTGCTCCCACACTTAGTGTTAACAAAGTTCGACGTATCTGTGAGGTTAAAGACACTTGTTATAAAAATATTGTCACAAAACACTCAGAAGACAATTTTATCTATAATTTTAAAAGCTGTGCGGCACGGGCACAGGAAAAAGCTCAGGAAATTTCTGAGCTTTTATGCATTCCTTGGTTACATATCTAAATGTATGCTGTCCGAAAAAGGTTAAGAGAACTACCATAAGGAAGTAAATATACTGAAACAGTTTTTAATAGGTATACGGCACATCTTAAATCACAACGGGATAGAATAATCATGTTTCATAATATTATAAACACTACAGGATTACCTACTGATCCATAAACGAATCCAATGAATATTTTGGGAATAGTATAACACAATTAAATGATAAATCAAAAGATGAAAACCGTTTCTCCTGAAATCAAAATTTTGACTTTAGAAGTTTATTAGCACAGCAAAATGTAAGTAACATTGAGTCAATTTTTCATGGACTGCAATTAATACCAGAACAGTTTTATCAGTCGTTAGTAAATTGAAACCTTCAAACTGAGGATTCCTATGGATTTTCTAACAATTTGTTTAAAAAAAATGTAATTGAAGTTATAATTGAATCTTTAGTTTACCTATTTAACTGAGTGCTTCTCGAGAGAATCTTCCCTGACTGCCTTAAATTGACACACACTGTAGCCATACATAAGATAAACGATAAAAGTACACCTAATGGCAATCATCCTATATCTATAGTGCCAATTACACCCAAAGTTTTTGAGTAATGTATTAAAAATCAATTATTAAACTATCTAGAAACAAATAAATTGATCCACGCTTGGCAGGACAACAGTTACTGAAACTGTGCTTCTTACAGCATAATATGCTTTCTTTCATTGTCATTTACACTACGGTATATTATTGTAGGGTAATTCATAGGGTGCTCAAATTGTCTTCAAACGGCAGAAGAAGGCAGAATATAAGATTTGCCAGATACTGTATCATGTAGACTATTGTTTAAGGAAATGCAGATCATGACAATTTCTTCGTTGTATATTTATGCAAGATAGAGAAAATCTGGACAGTATTGATTATCGCAATAATGTTCACTCATATAATACAAAACGTAAATATGATTTAAACATCTCACACGTTAGACTAAATACAATCCAAAGAAGCTATAAATATAGGTACAAGCATGAAACTATACAGTGTATTACCACTATACTGTATATTCGAAGGATGTGTAATGTCGATTTCGCAAACCAGTGTCAAGCATTTCTTGTAATGTTATTTGTAGTATTAATGAATTTGAAGAAAAATGTAAATTATAGTAATCCGAATTTTGTATATTATTGACGCTGTCTATTGCAATATTCATTGTTTAGTGAAAATAAAAAAAAATATTCTATACTATTCTACTCTATCATATGACATACAAAGTTCAACACAAGACTAGCAAACAGTTATATTCCCGGTGCCTCATTAAAAGTTTCGATTCAAAGCTAGACGTATTCTGAGATTCTGATTTGTTCTCTCCCCAATGAAACGCCAATCAGAGCCCAATATTTTTTCGAATAGCTAAGATAATTTTCGGTAAAAGTGAAAGTACATCTACTTCCTCCATTTGTTGTTCATATTATAGTTGTTTCTAAAATCGCGACTATTGATAAAGTTTCGTTAATATTAAATTATGTTACGGAATAACTGAATTCACATACATTAGAAATGAAATTCTCAAACAACATCCCAGACTCAAAAGTATTCCTTCATCTTAACAGTAGGCGAAACAGGAATAGGCAAAACAGGAATTCCTGTTTCGCCTACAATCTTGATAACGAAGAAATATTGATAAATATTGCTTTGAGGCTAGTAAGCAGAAAAGGAATAGGCGAAACAGGAAGACATCTTCCGAGCAGGTGAGAACAATGACCTTGAAGAAAAATTTCGTCACATAGAACTAAAGCAATAAATAAATAAATAAATTTCTCCCACGTCGGACATTGGTATCAGTTATAAAAAGAAATAACCAAACCTCAAAAGTACCAAACATTCCCTAAGATGCATATACAAATCCCCCGCTTGATCTAGCTAGTGGTTAACGTGTAAGACTTCGGTACACGTGGTCCGGGTTTAATTCCCAATGGGAGTGCATTTTGGCGTTCACCCAGTGTCGTGACCATAGTGCTCTCAAACGGGTCGGGTCAGGTTATTCGGGTCGGTCTTCAACCCGACCCGACCCGTTGAGAGCAGTTACCACACCTGTCACACACACAATCAATAGTCCAAGGTGCGCATACGACTGGTAGTTTCCTTCAAAGTGTGTAATTTCGTCACCATAGATCGAAAACAACCTCTTTTATAATATTATATATTATATATATATATATATCAGTGGCAGTTTCTCTTAATGTTCGCATGTTTGTACAAACCTCCTTCCAATATTTTCATTTTTTTATTTATGCTAAATCCCTTTTCATTTTATTGTCAACATCATCTTTCCTTAAAGAAGTGCGTTTCAAATGTGGCTGGCTAATAGCTTTCTGCTTGGGAGTTTGACAAAATCTCCAGCTGGGCTACTGCGGGGTTGCGAGGTGCGATGATCCTTAGAGTGCCTCATAGGAATCTATATGTTTGCAGATCTTTTGCAAGCAAGTCTACCAACAAAAACAACTTTTCCAAAACAAAACGCTTTGGAACTGGAAATTCTCCACCGTCTTTCCCCCTGCAACATTGGTTGACACGGTTCTCGCCTGAAGGGACATGGTCCGCTTCTCCAAGTCGTACAAAGAGGAGAGAAAAAAAAAAAAAAGGAGGCGACCCCGTGAAGAGTGAAGACAGATTGAGGGTGTCAGTAGTTAATACCCTCGTGTTTGAATGAGTAGAAATTTGGTAGCATAGAGAGAAGGTTTTCCTTTTCATATGTGTGTGGGTGAATGAGAGAATTGGAGAGCAGGATTTAGAAAAAGAGGGTTAATGAGGGAAAGGGTAAGAGTTTAAACGTAACTGCTATCCCTGTCCTCAACTCGACTGACCAATGTCTAATGTAGGAAACTCTTGTCTTTCTTCACTTTCCTCTTCCGCCTACTATCACCCACGCCTTTGACTGCTTAAATAGGGGCTAGCACCCCTCTCACTAAAAGATCTTTCAGGGGAGGGGTATTTGGATGATTTCTTTTGGCGCAAAATAAATCACACCGGGAAAAAACATGTATTTGGAGTCGGACGGGAGTATGTTCACGATCAAATTGTCGAATCTGTTCGTACTTTGTAGTGTTGTGTGGGTGCGTGCGCCGGTCTTTGTTGTTCATTGGAATTGTTGCTGTAAATGCATAATACGTCTGTCCCTGTTATACGTGAAGTGAAACGAATTCTATAACTTCTCTGTTAAATGAGCCGTTTACCAAAAAGAACTTGAGAAGCAAAGCTACTTGTGAAAAACATCGGAGGGCCGATTACGACTCTCAATATAACGCAAGTAACAAACATTTACAAGGAAGTTTAAACTCAATTTGTACGAACAGCATAAGTGGTTATGTGGATGCGAAATTTAAAATGCTTTGTTTTGTTTTCCGTGTTTGTTGTTCGGGGCGGGGGAAGATGCATAGAGTAAAAAAGATGTTGCTGATATCCAGCAACTGAAAAAAAAAAAAATTTCGTCAGCTCATATAAAACACGTTAATCTCACTGTACTGGGAAATGTGAATATTGCTGCTCAACTAGATGCTGGTTATAGGCGGTCCACTAAGAATCACAATCAAAAAGTGACGCAAAACAGGTACGTGCTCAATATAATTATCAATTCGGTTTTGTGGCGTCTTCGAACTGGCTTATAAGAGGACATGATGAAACAAACTCTTCTTTAAATCCATGCGTATTTAGTGGATTAATTAATTTCAGCGCTGAACTTAACAGTGCTCTCAAGAGTCATTAGAAAACGCAACGATTTTTAAGGGTACGTCAAAAATCATACAAAATGAGCTCCATTGCATGTTAGAAGTACCATGAAGAAATTACTTATAATAATATTAATAATAATGAAAAACGAGGTCATATATTGTGCACCACCTAAAATTCAAAGCCACACGAGGCGCTACACACACACACATATTATATTATATATATATATATGGTGGTCATGCATCAATGACGGAAAATTTGGGAAGTGAATCTACAGGTAAAAACAAGCAAAAATGTCATATGAACATTGGCTAAATGCGGCTTCGTTTGGACGCTAGAGGACCTGAAATATCGCCTTCCGAGGCAGCAATTTACAATATCGCAAGAACAGAGAGAAATACGAATTCGGGTCAAAAGATATCAATGGAAACCCCATCCGAAGAATCCAACTATGCATAAGTGATGGCGAAACTGGCGGCGCCAGAGGGAGGCACAAAGAAAGTGAATGAAACGTGGAGAAAAGCGAACAATTTACAGTGAAAAATTGTAGAAGGGGATGTTGCATGGAACGTGCAGCAACAAATGTTAATGAACAAAGGCAACAATGGTTACGCTGTAGGGACACTGTGGGAGGCGGATAGTAGGAATACAATATCTTTGTAACGGAGAGAAATAGGAATGTCGGGTCAAAAGATATCAAAGGAAACCCCATCCAAAGAATCCAATTATGTATAAGTGATGGCGAAGCACTGGCAGCGCAAGGGGAACAAAGAAAGTGAATGGAACGCGGACAAAAGTTCTAGCACAGATGTTCTCGGATGAGGCATTCATACGGGATGGCATCTGAAGTGTCCACAATGACCATCGATGGGTACCGAACAATCCGTATGCAATTGTAGAGACGAAGCATCATCAGCGTTTCCAATTGCATGTGTGGGCTGGTTTTATTGATGACAACGCTGTGGAGTAACACTTCTTACCACAGCAATTGAACGCAACCAATATCGTATGTCCAGTTTCTGAACCAAGACGTGCCACTGAGGACACGGCAATGTATGGGGTTTATGCATGATAGTGTACCTTTCCATTCGTCACACTATTCGTGCATATCTGAACGAAACATTTCCGCGCAGGTGGATAGATCGTGGTAGTAGAAGAACATGGCCTCACGTTCACCCGACCTAAATACCCTAGATTTTTTCCTGTGGGGTTACGTGAAGAGTCTCGTCTATACACGGCCCGTGCATGACATTGGAATCTTCGCCAGCGTGTATAAGCTGCATTTGCCACACTACGGCAAACGCCAGCGTTATTGCCACCAGTCGGAGAATCCTTACGCCATCGTGTAACTGTCTGTCTCGAAGAACAAGTAGGACATATTGAACACCTTCTGAAGGACGGCATTATACTGAAGTGGCTCACCTTTAGACACTCCCCCCCCCCCCATTAAATTCTAATATTGTAGAATTTGTTGTGTCCGTGAATTTCCTCGGGGTACTCCCATTCCCTCTACATTCTCATTGCAGTAATTGTTCCATCATTCACTTACCTTAATATCAGTGTTCCTTAGCCTAAAGGGTATAATCATGGTGTTAAACTGGAAGTTTTCATTTAATTTTAATTATTGATTGTAAAATTTGTGTAATCTGTGTACGAATGCAGTAGATCAGTGATGGCCAACTTATTTAAACTAAGGGGCCGCATCATAGAAATTTCTATTTGGCAAGAGCCATAACCTCATATTATACTTTTCGTTTACAGTATAGCCTACATTCATGACACGCTAGCCTAGGGTTGCCAGATTTTGTAAACTAACAACCAAGACACCAATATCAGACTATATATAAGGTCAGGTTTCCTACTCATTTGATCAGAGACAATTACTTACCTGTTTTTGCCGGTTATTACTCACAATTTTCCAGTTAATTCTATGCATAGTTAATACAAATGAATCCCTACAAGGGATGTATAAAGAATGTGAAAAGGTAATGTAAAAAAAACTGCCAGCGTCCTTTATTCCGAATTCCGATTTGTGTTTAATAGGTCCTAAATATTGCGCCAATTACGACATACCCTCCCATTTATGATTGAACACACACATTTTCCTTTGTTGTATCATCACCTGTCAGGAACACTACCGCAAAAGAAATACAAATTTAGCATTTAGCAAGTAAAAATGCATTTAAGTTAAATTCAGAATGATAAACAAAATCTAAATCTCTTGAGAGACTTACGCAGACTATCCAAGAGTTTGGCAGAAAAAATGCAATATCAAAATTAAACACTACACACACACCTTTATGGGTTTAACTGCCACTTCTTGTGCTAGAGTAAAGCCGGTTATACATAAATATTCCATCAAACATTGTATCAAATGTTTCATCAAAGTGGAATTTGAACGTGTATGATACCAAGTTGTATGCAACTTTCCGGTTGGTTATAACATCTGATACAACTGTTCTAAAATAAAACACGCTTTATTCCTATAGAAAATAAACGAAAATCACTGTGCGGTGGCGCTAAACGTGGCAACAGAAAGAAATTGAAATTCTTATTGGTGCCTACAAGCAAGATCCTGTTTTGTATAACTATAAACTTAAAAAATATATTACAATAAATACAAACACAAAGAAGCCTTGGAAAAAATTGTGGCTGAAGTTAGGCCGGCAAGGACAGAGACTACAGATTGGTGAGCGTTCACATTTTACATGCATGGTTCATACGAGGTGTGTGAGAAAAGTAATGAGACGCAACACTGCGGGCGATCTGGCAACGTTGTGTCTACCGGCCTGTGCTAGACCGGTTTATTTATCCCTTCTCTTCTTCAGTCAGAGTTACAACTCCGTACAACTAACACATTATTTTTTGACAGCGCCATCAGTGAAGTTGTGTTTTTGTTGTGTGTTACAGACACGGAGCATCGGAATTTAGAGCAACGTTGTGTAATAAAATTTTGTGTTAAACTTGGTGAATCCGCGAATGTGACTTTTGAAAAGTTGAAACATGCCTATGGGGAAGATTGCTTATCAAGAGCACAAGTTTTCCGCTGGCACAAATAATTTTTGAAATCAATTTAAAACAGAAGATTGCTTGATTAGCAAGGAATTATTCTGGTTTTGCGAGTAACGGAAGACAGTTCTATTTTCCACCAGTCTAGTATTTTTTCTCTCTAATACGCGACTTTATTACCATTCAACAACGAACATATCGAATGTACAGGCATCACAGACAATGAAAAACAGTGTTCACTTTTTCAAAATATATAATTTATCTTACACAAACGTACACAAAATCTCAAGTCATCTTTAAAATATAATTTTCACCAAAATTTAGTCTTATTTCAAAATTCTTTTAGTTACATCAACACGTATAAAAGGACAATACTATATAACACATGAAAAAATTATAAAATCAGTTTCATGTTAAGCTAGTATAAACAACATTATGCATTAATTTTAAAAATAAGGCATATCCTTCATATGAGTTTCATATCGATTACCATTTATACAGTGTGGTCATACGGACATGAACAGAATTTGAAACCTGAATGTTTTTCCTTTTCTAAGGTAGAATTATTTAACCAAGTTCCCAGTTTTTATTTTTATTCTTTCATTGTCGAAAGTTAAAATCACTATTAAAATCAAATGAGTTGGGTAAGTTCTGTAAATATTTAGAAAAACGAAGTATTAGGATTATACTTATCAGAACCGTTTCACTGTCTTACTAGAATAAGAAAAAAAGCCAGCTATTTCTACGTTTATTACCGATGACATATTGTAATCAATATTTAAAATTTGTTCTGTAAGTTACGTGACAATATATTTTTCTCTAAATACTGATATTTCCCTCCCCCCTCCATTTTAGAAGCTCAAAATTTCGAGGCAGCTTAATATTCTTAAAAAGAGAGGACTTTGTGAAATATATATGTTTAAATAATCAACTTCTATAAACACTTTCTTAATGCACGTTAGAAATTACGCATATCTTTCTTTCCCCTCCCCCTTTTTTTTCTTTAAAAAAAAAATACTGTTCCATAATATTTCCATAATACTGCACGCATCTCCAAAGCATTTAATAAATTTGATAGTAAGTTTCAATCTTTAAAACAAAGATGAAAAATAAATAAAATAAAGTATTTCTAAAAAAATTCTTTTCAACATTCATGATAGATTAAAATATTAAAAAAAAATACTAAAAATACACTTTTCTATATGATGTTTCGCAATATATGTGAAAAATTTTTCATTTTCTATTCTCACAGTTATAATTGAAATAAAGTACACAAGAATTACAGTGTCAATAAAGATACTAAATGTATTATGTCTGTTGTACTAAGAGAAAACAAAGTACTTCTTTTGTTATATAAAATCCGTAAAGGAATATAATTACAAGAAATTAAAAACACATTTTCTTCGTTTTACTTGACGGTTGTTAGCTGACAGAGAAAGTGAAGAGCCTGCAACACTCCGTCTGCAGATGATTTAACTGCCAATCGAGTTCAAGATTGATTATTGTGATCGCTTCATTGAAGGTGGAGTTGCGAAGAATTTCTGACCTTTTGCTCGAAAACTTCTGCAATAAATTGAAAACAGCATTAGGGAGTAAAATAGCAATATGTAAATACATACACAGAATTAAATGAGAACACCTGAAAAAGAGTGCAACGTACCAGTTTAAGAGAATAACTTACTAGAAATTGTAATACAATCATAAATAATGTTATTCTAAAACAGAAAATATGAAACTGAAGAATTTTCAATGTTGCCAGAATAAAATTTCCCCCAAAATCTAAGTTAAACCTGCGAGTAGAGAAATGAACTCCACTGCATTTGATTACCTATCATGTTGTTTTAGTATCCTGTGAACTATATTTTTAAGTATTGTTTTGGTATCCTGTGAACTATTTTTAAGTAACATTATTAATTTTAATAACTTTGTTAAAACTATTTTATTTATTACAAACTAAATACAACTATTTAAAAAGTATTTGCCCCTTAGGAAATGACTGCATGATTGCGAAGAGGTGGAATGAAGATGGTGTGTGGTCAAGAGAAAACGCGAACTATGACAGATTTCATACCCAGGATCTTGCATCTGCCTGACCAACATTCGAACAATGAACGGGTGCGTTGTTTTCCAGGAGGCGGACACCTTTTGTCAGCATGCCATGCTGTTTCTTTTATTCACAACTTTTGTTAGTGCTACAGTGCTAAATGTGTTATTTTGTTATGACTTTCCAAGGTTTACATTTTTACCTTTGTAGAAAGCTTATAACATTAGATTGTCATTGTAGAAACTGGTGTGGCAATGGTCGTAATTTCGTTCTGAGTTATTAAAGCGCTGTATTCGATTGCTCTTTATTTACTTATGCAAGGGAATGACTCTAGGGAAGGTTCGAACCTCCAACTCAAAGTCACACCGGTCTTTTAAGTGGTCTAGGATTTGGGAAGGAACTGGCCTTCTAGAAGGTGCCATCCCTGCCTTCGCCTAGTGGGAATGAAGAAAACCAGGGAAAACCTTGTCAAACGAAAGATAGCGTGCCGACGTACCACCATCAAAGGAAGTCCGTATTCAATTAGGAGCGAGCAAAGTGATGATCATTTTAGTTGGAATCTGCATGAGGTATTACTACTTGTTTTCAAGACAAAGGGTACCACAGTTATCAGGATATGCATCACTGTTGCGTGTGTTGCGGGATTCTGTGAAATCTCAGAGCGTGTCATGCTGACAAAAGGTATCCGCCTCCTGGAAAACAACGCACCCGTTCACTGCTCGAATGTTGGCCACAGATGCACAGCGCTGAGTATGAAATCAGTCATAGTTCGCGTTTTCTCTTGACCGCACACCATCTTCATTCCACCTCTTCGCAATCATGCAGTTATTTCCTAGTGGTAAGTACTTCTGCGATGTTGCCACGCTGCTTTCTGAGGTGCAGCAATGGATTTTGGACTACTACACTTTACTTCGCGTTTGGACGTATAACACAGCAACAGTGCAGTTACGAGCTGTACATTACTACACGACCTACATAGGCATGCAGGATTACAGATGTAACATTTCATGGTTCTACGACAAGTGGAAGTGGGTCAGGGTAAAACTTCCTCACGCACCTATCGTTAACCGGCAAATTTCAAAGAAATCACACATGTGCAAATTACTCAGAAATTATTGACTTGCGTCCCCCGGTTGATATAGATGAAAAATGTTCCAAAGTACTTGTAGAATATCTCCTTGCAATGAATGCATCAAATTACCAGTCAGCCCGTATATACACATTCGACAATGAAAACTGCGGTGCAGGACTATTATCAAGACACACCGGGCTCGAACAGATGACTAGTTTTCTTAAGGTAATTTCTATTTCAGAAGTGGTAGTCAGCATTCACGCCAATCTGCATTCTAATAATACATTATTTACAACCTTTTTAAATCCCTAAAAGATCAGGGCAAAATTTACAAAAAAACAAATACTGTATTCTAGATGCGCACATTTTCCAGCATTCGGTTTCCGCTTAATATAGGTTCACTGGGCTATACAACTTCCGCCTAGCACCTGTTTTTGATGAGGACAGGTTGTGCTACATATAGGGCAAATTTCCACATTGTTTGTGAATTTTGATTCTTAATTACTCTTATTTAGGTATTTTGACCTTTTATGTCTACGATCAATGGCGCTGATGAGGAGGGGAGGGGGAAGGACGAATAAAAGGTACATTTTACCTCACTAAACTTATCGCTTCAACTTGTTAAACTAAATCAGGTCATGTTACAGTTATTACTGGAACATTTGTTTTCCAGATCCGAACAAGATAATAATAAATTTTAGGAAAATTTTAAAAACTTACTCGCAAAAGTAAATTGTCATTTATATATTCATGATGAAACTGCCATATATATTAGGATTATTAAAAAAAATATTTGTTTATGAAACGTCAACAAAATCGTCTGAATCGTTTGAGAAAATAACAGAGAAAGAATCATTCACAGTATAAGGTGGTTAATAAAATATGAACAAAACACAGCAGTTTGAGAAAATAGCAGTTTTAAATTTTTTACTTTTAACCTCCTGTGAACTACGTTTAATTTAGGGGGTAGGAAGAAGACTCGAAAACCCCTAAATGACCTTATAAAAACCTTAACTTTAAAATTTTGTGCGAATACAATGACTGGTACGATTTAGAGTACATAATTCAGGACGAACGAACGGACAGACAGATGTTCAAAACTTCCTTTTGCGACATATAGGAGCCATGAAATGCGTAAATGTGCTCAAATCCCATTTTATTTAAGCATCGATGCACTTCTCTCCTATCGTCGCTCGCAAGCAGTTACATTAATTTAAATTGCACTTACAAATGCAAGTTTCTAGACCAAATTTGATCCACTTAAACTAATCTCTCAGACGTATCTAATAAATAAAGGTAAATGAATGTGTTTGACTGTTGTACAAATGTAGACCGTTGAACCGTTTCAGATAGATCTTTGAACATAGTGTGTATTTCGAACTAAGTTTATCGATTACTATTGGTCACTTTGATTAAAATGCATCTTTTAAGGGGCGTAAGAGTTTTACCAAAAGTATGAGTATCACAGGAGACCCTCAAATCAGGAAGATGAAACTCTGTACATACACTCATAAAAATAACTGGAAACTAGTCTGAGTTTCTGAAAATTTCATTTCTAAGAGGGAATGTAGGGTTAAAGGAACTTCTGTATTTCTATTTCCCATTTTGTATTCATAAAATGGTGTAAGAAAAAAGTTGAACCGTTGAAATTTCTTTTTGAAGTTCGTGAGGTTGAGTGAAGTTTGATTTTTATAATTTAATTTCATTTGATTTAAATACATATTCTAAGGGATTCAAATATTTTTCTGAAATATTTTCCAGGAAATATGAAGGGGAGGAAGGTAAAGAGGTAATATGGAAAGGTATTATTGAGTTTGGGGAGGAGACAGAAATTCTTAAAAAGATGTCAAGAAAGCACGTGTGAGAATGTACAGAAAAGGCAGCAGGAAACTGTTAGTTAATATGAAGTAGAGGAGGAGATAGAAAGAAAAAGGAGAAAAAAGGTGTTATTTATTGTATAAACTGTCTAGATTGTGATATGAAATATTGGAGAAACGGGTAAATTGTTGAGTGAAAGAATTAAACAACATAAGAGTGATGTAAAATATAGTAGAGAAAGTAATGCTATATTCAAACATGTTAAGGAAAAAGGGCATAAGGTGGACTGGGGGAAAGTTATTGTGTTAGAATATGAAGAAAGTATGTTGTTTAGGAAATGCAAGGAGGCATGGTGGATAAGAACTTAATGAATTGGGGTAAAGGCTTGAGTATTAATAAAGAATGGAAAAAACTTATTAACAAACACAGAGAATTGTATGTTAATGCTGCTTCATGATGTTTGTCTTGTTATTTTGAGGTATTCTATCATTGGTCGAGTCGTCATAGGCTGTGTTCAACGGGCGTCGTTGATTAGCTAGTTGTTCCGACCAATGAGGGAGCAGATAGGTTTTTGGTGCAAGTATATTAGTATGGTTGCGTTGTATACAGATTTAGTGTATGTCTGATGAGGATCTTGGTTAGAAGATCGACACGTAACATGTAAAGTATTTAATTTTATGAATAGTACAGTCTTGTTCAGGAGTTCAGCGTGTTACTTCTGTTCTTATTTGTAAGACGTGGAGCAATATTGTGTTGTCAGTTTGAAATATTGGAATATTTTTCATTAATATATTCTTCCGGAGCGAACAACGGGCATTTCAGTTAGATGACTTACGAAATACAATACTCGATATTTTATATCAAGAATACTGACACTAGAAGAATTCATTTAACAATATCACACTAGACGGCGAACGTCGAAGGCTACGGTACATAAATTTTAACGTGTACTACATTGAAAGTTTTCAATAAAAAATTATTATAATAAAGATGGATACTTAAATATGTTTGCACATTTTTAAGTATCCATCTTTATTATAATAATTTTTTATTGAAAACTTTTAATGTGGTACACGTTAAAATTTATGTACCGTAGCCTTCGACGTTCGCCGTCTAGTGTTTAGTTTCGCGATTTCTAGCGCACTCACCTTGTACCCCCAGAAAAGAAGCCTCTGGGCGTCTCTGTAGCAGAAGCCACGATTAATTCAGATGGAGATGGCATTATCTTCGCTTCAACATTGAGAAACGTTGCCCAGAATTCAGTTGGAACCATTAGTAAATGATCCATCACCTAGAATATATAAAAACACATTGAAATGAGGTAAGGATTGTGTCTGGTACATATTCTAGTAAATAGTGTACTCACTAGTGTTATCAAGAAGTTTCAAGTAGTATGTGTGTAAAGAAGTGCTTCTTAGTTAGGAAAAGCTAACAATACATGCAATCTATCAATTAACAGTGTACTTTCCTTCACATATAGTGCATTAATCATTTCTTCACGCAAAATAAAAATTACAATTTTAGGGCCATAAAAGATACTTTTATTAGATTTTCTCGAAATCTACGCATCAGGTTCTCTCTTCAAGCATGTTATTTTGTTCAGCTTGATCTGATTTATCGACTGGCAATAACTGGCACTTTAGAACAACTTAAAGAGTTATTTATACTTTTTAGGTTTATGTCATTAGCCGTACTATACAGCTAATGCCAGTGAAGAGATGATTTCTGACACCGAGATAAGCCAAAAAAAAAAAATCCTATGAACATATAACATATTGGCAGAACTAGCGCGGGAATAGGTATTTCTAAGCGGTAGATATCGACGTGCAGAGAGAGACATACTTTGTCAGTCACAGGAAATGTTCATGGACAGCAATGCCTACATGACAACGCCGAATCATGGATTGGAGAACCCGTTCGAAGATACCTGGGTCACGAACAGTTGCGCGGACGTTATGGACACGCTGTTCCAAGTCGACATTTAGCATACACCGTATTTTTCATATGTCTCCACATATAAAAATCCAGGTTCAGGTTCTGAGACCGTGCAGTCCAATGCACAGGACCGCCACGCCCGATCCAACGTCTTGAGAAATTGTTGTTCAACCACAGGCTTACACAAGTGCACGGGAGCCCCATCATGCAAGTACTACGTATTGCGGCGAATCAGTAGGGCAACATTTTCCAGTAATTCGGGCTATATATCCTACAGGAAGGACAAATACCTTCCTTCATTCAGTTTTCGGAGAATTATGTATGAGCGGATCAGTTGATCATGGACAATACTAAACCATACTTGGACTCCAAATGTGTGTTGATGGAGAATGACAACCGACCATAGTAATGTATGTATGTGTTATGCAAGTTGAGGATACTATCCTTTCCAAACGTGGCCTTGTCAGTAAAAAGTAGTGATGCATGAAAAAGCACGATGGTACTGGTCTGTTGAATGAACTACCGATACGACGTAAATAAACAGCATGTCGGCCTGCTCGTAGTTTGAATAACGTGCTATGTTTTAGTCGAGCACTGCCACTTGTCCTATTCAATATTCGCAACACAACCACCGCACTACTATACTGTAGTGTCTTAAACTCAAGCGCCGCTTGTGTATGTGAACCGAGCAACTACGTATTGAACACCACCGCCACCTCAACTTTCCAGAGCTCTATCTCTAAGGGTAAAGACATACCGAAGATACCTTGCGATCGAGTTCAGGTTTAAGTCGCGGTCGCTACCTCGATGTCTAAGTCTAAATAGATGAAGGGCGCACATAGCTAGGAGGTCGCAGCCTTGCTGTAAGTTCTTAGTTTGGGGAGAAACATTACTGTGACGCGTGGAAAATTATTGCATAAAAACCATTGCGAATTCACATTTTGAAATTGAAAGGACCAAACAGTTTATAAATAGGGATGAACGCGAAACGAGACATGAGAAATGCCAAAGTCTCGTCCCTTGTTTCGCAAAAATATTTTGAGTCATCTCTTGTCCATCCCTATCAAAGACACATTTTTTTTTCTTTTTTTTTTCAATTTTCTGTGAAGCCTCTTCCAGCATTCAGGCGAGAAATCATTTCCCAGTAGTAAAAATAAATAAATAAAAAGGAGTATGTCTTCAGGTTTCGAGGTGAAGGCAGTATTAACTTCAGAAAATGAAGTATCGTAACCACAATCCCATTATTCGAAGTTTCCTCCTATGGATACGTGCCTGTCTTTACAGGTATTTCTTTACCTTATATCAGTAACGACTTCAGAAGAAACTTTTTTTTTTTTTTTAATTAAACTCGGAATGGGAGAGGGGCGGGGGTCGTGGAGTTTTTAAGCATAGATACACGGGTGTAGCCAACAGGTTTGTGTAGGAGGGGCCCGTCGTTTTTGAGGGGGGGCAGCTACAATGTACGAAGCAAAAAAAAAAAAAAAAAGTGTGTTGCTGCTAGTGTTTTTGAGGCCTGAAAGATAGGAAAATTTTGGTTTCCTTCTGGAAAACTGAAAATATTTGGTCTATGAATTAATTCGTGCGGTTGGTACGCACACATTGAAGCTGTAGTACAAACACAAAATACATAAATACCTTAAGGAAAATATTGTCCATCGCTAGCCACCACTTTCGCCCATCTGTCAGGCAATGTACGGATTCCGTGGCGAAAGAAGTCCTCATCCTTGGAAGCGATCCAGTCAGAGACCCATGTTTCGATATCTTCTGAAGAAGTAAACCGCTCTCCAATCAAATCGTTGTTCATGCAATCGAACAAGTAGTAATCCGAAGGAGCAACGTCTGGTGAATAAGGCGGGTGGGGTAAAACTTCCCATCCGACATTTTCTAAATAGGTTTTAACCGGTTTTGCGACATGTGGGCGAGCGTTATCATGTTGAACAATAAGTTTATAATGTCTGTTCTCCCATTCTGGTCCTGTTCTGGCCAGAGCTTGCTTCAAACGCATTAATTGTCGTCGATAACGTTCTCCATTCATAGTTTCACCCGGTTGCAGCAGCTCATAGTACACCACACCTTTCATATCCCACCATATGCACAGCATAACCTTTGCACAGTGAATATCTCGTTTTGGTTGTGATGGACCTGGTTCACCTGGTTTCACCCAGGCCTTTTTTCGTTTAGGGTTCTCGTAATGGATCCACTTCTCATCACCCGTAATAATTCGATGCAGAAACCCCTTTCTGCTCTGTCGTTGAAGCAGCAATTCGCAAATGGTTTTTCGTCTTTCAACGTCTCTGTCTTTCAATTCATGTGGAACCCAATGTGACATCTTTTGAATCATTCCCATGACTTTCAAGCGTTTGGAGACTGTTGTTTGATGAACGCCTAATGCTGCTGCAAGTTGTTCCTGCGTTTGACACGAATCCTGCTCGAGCAATGCTGTCAATTCTTCGTCTTGAAATTTTTTTTGGCTGTCCAGCTCGCTCTTGGTCTACCAAGCCGAAATCACCACTTCTAAACCGTGCAAACCACTTCTGACATGTTTGCTCAGCTAGAGCATGGTCACCATACACTTCCACCAAAATACGATGACTTTCAGTCGCACTTTTCTGCATGTTAAAGTAATGCAGCAGGACACCCCGCAAAAACACTTGATCAGGCACAAATTGCGCCATGTTCACTTAACTACAAACTGGTGTTGTTGACGCTTTAATCCACTGCCCTATACTACGAACAATACGCGATGACAGGGGTTTGCAACACATGTGTGGATACACGGAACTGTGGGACGCTCCGTTCGTTGCGCCATCTCTTGTCCACCCGCACGAATTAATTCCTAGACCAAATACTATTTTAGCTTCTTCTTCTTCTTATTATTATTATCCACCATAAATTATCTTCAAGATAGTTTTTATTATGCTCAATCAAGAACTACTGCCTGGGACCAAACGCTATACTTTTGTGCATAACTATAAAGGTAACCAAGAAAGTTCTGTCCCTTTTCGTGGAGGTCTGTGTTCAATTGGACCTCACACCGTGAGTTGAATGCGAGTGGAGATAAGGCGAATGTCAGTTGTTGGTATGGGTATACCCAACATACTACCTGGTTGTGGCAATTCAGATAAACAGTGAACTTACATAAAGACAGAGGGAACATGGGACATCCACAGAGCGTCATAAGAGCATGTATGCTGAACGAGTTCAAATGGAGGTCAAACGCCGCTGTAGCGGGACAGAAGATATGCCAGGCCTTTGGTGAGGGTGTCGTGACTACGCGGACAGTGCAGCGATGGTTTAACAAGTTTAAGGACGCTGACGAAACACCCGAAAACACCACGTACCAGAAGACCAACACATGTACAAAGAGGAACTGGGACTACAATTCAGTGTGTGGAGAAAGCATTCGGCAGCACATCCATCAACTTAGGAAGCACTATAAGTTGGGTCGATGGGTCTCTCATATTTTGACTCCGGGCCAGAAGGCAACGCGGCAGTCGCCTGTGTTTATTTACTGTTTCGGAGCCATTTCTGGACAGGGCGTTGACATGTGATAAAAAGTGTGTTCTATACGAAGCTTCACGGCGCCGTCATCATTGGTTAGCATCTCATGAACAGATTTCAAAACAGCCGACACCAGCACTGTACCAGAAGAAGGTCCGTGTTTAGTGCATTGTGCATCGGGAACTGCTACCAGCTAGTCAGAGTATTAATGCAACTGTGTAGTGTTAGCAGTTGAGCTGTGCTCAAAAAAAAACTGAAAACTCTGGAGCCATCACTTCTGAATCGCAAATGGGTCCTCGTTTACGGGACAACGCTAAATCCCACGTGGCTAGGATGACTCAGGACACCATTCTCCGCCTTGGATGGGAAACAATATTGCAACCATTATATTCCCCGGGTATTGCACCGTCCCATTATCACCTGTTCCATTCTTTGGACAATCACCTTCGAGGACGCCAGTTCAAATCCCTAGTAAAAGTCCAAAATGCACTTGATACCTTCTTCGTTTCACCGTCCACCAGGTTCTACAGCGATGGATTCCATGACCTTCCAGAACGTTTTCAGAAGATCGTCGATGCTGATGGGGACTATTTTTGATCTTCCAGGTTAGGTGACATATCGATGTTCGAAGGTGGTGGGTGAAAAAGCGACAGAACTTTTCCTGCTTACCTTTATATTTAAATTTAAGAACTTGTATACAGAACCTATCTACACAAGATTGATTTTCTTTGAAATTTCACTTAATTTCTTTACGGTTTCCTGACAAAAATACTTATTTATTATTCGTGGAAAAAAAAAAAAAGAAAAGAAAAAAGGAAAAAAAAATACACTGAATAGAAATAAAAGAGCGAATGAAATCCAAATTGAATAAAAACATTGTTTCTCACCAAATTTTCCATCCTCTATGTCTTTTAAAACACTTGTTAAAGCATATGAAAATATACTGTACTTACAAATCAGTTTAGTACCTTTGTTTTATGGCTGCGTTTGTAGTACCTTGTTAAAACGTTTGCCTTCAAACTGTCAAATATAAATCGCAATAAATTGTGTAATCTGCTGTCACAAAAAAGTATCCTATTTTTCGATCGGTATAAGGAAGAGATACTATACTATTTTTCGATCGGTATGGAAAAACAATATTTCTCCATACTATTTTATCGTAAATTATTAATTGTCAATAAAATTTGTTACTTTTAAATGAATGAAGCGAGATAATTTTACTATGATGTTTTAAAAGCTGGTCATTTGGAAGGGCAGGCCCCCCTTGGCTACACCCCTGCATAGATATGATTAACAGTAGCTTCTTTTTTCTTTAAAAACTCTACAATTTACGGACTTTAGCTCGAAAGCTCCCCCCCCCCCCTGTACCGCCACTGCTTTATAAGCTACAGTATAATTCTCAAATAAATATGAATAACTTATCTGACATTCCCATTTCAGTTGCTATTTTCTTCCATTCTTTATATAAAACGAGCCTATTATGATCTTTGTGTTTCTTATCCCATATTGTTGGAACATTCCTCGCTAGTTCTATTAACATGTCTTTCACAAACAAATTTAATAATGTACCAAAACCTCTCGAGCATAGATATACACAATCCTCTGCAGACGAAATTCTAAACAAATGAAGACTTTATTCCGTGCAGCGCTTCAGGGAGAACCAATGAGAACACGAGCCACAGCGATGCTTCCGCAGAACATCGATGTAAAAACAAACTCGGTTGTTTATCATCGCAACCACTAATTCACCCTCGCGGTCGACCTGTAGGTCGCGATGTAGCGTACATCTTCGGCATGCGCTTATCCATTTGAATTCATGTCTTTGTGCCAGTATCGAGGTAGCGACCGCGACTTAAACCTAGAACTCGATCGCGAGGTATCTTCCGTATGTTCCTATCCTAAGCTTATTGGTTTCCGATATCTACCGCTTCAAACTTACTGTTCCCACGCTTTCGGCCCTCATTAACTCTGCCAATATGCCCGATATACTATATGATTATAGAACTTCTTTTGCTCTTCTCGATGTCAGGAATCACCTCCTGACGTTCGTTACATTAAAGTTACCTCTCTCTTTCCCTGGATTTTTTTTTCCACTTTGAATCGTTATACTTTTGAAATAATGAAATATCTGTGTTTTTGTTTTTGCACCTACCCCAGCGTTTCAGATTCATGAGTGGCCATAGACTTTGCAATAAAGATTGTGTTGATATTTGGCCCACTGCTATTTTGCACAGGCTTATCAGAGAGTCGAGACTTGATTTATCTTCTTTCATTTAACATCAACTTTCACACGATATGCAAGCTGACTCCCCTTTCAATGTAAAAATTTTGAGTTGCACCCCGTCTGGGACCCTGGGACAATTTATTTTACTTTGATATGTTGTACTTTTGAATGATGAAAGACAAGTTTCTCTGTTTTTATATCTGTCTCACCGTTTCAGATTTTTCGGGGTTGCAACGGACTTTATAGACACGCTTAAAGATTTTGATAAAAATGAGTAAAGTGCTGCTCCCAAGCGAAATACATGAGATCTCCTCAATTTTGGTAACCGGTTTTGATCTTACGCTAACCCAAGCTTTCAGGAAATATATACACATCACTCCCACTTTGTGGGTTCAGGTTCAAGTACATCCCGGTTGAGATGGTTTGGGCATGTAAGATCTTTGAAATACGTAGCTCACCGAGCAGATGTTATACAAGTGAGTGGAAAACGAAACCGAGGTCGGCCAAAGAAGTGGGAAGAGAGTGTGAACGATATGATGTAGTTTGGTGTTACAGCGGATATGACAAGATAGAAACAGGTGTAGGACAGCGATCTGAAAAGCCGACCCCAGCTAACTGGGATAAAAGGCTTAAAAGAAGAAGCTGCATTGCAGTCATTTGTTCACAAAAGTTTCTCTGCCTAGTATGTTTCCTGTGATACACATTCTTCAAGTTCTTTCCTCCCAAGGTAGAAAGCCCAGAGCACTTTAAAATAGACTTCTGCTCCTTAAATGTCCTAACGAGCACCGAGCGTTTTGCTTCACTATCATACATCACACGTTATTGTCATAAGAGTACTGCCAGTTGAGGAAATATACTACATATCTTCAAATACGAAGGGGAGTCCGAAAAATAAGTTTCCCCAGGTGACTGTGGATAGAGGTTGGGATGCAAGAGCAAAAATAGCATGTGCCAGTTAAGATCAGACGTACCTTCATTTTCCCACATACGTGTAAGTACCATGTACATTGAGATATTTGTCATACCGGTCTATAAGCTTCAAAAGCCCTTCCAGAAAAAATTCAGGGCTCTGCATACGGAAGAAGCGTCGAACAGCTTCTGTGACTTTAGCATTGCTTCCGAAGCGCATGCCGTCGAAGGTCTTCTTCAAAGCCGGCAACAGATAAAAGTCACTGGGTGCGATATCAGGACTGTATGTCGGATGGACAAGGCGCTCCCACCCAAGAGGAGAAATTTTCCGACTCCCCCTCGTGCAATACCCAGATACAATATATTAAATTGTGTGTACACTTTGATTTCACTATTCAAGATATGAATATTCAAGATAGATACTTACTTGTTGTTGTTTCTGTGTGTCTTGTAAGAGAACCTCTCTTGTTGGCTCGTTACAGGAATAGCCTACTATCGTAGGTCCAAAAACTTTCGCCAGATTTGATGCAGACATTTTACAATCACTACACAACGATACTCTGGAAGAGAAAAATTACATTTGAGATAAGATATGAGAAACGTGCATTACTTTACCAATCGTTCAATTTAATGCATAGTTCAGAATCTACCACGACAGAGAAAAATATACAATTTGATTTAAACACAAGTTATTCTTAAAAACATGGAATTAGTTTTACCTTATCTACATTAAAAATTAAAAAAAAAAAAAAAAAAGTCTTTAGGAAGTGTTTTGAATAAGTGGAAAAAAAATCTCGAAGCATTACGCCTCCGATCTTTGGTTTTATTAATTTCGTTTTCTCGCCTTACCGTTGAATTAAATTCTTTTTCTACTCAACGTTGACTAATTTGCTGGTTTATATGAGAAGACAGTTGCAAAAGTTTGCTATTCATGAATTTCGATAAAAATTTGCATGGATTGCTTCATAAATATCTGAATCAATGTTTCGATACAAATACTTATACAGAAAATATTACAGTAAGAACAATGGAATAGAATTTAGGACACATACAAAAGTATTATTACGTTAATGCATATATTTGGATCGTATACTATGATCTTTGTTACTTTAATCATTTTTGCTTTTAGGGTCTGACTAATGCCGACATTGTCAAGGACTAGACTTATTTCCCTTCGAGTTCCTAAATTCGCCAAGGTCATAGTCTGACATTTGGTGTATAACCTTCCAGTTTTGCTTTCTACTTGATATGTTTAGCCACTTTATATTTATTCAAACTGAATTCAAAACATTCTTCATGGACATCGTCAAAGTGGTTGTCAGCCTCCTAGGATGTCTGTACTTCCATCTTATTGTGGGTTATAGAAGAAAAATCTCGTCCAGTTCTTTACCAGGAGATAATGTGCCTAAGATCGATGAGACATTCCCGCGCTGGATGGCGATGCTGATACGTTGGAAAAGGAATGATGTACCTCAGGGATCACCAGTTTTGATCGCTATTCGATGACCAACTTCATTAATGAAATTAGATCCTTCGTGACACCAAGACCCACTGGTTTCTATTGCTACTGTTACAAACCAATATTTGTCCAATAGGTTTGTGTATTTTAGTCGTTTGTCTGATTCTTTGTGAACGGCGACGAGACCTGTCTGAATTGAAGAATGGGGTAAGTTGGAAGGAGCAAACGTATCGGAACATGTGAAATCCCAGACTAGTGCTTTCCCGTTTTTCCACGGTACCGAGGTCATGCCGTCAGACCTGATCAAGATTTGATAAAAGGTTTCGTACGTACGTCTGAATGTTCGATGGTCTTACTCTTCGGAATAGAATTCCAAGGTTCAGTTCTTAATAGTACCTATTTTCCCTCTATGATATTCGTTTCTAACAGTATTGTGAGTGGAAGAAAGTTGGCCCATATTTGAATCTAATGCTTTTAATTATTATTTTTTTATTACGCTATTATTGAACAAAAATATTGAAATAAATGAGTCAGTACAGTTTCGTGTTACTGAAACACAAACATTTGGAATATATACAGAAAATCGATGTATTTTTGGTAAAACATTAAAAACATATTCTACTCTTTTTTCCACCTAGTGCGATATTTGCCAAATTGTAATATGGGATGGATTTTACCCTCGTTAACCCTCCTATACTTGGATTGCAACAGTGACTTAACTAAGGGGAGCAAATAGGGCTTGTGCCAGATTGAGGGGCGCAAAATTGGGCAAATATTTATTTTCACTATAAGGCAAGGAAAGGAGTTCTGGCAAACTAAAGATCATTAAAAACAAAAAAATCAGAAACTTCAAAAAATTCAGAAGGCAACAGACCAACCTCAAGATCATATCCATAGAGCATAAGTTAGCTTCAAAGCTATCTTTTGAGGACATTGTAAAAACCTTTGCAGCCAAAAGAGGCCAGTTGAAATGAAGCTTTACCACTTGAAGAAAAAATTGAATAAGAGAATTACTGTGTGATGCCAATATCAGTTGTAGTCGGGCAGCGTTTTGGTTTGGATGATCAGGAGGGGGAGGGGGCTAATGCGAGTTCTTGCCCCGGGCGACAATTAGCATAGTTGCGTCACTGGATTGCAACACCCCAAAATACAGTTATTTCTGCATGTTCAAGGAAGGCACCTACCAAGTATCGTTAAAATTAGGTAAAGTTTTACTGGAGTTACCATGGAACAAACGCACACAGACAAATGTCAAAATCGAGTCGAATGGTACAAGCTTCGCTAATGTTCCTTTAAATCCGTAAGAATTTATTTTGTACGGTCCGTAGAGAATACATACTACTACATACTATACTATATAAGGAAAACTACTATACAAAACAGAAACTGAAACAATATGTAATAGTCAGACCCGTGAATCTGAGTTTTATATATTTGGTCTAGGAATTAATTCGTGCGGGTGGACAAGAGATGGCGCAACGAACGGAGCGTCCCACAGTTCCGTGTATCCACACATGTGTTGCAAACCCCTGCCATCGCGTATCGTTCGTAGTATAGGGCAGTGGATTAAAGCGTCAACAACACCAGTTTGTAGTTAAGTGAACATGGCGCAATTTGTGCCTGATAAAGTGTTTTTGCGGGGTGTCCTGCTGCATTACTTTAACATGCAGAAAAGTGCGACTGAAAGTCATCGTATTTTGGTGGAAGTGTATGGTGACCATGCTCTAGCTGAGCGAACGTGTCAAAAGTGGTTTGCACGGTTTAGAAGTGGTGATTTCGGCTTGGCAGACCAAGAGCGAGCTGGACAGCCAAAAAAAATTCAAGACGAAGAATTGACAGCATTGCTCGAGCAGGATTCGTGTCAAACGCAGGAACAACTTGCAGCAGCATTAGGCGTTGATCAAACAACAGTCTCTAAACGCTTGAAAGCCATGGGAATGATTCAAAAGATGTCACATTGGGTTCCACATGAATTGAAAGACAGAGACGTTGAAAGACGAAAAACCATTTGCGAATTGCTCCTTCAACGACAGAGCAGAAAGGGGTTTCTGCATCGAATTATTACGGGTGATGAGAAGTGGATCCATTACGAGAACCCTAAACGAAAAAAGGCCTGGGTGAAACCAGGTGAACCAGGTCCATCACAGCCAAAAGGAGATATTCACTGTGCAAAGGTTATGCTGTGCATATGGTGGGATATGAAAGGTGTGGTGTACTATGAGCTGCTGCAACCGGGTGAAACTATGAATGGAGAACGTTATTGACGACAATTAATGCGTTTGAAGCAAGCTCTGGCCAGAACACGACCAGAATGGGAGAACAGACATGATAAACTTATTGTTCAACATGATAACGCTCGCCCACATGTCGCAAAACCGGTTAAAACCTATTTAGAAAATGTCGGATGGGAAGTTTTACCCCACCCGCCGTATTCACCAGACGTTCCTCCTTCGGACTACTACTTGTTCGATTGGATGAACAACGATTTGATTGGACAGCGGTTTACTTCTTCAGAAGATATCGAAACATGGGTCTCTGACTGGATCGCTTCCAAGGATGAGGACTTCTTTCGCCACGGAATCCGTACATTGCCTGACAGATGGGCGAAAGTGGTGGCTAGCGATGGACAATATTTTTCTTAAGGTATTTATGTATTTTGTGTTTGTACTACAGCTTCAATGTGTGCGTACCAACCGCACGAATTAATTCCTAGACCAAATATATATAAAACTTCTTTTCAAAGTAACGATCCTTAGCTCTTACAACAGCCATGCAGATTCTGGGCTACTGATTTTTCAAGTGTTGCAGATGTAACGTTATTTATATACTTTTTGTTATCTTTATGTTACATATATTGCCCACAATTCGAATCACTAGATACGTCAACATGATTCAGCACTTTAATTTTTATATGTAATTGCAAATTCTAATAACTGCATACCTTGAAAATTAGGCACATCAAATGCATAGCACAACTAACTTTTTATTTTCAAAATTTCATGAACAATCTTTCTGTTGTCATAGCAACACGAAACAAATAACTATCTCTAGTTACAGCAACTACCATTACATGAACATCAATCAATCTCAACATATATTCTACATTATTTTTCTTCTTCATAACATTGTGCACTTTTAAGCACCGTTGTCCAAAATAGCTACAATTAGAAATAGAAGTAATTCACAGAAGTCAGATATACAATATCGTTGTACAGGTAAAATATATTTCTGTGCTTCGTGTAATACCTTCCACATCTCTGATCAGTTGTTTATTTGCTAAGGTATTTGCATACTGCTTTATCGAACTGGTCCCATAGAAGCTTAAATAAAAGTGGGGCGAATCTGGAGGACAAAACAATTTTTAAGGTACCATACTTTTTCTTTTCCCGCAAATAGTTCTTACACAGCAAAGAAGTGTCTTGGATCGTTATTGTGTTGACATTTGAATCCACGACGCAAAATTTGTGCTCCACATAATATTGCAAGCCTACCTAGGATACTATGGTACAACTTTTTATCCATTATTCCATCAATATTAATAAGATGCATACTCTGTTCTCCTCAAAACAGGTCCAATCACGTGACCGAACCTTTGTTTAACAATGGGAATGACAGTCGGGATGGCACCTTTCACCTGGCCGATGATACACTGACGGTGTTTCGAACCAAACATTTCAAACTGACTAATCTATTTATAGAACCTTCCACCACTGGTCCTGTTCTAATTTTTATGTTCTTTGGCACATTTGAATCCTTTCGCAATATTTGCCTGTCTTAAAGTAAGTTTTCTGAGGGCCAGCCGACCACAGAGACCGGCTTCAAACGTCGTGCCAGTTCATGAAGACACTGGTTTTTCTGCTACGATCTCAGAGGTTGTCAGCTTGCGATCGCGCTTTTAACGTGTCACAAGCAGCTCGTCTTCTGCTTCAACGTCCTATTTACGTGCGCCGTGTCTTGAATTTTTATTATTATTATTTTCAGTTTTTGATTTCCTCGGCTACACTTCATAATGACAACTAACTTAAAGTATATACACACACATGTGCTCTTGTTTCACTACTAAGTTCACGATTTTTGCAATGTTGAAGCAAAAACAATTAAAGTTATCACTTTTCTAAAAATGATGTACTCGATACTTCTTGGCTTCACAAAGTTGCTATTGGTAATCGACTCCAGAGTGGAGGGGCAAAAGTGCGCGCAGCAGCAGCACACTAAAAGGCTTTATTCGATCCACGTTCAAGAGTGCGGTTGCATTCGATTCTTGATATAGGGCATTTTTCAGGGATTGGTGCGTTATGAAGATATTAGAGAATGTACTTCTGTTTTAAATCTCCGTACTTTTTCCATATACTCGAAGCAGCTACTTGACAAACGCCGGGATTACTCTTTCTTCCACATTAGTAGACTTCTGACAGATTCTGTTTGAAAACATTTTGTCTCAAATCATATTCTCATGCTGTCGGATAAAAAAGGTTATTCTTAAGAAATACTAGGTAATGGCAAAAATATTACTGATGTGACCCTCGTTCGTCGGGCGTTATTAAATGGCGGTCAATGATTAATACATTACTTCATTGCGATTTATCATGTGCAATTTCCTGCGCCAAAGGCGAGTACTTAACTATATAGGCCCGAGGAAGTTCTCGCATATTTTATGTTTAGGGAATTTGGCGTTCCACCATATAATCCATCTTAGGTGTTATTCGTGACACTGAAAACTCTTAAAATTGGCATGTCTTGCCTAATTTGGGATATATGGCAACCTTACTTCCGGAACGCTGCTTTTGACATCTCCAAACTTCTATACAACCTTCCCCAGGACCATCTTCGTCAATATGTCATGAAGATATTTGCAAAGAATCTCTCCCGTGCACTGCTGAGAGGAGTTGAAATACATCAAAAGTGTCGCTGCTAAATAGTCTCATTTTAGTTGCCAAAACAGACTAACAGACACGAAAATGCACTAACAGTTGCAATATCTGCTGCTCACTGATCTTGACAGAATCAATTTTGTATCCTTCCTTCCAGTTCCAAAACTTTTTCGAAGCAAGCGATATCCTTTCTCAGAGAAAAAGTGAAAAATAACTTTCTCGAGTAAGTTCCTAATTCATACAAATCTTTTAAACCTATTTTAAGCTTAACTCCTACCGAAGAATTTGACTGTAAAAATATCTTATCTTTTCCGTACATAAAAAAACAATTTTATGTAGAGAAAGAGTTGCAAGAACTTTATATGAAATTTAAAATTGGTACTTACTTCTGTAGATGAATCATAATGAAGGCTAAAGTATCTCTATTTGGCTGAGGGAGTTCCGTAACCGCCTGATATAAAGCTGCATTCCCATCAGCACCCATCTGTGCAGCTCTTACGAATTCTGACAGAAGATTTCTAGGAACCAAAGGCTCAGCGAGAGAACGAAGGAAATCTTTAAGCACTCCACACACTACATGGATATCGTACGATTTCAAATTTGGCGTGCCTTTCCCTCGAAGAAATTTCTCCTGAAAAATTAAACAAAATACATTCTTAAAGAAGCTCCTAGTAGCAATTCTTATTGGTACAGCAGACAGGGTTATAACAGTTCGTTTTTGAAACGAGCTTATCAAACTTAGTCAATAAAAACTGAGCTAATCTCACGCTCAAAATTAATCTATATAAAAAAAGGTTCTGGCCGACTGATCAACGCCTAAGTCAAACACTTGAAATTTGGACAGTATATAGGATCTGTGACGTAAGATACCCTAAAGATTTTTGGAAATTCGATGTGAAAGGGAGTGAAATGAAGCTTGCAATTATAATACAATGTCCATATCTCAGAATCTCTTAAGATTATCTTTGGTATTTAGACTTTTCATTTAAAACAACTAAAAATTTTTCAACGGTTTTTGATATATCCTAGGAACAAAGTTGGCTGGTTTAAACCAGGTAGCGTTAAAAAATAAAATTCCATAAATCTTATGAACGTCATTGTGACATTTTCTTATGTCTCAAACTATTTAGATCTTTTCTCATACATTATAAACCCTGGAAACATGAATTTGATTTATTGAAATCTAAACTATTTTCTGCATGTGTGTATGCATGAATAGTACACAAAGCCAAAGTGAACTTAATTTGTATTTTTACTCGCTTCTTCCATTGATATGCAAATTGAATTAAATCGCTGTATCTCCGATTCAGTAAACTAGCTTGGACTAAATTAGATCCTCTGTGCTCTATAGTTATATGAAAGTTTTCATTTATTTTAATGTGTTTAACTGGCAAGTGGTTTCAGTTGTGCCATTATATATATTTTTGTCCTTCTGAAATGCCTCTTAAAATCGTCACAAATATGCAGAATCAGTATAACGTATTTATCAGGTGTCCTCCGCGGATGTCTGTAAATTTGTCGCTTTTGTAATCAAGGAATCCTATTTCGAGTTTCGGGTCCCACTGGAAACTTACGATAGCTAGATTTTTCAGAGAAGAAAATATCTTACGATTTTTAGGAGCGGGGACGGTAGATATGTAGTATTCAGAAAACATATGGCTTCAGATACCAACAATTTTGATTGGAAACTGGGTCAATTTCATTAAAACTAATTGCAACACACAAAATACAATATTTTATAATCTTACAATTCCCGGTAGCAAATCATGTAGTTCGAATTCAACGTTATGCCGTAGGTCTTCGTCTCATGACATCAGCCCTGAAAGATGTTACATTTAAATTCAACCAAGCAACCTAAGGACTGTATTGTACAAGATTCTTTGTGATTGCATCAGAAACGCCGAACTACAAGGCTTCGGGAACATCTAGTTGTCTTGCTTTCGCGACATATCATATGGAGTTTTTCTTTACTGAACAAAATCAATTTTCATAAAGCCTAACCGCTTTAGCCTTGAACGTTCGCAGATTCAGTAGACTCTCCCAGTGAGGAACACTAAAGAGAGGTCTGAATCTGATTTTAAGTCAACTCCTCAAAACATATCCAATATGTGCTGTAAATGCATTTTTTCAACTCTGCTAAATAAATAGGGATAGTCTTGGATTTAGAAATACACGGTACATGGTTTTCTGGTTCAACAGATTTCCTTTACTTAGATTAGATATGGATTCTTTATTTAGATTAATAATTTTATTTGACCTTAAAGTTTTAATGCAACAAAAGGATGGGACCTACAGCTTAAACTGGGATCCAAACCACTAATTGGTTTTCATCCAAGAGAAACTGTCCTTCACCTGGATTCGGAGTCGTGGCTCTTTGATTACAAAGGCGACGAGTCTACCGATTCATCCGCGTAGGACACCTTATAGAAATACGTTGTACTGATCTTGAATAGTTTTAAATATTTTAAGAATCACTTCTGAGGGACAAAATTATACCCAATACCCCAAGTAAAATCACTGTATATACACATCTTATTAAAAGAAATTGACAATTTCAAAAGACTACTGATCTAATATAGTCCAAATTACTTCTGATTTATTTTAATTTGCATATCAATAAAATAAGTGAAAAAATACAGAATCATTTAAATTCAGTTTGGCTCTGAACCATTCATACATATACAAGCAGAAAATATTTTTAATCTGAATACATCACTTATATTCAAAATTGTTGGATTTGTAATGCATGAAAGATCTAGATAATTGGATATGTGAAAGTGGTCAGCATGAGGATAACTTTTCTTTTTAATTTTTAATTGAAGAAAGAACAGTGTTTAATCCTTTTTAAGGTAAATTATAGACTCAGTCAAGCAGCTACAGCATCATTCCTATTTATCGTAGGATCATGGTTCGTACCTCACTCTCTTCAGAACAGAACAGCCTTTCAAAAGGTACCACTCGCATGTCTCCATGTATCTGAGGTGGGAAAATTGCTTAAAAAGGGACTTTTGTTATATATATATATATATCTGAAAAATATTAAGAGATGCATTGAATGTGCGTGCAAAATTTCAATCTTTTAAGTGCAAAAGTAAGCCCGCCAAACATAATAAAAATAGACCTAACAAAAAATTATTTTTTTAAAGTTATGACGTAATCATCCCTATGTCCCTACGCAGAAAGGCGTGAAACCATACTATCATGTTCTGCAATGCCTCCAGGCTTAAAAAAAAAAAAAAAAAAAAAAAAAAAAAAAAAAAAAAAAAAAAAAAAAAAAAAAAACGAAGTAAAAAGCTTTATTAGTACTTTTTTTTAACAGAATAATGAAAATACGCACACTATAGTCTAAAAATATGCGATAAAATTTAAAAGGGTTCAACCAGTCAACTTTGCTGGTATCAAAGGAAAGGTCTAGGAACAGTTACTGGTTTATTTCGTAGCATTTTACAGATATTATCTAGCTTTATTTCTAAATTTATGTTCTTCATTATCTAAATGATTAATTGAATATCAAAAAAATGAGGTTGAGAGTAAGGAAGACCTGTAAGCTTGATGATTTCATACAAACATTTTTGATAATCATGCTGATACAAAAATTACCTAATGTCTTGCATATTCACAAAGCACTTACCTTTAACTCTTTGACTTCTTTCTCAGCTCCCGGCACACGATATATACCAACTTCTGAAAGTCCTCTTGTCTCGACTTCTTGAATACAATGTAGAACAAGTGCTGGAACCATTGGTGGTACAGACGGAACATAATCAGATATGGAACCCTGAAAAACAAACTTTACATCAGCGACGAACTTTCATATCAAAATCAGAACATTTAGCAAGAAATCGTCCTGTTTATCTTTACCTGGCAGCTCAGTTCTGTTATGGCAATGATGTTGGTCGTTCAAGATGCCAGAAGTAATTCAGATCAGACTTTCGGATACCGCACTGTTATTTTTCTTTCAAGAATGTCAAGCCTGATAGAATTTTGAGACTATCAACAGCATGGTTTCGAGAACAAACTCTTCAGCAACAAGACAGTGACTACTGATCGAGGAGTGGAGAACAAATCCACCAAGTAGTTAACTGATTTAGTTTAACATCTCTTTTTAGTACTGCACTGAATCATATTTAAAGTGAGATTAGAACCACCATCGATTCCTATCGAAGACTTAGTACCCACCCATTATGAGAGACTCGGGATCCCGTGCCGTCACGACCACTTTGTCTCGAAGAGGCATTCCTCAAATATTGAAAGTGTGTGTGTGTGGGGGGGGGGGGAGTAATTACTTGCACTTTCGTACGTTCATGTGGAGTCTTTAGCTAGGTTTCTAGACAACTGATCTTCAAAAGCAAGGAAGTTTAAAATGTTGAACATTTGCTAGCGAATTCAACATTCTCCTATCCCCCAACCTCCACTCAGAATCCTTGGCAGTGGATGCCTGCTGGTATCTATGGAATAGTAGACAAACACAAGGCTAATCCCGAGTGATGGCAAGAGATCAAATATCTCACTTGCCCTATGCTGGCCCACAATAGTTATCTTATTCTCGTTTGTACTATACTCTATATCAGGGGTGTGCAACTTGGAACAGTGGGTGGGATAATCACAGAGCACTAATTGGTGTCGCGGGCCACACAGTTGGTATGTCATTATTACGACAATAGTATTGCATTCAATGATGGAACATGTTTATCGTAATTTATATCACAATAACATAAAACAACTGTTATAATGGTAACCAAAATATTTACTCATTATACAGAAGCAGAATATTGTGTTTACAGGGCTCATTGTGGTCTGGTCTCTTGTAAATAGTTGAAACGTGACCAAAAGCACAAGAAAAAGAAACCAAAAAGTGACTAAAGGCACACGAAAAATGACTAAAATCTCATCATGTCCCTTTTTTCCTTTGTCAATTTCTCCATCACCTCTTTCTTTGTTGTTTTGTTTCATCTTTTCTTCTTTACTTCTTTTTGAGGTTCCTCCTTTCTTAGGTTTTCTAAGTATGCTTTCTAGTTACGGTAAGCAGACTTAGCAGATGTTAGAAGCTTCTGAGTAAGTGGAACCAGTTCTGGCCTATTTCCGAATTTCTTCATTCCAGACATTATATTTAACTTAGCATTGAGAGTTCTCAAAGGCGTGAAATATTCAAATTCATCACTTACTCTTAAGAACATATAAGAAGCATAACACAAGACGAACATGATGAACCACACAAACACACACACAACGTTGAGCGGAGCGTTAACTATTACAACAGAAAACTAAAAGACTATTATGATAGAAGAAAGAATAGGGACAAAAGTTTGTCAACCCCCCCCCCCCCCCAACCATCCACTGTGCTTTAGAAAGAATAAAAGCTAAAGTGGGAATAAAGCTGACTGTTTCACATGTGGCAGCAAGTACTGAAGCTTTCAGAAGAGTAATGAGTAACAAGTTTCTGCCTTTTTTTTTTTTTTTTTTTTTTTTTTTTTTTTTTTTTTTTTTAGAAAACTGTCAATGCAAAACATAAATCACGCGAAAAATCACTTTACCTCCCCAAAAAAGTAACTTTTAGTGACAAATTTGAAAAAAGAAAGTAACTTTTAGAAGAAGAAAAAAAAACAAAAAAACGATATGAGCCAGCCAGTTTAGTGGGAAACTTGACCCTACATGTCCTGAACCAATCTCTCAGTGTTGAGGGATAACTAGATGTTCCAACATGAAGGCAATTTAAGATGGACATCTGTTATCGTTGATCTCTCCTTGAACTTGAGCCGCTTCATGCGCGAAAAGAGTTGCTCAAATAGGTATGCGATGCCAAAAAATGTCATGGTCGTCATTTTGAAAAGAGTACTTGTTGGATAGAAAGTATTTGTAACAAAAAGCTTGGTAGCAGCTGTCCTGAAATACCGCATTCACAGCAACATCCTTCTGAAATTCAATGATCTCCATCTGCAAATTGTCAGAAGTACTACTAACGTCAACTTTAATGTTGATGAGAAAATACTGAATTTAATTTCCTCCTTACTCAAGTCTCTAAATCGGATATTTAATTCTTCAAACAAATCTGCCAATGAGTTTGTGTAGAAAGGGAAGTTACAGAATGATTTATTCCGCTGCATCAGAGTTGGAAAGTGGGAAGCACTTTCATTCTACATTTTATTTTCAAACAGTTTCCGCTTCCTTTGAAAGGGTCCGTCCGTAAAGTTAATATCCAGAGGAATGCAAGGTCACACAACCACATTTCATTGTTTCCTTTTCATGTCCAAGAAAAGTGCCACCTCTTATCAGATTATAGAAACGCTCAGCATCTTTCGATTGTTCAACCAAAACAAAAAGTTATAATTATTATCGTTTTCAATAATTAAAAAGCGGGTCGCAAGACAGGGTTAGGCGGGCCGGCTGTTGCACATGGCTGCTCTATATGAAACAAACCAATAGGGTGGTTAATGTATTATGGTCTCAAACCATTACATATTACTCCACCTCACATACCACATTTTCGCAACTTCTACCTGGGCAATTTACGATGGCGATAATTTTGTATCAATTCTTTTCTCTACATGAATATGTTCGATGTATATCACAAAAGTATCGAGCTAATACTAATATAACAAACTGAACGGCCGCGATGTAACCTGACAATCAATGACTAGTCTGTCATGCGCATAAGTGAATGAAGACCATTGCCTGCATCAGTTGGAGTTAGTTGCATTGACTGAGCACATTTAGTGTACGATCGTCACATTTACAGCAACTTGGCCAGTAGAGCAAAGAATCTGCACATTTTTACGATAACCAGGAACCTTTGTTTGCAGAAATTTCCGGATAATTCAGAAGGCTTTCGTGAACGATGCTGTAAGTAGGCATGGCACGAGGATAAGTCGAAAAATAAGTTACTCTTAGCGGTCATGGACAGAGATTTATACAAGACAAATAATATATTGCGAAATTAAAGAACAGAGTTACTTCTGTTTATCTACACAAAAGTAAGGATGTTGGTGAATTTGCCATCTCACTTGGAAAAAATGCGTGTCCTGCAAACGAAAACAATCACGACTATATTTTATCAATGGCTCTTAAGTTGTTTCGCCGAGAGCCTTCTTTAATGACGGAAGAGATGAAGTCGCTGCGCGCGAGGTCGAGACTATATGGTGCAGGGGTAAGGCGCTCCCAACCAAGAGTGCCAAAATTTTGCGCTGCCACTGTTAAGTATGGTCTGGCACTGTCGCTCAAAAAGAAGGCCAAGCCATTTGGAGGATCTTGGTCGCGCGTCACCAAGAAACCAACGCCCCTCCCCCCCCTCATTTATTTGATTTCTCGGAGAAACTACTTTTCAACTTCCCTCGCACAAACAATTCTTAGATGCTTCAAGAAGCTGCTGAAAGTGATCGATGTTCACGAAGATCAATAAAGAGCAGAAAATCGGAAAGTATTCAAAGTGTACGAGCTCGATCAACAAGAATCGGCAACAGAGTCGCAAGATCTAGAAAATAAGCTGAGGATTCCAAAACTAAAGTCTATTATTGATGCCAAAATCTTTGAATGAAAAGAGTGGTAACTTACCAGAATAGAAAGAACACCGTCCTAACGATCTCCTTCAGACTAACCAATGAACCAAACTTCCTATATTAAGGTGATTATCCGAGACTAAACTTGAGTCCACAACTACGATCCAGAAACGAAGGTTCAGTAATCCCAGTGGAAGTTTTCTGGTTTGATACGTCCGAAGAAGATGCAAACTAAAGATTAAGACCTTGTTAAATGTTTTGGATGAAAAAGCGTTGTCCATTCTAAGTATGCTCTACAGGCCTGTACTACGAAATACTAGCTCGATCTTCTTCACCGGCCATAGCTTTTAATAACTAATGATTAGCAGATTCTATTGCAACAATTTTCTCCATCCACTTATTACATATAATGCAGAATTGTTTGGCGGAATCACGAAAGAAACTCGATCATCCCAGATTTGTCATCCTACGATTTATGTTTGTTACCGAAACTTAAATCACTGTTGAAGTATTAGAAATTTCAAACCATTGATGAATTTAGATCACGGCAATGTAGTTATTCGCGACTCTAACAGGACTTTGCAGAATGTTTCGAGCGGTGGAAGTGAGATTCTAAGGTTCTTACTAAAGAAACTGAGGCGTCTTTTTCCTACGTGTAATTTTTCTTGCACTTTATTTACTAAATACATAAATATATTTCTTGTACTCTTGTATAATTTGATATTTTGGGGAAAGATCTGGTATTAACATTATATATAACCTATTGAAGGTAAATAATCTGACAATAATACAACAGTCTTTAACAATGCACAACAAAACAGAATTAACTTTCAAATAGATATAATATATAGTACTAGATGCCCCACTTCAAGAAGAACTGAATGTTTTATTTATTTTAGCAGCAATTAAGATATCTTAACAAAATTTTACTAGGGATATTTTCGGTCTATGGAAAATTTAAAACTGTTGTGAAAGATGAACAAAAATCTCTCATTTTGTTAGAAATATAATATTGTGGTGTGATGTGCCCGACAGCAATCAAAGTCAGTTGAAATTTCATTGCAATATCTTCCTTTATACTATTATATAATTATCCATGCCATAATACTATAGGAAACTTGAAATTTGGATACAATACTCCTTTTGTCTCAGAACCAAGGGATAAGGAAGAATGTCTGGAAATACCTTATATATATATATATATATATATATATATATATATATATATGTAACGAAGTACTTCACAAATCCTTGAAATTAGGGAGATGAAACTTCGCATATAAACCTACCATTAAAAATAGCTGAACATGTATTTCAGTGTTTCCGAGAATTCTGCTCGTGCGATGAATGTCAGGGTACACTAAACTTGGAAGTGTAAAATTAACTATATCAACTCTCCTATTTTAGAGTTTTCGACAATTTCGCTCCTAAAGGGGTAATTTCTATAATAGCCAAATTTTTCTTTATTCAGAAAGTAATGAATGTCTGGATTCCCTTACATTGGAGGTGTGAAAATTGGTATATAAACTCTTGAATAATATAAGGCAACACATTTCAGCATTTTTGCAAATTTCTTTCCTGAGAAGGAAAAGAAATTTCTATAAATTCCAAATTTCCTTTTATTCATAAAGTACCCAATGGAAGAATTCGCTTAAGTTGAAAATCGATATATGTTACTCGAATAAAATGAAAACACATTTATGAGTTTTTCGACAATTCCTCTCAACTGGAAAAGGGCACAATTTCTGTAATATTCAAAGTTCTTTTATACAGAAAGTGACGAATGTGGGAATTCGCTTAAATCAGAGGTGTGAAATTTAGTATATAAACAATTATAAATAAGAGAAATTCAATAGTTTTCAAGGAAGGATATTTCAGTTTTTCAAAACTTCGTTTCTGAAAGGAAAGAGATAAATCTGCTATTATATGGAAAAGTGAAAGTGATTCACTCAGACGCCCAGGCCATACTAATAGATCTAGAAATGAGAGATGTGGACAGAAAATTTCTTTTGTTGCACGAGAGAAAATAATAGGATTTAAAAAAAAAAAATATATCCCACGCTAAGAAAGATTAGCACGCTTCAAATTTTTTGCCCATAACAGAATACCACATGATGGAACTAAGGATTAAACTCAATAGGCACGTATCGAGGCGTTAAGAGAGGAGAGGGGGAGATTTTTTCCTATTAATTCTTCACTACACTGAAAGTGCCATTGTCTGCTGTTTTGCACCACGGGAAAACGGCTAAAAACTTTGAACTGAATTTTGGAAAATAATTAGGATCTACCTCAAACCAGATTTCTAGGACGTATCTCAAGGGGGTAGAGGGTTCAAAATTTATTTGAATAGAATGGAATATAGTACATTAAATCATATACAGGGTGACCCTAAAGTTTGACCCAGCCAATTTTCTTAGAAACGGTTGGGAGTTTGAGATCTCCGCTATCACGCAGCGCCTTACTTTAGGGATCTACTATTAGAAAGACTTGTCATGAGTGGGTGACTCCTGAGGCCCAGGAACTCAAATTTCAATCTATCTATGAGTTTTACGTCCCACGGTTATGCCGGTTAGGCTAAAGGAGACTGTGATGATGAGTGATGAATGAAATGGTGGAATGAAGAAAGTGGGAGGAAACGGGAGAACCCCGAGAAAACCCACGCACACGGTGTTTGTCCACCACAAAGTTCACTTGGCGGAGGCTGGGATCGAACCCGGGACCCCAAGCACCAGAGGTGAACGCTCTACCACTGAGCCACCGCGGCCCCCAACTCAAATTTCAAATGGAAAAGTATGTTAAACTGGGTGGCATTTAAAAGCTCGTGAGAAGAAAAAAAGACTGGTAACATTCTTCCTATATCGATAAACAAAAGGGATCACGCATGGTGACTGGTTAAACTATAAGTTCAATCTCCATCGTTACGACGATGTGGGCCAGGTTCTCGAACTGTTCGGAGTTGGAGATTTCCGCTAACACGCAGTGTGTTTACTGCAGGGACCTCCTGTTTATTCATTTATATATGTATATATAACATCACTTGCTAAACGCTAAAATAGCATATTTAGTTTTATACAATAGTTATCATTATCAGTACAGCGTTTGGACTTTGGACGTTCTATAGTTTCGGAAATACAATACGTTGAGGACAATTTCGGTTTCATAAAAGCGGAATGCAAAGGATTAAAATCCAAACGGGAAATCTTGGCCTAAGGTTGAGTTGTAACTGTCTGTATATTCGGATACTGGTAGATGTGAAATCTGAGTTCTTTTCTTTCAATAAGACTACTAATAATGGTGGTACGGAAGATCCATATTGGAATTAAGATGGCGTCCAACTCGAAGCTTTATAGTTACACATGAACAAAAAACACATTGTAATCATCTCTTGAATCCTAAAAGTAATGATGATTCCTTGCTCAAAGGTTTTCAAGCATAACATTATCGGTTTTGAAAGCTATTTAAATAAGTTCCGCATTGTTTTACCAGGCAACTTTTCCTCCTTTCTAATTTCTGCAAACAGCTTACAAGTAAAGGATTTACTTTACTCCCGAAAAATATAACCTACTTTCTATTGATGGTCTCCTGAAACGATATAATAAAGAAAGTGGAGAAGATGAACAACTGTTCTAAGTTATTGCATTCACATACAATGTTTCTTTCAACAAAGAACCCTCCCCGCCGGGCTAGTAGTGTGTGTCTTTGGTGCAAGTGAATCCAAGTTTGATTCTCGGTAAGAGCATTGAATGCATTGCGGTGTTCGGATTCCACTAAACTGTTGGTCTACATCCGTCAGTATTGAAAACAGGTGCTAAACTTTATCTAGCAGCAAAGAGAACAACCTTCATATGAAAAATCATTTTACGTAGACACTACCAATAAAAATCCTTGCTCCAAAATACTTGGAGGGTAGTATGCGAAGAACACTAAAGAACTTTATAAAATTGGATTTCAAAATTTATTTCTTTCGTTTACTTTCAAATAATATATTCACTTAAAATCCAGAAGAAATCTAAGATGTATGTAGAAGTTCAATCAATTTCGAAACTTAACATTTCATAAAACAACTTTGGACGGGTAAGTACCCAAATCAATATGTATTATTTATTTATTCGCCCCTTAGCACTTTCGAACCAACAAAAAATCTTAATAGTCTAATACCAATATCATATTATATTCAAGTCTTAACCATTTATGAACGAAAACATTATTGAAAATGTACTTAAAAGCAAAACTGCAAGACCAAATCAAATAAAAAGAATCAATGAAATTTCCAATACTTCTAAGCTTTCATAAATCAGAAATATTTGTAGCAAGAACTTTTTCTATATATTGTGTTATATACCGATATTTTAAATCTAGAAATCCATGTACATACCATCGCTCCTTTCCTGGTAGGTGTATTCCCATATCCGGCACATGGCAAAGGAATTTGTTCTTTGCAGTGAACATGGCACGTTGCTCTGCAATCTCGACACTTCAGGGCTACTTTGCCAAATGAAATCCTAAAACAAAGGCGAACATTAGAAAACAGACGCAAAATATTATATTCACAGTGAGACAAAGATCTATCAAAATCTAGCTTATTTAAAAATCTTATCAAGTCAAATGTCCTCTGTTGTCCTTAAAGGGTCAGTCCATGTCAATTCATCCAGGTCATGAAACCCATAGTCTCAGAATGGCATGAAGATTTTTCTGTTCACTCTACTTGCCATCCTTATTGATCACACCAAATTTTAATGATATCTTATATACTTTTTTAGTTTGGTAAAATATACGTTTTTGTTGTTGCCGAGGGTTAAAGAGATTACGACATTGATATACTAAAAAGATCATAACTTTGTTAATTCTCATCATATCACAATGATTTTTTCACTAAAATGATCATAATAAGATACAGAATAAGGTAAAAATACATTCAGCTACTTCTACTTGAATTGTTGTAGTACATATTAGCTCAAACCTGCATATTACGATTTTTTTTAAAGAAAAAACATAAAATTTTAAAATACAGTACAAACTTAAAGGCACTACATAAACCAAAGTATTTTATATGTATTTATAAGCCTAAAGGCATGAGCTAATGTGTTCTGAAAAAAAAAACTGAGTTTTTAACTGCAAATATTTTTAAACCATTTATCTTTAGAGTACGGCTAGGTATTTCAAGAAAATCTTAGACCTTCACACGTTGGCAGCCCTGGCGTTGTCCCTAATTGTCACAGGGACATGAACCATATCTCGTTACAAAGCTTATGGAACACAGATTCCAACAAGGTAACTTCTGTGCCCCCTTGTTTCCAACCCACAGAAGAAGAAGAAGAAAAATTGCTTTTCTCAAAAAAAAAAAAATTGTCGGACTCTGGCAACACTGTTCATTGTCATACACAGGAAAAAAAATCTCGCACACACACCAGACATTGGGTGGAATCATATAAAAAATAAAGGGCCTGGGTGCAATAGCTTGCAAGATAAAAATTCGAAACCTCGTATATACTATGGTCAACCTGTATATATTTTACAAAGGAACTGTGGTCTACCCTCAGGTTGGCAACCCTGGCGACTTCCCTAATTGTCACAGAGACGCGAATGATACCTCGTTGCAAAGCTTACGGAACACTGGTTCCAATGAGGTAACTTTTGTGCCCCCCTGGTTCCCAACCCACAAAAGAAGAAAATAGATATTCACTATGAGTTTAATGAATTATACATATTCATCACATACAACAGATTGAATATAATCAGTGAACGAAAAAAGAATTTACCAAATCATCTTAAAGTCCTGAAGTGGTTCATTTACTATTTATACCATAGAGGTCCTGAAGTGGAATTACAGAAAATGTTTAAATAAAACACTAACAACATTTTATTTCTTGGCTTGCATTTGTTTCAACATCTTGTTGCACTGAAGATTGATTGAACCTATTTCCTTTTCGGAAAAATAATACATTCTTCCGGATGCTTTTGTGACTGGGAGGGGGTTACACATGAAATTATGTTACTCATAGGAATCCAGCAAACATCTTCTTTTGGGGGCCAGTGAAAAGATGGAGCAGGCCCATGGGGATGCATAAATTAAATTTTAACGTCTCCTTCATCTTCATGTTTTGACAAAACTAATCCAAAATACCACCGGTCATCATAAAGGCATGCAATGTAATTGTGCACACCCACAACAGGCATTTTCACCGGATGATTTTTTCCAGAAAAGTTGAATATTCTGCAAAAGTTGTCATCTAAACTTACTCGTTTTGTTCCAGTGGAGTCTTCAGATTTGGGCTCAAAGTGGACTACGTGTTCAGGTACTGTCCTGGCTTGAGTGAAACGCCCTTCTAAGTTTTTTCGTGCCTCTATCAAGGTTTCTTTTCTAATCATTGTGAACTTTATATTTTCTTTATTTTCCTTGCAAAAAAAAAAAAAAAAAAAAAAAAAAAAATCGGAATTATCAATAGCATTACCAGGACTACGTTGGAGACGTGCTTTTGTCACGATGCGCTTGACAGTGCCACCTATACCGTTACAAGGAGACTTCCCATGGCTGGTGGCAAAAAACACCATGTAGCTTTTAATCCAAAGTCTTTTTCATGAACTCATGTGGTTCGGATTCCACGTTAATCAGTAGGTCCACGTCTCATATAGCCTCGCTGCTGAAAGGGACGCTAAACTGAAATCAACTCAACTGTTTTTCATGAACCTGAGGGCTGTAGGATTCGCACTCCTCAAGATACCGAACGAAATTGCTACCTAAACTGATATAAGATTCCAACGAACTGTTTTGATTTGTGAAATACTTTGTGAAACAATCTTACTTTCTAAATACATTAAATATATTTTTAATTTATTAAATACTAAGACAGTTATCGAAAGCGCTTATGAGTAAAAATAATAAAATTATATTTTGGTTATTTGATTTTAAAGTTTACTGTAAAAGCTTATGCGCAGTTGTATTAGTTCTAGAACATTGACAAATTTACTGCAGCTTAAATAATTTAACATCTTCAGCTTGATTAAAATGTCATAATTTCATTACGCCTTACATGTAAATCATTCAATGAGTTTTTCAGAAAGTAAAATGTGCACTAGTTTAACCCTTAGAAGATGCCTGGCTCATCCCTTTCTCTTAGCGCCAGTACTTCAAACCTCTGTTGCTCGGCTCCTAATGAACCTAGACTGTGCGTCCCCATGCCGAATCCGTAGGAGAAAGTGATTTTTCTTTTATGACAACAGTCCCACAACAGTCAAAGATGATTTTCATCTTTTGTGGGTTGGGAACCAGGGGGGGGGGAACAAAAATTACCTCATTGGAACCAGTGTTCCGTAAGCTTTGCAACGAGGTATCATTCGCGTCTCTGTGACAATTAGGGAAGTCGCCAGGGTTGCCAACCTGAGGGTAGACCACAGTTCCTTCGTAATATATATACAGGTTGACCATAGTATATACGAGGTTTCGAATTTTTATCTCGCAAGCTATTGCACCTAGGCCTTTTATTTTCTTATATGATTCCACCCAATGTCTGGTGTGTATGCGAGAATTTTTTTCCTGCGTATGACAATGAACAATGTTGCCCAAGTCCGACAAAATGTTTTTTTTTGAAAAAAGCAACTTTTCTTCTTCTTCTTCTGTGGGTTGGAAACAAGGGGCACAGAAGTTACCTTGTTGGAATCTGTGTTCCATAAGCTTTGTAACGAGATATGGTTCATGTCCCTGTGACAATTAGGGACAACGCCAGGGCTGCCAACGTGTGAAGGTCTAAGATTTTCTTGAAATACCTAGCCGTACTCTAAAGATAAATGGTTTAAAAATATTTGCAGTTAAAAACCCACAGTTTTTCTTTCAGAACACATTAGCTCATGCCTTTAGGCTTATAAATACATATAAAATACTTTGGTTTATGTAGTGCCTTTAAGTTTGTACTGTATTTTAAAATTTTATGTTTTTTCTTTAAAAAAATCGTAATATCCAGGTTTGAGCTAATATGTACTACAACAATTCAAGTACAAGTAGCTGAATGTATTTTTACCTTATTCTGTATCTTATTGTGATCATTTTAGTGAAAAAATCAATGTGATATGATGAGAATTAACAAAGTTATGATCTTTTTAGTATATCAATGTAATCTCTTTAACCCTCGGCAACAACAAAAACGTATATTTTACCAAACTAAAAAAAAAAAAAAATTAACTAAAAAAGTATATAAGATATCAAATTAAAATTTGGTGTGATCAATAAGGATGGCAAGTAGAGTAAACAGAAAACACTGCATTGTTCAAAGAAAAAAAACTTTCAGTTTAACGTCCCACGATTATGTTCTTTAGGCTAAGGGAGGCTATGATTAAAACAAATGAATTATGGAAAAATTGGTGGAATGAGGAAGTAGGAGGAAATAGGAGTACCCCGAGTAAGCCCACGGGCACGATGTTGTCCACCATAAATTTACTTGGCCGGGGATCGTAGCAGAGATAAGTGCTTTACTACTGAGCCACCGTGCCTCCAGCCTGTACATAGAGCTCTCTCTCAAAGGTGAATTCTTAACTGCACCCAGGAAATTATATTTATACAAGGATAGCAAAACGTAAGGGCATTTGTACAGGGAAACAAATTAAATTCTTATGAATTAAACTTAAAATACTTTTATTTCACTGATGAAAACTAAATATACATACACCTAAATAAAGAATTTTTAATTAAGCCATTATTAACTTTGTCCAGCAATTAGATCTCAATGTTATCAACTACCAGACAAGTAGAAAAAAATGGCCAAAAGTGACATAGCATGTTTTGCTATCCTGATATTCATTTGATTTAGAAGGTCGAAATTTGATTTCCCGTACAAATGTTTTGTCATCCCCCGTATAGATATTGTCCACTATTTCTCACTCCAAGACCAAAATTTCTTGTCCGTGCTTGTTTCTACAGACTTGTTTTTACCGAAATTTCGTGCCCAAAAATGTGAGGTTGTCTTGCTTTTGCAACATATGATGTGCAGTTTTTCTTTACTGAACAGAATCACGAGCTTCTATTAAGCTTTAACCTCTTCCTCATTTCCTGCTTTAGCCTTAAATGCTTGCGGATTCAGTGAACCCATGCAATGAGAAATACTATAGAAGTCTGATTTGATTATTAGTGTAGTTTTATAATAAGTTATGAAAGTATATCAAGTATGTGGTAGATCTATTTTGTTTGTAACTCTTTGTTTTGTTTCTGAAAAATAAGAATCATCTTGGATTCAGAAATCTAATTTTTATATGTATCAAATAACAATCAATTTCAACAATCAATTTCACAAAGATCGAAGTTTTTCCAGAGGTGGGTGACCAAGTACTTGAATAAGTATCTTTCCGTTTAAAAATTATTAAAATATATAGGGAAAACATTAGAGTGCTAATTTACATACAGGCTGTTCGGAAACACAAATAACTGGGAAATAAATCCTCGCATGTAAACAAGAATTAGATTATAGACCGATATGGGTGCACAAACGCGTCATTTCGGACCTACAGCCCGTTGAATCAAGGTCGGGTTAAACAATATAGTATTTATTTCGAGGCTAAACTGAAGGGTAAGGGGAAAAAAAACAAGGAATGTCTATGTGTGTGCTTTGTCCTATCTGTTGGTGACTCTTGGTACTATTTGACTGTATATACACCATACATGCGTGCATGTAGAAATGTCCATGTAAAAAGTAGCAAAAGATTTGACTAAAACTATTCATTTTGTACGCAGTTTCAATATTAAACAGCAGTTTTCTCGAAAATGCAGTTTTGTGACATTCCTTCTTTTTTTTTTCCCTTACCCTTCAATTAAATTAAATGTAGTAGTTGATGTGGAACATGGCATACAACAAGGTTAGCTTCAAAACACAGAAGATTCATGGGGTCTTCTACAAAAATGATAGATCAGCAACTGAGAACTGGCATACATTACAAACCCAGTGATGTTTCAATGGAATCTGGATACAAAATATGTTGTCTCACCTGATCCTTATCCGACATTTCGATCGTTTTAAAAATATATCGTTCCGATCAATTTTCGGAGGACTAACTCCGAAATTACGCATTTTTGCATGCATGTTAGTCTTATGCACAAATGCGTCATTTCGGAGTAATAGTTTTCACGTGCAGATTCATTTCCCAGAGATTTTTGGTACTTCTGAACTGAACACACTGTATTTTACGAAACATAATTGGCCAGAATGTTACCTACCTCGCGTAGGTAAGCTTTTTTTTTTTGGGGGGGGGTGTCCCAAATGAAAATGATTCTAAGTTGTTTATCCAATCTTCAAGAGACAATACAACAAAGAAAATACTGAAAACTATGACTAACAATTAAATCAGCTATATGAGGAAGAGGTGGTACAATTGTGCATTATAAAAATACGAAATATATATACTAACCTCTTTCCACAAGCACCACATGTTTCTGGTCGAATGACAGTTTTATTAACAAACGGATGCGGCCGGTTATTCATGAAATTGTTTATTCCTTCTGAGAACACGATACTAGGACTCGGGTTAGTTTTTCCATTGTTTCTTCCTTGATCGTTATTCCAGAAGGATTCATCTGTATCAGATTCTGAAAAGAAAAAAAAATATTGGTTTATATTTCAAGTATTCCATAACTTCTATTCACCATCTGGATAGTCATAGAGGTCTCTGGGAACTACTGCTACTACGGTGACAAAGATAGTTAGCACTCGAGTTAAGTGGGAGAGCCTGAATAAGTACATGTTTTCGAAAATGCAAGTATAATGTACGAACACCTTATACGGAGAATGCATTTACCAAGTGGATTCCCATAGATCTGGTTGGAAAGACTATGGAAAATGAATGATAATGAAATAAATGGTAAAAGGAATCCATTGAACTAAGCGGGATTCCAAGTCTTACTATGTTAATGCCTTACATCGCACCATTATTGACTTATTCTTCAGAGTAAGTCTTACAATTACTTAAAGAACATGAACACTAAATTTTTTCTCAGTCCTCCGTTTTTTGAAGACATATCTATATATCTAATAGAATAAAATAAAAAGTGTGTGTGTCTATGCGGCCTGCGGACCAGACGAGTGGACCGAGTTACCAAATTTTGGTCACGGGTATCTTGATCCAGGCCCCAGACCAAGATGAAGCGTTTTCTTTGAAATTCTAACCAGGGGGTCTCAGTGGGCGTTTACCGGGATATGTAAAAGCAGGGTTGGCAAAAGCATGGTTTTTATTTAAAAAAAAAAGTTTTTTGTTTAAACCTTTTTTTTTTGTTGTTGTTGTTGTTGTTGTTTAAATAATTTGCTCTATGTATTTATATTACATATGGACAGAAATAAGTTTGTTTCGCCTTGCTGTTATTATGCAACGACAGGGTTATATTGGAAGGAGTTTTATAAGTTTAAAGCGGGATCCAAACAGCTTTTCGGCTTACATCCAAGAGAAATTGTCTTCCATTTGGACTCGAAATCGGGACTAATTAGCCACAAATGCAATGAGTCTGCCGACTCACTCACGAAGGATTCCTGATAAAAATACGTTGTACTGATCTTTACATACTTGTTAATATAATTGTCAAGAGTCATTTCAGGACAAAAAGATAAATAGTTGCGCAAGTGAAACCATTATACAGAATTACATACAAATCGGGAAACTCCCGCGTTAGCCATTGGGAAAATCCTGTTATTACTTTAAATGCAAAGCAAATCCTCTTATTGTTTTGCATGTAAAATCTAAGGTCAACGTATCATAATTAGTACGCTAAAACTGAGGTATTAAATTCCAAATTTAGTATGTAGATATCATTCAATAAAATTAAAACGAAGTCCAATCCAAGCTAATGTTGGAAGCTACACGTAGGCAGTTGATAAATTTTGCCAAAGTCTTTCAATACATTAAGGCAACCTTTGCTTCTTTATAAAGCAACAAGCATTCAGGCAAGCAAAAACATACAGTTTGGCTTCGTTACGTATGTTTAGGTTTAACATCTTTATGTACTACCGAGGTTATCACGAAGACTTTCGCTTTAAAGTGACATCCAAACCACTACTTGCTTTACACACGAAAGAAGAGTTATGGTTCGACCGAGAATTGAACATGGGACACTTTGATTAAAAGGTGAAAAGGAGATAAAACTAATGCAAATGGTTTGATATGTGGAAACGTCAACATGAAGTTCACACGATTTAAAGCATTTTTAGTTTTTTTCTTTTTCTTTTTGGTTTAAACCTTTTTTTTTTTTTTTTTTTAAGAAAAAACAGCTGGTTTAAACCAAGGTTTAAACCACCTTGGTTTAAACCAGCCAACCTTGTGTAAAAGTAGTAAAAATGACAGATTTTTTTTCCTTTCGTTGTTCAGTTTGTTTACATAGATATTTTACGTGACAAATGCGAAGAATGGGTATTTCAGGTAATTATATATATATATATATATATATATATATATATATATATATAAATAAATGAAAGTGACTACGTTTGTGATTTCATAACACTTGAGCCACCCGACCAATCTCGATCAAATTTTCAATATAGACGAGGTTCGGGCCTGGAATGTTTTTTATCATTTCACTTTGACGATATAACTTAGGGGAGAGGAGGGAGAGATTTAAAAAGGATCGAAGGTGACCGATATTAGTGTCGAATCCATAGTTTTCGGGGTTGCTGAGACGAACAGTGACACTTCCGATGCCGTTTAAATTCAAATTCAGCCCTTTATCCCCAAAATAAAACTTTCTCCCCCCTGCAAAGAACGGGTATTCTGCTAGTAGTAAATAAACAACATTATTTCAAACACCATTGTCTTTTTCTTCTTCTGACAATAAAGATTGCGACTTTTCTTACACGTTTCCATTTTTGGATCAAAAGATCCAATATATTTCAATAAAATATTTCCTTGTAGGCCTTATATCTAGAGAACTACATATAACGTAGCCAAACCCAAACTATCACTTAACTCGGTATGATATGCTTATTCCGTAGAAAATATGAAAATTCGATTTAGGGGCCTTCAAAAATTTTGTGGCCGCTGATCTAAAAACTAATTATTGGCCAAGACCGCAATTTTTTTATGCATTTCTTCTGGATCATTCCTAAAATTCTTGTTATATATTTTATTATTGAGATCTCTTAGATATATGTATCTTCTGATGAACTTAATAATGTATAACTTGGAAGACAATTGACGTAACAGTCTATATACTTCCACTTTCAATGGTTGAGTTGATCAGTTCCAACAAAAGAAACATTCACCAAAGCTTCAAACCCACTGTATTTTAACCTATTTATTTATTTAACAATCACCAGATACAGCACAGAGGCCATTTTACACTAGATATTCAACAACAACAACAATGGAAAGGATTTGGGAAGGTATCGCCAGGGCCTGTTTAGTAGGTATCATCCCGGCATTTACCTGGTAGGACTGAGGGAAACCCTGGAAAACCTGTCAGGATGGTCGGCAGCGGGATTCGAACCCACGACCTCCCGAATGCGAAGCCAACGCTCTACCACTTAAGCTACTTCGCTACTCGAACTATAATACGTAACTGTTTCGGATATCTAACATATCCTTCCTCAGACACTATAGAACATATATAAATGAAAATAGATATATATATATATATATATATATATATATATATATATATATATATATATATATATATATATATATATATATATATATATATATATATATATATATATATAGTCATTGTTATGAACTTTTTAGAATTTAAACTTTTTCGTAACAATGACTATATATATATATGTCTGTATTTTCATTTATGTTCTATAGTGTCTGAGGAAGAATATGTTTGATATCCGAAACAGTTACATATTATAGTTTAAAATACAGTGGGTTTAAAGCTGTGGTCAGTGTTTCTTTTGTTAAAATAATCAATCCAAAGCCATGGATAGTCTTGCTATGATCAGTTCCAAACATTTTTTCTTGTTCTTAGGTGTGCTTAAAAACTCGCCGCTTTTTACACACAAAAACAGACTAAGTGATGAATAAATTTTAAAAAGTCAATGAGGAACGATATTACAAAATTGTTACTTGTAAAACCCTTTGATTAAAGCATGTTTTTAAAATTGTAAAAAGGTTTCTAAGGTGTACTAAGAAAAATTGTATCTAAAAGCGCGGAAGTCAATGTCATTACAAACTAAGCATATTTTGCAGACTCACGTCAATTATTTTTCAATTCATAAAATTTTACGTAAGTTTCACAGAAGATAACCACATCTAAGTAATCTCAATAATAGAAAATGTAAGAAAAAGAAAAATAACAAATAACTCTCAATCTTTACTGCTAGAAGTAGCAGAGTACTTGTTTGAAATATTCATGTCAAGGAACATCGAGGAAAAAGCCTACGTCTTGCTTACAAACAAAAATTGAAAATCACTGCGACAAAAACTAATTTCTTGAAGAAAGAAAACAAAATCATTAAAGGTCACATTCCAGCAATCGTACGTAGAAAAACTAAATAATTCAGCTTCAAATAAAGAATTAAATCCTGCAAAGAGGTCAAATTACTGTATTTACGAGATTTTAAGACGAACTTTTTTTGTCGATCGTTTTTGCCTCCAAAATCAAGGTGAGTCTTAGATTTGAGTTATGTAAATTTAGGCCAGATTAGATGGACTTTTGTCAAATATTGCTAATCCCGTTAGTCACGATTCTGTAAAGAATGTGTATTGTGTGTGTACGAACAGAATGCAGAACTAAAATCGTGCATTTTACGCGAAATAAAAATCTTTTAAAATTAGCCCGCAAACCAGTGGCAAATGAAAAAGATGATCTCGTGTGGAATGCGGACAGTGAAAAGGAAGATAGTGATGCCGATGAGGAAACAGATGATTAGCAATAACGTGTCAGTGTTGTTTTTGCGAGTGTGAGTGCAAAACAGAAGAAAAGGAACAAGTTTAGATAATGCTGAATATATATATATATATATATATATATATATATATATATATGACTGAGTGAGTGAGTGTGTGTGAGAGAGAGAGAGAGAGTGAGAGAGAGTGAGAGAGAGCGTGAGAGAGAGAGAGAGAGAGAATATACATATACACACACAGATTCTGGTATAATATGATAATGTTATACCGATAATGGATTGCTATAAAACTGACAAGCGAGTGTTGTACCGTAATTACCTTAGGAAAAAAAAAGTAACCAGGAGATGCACATGAATATACCATAAATTCCAGCACAATTAAGTTCAATGTTTATTTTTCCTATATTATTTGTTTTTTCATTCTTTAAAATCAATGCAGTGTAGCTTTTTTCTTTCCATTTTCGCCAAGGACGCGTCTTACATTCGAAGATTTAAAAAGTTTTCCTTCAAAAATTAGGGGTGGGTCTTCGATTCGCGTAAATACAGTAGTCTCATTTACTTTCATATAGAAAGAACACAAGCTTTAAAGAAGTCCTAACAATGTAAACACTATTAATGAAATATATATATATGTATGGCAATTAGGAAACGACATTAGGTCTGTAAAAATTAATACGTGAAATCAATTTACCTCCGTTTATTCAAAGTAGGAGTCTAGTTTGTCCATACAGAGCTTTGAACGATCCAGTAAAACATGGAATAACTTCTGGAAGTATTAAACTGTAATAAGTACAAGATCCTTGTCATTGTTTTTTGGATTGTGAAAAGAAATAAAGCATTTTTTTTTTTTTTTTTTTTAATTTGCGGAAAAGAAATAATGACAGAAGGACGTCTGGCGAGTATGCTGCGTGTGGTAACATACGAAGAGAAGTCAAAAAGTAAAGAGAGTTGAGAAAAAGTTATATTTATCCTAATGATAAACTGAAACATACGTTATTTTTCTACATAAACCTCCCTGCACTTCAACGCACTTTTCCCAACGTTTCACAAGTTTTTTCGATTCCGACGGAAAAAAAGTTTTGTCAGTTGCACCCGTAACCAATTTTGCACCGCATCAATGACTAGCTGATTGTTGACGTTTAAATTTCTTACCTTCTGGTGATGGATGTTTCCAAACCATGCTCGCAACCTTACTTTCCGGTTCGTCATAATGTACCCGAGTTTCAACTACAGTAATTATTTGCTGTAAAAATTTCCGTCGTGACGATAACGGGCCAAATGTTTACGAGAGATGTCCAAACTTTGTGCCTTATGCTTAGCGATGAACAGCTGTCACCACACTGCACTTGCATTCGACGAATAATTTCCGCAGGTTTAACATCTTCCGCAAACGAAAAGCGAATCACTACCCTCATTTCCTCTTTGGTGCAGATCGACAATGGAGCTGCCATGTTTAATGGTCTGCTACACTCCAACGACTAACGCGGGAATAAGAGTGACACGTTGCATAGAACTGTTGCCTACGACACTAATTCAGCGCTGGATACTAGCAGTGTTACCGAACCCTAGTGCGAGAAATTGCAAAAGTCCCCTAGTCATGGGATAAAAGACTTTTGGACTTCTCTCTTACAAACACATTTGTGGCCCAAGAACCCATGAACAATCATTGCGTTGAGTGGTGCACTATTTCTAGTTTCTGCTCTTACGTTAAGAAATGGAGCACGAAGTTTCTTTAAATAAGTGATTTCCAACTTTTTTTACCTAGCTCTGTAAATCCTGCATATTTCACGCCCCCCCCCCCCCTTCAACCCATTCGCTCGTACCATCTATCTGACCCCTTTCTGCTATATCATATGCAGCATTGAATTCTCGAATCTACATACACACAAGTGAATGTATGTTATTTCATCACGCAAAAGTACTAAATCACTTAAAATGATATTTTCAACCCTAGACCTCCCTAGAATCTTATGGTATTACATTCATTATTTTCGGCACGGAGTGGAGGAAGAAGGGGTGAGGGTTGTATTATGGATTTTTATTATTACGCTTTCATTGAAGTGCATATCCTACCCCGGGAGGAGTACAAATCTTTCCACAAAACCTATTCTGAAGGGCGGGGAAGGGACTTTTCAGTTAATCTTCAATAATAAAAATAATAACCATATTCTCACCGATTTACATTTATTTGCAGCAAAAATTCTGCACACTGTTGTAGAGTAATATTTTTCTGCCAGTTTTGTTCTTCTCGCAGAATGAAACCACAATTCTTAATAGTTATTCCATGTTTGTATAATATTTAACATCTCTGTTACTACATGCGTAATATTCGTAGTTCTAGGGTGCGACTCCCTTGGTCGCTCTTCACGCCCCTCAGATTGGGAACCACTGCTCTTACTCCTTCGTTATTACTTGCTGAACAGCATCCTTATTCATCCTCACGTGGTCTGACATTATCCTTATACTTGTCTTCCGGTGATTCAAAAATATCCAAAATTGTTAATCATTTCAGTTCTTCTTAGACTTTTGTCATCTCCCACAAACTTCCTGTCAACACCAAACCTCTTATTCCATTCAAAAATTAAAATGAAATGAAATCTTTCAGTTTAACGTCCCAAGATTATGCTCTTTAGGAAAAGGGAGACGGACGATTAAGGCAAATGAATGATGGAAGAATTTGTGGAATGAGAAAGTGGGAGGAAACGGGAGTACCCGAGAAAACCCACTTACACTATGTTCTCTACTAGAAACTAACTTATCTGAGGATCGAACCAGGGACCTCATGCACCAGAGGTATGCTCTCCACCACTGAGCCACCGTGGCTGCCCCCCACTCCCCAATTAAAAAACGTGGCAACGAGAAACGTCTCCATAAATCTTTCTCAACACCTCAAATGCTTCCATTGGAGTTTACCTTTAGCGCACACAGAACTTGCTATTCATTCTTTATTCCACTGTTGAAGCGAGACGAGGTATCACAACACTATTCTATACTTAGCCGCGTAATACGCCACACTAGTTAATCGGCTGTGTGTAGGAGGGGAGAAAATAGAACAAGTGAATAGTTTTCGATATCTGGGTAGTATTCTTAGTAATGACATGAAATGCGAACGTGAAATAAAAGCAAGGATAGGAATGGCGAAAGAAGCATTTAGGAGGAAGAAAAGTCTGTTTTGTAGGACCTTGAATAAAGAGTTGAGAAAAAGACTCATAAAATGCTTCGCGTGGAGTATTGTACTGTATGGGGCGGAAACGTGGACATTACGTAAAGGTGACGAAAATCGACTGGAAGCCTTCGAAATGTGGGTGTGGAGAAGAATGGAAAGAATTAGTTGGGTAGAGCGGGAAACGAATGAGAGAGTGTTAGAAATGGTGGGTGAGAAAAGAACACTTTTAGATATTATTAGGAAGAGGAAGAGAAACTGGTTGGGACATTGCCTAAGAAGAGATTGTATCATGAGGGACGTCCTAGAGGGTATGGTGGCGGGAAAGAGAGGCAGAGGGTGAAGGAGACTACAATTAATGGATGATATTAAAACAGAAAGATCACATGCGAAGACGAAGAAGTTAGCGGAGAACCGGAGAGCATGGAAGCTTCTCAGCTGCGGCAAGTGACCTGCCAATAAAGGCAGAATACCTATGATGATGATTATGAGTTAATCGGCCGAGCTAGTAATTCCCAACGTCACACACAAGATTACCACTACGGAAAACTTGCGTACCGAAACTACCTTCGCAGAATATATATATATATATATATATATATATATATATATATATATATATTATATCGTTTCCTGATTACAGCATTGTATATTTTGTAATTTCACAGCAATTAGTTACCGTAATTTGCGTGTTCAATGAAAAGCGCATCTCTAACGAATGTAAAAGGAAAATGTGGTCTTTTAGATTTCTAATAAAATGCAGCAACTGCTTATTAAGTTATACTTACCGGATCTAACAGGAGCTGAAGGTATATTATTTACACAACTTGGAGTCAAAGGTGCTTTCGATGGACGAAGCGGTGTTTTCGATGGGCTGCATGGTACTTTCACTGCTGTCTCCCGGTTCTCATCCCTTGCACTTTCTATCTTAGAGGTAGCAGTGATGGGTCCATTGCGCTGAACAGTAACAACAGACTGTACAACAACACTCTCCCCTCGACCAACTTCAACAGATTTCTCCTGAAAAAATACAAAATCTGTTAACATGAAGGATGCACAGTAATTTTACTAATCGTAACATAGTTATTTTGATTTTTCTACATTATTTACATTACTTTTTCGTTCTCCCCAATATTTCTCTCATAGTTAAGTCCCGGACCTAATGGTAAAATGCTCTAATTAACATTTTCATATTTTCAGGGAGAGTACAATTTCAAATCTTAGAAGCAATTTTGTTGCCATTTCCCGTTTTCTCTTTAGCTACGATGAATGACAATATATCACTGGACGTCAGCTCGTTCTGGACGCCGCACAGTGTTCGAAACAGCAAAAGAGCCGAACAAAACCCCAAAAATGAACTATCACTGGAACGAAAGTCTAAAGCCTTTTAGTAGGGGAATGTTCACTCTATATAGAACAGATCTTTTTTTTTTTTTTTTTTTTTTTTTTTTTTTTTTTTTTTTTTTTAAATCCTGGCATTACTCGTTGATGAAAAACCACCTATCGCAAGTGGATAATTGGTCGTCCTTGTAAAAAAGCTTTTCGTGTGTGGTTGTATAATGGAACTGTTACTATTTAAGTACGTTGATAGTTATGAGATGTTAAATATTGGTATTGTTGACTAGAAAAATAGCAATCCTTTAAGGCCAATGGCAGGCTTTTGAGGAACTTCGTATGCGCACTGGGAGCATTTTTACAACACTATATTCAAAATCAGTGCTTTGTTACATATTTGTAGACTCAAAATTTTCCTAGCATGTTTAAGGTTTCATTTTCATTTTAATATTTTCTGTGGTCTCTCAATTATGGATTTTTGTTACAATTAGCTGCTATGTGCCACCTGGCAAACTAAGCGGGCTTCAATGAGTGGGCGCGCGCGCTCCATGCTCACAGCGACTGACTGCTAGTCCCGTTGTGTCGTGTCTTGCTATCTAGACAGGCCTTCGCGCACATGGTAAATCGCTGGAGGATTTACTACACCCGTAGATCCTCTCCCAATAGAGATGCTAAGTGAGGAAGCTCAGTAGTCTAGAAATACTTCCGCAGGTATCGCGAGAAATGGTGCCGGAAAAACTAACACTTGCTACACATTTTTTGTCATTGACCCGATAATTTCAGGTTCAGACCCAGTATGCCCAAAATCATAATATGCCGAACGAAATGCTGCAACTTTTAAATGATTAATTTCACAATCTGAGTTTTTATTGTATTTGATTGGACAACTTCCACTGTTTTGTTTTCAAATAAGTGTTCTGACAATTTCGTTTCTCTAACTATTTCTTACATGGACTGACTTTTGGTTAACTTCATTGTTCTTGTTTATATGTACTTTTTCGGTACAGTCCAAACACAGTTTATCTTGTTTCTGAGATCTTCTCTGCATTTTTAATAAGAATAACGTTACAACAAGTTCTATATTTTTTTTCATAACGACCCAATATACAGGCCTCCCAGCAGGACATTGAAAAAATATAGGACAGTTTGGTTTATAAAATAGGACAGTTTGCTTTATACAATGGAATATTATGCTGAAGAACAGAAAAAAATATAAACGTATTGTACGAAAAGGCCACCCTTCACCCCAACGGACAACTATTTGTTATTCAAAATAGTCAAATAATAATAATAATAATAATAATAATAATAATAAATAAAAATAAAAATAATAAATTCAGAACATATTCGCACTACCTTAGAAGAAAAAGTAATAGTTAACTCTTATTTATAGGATTACCAGGCATTTAACACTTAACATGTCGTTATTCATATATAATTTTGAATACGTAAATTTAATGCATGCAAAAATATTAACTATTTGTCTACCTTCCTACTATCCTAGTTCTTTTATTTACAGATGAACTTTATTTTGGCATTATTTTTCATTACTTCATATCTTTCCAATGGAAAAAGGAGATATATAACTTATTTCTCTGTAATAAAATACTTGAATCTAAACACTGAATTATTTGATCAAAGTATTTCCCTCTGAAATAATTAACGTAACAGCATTTCATTCATCATAACTCTGCAAATTATATATACACACGTCTAACAACTGTTATATAACAAATTTCAGGACATTTCCAGTTTATAAATAATTTCCAGGACATTCCCAGGATTTTCACCACTTGTCTGCTTTCCATAACTTTTCCATAGCATTTCCACGACACACTTTTATTTCCAGGTTTTTCAGGACGCGTATTATGTACAGCAATATTAGAAGGCGTTGGGATATGTTGGTGAATACCAACACACCTCAATGCCTAGCCAATACAGCTGCACACACTGCTGAAAGAAAATGCGAACACACCTTGCATTATAAGAAACTGGAGCATGGCAAGGTTCCTTATCTAAGCTTCACTGGGGAAGAATAAGCACATAGAAAACAAAGATGGGAACGTGGGCATGGGAGGATAGGAAAAACCATTTTAAAAAACGGTGAGGATTAGTGACTGTCCCTCAGAAAAATAACGCTAACACACATTTAAGCATATTGCTAATATGTAGCAATTTAAATCACTAGAACTGCTCTTGGCATGCACTTTTAATAATTCAATCACTGAAAAATATAGGAAATATAAGACAAGATTAAAATAGAGGACATATATAGGACAAACACAAATTTCCAAAATATAGAAAAAATAGGAAAATAGGACAGCTGGGAGCCCTGAATATGGTATTTGTAAACCTGATTTTGAAAATTTCGACTTTTTTTCGTAACCTACATAGGCAACCCGCATCACTGAACATAAACGTAAATTATTGTCCATATTACAGCAGAACAATCAAAAATAGCCTAATGTGCCTTCGAAAAATACCATATCCACAAAAAGACGCTTTCAATAAGCCCGCAAATAGTTTCGCCACGTTTTCTCGTCATTCCGACCACTGTACGTCGCAATCACCACGCCAAAACCAATGAAGCTATTGACACACTACTTCGATTCATTGTGATATCTCCATAGACTGGCAACAGGTTACTATGAATCGAAGTTTGAGATATTCCAAATTTGTAGAGGTGAAGCAACATGAAATAAAAATTAGGTGATAAAGGACTAACAAAATATCACTTCTCTAGGGATTACCATTATCGAGCTACTGGATTGTAACCACCTTTGTATATTCCAAACATTTTGGTAGCTACAGGCTCACCACAAGTCTCGTAACAAAGGCAGTGTTGCGGATTCGGGAGATATTTTTCTTCAAATGACACTACGTCAAGTTATTAAGTATTCAGCATGGTTGGATAATAAATTATGTATGTCTATGAAACAGCTTTGTAGTGGCGGTAATGTAGATTCATATTAACAGTCCAAATGCGCAATAATTCATTAGGCTGGCGTCAGGGCTTTTTATAAGAATGTAACAGTTTCTTATTGTATGTTACGATAAAACCAGAGATACAGTCTGGCTTGACGCTTTGTCCATGTGGATCCACAGAAACAAGGGGTAGATTGGGAAAATGGATTCCTGGAAGTAGTCAGTATTCACTTCTAGTTCTTGTCCATGTTATGTAAACTCATATTCAAAATTATTGTCGCATGTCTATACATATGTTGTTGTAGGAATATAATTTGATAACGAATTCGACCGAGATTTCTTATAATGTTAGTACAGTATGTGTATAATCGGCAAAGACATGTGTGTTGTAGACTTCATGTCAAAACAGCAATAAATAAGAATAAAACGAAAATAAAACTTTGTTGTCCATTTAGCAACATTTTGTTTTACTCACTCTACTTTTCGTATTTATAATTCTTTTCCTACGAAATTTAACACAAATATACGTTTCCCAATTATACACATAGTATCAGTATTAAAAGTACCCTGCAAAATTATCAAATTATATTCTTACTAGAATACGTTTATAGATCTGCGACAATCATTTTGGACATGAGTGTACCTCTAATTTTCCCCGTGGTGAAACTATATGTCGCTTAGAAGAGGTACTATGATTACACGTGAGAAATGTAGGCTTCATCCAATGTGCCAATCAGCATTCACTTTGACTCTTTTGCACACACTTTTACATTCAACAATATGAAGCGGGAGATTGTTAAGCCGGTTCTTACGTAAACCTTCCCGCTGGTCTAGTGGCTAGCACTAGATCATTTGGTACTCATCCAGTGGAAAAGCATTGAACCTCTACGATGGTTCGGATTCTACCATTGTCTCTCAACGCCTCGTTGCTGAAGCGAGATTGTAAACTTCAAGAAACACCTGGTATTTACGTAAGCACCGTCTGCCAACATTGCTATCAATGACATGGCTGATAGTGGACTGCTACAATTTCTAGGCTTCACGTTGGGGTAATGACTTCTTTTGGTTTACGAGTTGAATTTCACGAAGTACGTGAGGCGACACTTTCGCTGGTAGCCTAGAACGGGCCTCTTTTTGTGCATGCCAAATATGATTTTGCCTGGCCTGGTATCTTTAGTTGCAGTCACTCCAATGGTTAAACATTTTTCCGACACCTATTCGCTTATACGAAAACTCTGCATGAAAAAGAGCCACAATGTACCTTTCTAATAACAGTTCACTTTCGACAGTCCTGCACCTGCAAACTGAACACTACACTGATAACTAAGCTAGTTTCATGTCTGGTACAACCACATAGATGACAGCAGCGGGTATAAACAGATCAGCCTTCTGTGGTCATTACAGTCTGCAACAATATGAAATTACAATGAAATCATACTTAGTTACGTACCTCTCCATTAGATGTAATTACTTTTCTTTGTTTTGATGTTTCAAATTCTGTGTCGTAGAGGGAAGGTCTCTTCGGACGTTTAGACCTGCTTGCATTGGGAGGTAAAGGATCCAAATCATCTTCAGACCGGGAGTAGCTCAGTTCTGATAACAAAGAACCTACACAAACAAAATAAATAAAATACACATGTAAACATCTATAATAATACTGCGTTTACTCCAACATGTCATAAAATCTACTACAAATACACAATATGTCAGAAAAATAACGGAACGTTTTAAATCAAAACAAATTAGGTATTTTACCAATTGTAGTTCTTTTTATTCAAAATACATCCCTTCCGCATCAATACACCGCTGGGTATGTTCAAAAAATGCTAGCATAGAGTTTTGAATGTCCTTTTTTAGAATCGCCTCAATGATCCTCGTCATAGCAGACTGAACGTGTGTAACGTAGTTGTAAAATGTTCCTTCCATGACCAATTTTAATTTTGGGAATAGAAAATAATCACACTGCAATAAGTCAGGTGAATACGTAGGATGTGGAAGCACAAATTTGTTTGTTTAGCCAAAAAGTCACGAACTGCGACGGTGCATTGTGGAGCAATGAAGACCATGCTGAAAATTTTAAAATGATTGTTGTTTTCTTTCTCTTTTATAGCAATACAGCAATAGCTTTTAGTAGCTGTAATTACAAGTTTTAGCAATTCTATGATTTAAGCAGGGTTGCAAACTTTAGCAATGTTCATCTTACATTTCCGGAACGGTTTGAGACATCGAAGTGCTGTAAACGGTAAAATTATTTGTTTGCCACTTTCAAACCATACAAATAACTAGATATTGTACTTGTCTGAGCAATTTTTCGAAATAAACCCTATCAAAAAAATCCATATTTTAAAGTCCTTATAACTTTGTTCCCATTCATTCGAAACAAGTCAAACCATGACCAAGGTATCCAATGCCAAGGTACTTTCAATGTGCATTATCCTGTCAATCCCCGTTCTGCTGTATGATAGAAATTTCCAAATTTTGGATGTGTGTGATAACATCTTTAGTTTGCAACACTCAACAATAAATCTGGTATTTTTTTATTTTTTACATGTTCATTTGAAATATGTAACAGTCAATATCATTTGCAAAAACAACTATTGGGTTGGCAACACTGTTCATCCGGAGATGTTACAAAAATGCCTAGGATGTTGTTCCCCTCCCTATAGTTTCTTGGTGCAAAATTTTGCTCCTCTGCCTTTTACGATTTCTGAGATATTTATTACTATCATTATAAACGGACCACCCTGTACGTAGTTGGTGAATACTTCAAATTATATGCCCATAGCCAAACTCCCTCTACAAAAAATGTTCCGTGAGTACCTTAGATTCTAAAACATGTATTTTTGGATAAAAACAAACAAACAAAAACACACACACACACACATATATATATATATATATATATATATATATATATATATATATATATATTAGTTCCTAAGTGAACTCAACCACGGTAGGTCCCATAGTATTGCAGCTTATGGACCTTTAAAGTTCAGTTTTTTCATGATTTCGGCAGCCTATAAATCCGAAAGTAAGCATTTGTGCAGCCAGATTGGTCTATACTTTGTGTCTTATCTTGGTGTCAGGAATCGCCTCCCAAACTTTGCAGTAGTTACAATGTACAATTTAATAAGATACAAATTCTAATAGGATATAGAAACTAACTACCTATATGACCTATGGAACCCGGAGGTTCAATGCCACGTTACAAAAGCTCTCCATTGATTCCTATCCTTAGCCAACGGATCCAGTTTCTACTTTGTATTCCTTTCTGCGAGTTCTGCCTTAATATTGTCCTCCCATCTGCGCCTAGGTCTTCCTAATGGTCATTAATAGCATATAGATATATTATAAAGTATTTTTAAAAAGAAAAAGTTATTTTCTTCTATTAATACCAAAGTTTAATTAATACTATTATGAGCATATAAAATATAGCAGTAGATTTCATTCGAAGGCAACCATTCTGACTAATAGAAGTAGCCCGTATTTGAAAAAGGTTAAGAAACTCTGTTTTATTTAATCTTATTTATTTATTTATTTAATTGGTGTCCTGTAAGAGATTAGATTGTGTAAAAAATATATATTTCTACTTACCAGTTGAATCCAATTCAGTGATCGTGCCCAATCGTCCATCTTTTCTGCTGTCATTGTATTGCCTGCAGGATGTGTAGCTCAAAAACGCAAGCTTTTCCCGTGTTTCATCATTAACATTTTGTTCATTAAGAACATTTCTTACGACTGCAATTTGCTTCTCCTGTAACGTACAAGAAATTACGTAACTGAAATACGCAGAACTACTTTGAACAAATACTACTACAACTTCTACATGTTCACGAATCCACTTCATTCAAATAATACCAGAGAGACAGATTGCGTTTTCCTGAAAATAGCATACGAATACGCTGTAACTTAATGTCACCGACAAATATTATAACTGTCGGAGTTGATGGTTCCTGCAATGGATACAGGCAGAGAGAGAGAGAGAGAGAGAGAGAGAGAGAGAGAGAGAGAGAGAGAGAGAGAGACAGACAGACAGACACACACACCAAAAAAAAAAAAAGCGCCCATCCCCATTTGTTATGTTCAGTCATGTTTATAACAATATAAAAATTAAATAAATCTGTTAAAATCACATATCAATGGTCTGAACTGTCACAGAAGACCGAAAATAGTAAATATGCCTAAACTATATGACCGTATTTGATAACACTAAACCATATGCAACAGGACGGGGCACATAGAACGAAATCCATGAAATACAGTGATACAGTTCGCGGAACAAGATGGCTTTCAGTGGGTGGTATTCGGAACTGTCCGGACAGTTGTATCTTCTTACTAGTGACATTGTAACTTAACGTGTGTCCAAAGACGTTCTCATATTTTTGATCCCCTTTTAACTGTGATTAATTTCTTACACATGTGGGTTTGGGAGGCCACTTCGCCTTTTTCTCTCTTTTTTTCTCGACTCGCCAACAAAAGATAGATGTTCCGAAAATGGACAGACTAACTGCCTGCATATGGTTTATTCCTTCAACGGAAGAAGAAAGAATTTCTGTTGAAAGTGTCAAATAACAAAAAAAAAAAAAAAAAAAAAAAAAAATCGAGTTTCCAAGTTACTTTTTTCCTCGCCAAAACACTTAAGACATTGCATTCCTTTCTTAAGTAAGAAGAAAGATCAGCTTTTACTCACCCCTTTCTGGCCGAGAACTATCAAACAGTTCGAATTTCTTGGCAACACATTATTAAAGAAATCACTACACTGTAGTTGGAAAAGGCGGCTAATAGGTCAATTTTCTATACCACAGCCTAGGGCTCTTAAGCTTTTGGGAGTAGTTTAGCTAATAAGCAATAGCCTCAGTTTCTTTCAGCGTTAACAGCATCGTAACGAGAAAAACTGTCATATGGTGAATGGTGGGTAACAAAGGTTACAAGAAAGAATTCCCTCACTTTTTTCCAGTTCTCCGCCGAAAATGAGCGCTGGTATGTACATAAAACTGCCTGTTCTATATTAATATATCCTTAAAAAATCAATAGTATTACATAACTCATTTCAGTACTTGTAGCCCTTTATTTCCCTATCAATATCGCGTACACCTAGCCCTTTATTTTAGTGTTATTAGCTTAAACATCGTTCAAAATGATCTTTATTTTCCTGTCTTCTGATCCTTTTTTTTTTCTTCTTTCTCTCATCTTTGGTTTGCTGCTTCTACAAAACATGCTAGCATTTAGTGCATAAAGAACCATGGATTTTTTTATGGATAGTTTCTCACGGCCACCAGAAGAAACTAATGAATCATACTGAAGACTGCGTGCTACAAAAGTTTCTTCTTTTAAATTATCTGCTATACATGTATTGATTGAAAAATATTTCCGAATTAGAATTTTCTTGAGAGAAAATAAAGACCATTTTAACATCTTATAAATTATTGCTCTCTGAAATACTCAAATCCTTCAGGTAAAAGTTACCCAAACGCAAACTAGTTGTAGAATATTGGTTCATAATGGTTTTACAATTAGAATCCAAAAAAACTCGAACTGCCTCAACTCTTATTTACCTGTTGCCACCTAACCAATTATTTGCTAAAAGAGGTTACATGCGATTCATTCCATCAGAAACATCCTACAGAAATATTACGATCCAAACAGAAAACAAAACGAAATGAAATGAAAGGAAATCTGACTTTAACGTCCCATGATTAAACCTGTTGGGCTAAGGGAGACGGATGATGGAAGAATTGCTGGAATGAAAATGTGGGAGGAAACTGGAGTATCTTGAGAAAACCTACGGACACAATGATGTCCTCCACTAACTTACTTGGCCGGAGATCGAACCAGGATCTCAAGTACCAGAGGTAAGTGCTCTACCACTGATCCACCGTGTCCTCAAGACCCAAATAGGAAAGATCTCTAGTCAATCAACAACTTAAAGAGGATTTCCCCAGAACTTTAAAAACAAATTTGTTGGCGATTTCTGTAATTTCGGCGAAAATCCAAAGTATTCACATCCGTTATTGCTTGACATTTTCTAAAAGTAGTATGTGCAGCAAAATCCATTTAAATTTTTTCAGCAGGAAGATTTTTTCATTTGACGCATCAATTAGTCTACACGAACTCAGAGGTGCAAATTAGTTTTGAGATTAAAATTACTGACTAACTATCAAAATATTGACTGAATACTAACTTTGACACGGACAAAAAGCAAGAATTTTGAGAGAAAAAACTCTTGATATTTATGTAACAGCAATTTAGTAGTTTATACAGCTTATGCATATCTTAAGATGGTAATTATTTTTCGACTTTTTGTCTCATCCTATAAAATGGTCCCATATCAGACCAAAGTAGGTCAATAGAACGAATTGTTCAATTGAATATTAGGTAGTACCGCAAGCGACCTCAAGTTTTGGATGCATTTACAGTATACAATCCGAAGCAAATGTGCGTCTTATATTTCAAAGGACAATTATAAGTAAATAAACATATAAAGGTAATACGAGGCGCATCCAGAAAGTAAGTTTCCCACGCGTCCCATAGCTAGGAAACCGTATGTTGCGCGAAGCGACTGCGTGTACGTGAGAGTAAGGTCTTAACATGGCACATGCACTAGCAGAGCTTCCCTAGTGCTCTCAGTAGGGTCGTGGTAGTGGTTGAAGATGAACGTTCCTATTCCAGCTCCCGCCGCGTGTGAAGTGCGAGCAATGAACGTTTTTGAATGCACAAGACATAGGAAGACAATAATAATGCCAAGAGACGAGACAATGATTTTGCAGAGTAGGTAATGTGAAAATTGTTTATACATTCCCCTCAATTATTGCTTTTAAGAAATATAATTTACTGGAAAGCATTCTTTATGCACCAATGAGCATACAGAAAATAATTACGAAACCTTTGCAAACAAAAATGAATAGTAATACAGGTGAAGAATGGCATTTTTCTTACTTTGATATCGTGATGATTTTTAAACATATGTAGTTTATTTTTTTTTCACATACAAAAAAAATAGTAAAAAAAACGTTCTGTGGACGGGGATCGAACCGCCTTCACTCACATTTGTTAATTGATTTCACGTTCACGCGCTAACCAACTGTGCTACCGACTTACACATTATAGGTCAGTTCTACTTTAAGACATGATTTTCATTATGATCGTGTTCCACTTCATTCCTTTTGATAGTTAATTGCCACTATTTTCTTTATATAGAGTTTGCATATTTGAATTTCTTATGTCTGCATGGATACAAGAAATGTTACAAATATTTAATTAAATGATATGAATCCACATTGTTATGGCGGTCAGTGACGTAGAGATCTCAGTTCTCCGTTGAATTACAGAATTCCCTCCCGGTTTAGAAAAATATCCTTTTCAACAGAGTTGGTAATTTTCGTGTTCTCGACCAAATTAAGGCTTTTTGCTTCTAATTTCTTCATTTTAAAATAATATTGAATACAAACATTGAAAACGTGTTTGTCATTAACCTTTTCTACTCTGGAAACCTTCAAAAATTTCGCACACAAAGAAAACAGATATTTTCAAAAAACGTCAGATTAAAGAGACACGTCATTTATTTAGCTCACACTTGTACATTAAAGGTAATTGCATTCAACTAGTGGACTTCCTGAGTTTGGGCAACATCATAAACTACGTGGTATGAATCGTATGTTCCAGTTAACCTTTCCTCTTTTGGACTGAGAAATGTCATTCACTTTAGAATAACATATCTACTATACGAACATACACATATACACAATATGAATCAAAATACATGTTAAATATTACCACTTTTCTTTTTCAAACACAGTTATAGTTTGCAGTCTCAAAATAGTGGTGGAGATTCCCATTAGTACTCATAGCACAATATAGGTACGTACTTTCACTAGCAACAGAGGTAATTAGGATGTATCTTGAGCTAATGTTGCCAATCTGGGGACTACTCCAACTACTCTACATTACAGAAAGCTATATTCCAACTTCAATTTTAGAGGAGTAACAACCCATGTCAACACTCCTAAAACCAAACATTACATAAATAAAGAAAAGTGTTTCTACTCACCAATAATATCTTCTCACGCTCAGCTTTAATCCTGAGGGTTTTCTCTCTATCCAACAGACTTTGAGCGTGCTTCACTTTTTCCTCGAGGGCTGCAATCTCCTTTTTGCTCTTCAGTAACAAAGAGTGAAGTCTATTCACCTCTTCAACAGACTGCTTCCACTTCAGCCGACACTCTTCTTGGTTTAAAGCAAACTGGCAGAATTCTAAAAAGACACAAGTGCATGAAATAGAAGAACGTACATGAAGGGTCAGTGAGGGTAATTATGAGACACTGCCTATGAAGGGTAATTATTTCGACTTAGAATTCTCTCTTTCTCTTCAATACCTTCTGTGCTTTGTCAGAGGTCATGGTTAACAGAACGCTTACAACCGCTGCCAGATTTGAAATCAAATGATTTCTAGTTTTACTCTTATAGCCTATAGGCTAAAGAGGAGAAGGATTAATGGAAGTGGGCGATTATGAAAGAATCCACTTACACGATAGTGTCTTAACCTAAATTCATCTGGCCTAGGATCGAACAAGGGACACCTCGTACTAGAGCTGAACGCTCTATCATTAGGTCACTGTGTCCTTGAACTTGTGCCAGAGATGCGACGATTAGACTAACCGTATTTACATTATTTATCATCCAATACAGTAGAGCGTCGATTATCCGAACGTCGGTCAAACGAACGACCGCTTAGAGTTGAGGCGTGCCGTTCCGCGCATGGCAAATAAACATGTACAGTTCGATTATCCGAACAAACCAGTTTTCCGAACACCCATGTCCCCCAATTACTTCGGATAATCGACGCTCTACTGTATTTCACTTTCGTTGCTTCTGAAATCTTTCACCAGGGATGAACTTTCCTATAAAAATAATCTTAAATGTCTATAGTTATATTGTACAGTTTTTTTATTCATGTCGGGAATTAAGAATTCAACTCGTGAACTTATAAATATTAAGACAATCCATGTGATTGTTGGTAATGGTTTCAGAGTTACGTTATAAGATTTTGTAATCAATTATTTTAATAGTTACAAGTTTAGCATTACGAGCAGAATTCTCCCCAGCATGAAGAAGAATTAAACTCCAATGTAACACAAGAGGACAATTTAGGTCTTTTGTCTTACAAAATTCATTCCTGGCAATAATAATAATAAATTTATTTAACAACCACCAGATGCAGCTCAGAGGCCATTTTACACTTTTTAAATACAGGGTCTGTTCTGAAAGTATTCGAACTGTCTGCAGCGCCGCAAAAGAATCGGTCGAGGGTGCAGGTAAGTGGCACCAGATGGCAATGGGGACATTAACTTTCAAAATAAGAAATAGATCAGCTTCATGTGATTAGTGGTTGAGGTGCTATCACTCGTGTGTGTACACCGAAACAACGTCGCGTCGAGAATTTGTATTTCGTAGATTCCTTAAAAATGGAGCTCACTTTGGAACAGCGCTACGCTGTAAAATTTTGTGTTAAATTGAAAAAGACCTTGACGGAAACTTTAACCTTGCTACAGGAGGCTTAAGGCGAGGAAGTGAGGTCCAACATGTAAGTTTACATTTGGCATGTAGCGTTCAAGGACGGGAGGTGGTTGAGGACGAAAAACGCTCAGGAAGACTGTCCACATCAAAAACTGAGAAAAATGTGGTCCGCGTAAAAGCTCTTTTAAACAAAGACAGGCGTTTGTCTCCAGGTGATTGCAGAGGAGATGGGACTGGCGAAAACAAGTTTTTTAAATTGTTACAAAAACTTGAACATGCGAAAAATCTGCAAAAATAGTTCCGAAGATTCTGACGAAAGATCAGATGCAGTGTCGTGTGTGAATTTCTCTCGAAATTGTGGAAAATGTGACAGTGACGTAACTTTTCTCAGCCGAGTGATAACCGGGGATGAAATTGACTATTCTAGTATGACCCCGAAAGCAAGAGACAAAGTTCAGAGTGGCACACCCTGTTTTTCCTCGTCAAAAGACGGCGCGGATATAGAAATCACACGTAAAAACAATGCTCATTATCTTTTCTCGAGGAGAACGGGGTCGTACACAAAGAGTTCGTACCTCCTGAGACCACTATGAATGCAGCTTACTACAAAACAGTGCTTGAGCTTCTCCGTCCAGCGCGTCCGTTCTGACATTGTCGACAGGTGGGTGTGGGTGCTTCACCATAAGAAAGCTCCAGCTCACATAGTACTGTTAGGGCGAAAGTGAGTTTCTGTCCAAGGTACGCGTGGCAACGCTACTTCATCCCCCCTTACAGCCAGCCCGGACTTGGCACTGGTCGACTTCTCGTTTCCCACAGTAAAAGGGATGCTCAAGGAGAAATATTTTGCTTGAATTTAAGAGGTTCAAGTCCTTCTTACGACTGTAGCATTAAAGAGGGTGTCACTCAAGGAATTCCAGTACTGCTACGAACAGTGGAAACGTCGCTATACTCGCTGTGTTGAAACACAAGGTGCCTATATAGAAAAATATTGACAGCAGTTGTAATTGTCATCAATAAATTGTTTGCAAATAAATAAGTTCGGATACTTTCAGAACGTTTCTTTAACACACTTCGCGAAATCTATTTTCTCCTTCAATTGTTAACGTCTCATCGCCTTCAATCCATTGTTTCAAAAGATAACTTCTAGAAGATTTTTCTTTCGGTATTCTTATACTGCAATAGGACTACATAATTTCAAATCTTATATATATATATATATATATATATATATATATATATATATATATATATATATATATATACACGACAAAACTTCCGAGATGGGTGACGTAGAAATTTTGTTGTAAGTGACTTGACACTTATTTATATCTTCTTCCAAATAAGCGATAGTCATGCATCATTGCCGGGAGGATGACTTACTCACCCTTTTCTTATTCTTCATTCATATGACCTTAGAAGATATTCTAAACCGACAACAATGGACCATTTCTAGGTTTTGAGTCTATTTGTCTTAGGAACTTGAAAGTCCATTTACGAGGAAAACTGTGGACGTTAAAAAATGATCAATTTGATCATTCGTCTAAATATGCATTTATATGCAGTAACGACATAAACATGCACTAACCTCCAAAATATTTACAAATATGCACTATAAAACTCTGCTATTTTGCCCCAAAACAGTCGAAACGAATTGCTATTTAACGAGCATATCAATATACATCAGGGAAAAAAAAAATGCAAATATGCTAAAATCCGAAGTCTAATTATGATTCCTAAAAAATCCTTGCGTTTCCAAGGTTTCGACTGTCCCGGAGTAGTCTTCATAGAGGACAAAAGTAGAAGAAATTAAATATAGGTTTTACGTCCCACGATTATGCCGGCTAGGCTAAAGGAGACCGTAATGATGAGAAATGAATGAAATAGTGGAAGAAGAAAGTGCGAGGAAACGGGAGAACCCATGTCCACCACAAAGTTTACTTGGCGCGAGCTGGAATCGAACCAAGGACCTCATAGAAGTAAAAGAAATAAATGCGTTTCATTTCACATGTGCCAAACTGTCGAGGTCAATACTCTATCACTTCTGGTTACAATAAATTTTGTGGTAAATTCGAAGGCAGAACCAGTTCCTAAAATATTTAAACAGATTACCGAGATCAGGAATCAATAGAGACCACAAGTTATACTGGTTCCCATTATTTCTGGCTTTGGAAAATATTCTTGGTGTCCTGAATCTATATTTAAATATTTAAAGACAGTTTGTCGTTTCCTATTACCATTTCTACTCAATGAGAATACTGAAACTGCACATACTAGATCCTTACCACTTCGGGTCCTATACTTGGAGTGCTGAATACATTGAAGAAAGAAAGAAAACAAAAAAGCAAAATTACCATATTTGTTCTGATGATCAACGTTGAAACTGGAGGTGGTTCATTGCTACCTTTTTTTTTCCCCTTCATAGATTGGCTTAAGAATTATATTGCTGGGAGTGACTACCATTATGGCCTATCTGAGCCCGTTACGTATGAGGAAAAGAAGCGACGTGGGACCACTGTTAGGTGCCATCACGGCATTTGGCTGGTGTGAATGAAGAAAACGTACGAGAAACTTCACTCAGGATGACTGGCCTGAAAAAGTTGTTACACCTTTTCGACCCAGTGTCACCACCAGGAACCGAACCTAGGATTGCTCGCACCAAAAGGGAGAGCGTCATCTACTACGCAAAGAGGGGCCAAAACTTTCTTTTTGAACAAAGGGTTAAGGAAGGAGATTAAAAACCTGTTCTTATGAAACTGAAGCCATATTTTTAAAAACTCACCTCTTGCTGTCTCTTAACTTTGCTCTGATACCTGTTAACGGATGGACATATCCGTTCTGTAAGACTTCGCATAGATATACATAGCATAATATACAATAGTAAAACATTAAAGAAATATAAAGGAATGGACACATCGAGAAAGACTATGGGCCACATCACCACTTGAATGACAAGCACAATCAAAAAGGTCTTCACTACTCTTACTCTGTCAGTCCATTTCTTTGAAGTTTTTATTTCTTTTACTACAACCTTTATCCTACATGAACAAGGCTCCAAGCGAGAGTCAAAAGCCGGAAAGCGCGAGAATTTTTCAGCAATCATAGTCTAAATAATTGAGAGGATTTAAAATTTTAAACTACATGCTGACACGCTTTAATTTATTTTAGTTAAAAGAAGTAACACAGCATTAAATGCTTTCTAATATGATTAGATAAATCAGTTAACCATAGAATATTGAACAAAATGTTCATTTCATTTTGAGATATTACCTTCAAAAACATCCTGTTGCTTCATAATATCGAGACCAGACCGACAGAAATCGTCGAATGCTGCTACAAGGGAGGTCATCTTGTATATCTATAGAAAGGAAAAAATAATACAAAGTTAAGTAAGTTGATGAGACATTGTAAATAAAATACATCATCAATATTATACATTTTGCTCCTGGAGTCTGTTCAATTTAATCCAAATACGATCCATTTCATATCAAAACAACACAATTTTCAAACAAATTTTACCTTACATTGCCAGCATAACTAACGAAAAGCATCCAGAATGACAGTTTCATGACGGACAAGATGATCAATAGTTGTGAAAGGTTGGAGAGTAAGGAATTCCGTTCGAAGAATTGGACCAACCGAGCATTAACCAGCTTTTCAAAAACTCGGTTGACAGTACGAGCAGTAGACCTATAGCTTTAACTACAAGTTGCAACTACCAAGTTTTAAAAAAGGAAGGATATGACTCTCGCCAGACAATCAGAAAATGGCCATCAAGACAGATATAATTAAATAAGATGAATAGAGAGGCTAGATGACCTAACATAGCATAATGGATACAATCAGGACCAGGAGCACTCCTTGTAGTTGAAAGGACATAGTCGAGTTTTCTAGAAATAAAGGGCGATTACAGGGTTCCATAGCACTAGAGTTGAAGGATAAACGTGTGGATTCAGCTTGTTTATACCGAAGAAAGTCCGCGAAATAATGTTTAGAGAGCAAGAGAGAGGGAAAATAACTACCCAATTCATTTACTATTTGCTTCCGATCAGTGACCAAAACGTCATCAACGAGGAGGGCTGGGACACATGGCGGTCCGCCCCAATGATATATTTTGGACCAAATATCAGTCCTCGAACTAGAAGTAGTTAACATGGAGAAAGATTCATGCCAACGCAGACATTTAGCCTGCTTAATCAGATATCGGGAACGATCACAAAGCCGATGACACTGCCAATTATCATAAGTTGGAAAATGCAACGTTGCCATTAGAGGGGCTGGGTGAGGTGCATCAATTTTGTAAAAGTATGGTGAATAGGGGTCATGTTTTAAATGGGGGCTGGCCATCGACATGTTAGCGTAAAAGACAGTAACTTCATTCACTTATGTTGTGGGTCCAGGTAAATGGCAATGTTGCGTATTCATTTAACATCGGGTACATAAGGAGTGTACAGCCCAAACGGCTAGTTCGATTTTAAAAATTCCTTCACTTTAGATTGAAAACGTCATATTTGGAGACGATTTTCCCAGTTACATTTTGTTGTAACTCTGATAATAACCTAGTTACCCTATGTCAGGGGACTTTTGAGACACCCTGTACACAAGGACAAATGTTCGTTTCATGAGCACTCGAATAAAATACCTTCTCCATCTGAAGTTCTAAACTCACTGTTATTTTTAGAGTTATTGTGTACCTTTCAGTATCTGAGACGAAGTGAGATTGACCGAATTTGAAACTGTGGGAGAGTGGTAAATTTCATTTCTTCACCTCAGAACTTTTATCTGTGAATGTACAAGATGCATAATAAACTATCAAATCTAATGAAGAACTAGTTACGGATTGAAAATTGTTTAGTTAACGCGAACATGCAAGTTGTGTCTTGAACTACCAATACCAAGCTGACGTGAAAGATCTTATCTAAGCAATGCGAGTAGGAACATGTCTAATCTTGCCTGATTCTGCATTGTGGCCGTACAGTAACTTGTTCATTTCAGTTTCAGGCTTTGCGAAAAGTGTTGATTTTGCTAATGAGATTAATAAAAACATTGATTCTGCAAAGGCTATTCTTGGACAAAAGATATGGGGCAATTGCAGAAACAAACTTGGGATTTCCTTTGAATGCAAGGACATGGGCGGATTTAGTGAACACGATGTATCTGTTTTAGAAGAATCTGTCGCAAAAAATGAAACTGTAGAGCATCTTAATGTTTCACTTACAGCATTAGGAGAGTCACCTCTAAAATTCCATGCCATTCCGTCACACAGCAAGCCTGCATATGCTGAAAGAAAGCTTGACTCAGCTGCTCTGAAAAGTAAAATAAGCGAAGTTGTGCGAAAAGAGTGTCTCTAAACAATATTCTTGTAAAATTTCAAAAGATGTGAAACAAAAGGCTCATGATATGGATAAACTTCTTGATTTAATAAAGGCCAAACTCCAAGGTAAAACCACTAGAAGAGGAAAAAGTACAACTGTTGACTTTAGTGCCCTCATCTTGGAGCAGGAAACAAATTGTCGATGAATTTAATGTGAGTGAATATGCCGTCCGGCAAGCAAGGGAAGTTCTGAAGAATAAAGGAATTTTAGCTATTCTTGAATTGAGAAAGGGAAAACAGCTGAGTGAAGATACAATTCAAAAAGTAAAGAATTTCTACGTTGATTATGAATATTCCAGAATTCTAACTGGAAAAACAGTGAGTATTTCAAAAAATGTACACATGGAAAAATTAAATGAAATCTTTGTTTTATGTCCCACGGTTATGCCGGTTACGCTAAAGGAGACTGTGATGAGTAATGAATGAAATGGTGGAATGAAGAAAGTGGGAGGAAACAGGAGAACCCCGAGAAAACCCACGCACACGGTGTTTGTCCACCACAAAGTTCACTTGGCGGGGGCTGGGATCGAACCCAGGACCAAGCACCAGAGGTGAACGCTCTACCACTGAGCCACCGCGGCCCCATGTACACATGGAGAAGCGATTATTACTTGGGGATTTAAAAGAATTATACTCCTCATTTAAACACCAACATTCTAACATTAAAATTGGATTTTCTAAATTTTGCACGCTACGTCCTAAGTGGTGTTTATTAGCAGGTTTTGCTGGGACAAGTGGTGTTTATTAGCAGGTTTTGCTGGGACACATTCCGTGTGCGTGTGTACAATACATCAAAACTTTATTCTCCTACTGCATGCATGTCATATAGAAGAAACATATCAAGACTCGATCCGTCATCTGGTTTGTTCTGTGTACAGTCGGGATTGCATTTTGCATTGTTTCGAGTGTCCCTCCAGTGAAAATTTGAGGCAGCTTCTGATTGCAAAATTAGGATTTTGATCCTGGGGAGGAAGTAACATATTACCAGTGGGTATCAACGGACAGAACAGAATTGGTGAAAAGTACTGTCACACTGGACGAGTATGTGACAATTTTGATACGAAAGCTTGAAAAGCTTGTGCCACATTCATTTATTTCCAAAGCACAGTCACATTTCTTAAAGGACAGAAAGAAAAATCTTGAGCCAGAGACAGCCGTCGTTCTGATGGACTTTAGTGAAAATTATTCCTACATAATTCAAGACGAAGTTCAAGGGTATCACTGGTCTACTGATTCCTGTACCCTACACTCAGCAGTACTATATACACGTCTTCCTGGAACTGCAGACTTCACTGTTTCTAGTTTGTGTGTGGTATCAGATGACTTGGAACACGATGTCGCATTTGTTTATGAGACTTAGAACTGAAAGAGCAATTTCCATATGTCAAAAATTTAAATTACCTTAGTGAGGGATGCGCTGCGCGTTACAAGAATTGTAAAATCTTCATGAATTTGTTACCATTATGAGGATTTCTCCTTTAGTGCATCATGGTCATTTTTTGCTATAAGCCATGGTAAATCCCCATGTGATGGTATTGGTGGGACAATTAAACGTCTGCTTACTAAAGAAAGCCTTCAAAGATGTTCTGATTTTTCAAATACGCCAGAAAAATTTTCTACCCTCTGTAGATCTCGCGTTGAACATATAAATATCAGCTTTCTGAAAAAAGAAACTTTCATAGATTCATGCAAAAAAATTACAAAAGTTTTTCTGGTGCAAAAACAATTCCTGGAACACGATCATATCATCAATTCCCTCCTCTAAGCCAAATCTCGATTGGGACAAAGCGAATCAGTGTTGATCCAGATTTCAGTTCCATTTTTCATTATACTGAAGAGAAGACATCTTCTCGAATATACATCGCGCACATCATCACTAATTCGTATCTTGCATGTGTTTACGATAACCAATATTATTTGTTCTGTGTGAGCCCCCTTTACTAATGGTACTTTGGTTTAAACCAACCAACCCTGCCTTAAGGTAAGATATTTTTAACATGCATACGAATTGTCCAATTCAAAATTGATTATCCTGAATCTAATTGTCTGATTTTATGCCCTGATGCAAACTCTTACTTTGTCAAACTAAAGGCCGTGGCAGGAGGACCTCTCATAATTTGTACGCGAGAGATACTGGCGACCTCATTTTTGGATTGGCGAGCGCATCTGACTGAAATTTTGCGCCCTGGTTTAGATCGTGCGTATTAACCATAGCATCGAATTTGTATGCACAGAAGCTAGTGAAGAAAAATGAAATTTTAGATGGAGAACAGCTGTCCGTCCACACAAACGGAAAGCAGGTGGTGACAGATCGAGTATCGTATTCCAGCGCTGGGAAAAAAATGTTCAAGGAAATGAAACCCCCGAAACTATTATATAAGATCTTCTACTCGAAGTTGGAAAGTTTTACACGCCTGTTTTGAAGGTAAGTGACTTCTAACGCAACCTAACAATCTCAATCAGGCATTACTGCTGTATCGCCGGACCACACGAAAATCAAAGAAAAAGGATTATTATTATTCAGTTTCTCCACCAAAATGCTCGTGACCCTGGCTCACTGGGCAGTGAGTATAGTTCAGAATACAGTTCGAACGTATTGCATAAAAACTAGTGAATAAAACAGGAAACAACTTGTGCTAAGTGGCCACTAAAAACACGAATGCTATGTAACGGAGCCTGAATAGAAGTGCAGCAGGCGGGCCCGAACGAAACGAGGGGGTGCGTTCGTACAGCTGGCGCGTGAGCGGCGGTGGGTATACACATAAATGAGGATAATGGAGAAACACTATGTCACAAAATGCATGCCTTATGAGTTCCACATCTTTGGGGGAGATACTAAATGTCATCCAAATGAATAGCAAAATGTACTAAATTAGGTTTACTTAGATATTCATCTTCTATTCTGTAGTTTTGTTTCTTTTGTGTAATTAGTTTCCACACTTACGACATGCTGTTCGCCTGTTTAGTAGACCTTTCACACAATTTCAACAACTGACACTCATTTTTATATAATTCGATGAAACTCAAACAAGATGTGTCCCAATATTGTCATTTACGCATCTTTTCCACACTGCCATCCCCATAAATCATAATCAGTGTACCTCTCCGCAAATAGTTCCTTCCGCCTGCACATATGGTGCCGCTTTCAACATCAAAAACAACTAACAATTATTTTCTTAACTCAACTATTCCCTTTACCTGCCTTTCACTTACTCTTCCCCACAAACCAGGGTTCGCAAAAACCATGGTTTCTATTGAAAAAAACAAACAGGTTTTTTAGTTCAAACCCGGTTTTTGTGGTGTAAATAATTTGCTCTATGTATTTATATCACATACGGACAGAAATAAGTTTGTTTTGCCTTGGTGTTATTATGCAACAACCGGGTTATCTTGGAAGGGGTCACATAACGCTTCAAGCGGAATCCAACCGCTTCTCGGCTTACATCCGAGGGAAATTTTCCTTCATTTGAAATCGAAACCGGTCTAATTGGTCTGCTGACTCACTCACGAAGGACTCCTGATAAAAAATACGTTGTACTGATCTTCACATACTTGTTAATATAATTGTCAAGAGTCATTTCAGAAGGACAAAAAGATAAACAGTTGCACAAGTGAAACCATTATACAGAATTACATATGGGCAATTTCAAAGTACTGCAGAGTACAGAAGAACTAATTTAGTTCAAGAGACACAACGACTTAATTGGAGGATCAGTACGGAAAGTTAATAAAGATATGAGTTATTTGAGTCCATTTTGACCCTTTATACATAAATAGATGACAAAGAAACTTCTGATTTTTGTATGACCCCCCCCTTCCCCCCAAGTACGGCATTTCGATTTATTTTATCAATAGCAAACATTATTAGAACGAAACAATATTTGGCTGATATTTAGTATCTCCCCCAATTTTGCACATATAAGATTTACAACGTGTGTTATTTACTTTACAAAATATAGCTGAGCTAGGGACAGCTAGCGAAGGGAGTTAGAAACCTCCAGGGCCCTTGCACATCTACCTTTATCACAATTTAGACAAAAACAAGGTACTCAGTTCTGGAACCATGAAACGAGTTGGGGGAGAGACTAAATGTCATTCCAATATTTACAATTTTTCCTTGATTGCAACTGCATAATAATAATAATAATAATAATAATAATAATAATAATAAACTATAAAAAAATCACATACGAAACATTCATAAACTTATACAAAAAACAAAAATTGCTTTTGTAGTATAATCCTTTAGAGTAATGAATGGGGAATTTAGGTCTGAATATAATACGAGAGTGAACGTGATAATCCACAAATGTGTGTCCATCAAGATTTTAGGAACACACTTTTAAGAACATTTTTCCCTTTTTGGTTTAAACCAGCTAACCCTGCCACAAACCAAAATAAATTCTCCAATTCATCTGGTATTTTTTTTTTTAATTGATCCGGCGATACAGAAGTTAACCCCTAATTTAATTTAACCTGATGTAGTATATCTTGGCACTTTTCAATTTTTGTGCTCCGGCGATACAACATAAATGCTCGAATAGGACCAGTGTGGTTGACTGCATAAAAGACGTTTATATTTCGGTGAAATGACGTTAGCCACTTTTAGCTGAAGGTAGAAAAATATCATTTGATTTACACTGACATACCTATTCACTTATGGACTTCGTCATTTAAGGTTAAGTCCAGTGTTCGTTTTTAGAGTTTAATGCTTATCACTGGATTACAATTTGCAAGCTGAACACCCCATGGAGAAGGTTCTAGAACACAGGTCCCTCCATAAAGGGTAGTAGCTAGGTTGGTTCCTTTCCGTACCAAAGTTTAATATTTAATTTACACAGTATTGCCGAACGAGCGTTAGCGAAAATAAAATGAAATCTTTGAGTTTTACGTCCCACGGTTATGCCAATTAGGCTAAAGGAGACGGTGATGATGAGAAATGAATGAAATAATAGAATGAACAAAGTGGGAGGAAACGGGAGAATCCCGAGAAAACCAAAGGTCACGGTGTTTGTCCACCACAAAGTCCACACGGCGCGACCTGGGATCGAATCAGGGACCCCAAGCACCGAAGGTCAACGCTCCACCACTGAGCCACCGCGCCCCCACGAGCGTTAGCGAGTGAATTCCGATTAGAGCCCCGCATGGACGTCATTTTGTCTTTATTACAGCTTAATGGGAAAGTGGACCTGTGTTTTGGAACCCCGCCCCAAAATATTGTGAAAAATAGTAATACACCTTTACAAACTGGAGATATGAGGGTTTTACTGAGAAAACGCCTAAGTGCCTCAGAATAGTTCCGGTGTGTTAAGGCTTAGATTAACTTCGGTTCGGTTAGATGCCTTATACCTTGACCTACTCTGCGGTGCTTAAAAAAAGCAACGCTTACTACAATTGTTTTCGTCACGGAAGCTAAACTACAATTCGTACGGTACCACAAATTTTCTGATTAATAATATATTCATGGGTAAACTATAAAATACACACAGCTGCCCATCGATAAGTAAAGTAGAAAATGAAATGAAAACGTTGAGTCTTACGTCCCACGATTATGCCGGCTAGGCTAGAGAGTGATAAATGAATGAAATGAAGAAAGTGGGAAGAAACGTGAGAACTCCGAGGAAACCCACTCACACGGTGTTTGTCCACCACAAGGTTCACTTGGCGGGGACTGGGATCGAACCCGGGACCCCAAACACTAGAGGTGAACAATCTACCACCGCGGCCCCTAAGAGTACAGTAGAGTATGATAGGGATAAGCAGGGTAGGAGTAGGAACGAGTCATTTTAGGGTTAGGGAAGTTTTGAATCATTTTCATAAAATTAATAGAGTAATTTCTCGCCTCTGAGTCAGTATACCAGCTGGAGCGGCCATTGTAAAGTCAACCCATATACAGTGTAAATTTCTCACAAATTACAGCAATAAAAACTACACTTAGGTTACAAACTACCGACTTTCAAACTATTGACGCGAAGCATACAGAAGATAACCATCCTCATTATATACATACAGAACATGCATCACAAAAATAAAATGTGACTAAAAAGTTTCTTTTAACTTATCTAAACTAGTTAATTTTGGGTATTAAGACACTGTGGCTTTCACAGTTGTCAAAGAAATGGTACTTCCATCCTGTTGCAAGCAATGCATATATGAAAACTGTTGGGTCTTCTATTGTACCGGCGTTTATAGATCTAATAAGCCCATTTACAACAGAGAAATAATAATACTGTTCCCGAAATGAGCATAGTATTAAAATTATATAATGAATATGAGGTTTATCGGAGATAACTAGATATACAATCACTACACTACATTAATTATTTAAATACAAATTGATGAAACAATACTTACTTCAATCTAAAGACTTCGTTGTATGATCAATTCAAAACATTAATATAGATGTTGCCTTTTAAAAAATTATGCAAAAGTTACACTAAACTCTAACAACTACTTTACATTATTATGCTCATCTTAAAACTTCGCGCTGTTACTAAAGTCTCACTTCTGCGCTGAATACTGAAATCATTTACACATAAAGAAACTTCTTTTTTCCTTGCTTATTCCTAGCGCCACTCCTAGGGCTTTAAAACTAGCCAATCGCGACTCACGAGTCAAAGAGGGATTCTGTAAACAAATGAGTAACAACACCAACCATGTGCAAGATTAGAAATACGCGTAAAAGCATACTTAAATTATCAAATTAGCAAGAAAGATTAAATTATATATTCTACATCAATTGCATTAAAAAAAGATAAGCATATCTAAATAAATATACAAAGTTGCTTCATGTATTGGAAATGTAACCATATCCTAAAACATTTAGATGTAAAATATACCTTGAAAATATACCTTGAAAGTGAGAATTGAACTTCAAATAAAGTAAATAATACGCTATTGGGATAAAATTCCAGACTCAGGCGTAGTTTAGTACATTAACATTTTATTCTCATAATCGAGATCGATTCGAATTAAGTAGCTAACCATTCTGAAGGTTTATATTTTATAATTTTTAGTAAATTTTTCCCTCGATTCTGCCAAGTGAATGATGGGATCGTATTTTTTAACATAGGCCCTCGTCTACCAGTGGCGGATCCATGGAAAGGGCAGTAGGTTCAGCAACTCTTAGGTAACCTTCTAAGCTCAATTGGGAAATACATGTTTACCTTCTAAGTAATACTAAAGTAATAATAAAGTCAGTGGTGGCCGGTGGATTGTGGTTTCGGGTGTTGCAGTACGAACGATAAGGGACAGAAGATATAAAATTGACTCATTGACTAATCAGCATAACTTTAGATGCAAATGCTATGTGACATGTTAAATTAAATAAAATTCTCTTTTCAAAAAATAAAAAAAAATGCAGAACATTTTAACCGATTAATCACCTTAATTAATTAGTAAGTTCATTCTCCTTTTTTTATTGGAGCAAATCTGTCTAATACATGCTGGCTCATCGCCGGCTACGATCCCTTAGAGATCGTAGCCAGCGATGGCTGGTTGAACTCTGGTATTCTTATTGTCAGGTCTTTTTCGATGGAAAGCATAACCAATGGTGATAACCTTTCTTGGCAAATTAAATTCCTTGAAAGTGTCAATTCTTTCTCATGTGGAAAAAACTTTTCGTCTTTTGCTGACACTATAGGTACTGTTAATATTAATTTCAGAAGCTTTACAGATTCACTAAATATTTTTTTTTTCTAGATTATTGCGAACGGTTCATTCTAGCAAACTCAGTCCCTGACAGCGATCCGAATTTCTCTTCAGCGTTGACTGAAGTGAGTTCGTAGCAGAGATTAGTGTTTTTTTTTTTTTAAGTGTACATTGAACACACTTTATTCAGTTTATCCAGGAAAATTTAAAATAAGTTGAGGAAATGTATCTGGTGCAAACAACACTACTGCCATAAGATCCTGTAAATTTAAACTGGATTTTTTTTTTTTCGAACACTCTCCTGAATTGCCCTTTGCTTGTTTTGCCTAAGCCTTAATTGCAAATTTTTTCCTCAGTTGAAAGCTGGTCAATGTTTTCTAAGTTATTTACAGAAGTCATGGTATACAATTCATTCAGAATTTGTAGGTTATTTACAGAATTCATTCATTCATTTCGTCTTTTCAGTCATACATATTGCACGATTACGTGCGTATGAATAAGACTCGTCAAGGGTACAAATATATAAAACACGTAGTAATGACAAATACATATCTATTAAATTAAACTACTATGCTACATCTACGATATAAAAGCATTACATAACAATATATATTTCCAAAACTATCAATAGACAATTGAATTAAACTACTATGCTACCCAAAACTATCAATAAACAAATTCACTTACATATTTAAAAATTCGTTTACAGAATAAAAACAGTGCTGCAACAGATAAGTTTTCATTAACCTCTTGAACTCTCCTTTTTGTTCTGTCCTACGAATATTCTGAGGTAGTTTATTGTACAGCGGGGGACACTTCTAAATGGTACAGCCACATGGAGATTTACGGCTAAGGTGTACCATTTAGAAGTGTCTCCCGCTGTACAATATAGTACCCATAAACATTGGATTCCTTTCATATAACTTAGTGAAGTGCTGTTTGCTGTGGATTTTATCCTTGCGCCTGGTATCATATTTATGTGTTGATGGTGTGTTAAATAAGTCAATGTTGTTTTTGACGAAGAGCAGCAGTCGAAATATGTAAAGAGAGGGTAACGGCAAAATTTTAAATTCCTTAAATATAGGCCTACATGGGTCGTTTATTTTGGCCCCTGCTATAGTTCTTAAAAGCCTTTTTTGAATTACAAACAACATATTACTTTTTCGAGAATTTTCCCAGAAGATTATGCCATACGTAAGTAAAGACTGAAAGAGCCCGAAATATAAGTTACGAATCGTGTCAAGTTGTAAAACATGTTTAATTGATTTTAATGCATAGAGCATTTTATTGAATTTTTGGGCCAGTGAAAATATGTGAGTTTCCCAGGAGAGGTTGTGATTTAGCCAGAGTCCCAAAAATTTGGTTGAGTTTGAGTACATGATTTTATGATTATTTAGCATTATATCAATTTCTACGCACTGATTAAAACACACACAATAAAATTAAACCTAATAATTAAAAACCAAACCAGCTGATACAAAAGAGGTAGGCCTACTGGTATATGAATTCCGAATGTTACATATTCATACATCAACACACACACACACATGTGCGTAAAAGAAAAACTACATTCCAAATCATCCGTCTTGGTTGTTACGCAATGCACGATGAACACAATATACTTCCACATGAGGCGAAACAACGCTTACCAATGTGATATGTTCTGGAAAGGAAACCTCGAAACCCGCCAAATGAAGGATCAGCATGTAACAGAAGCCAAAAATCAAAGAACATCAAAACAAACAGCCTGTCAGTTCTACACCCAGAAATGTTAACTGGGAGGGATCCAAAGAATTTGAGGGAGATCCAATACGTCTACATAATATGGAATCTGTCTTATACTGCACCCGAAAATACGATAAGTAATTCTTACTTACTATCACCTATAATTTTAGAAAAAATGATAGGAAAATTATTTTTATAAGAAAAGAAGAGTTCATGATGAGGCGTAAAATAAAATATTTAGCCTTCATCAATCGTTTCTCTGTTAAACAAGTATAGTTCTACAAATGTTAGTCAAGTTTCGAAAGTTTTGGGAGGTCCGGACCCGGTGGACCCCCCCTCGTAGATACGCGCCTAAGCATTGCTAACTAGTCTCAAATTCAATGTGGCGTTCCCCATCATACAGTTTTATGTGGAAATTATCAAGAGTATAAAATATACTTATTTTATAAAAGAAATATGTTTATACTAAAATACTATCCGCAGAGTGGGAGGGGGAGCGATTCTACATACTGACTTATTAATATTTGATTCACAAATTACTGTAGAAGAAGCCTTCATTATCAATATAAGCTAAGAATTAACTAGTAAATGCGGGTCTACTTTCATTTGTTTTCTCCTCTACTAGATATTTTCTTTCTTATTTTGTAATTCTGCAATCACTTTTTTTTAAATTGTCATTATATTGATTTGCTTCAGTATGATCCCGTAATTTAAAAATATGAATGCATAAAAACAAATTACATTTGTTAATTGCTAGTGAAAGAAAATTCAGAAATCTTATTTAGCGTGAAAAACCTTCTCGTTCACTGGAAACCGTGCTGTGTTGCAGAAGCGCTGCAACGACCAGTCCCTTTAACTTCTGAGATAGGAGAAAGGAGACTTAACATTTGCTCCAATTGCCGCGCTGAAGGAATCTGGTCGTTGTATGCTCGCTGCAACACAATATAAATTAGAGACTCTGAGACGGATTATTTTTCGCTTTTTAAAACGGATTAACGGAACGGACAGTTACAGAATTAAAAAATATGTTATTTGAAGTGTATATATGAGAGTATTAAAAAGTATTTTTTCTGTTCTTTGCTACTATTGATAATAATATTTTTTTCTTGAAATACTTTGGTCGTTGCGCAACGCTGCAACACTAACATTAGCCGCCACTGAATAAAGTTCCATACAAATAGTACGGTACAGACGCCGTTTGTATGATGTTTACATGCTCTCAGAGTGAAAGAGTAGTGTCCCTCGACATTTTAAAAATATATTTTTTTTTGTTTGTTTTCCACTGAACAGAATTATACTGTGATATAAACAGATGAAAGAGAACATTTTCATATCTTTCTTCGTCCTGTTCAAACACTGCATATTATACAGGGTGGTCCAAAAGTAGGTATAAACTTCTGCATTGATCAAGTATAACGTTCTAGTTTATGAGATATTTGCTTCGGGTCTTCCGACCTTAAGATGTAAGTAAAAAACCATATTAAGAACAAATAATAAAGAAACTAAGTTTACCTGATGGATAACAATAAGAAATGATATAAAATGCAATGAGCTAATCAGTAGAGTACTTTATACCTACTTTTGGGCCACCCTGTATTATTTACCAAGGTTCGAATCAATAGGGGAATAAGGGGATTTCTCCTTTTGTCAAGTAAACTCCCTGGCTCGTGAAAGAAAAATTGCGTTTCCGTAGAAATATTTCCCCATTTCATGTTCATATACTTGGGAAAGTTGAAATATTTATTCTAATTAACGGCAATAGATAGCAACAGAAAGCAGCAATAGTTAGCTTGATTCGATTCCAAGCCATACAAATTTGAAGTGGATAATATCGTGTCCTGGAATTTTCTGGAAGTTCTTCCCTTTCCTCCCACATTTTCTTTCATTAATCATCCGTCCTCTTCTCTTTCATTAATCACAGGTGTAGCCTTGGGATTTAATATTGAATTATTTTTACGATTTTTAATAAATGAAATACTTATTTTATTGTCTCTCGTTTATACTCTTTAGCCTAAACGAGACAGATAATTAACGAGAGTGTGAGAAGAAACGGAAGAACTCCGATAAGTTGTCTATACCTGAAATTGAACGAGGGATGAATCACCCACACGAGAGTTCAGCCCTTTATCACTTTTTCTTTCTTTTAAGTTAAGTAATTTACTCAACGTGCTTCAGGAACTTATTTTTACTTTTTCCTTGATTGCTTGAAAGTTTGAGTCCCTTCTAGCGCTGACGTTATATATATAAGACAAAACCTATAGGTTAATGTTTCACCACACGAGCTTCCTCCAGGAATGGAATTCCAGTCTCTCGCGTCAAAGGCACGTGCAACAAGAAAGCTCTTTAGTTTTTCTTCCTTGGTTTAATTAGGATCTACTGTATTTTTACACTGGTGAAATTCGACGGGAACACAATCAGAGGAACTTCGAGGACATTTAAAAATAACCTATCTTTTTCAGGAGGACTGGAACCAGTGATGGGTTTCGCCTCATGAGTACCAGCCGCTCGATTACACGCTCAAACTTGAAACTTCAGTTGGTTGGGTGATCGGTTCCTGTTGCTGTTATTTCTGGCTGTCTAGGATGAAGTTTGCTATATCTCTTAAGTCAGGCAGCGCCCCTATTGCATTAGTGTTGGGCTCTCAATAAAATTCTGCATCTTCAGCAAAAGTCAAGCCAAGGACTCACATGCGCTAAGCACTTGAATCTACTTTATCACCTACGGAAAAACTAATGCAATTATCTGCAGTTTGATGACTTTCTCTTTAGTTTGCGTCCTTTTGAAACACGGAAGTAATGAAAGACGAAACCTATTATTTAGGCGGGCTCCAGGTTTGAATCCGTGCAGTTGGCGGGTTCAGAGACAATCATGCAATAACTTCAAGGCCCTTCCCTACCACACTATCTCGCTTCCAAAGCAGCTGAATTACAGGACAATACTACGAGTTCTGAGTTGCAATTTGGTTGGTTGGTAGGTTGGTTGGTTGGTAGCGTAGGATTCCGTTGCGTACCAAGGATACATTAGACGTGGATCTATAGTTTAATGTGGGATCTGACATCTGAAGCACATGAGCTTCCACCAGGAATCGAAAGCAGATGCTTTTGCTAACCAAGGTTTTCAATTTGTAGAGTAAATAAGAATGCTTATATATTCCGTAAATGCCCTTATGCATTAGATTTACTCGAGCCACGTACTTGAATGGAGCTCGCGCTTACTTGGGCCAGGGATCGCTGCCCACAGCGGAACTCCAATCACTAACCTCGTATTTGCTGGCGTTCAGTAATTTTAATGGAGCTCGCATTCACTATAATTTAATTTGGACTAGCGTTCACTTGGACTTGTGCTCAGTTATTTCATTGAGCTACCGTTCTCCCGAGCTCTCTCGTGGCTAAGTAGTTAGTATACGCAACTTTGCCGTTGGAGACCCGGACTCGATTCCCAGTAGGAGCTCATGTCTTTTATATTATACGTTAAGCTGCAGGCCCACGTGTCATATAGCCTCGCTGCCAAATGGGGAGCTAAATTCAAAATCAAATGAAATCAAATCATAGGGCCTTATGCAGAGTCGTTCTGATGTGTGATTAGTGCCATATTAAAGAGTTCGACTAACATATGTTTTTTGCAGTAGTCAGGCCTTTAGTATGACGTTAATCATTCGTCAAAACGACTCTGTATAAGGCACATTTTCTTCTCTCGCAATAATTCGGTCCGGGCGTGATTGAGTGCGAGTCCCGAAGTATCGAATGTGGACGACTCTGATATATATATATGTATGTTGTACGAAGAGAACAGCAACCAAAGGACTTGATGGAGCTTTAGTCCAGAAGGTATGAATCACATATATTTGTCTCACACAAGAAAACTCTTTCGCAATTAAATGTTCAGATGCACCACATATTTTTGTTATGGAGCTCTTAGTTTATCAGTTTGAAAATAATTTAAACATTGACATGACCCTTAATCCCAAATTTGGCCCCTGGTTAGGTATTTAGATCAAAGCAAGAGGGAAGGGAGAAACACTTGCTTTCTGCTTCAATGATTCACTGTTCTTTATACGACGTGTGTCACCAATTCGCATATTTTGTTTACAAATGGTAATCACTGCCCTTCGTGCTCTGATAACATGGGTCAACAAGCATTATATACTTTCATTAAAATTTATTTATCGCAAACTGAATAGCAGAAATTATTACTCCTTATCTAAACTTAAGGTAATGCTCAGTAATTGTAATACTAGCTTTCTAATCCCAAATAACATTATAGTTCCATGCACATTTTTTTTTTTTTTTTAACCAATAAATTGTATAACTGGTATAAATAAAGAATTTCAAAATGTACACTTTTAGGAAGTTCGCTATTCAGATCAAGCTCATGAGGTATTGCATAATATAAAATATGGTGAATTCTGACTGGAACACTAAATTTCTAATTTTTGTTTATAACGATGACCTTAAGTCTCTCACTGAACGTTGATTGTTTCTGAAACACCTTAGCATAGGCGGACCTACGGGGGGGAATGGCCCGCAACTCTGGCAAAAAATAAAAATGCCACCTATAAGATCCTTCAATTGTCATTTGAATTTACCGCCCCCCCCCCCCGCCAGCAGACAAAAGGTCTGCCTGTCAGGAGACAATTCCTAACTCCGCCCATGCACCTTAGCATGATTCAAATACATTAAATTATCTACTTCCGAAACTACGCTTTTCATTAAGTGACCACAATAACGGGAAACACCATGAGAGATCTTGTTCATATAATTATTACTTAAAATTCCAGAAATTAAAAGTTTTTGTGTGGTGAACAAACACCGTGTGTATGGGTTTTTTTGGGGTTCTTCCGATTCCTGCCACTTTCTTCATTCCACCCTTCCATTCATTTTTCATCATCACCGTCTCCTTTAGCCTAGCCGGCATAAAGGTGGGACGTAAAACTTAAAGATTTCATCTCTTTCTTTTTCTTTTTTAAAGTTTTCTGTCAGTTGTTCGCTAGAGGGAAGTTTTATTGGTGCTTGAGATCTGGTTTTCAGTATTTTCCTCCGATGTAGTACAGAATGCCAGCTAGTGTAATGCAAGATTTCTTTCTTTTCTTTTTTCTACAAAATTTCAGCCATTGAGCTGCAAAGTATTTGTTATTAAAGGTTGTCTGATGTTGGGAGATATGCGTTGATATAAATTTTACCATAATCCCAAAATCTTGTTGTAATTAAACCAAATTATCAAGCCAAGCGAAAACGTAAATATAGAAGTCAAATTAAATCTTTCAACTTTACGTCCCATAATTATGTGGTGTACGCTAAAGCAGACAGAGATGATTAGAATGAATGAAATTGTGGAAGGAAACGGGAGGACGCCGAGAAACCTTCTCATGCGGTGTTTCTCCAGCTCAAAACCCATTTCGAAGCGAGCTGGGATAGAACCACGGACCCCACGCGTCATAGGTGAGTGCTCTTGCAGTAAGTCACTGCGGCCTCTGTTCCGCTTTTTGCGAGTTCGTGGTAGCTCAGTGGTAGAGCGTTGGTTGGATCTCTGACAGTGCTTAAATTGACATTAGATGAGGTGACGATATAGAATAAATATGACCACTTACAGCACTAATTTTGACAGAACCCTAAAGAGCATCTCTACTCCTGATATTTTTGCACTAATCTATAGAAAGAAAGAAAGAAAGAGAGAGAGTTTGACTGAAGACTAATATGTAAGTGTTTTACTCCCCAATATCATCAGCCTAATAGAAATAAATATTTATAAAATGATTTTGCTTTCCTAAGATTTTATTTGAGGATATTAGCGCCCTAAATGTGAAAGAACACGGATGGTATGTTCATCGCATTTACAATAACATAGTGATTCAACGAGGCCTTTAAATGGATTAAAACAAGAAAATACATACAGTATATGCCTAATTGCCTCCATGCTTTTCCTCCTCGTTTCCAAGGTTTTGTAGGCACTCTTGTCTCGCCTCTAGTATTTAATGATTTTTTTTTCAAAATCATTTCAATTTTCAAAGCTTCTTCTTGTCTCGTCTCGTCTCATGGTCAACAGTAATTTCCTTATAATTGCAACACTGAAGTCCAGACAATGTGAAAAGAATAATTTTGAATTTTAAAAAGAGTCCTGTCAATGCCAGGGAGGTATCCAGGTTAAACGTTTTAGGCGGGCTGTACGGTAGTTAGAATTTCTTGAGGAGGGTGGAATTGATAGCACAAATGTTGAAAAATTTCAAGAGCAGAAATTCTGCCATTAAATAGGATGATAGGAAACTGTTATTTACTTTCGAAGCAGCAGCAACGGAATCATTGATAGTACAAACATATTTTTTTTTCTACACGCAAACTACAATTTAAATCAGTTACTTTATTTAATTAGTCTCGATCTTTTCACGGTATGCCCTACCGGTCGATTTTCTAACTTTCGGATGCATAACCAGCTCATACCGGCTGACTTTAAGCACTGATTCCTGGTTCTATCTCACCTCGCGCCAAGGGCTTTTTGGTGGACAAACACCGTCTGTGTGATTTTCTCGGGGATTCTCTCATTTACTTCCATTTTCATCATTCCACTATTTCATACATTTCTCATCATCACTGTCTCTCTTAGCCGCGGTATATAGTAGTACGATGTTAAAAAATAAATAAATAAAAAAAAAACAGTGAAATATTACCTACACAACAGATCAAATGTTCAGTTGAAAAATATTATTGCTTCAGGTAATTTTCTAAAGTTTCATTTTCGCAAATCTCGATCTTTTCGAATCTCTATGAATCAGCGCCTAAGTTTCGATCATTGAAGACTAATTACACTTTTATAGAACTCCGGGGCGGATCCAGGGGGGGGGGGCGATCGGGGCGATCGCCCCCTCCAGAAGAGGAAACTTTTTTATTTTATATATATAAATTAAATCCATCCCAGAGTTTGGAGCTCTTAAAAGTAGCATTATGACAACCCACCGCCCCCCCAGAAGTCGGTCCTGGATCCGCCCCTGATAGAACTACAGTGGTAACATCCCAGTAATAAATGCAACGACGGAAAGTTTTATACGAGGCAGTGTTGTCTGCTACTAACTTTGTTTAGTTTCTTTGTTGGTAGTCGAAGTGGACGAAAGAACAGCCAAGAGACATTCGTGGACGATACAAGTTTGCAACTCACCTTCGTAGCTCGGACCTATAAGCCAGGGGCGGATCCAGAAGAGGAATCTTTCTTATTTTATATATATATAAATAAAACCCATCCCAAAGTTTGGAGCCCTTAAAAGTAGCAGTATGACAACAAACCGCCCCCCCCTTCCCGAAGTCGGCCCTGGATCCGCCCCTGCTATAAGCTATTTGCAAATAATTTCTTCCTTCCATTAGAGACTGGGAAAGAATATTGGAAGGCTCAAACTCATGGTAACCAACACACATCTTCAGATACAATTCATATGAATACAAAAAATAAAGAATTGTAGCAAACATCTCAGAGCCTACTATTTTTAACTTACATACTGCAATGGTAGATATTAGTATCAAGCAGTGTTGGGCAAATTTCAATTGAATTAACAATTAACAATTAATCTGTAAATTTAATTGTTGATTGCAATTAACAATTGAAGTAAGTAATGGTTAATTGTTAATTTTAGTTGGCCATTAATAATGGAAAATCAATTGCAATTAATCAATTGATTGAAAGTAATTGCAGTGGAAAGTAATTGCAATTGAATCCAGTCATTCAATTGCAATTGAAATTAATTGGCAATTAATTCAATTGCAATTGATTTCCACAGCAATTACTTTCAATTGATTTTTCGATTCCCGGCGGGAGCTCATGTGGTTCGGATTCCACGTTAATCAGTAGGTCCACGTCTTATATAGCCTCGCTGCTGAACGGGACGTTAAACTCAAAATCAACTCAACTTTCAATTGATTTATCAATTGCAATTGATTTTCACTGATTAATTTTCAACACTGTAGCTCAGAGAGGGCGTGGGGCAATGAAAACTTTAACCACGACCAATTGACTCACCACCCATCGTGACCCACAACCCACCGTGACCCACTCTGACCCACCACCCACCATGAGCCACTCTCACCCACTGTGACCCACAGACCCATTGTCATCAACTCTGACCCATGATTCACGCCCTCTTCTCTACTGACTAAAGAGTTTAAACTTATAATAAAACAAGCCTATGAAATTATCACTCATCGGAGTTTGAATTTCTATGATCAATCGCTCAAGCATCGCTCTATTACAATAAGGGCGGATCTGAACTTTCTAATATAAATAAAATAAAGAGTTTGTTCGTGTCTGTCTATCTATCTCTTTGTGCGCCCTGTGGACCAGACGAGTGGACCGAAACTTTTCAAAATTTGGTCACGGGTAGCTTGGTCTAGACCCCAGATCAAGACGAAGAGTTTTTTTTTTCAAATTTCGAACGGGTCTCAGGGGGACGTTACCGGAACCGGCCTGGGGACCAGACAAGTTGACCGAGAGTTACCAAATTTTGGTCAAAGATACTTTGGTCCAGGTCCCACACCAAGGCGAAGCGTTTTTGACAAAATTCGAACCAGAGGGTCTCAGGGGGCGTTTACCGGGACATGTAAAAGTAGTAAAAAAAATATGACCGATATCAGTGTCGATTTCATAGTTTTCGCGATCGCTGAGATCAATGGTAAAACTCCGATCCCTAAAACTCCGATCGCATTAACTTCCAAATTCACCCTATTCGACTGCGGGCTGTGGGTCAACGGGGGGCGGGGGGTGGATACCGAAACGTAAAAGTAATCCAAAATGACCGATATTAGTGTCAAATCCATAGTTTTCGCGGTTGCTGAAATCAATGGTGACACTACCATTTAGTGTTGTAAAAAAACGGTTTTTTTTCTGTGAAGTTTTTTTTCAATAAAAAACATTGTTCTTTTTCATGTTTTTTTTCAAATGTCTGTTTTTTTTCTGGCAGCTATTATTTATTGATCTATGTTGAAGATTATTGAAATAATCAATAGAACTTGAGTCGAAGCCTTCGTAACTTACAAATCGTTTGTTTCCTTGTACATATACGAGCAAAATCGTGTGATTATTCCTTTCGGACCCAGATCATTTTTGGCGTTTTCATACTTTGTCAGTTAGTGACGTATTCCTCAAAAACCATTTACCCTATTGATATGGTTAAGACCTTGTTTTTTAGAAAAGGAATGTGGCTATTTTTTGGTGTACGTTACATTGCAGTGTTGCGAGCGGGTGGGAAATTACTGAGGGAAATGTAGGGGTTAAAATTTACAAAAAATCCCTAACCGAAATTCAAGATTTTTTGTATCTAGCACCACTGTTGCCATATGGGTCTAACTCACCTAAAAAGATTCTTTGGTGCGTTGACAAGGTACAGTGAAAACCTGAAGTCGCTTGCTTCCATTCAAAGAGAGAAAGAAAAAAATCTGTTTCCATACACATGAAATTTTGACACTTTTTACGCCTCAAAAGCAAAAATCAACACATATGCCGACGCTACAGCTTCTCTAATTATCCTATTTGAAACTTTTTATGGTGTGTTCTGTAGGCTAAAGAGAAGGCTTTCAGGTAGTGGTACATTTGTTCCAACGTAGTGGGCAAGAGGGAAATAATAGAGGAAAAAGGGAAATTTGCCGAATTTTTCACTTAAAATCGGGAATTAATTGTTTTGGCTGGAAACACTGCCATAAAACATACGTAAACTATCTGATTGTAAACCTTGGTACCCTAAGAATGTATCCTACAAGTATCATTGCGGTATCTAACAAAGTAAACATGAAATTTAAAAAAAAAATCTCATTCTAACTCAGAAATGCACAATTTTCTTACCATTTACAGAACATGGTTTATTATAAGCCACAAGTGTACTTTCCCTAATTATTCTACCGAAACTTTTTATGGTGCGCTGTGTCGGCTAAGGACGAGGCTTTCAGACAGTGGTACGTTTGTTCGAATGTAGCCAACAAAAGGGAAATAATAGAGACAAAAAGGGAATTTTTCCAAAATTTCCTCCTAAAATCGGAAATTAAAATTTTCTGTAGCTGGCAACAGTGCTAGCAGACACACACAAACTATCTTAAAAGAAGCTTTGGTATCCCTATTATATACCCTACAAGTATTGTGACGATATCCAATAAAGTAAGCAGATCATTAAAAAATATTTCAGTCTACGTAAAAAAAATCAATTATCTTTCCACTTAGAGAACAAGGTCTACTGTAAACCTCAACTGTACTTCTCCTAACTATCGTATTGAAACTTTCTATAGTGTGTTGTGAAGGGCAAAGACAAGACTTTCAGATACTGGTACTTTGTTCCTATGTAGTCAACAAGAGGGATATAGTAGACAAAACAGTAATTTTCCCCTAACATCTTGAATTAAAATTTTCCGTAGCTGGCAACACTGCTACCAGACAGACGAAAACTATCTTAAAATAATCACTGGTACATTACTAATTTATCCTACAAGTATCATAGCGATATTTAAGAAACAATGCTTTTAATTACCAAAAATATATTTCGATAAACAGAAAAGTAGGGAAAATCAAAAGTTAGAACCTAAATCCGAATTTTTCGTGCGTCCCCTAATTACTCCACTGTAAAAATACGTACCCGAGTTTGTTCATTAAGAACAAATGTTCTACTGGCGTAAGTTGACTTGCATTGGGACGTATAGGTAGGTTTATAACAAAAATTTCGAATTTTTTGCCCAAATTTAAGGAGATTTTAATTTCCGTAGTTGGCAACACTGCGCGCAAGCCCATCCAATTGATGTCAACAATTAGGTATCCATCCGACGTATCTACCAGACAAGTCTTAAGGAGGTCTCTCTACAACGAATGAAGCTACAGGGGAAAAGTAATAAAGAAAATTCGAAAATTCTTGAATTTTTGACGGGTGAAATTTAAGAAGGAAATTCGACACACAGAAGAAGAAGAAACTAAAATGATAAACTATGGACCAACCATATTTGGCAAAACAATATATACCGATATCTTAATTAGTGACCATACAGGAGCGGATTAAAAAAGTGACACACGCGTATGTGCCACTTTGGCCATGTGGGTCCGAAAGGGTTACGAGTGTACATTTAATTACATTTTTTTGACTACTAACTTGTGTTGTTGTAGTAATTATAGTCTTGACTAATAATAATATCGTTGTTGTAAACAATCATAATCTCTCCTTTTTACATCTTAGTTCCAATACTGATGCTGAGAAATTCAGGGTGTTTCAAAATGAATATCGGGGAATTAAGTCTTCGTAGTACTTATTACGTTTTACGCACAATTATAAATACATCAAATAAAAGAACACCTCAAACAGTTTTTGCTTCAAGTGTTCGATGTGAGCTTCATTCGTCACATGGCACATATTGAGTCAATAGGTGAGAAAGGCCCATAAACTTTCCGCCATATAGCACAAAACATTCAATTCATACAGACGGTTGCACTGCAACTACAGATTCAGTCTTTGCAAGGTTAAAACACACAAAGCTGTCTGGTCTCTAGTCTCCATCTTTACTACTTGCTCTTTCTAACGGCAGACAGAGGAAACAATGCATGGCATGCGTGTGTACAAAACTGTTTGAGTTGCTCTTTTATTTGATAACTAGCAGCGTTCACCCCGCTTCGCTGCGGTCACCCCGGAACGCAATAAACTTTGTTACTTAGATAATTTTTACTTTTTCGCTTTCAAGTGATATGATAAAAACCATAGAAGATTGCAGTAAATCTTAACATTATATCGCCTATCATTTATGTTAACCCGCCCCGCTTCGCTGCGGTCATCCCGGTGCTGGCATATTGTAAAAGTGTCTGTAAAAATAAGCAAATCAATTAAAAAATTTTAAACAGAAGATTCAAGCTATTTTCCGCTGTATATCGCCTGTCATTTATGTTAACCCGCCGAGTGACACGGTCATGCGGGTTGCATATAAATACGTTTATTTTTACCTATGATGAACTAATAACAAAGGATTTGTACGTTATGGACACTTGAATGGTCAATTATCTCAAGACACTGGTAATTAAAAATTAAAGTGATATGATAAAAACCATCTAGGGTCCAAATCCTAATAACCCCCCAAAAATGAAAGAAATTGGTTCAGCCGTATTAGCGTGATGAGCGGACAAAATTTTGTACGTTCTCTTTTATATATATAGATATGATAAAAACCATAGAAGATTGCAGTAAATCTTAACATTATATCGCCTATCATTTATGTTAACCCGCCCCGCTTCGCTGCGGTCATCCCGGTGCTGGCATATTGTAAAAGTGTCTGTAAAAATAAGCAAATCAATTAAAAAATTTTAAACAGAAGATTCAAGCTATTTTCCGCTGTATATCGCCTGTCATTTATGTTAACCCGCCGAGTGACACGGTCATGCGGGTTGCATATAAATACGTTTATTTTTACCTATGATGAACTAATAACAAAGGATTTGTACGTTATGGACACTTGAATGGTCAATTATCTCAAGACACTGGTAATTAAAAATTAAAGTGATATGATAAAAACCATCTAGGGTCCAAATCCTAATAACCCCCCAAAAATGAAAGAAATTGGTTCAGCCGTATTAGCGTGATGAGCGGACAAAATTTTGTACGTTCTCTTTTATATATATAGATACTTATAATTGTAAGTTAATTGTAATAGATACTATAAAGTTTCAAAACCCTAATATTCATTTTGAAACACCCTGCATTACTTCAAATTATGTTATCCTATATTCATGTCTTGTATGTACACTCATGTCCAAAATTATTGTTCCATGTCTATAAATATGTTGTTCTAGGAATATAATTTGATAACGAATCCGCCTGGTATTTCTTATAATGTTAGTATGTGTATAATCGGAAAAGACATGTATGTGGAAAATTTCATGTCAAAACAGCAGTAAATAAGAACAATAAAACGAAAATGAAACTTTCTTGTCCATTTAGCAACATTTTCTTTTACTCTTTCTCATTTTCGTATTTATAATTCATTTCCTTTGAAATTTATCATAAATATACATTTTCAGATTATACACACAGCATCAATATTAAAAGTACCCTGCAAAATCATTATCAAATTATATTCTTACAAGAAGACAGTTATAGATATGCGACAATCATTTTGAACATGAGTGTACATATCATCGGGCCTGCTCTAGGCAATTTGTCGCCCGCGCAATGATGTAATTTGCCGCCACCCTCTTTCTCCAGAAAGAACAAATCTTAAAAGTCACGATTTTAAGTATGCTACTCCAGCATGAACAACGAAAGGGAGGGAAACTACACCCGCACTCAGAAAGGCTTATATACTTATTTTACTACAAATACAATATTGTTGTGTCTGTTTTTTTTTTTCTTTAAATATTAATCTATTATGTTAGTGAAAGATAAAGCAAATACATCTGAAAGATGGTAATCCATTTTATAGAATTCAATATCGAGTTTCAATCTCAACATATCAGTTTGCAATTATAGTGCAACTAGCTCTTTTACCTTTATTTCTTGATTTTCCTTCTACATCTGTTATTTTTTTTAATGTGTTTCCACCTTCAATGATAACGATCCTATTTGCGACAAAGACAAGAGAAGCTCTGCTAACTAACCAAAGGGGGCAGGCATTCGAGAATTGAGTTCCTGTATTTGACAACAATCAAGCAGTTTATTCTGGGATTTATTTTACCATTTGCTTTAGCACTGATCATGAGACTTAAACTAATGAGACCTAAACATAATTTATGAATGTAGTATTCAAATAGAAGGTCAGCTTAGTAAATTTAGCTACCATGATCATGAAGTCTGTCTCCAACAAGAAATATTTATTTTAAATAAAATACTTATGACAGATATTGCAGACCCGTGGAAATGCACGTGTTGCACATATGATAGAGCCAGCAATGCATATCATATATCAAGTCGACAAATTATTTATATATGATATTCAGAAAAATATTAGTAGGCAAATTAGTTTTAGTTTTTACCTTTAGACAAGTTATTTGTGTTTTATACTGTTCGTTATATTATTTTCGTACTTATTAAAGGCCTACTTTCACGAAAAAAAAAATGTTCATTTCTACTTTTATTTCTTCGTTGATATTGGTGAAACAGTACAGAAACCCGGATTCTTAGTAGGTACACTACTCATATAAATTGTAAAATATTTGTACCGTATCAGTTTCTAGTGTTTAATTTATGTTGCATTTTATGGTAATTACACCTACATAAAAATACTTCAGACTTAAATGACGTAAGATATATTACAAATGACTATTTGAAAAAAAACGAAATTTAGAAAAAAAACGAGAGGCAATGTTTTTTTTCTAAAAAAAAACGTACATTTCTGAAAAAAAACGAACGGTTTTTTTTCTATTTACAACACTACTACCATTAGCGATTACTTTCAAATTCATCCACCGTTGTATGCGGGCCTTGGTTCACCAGAGGTAGGAGTTCCCAGACATGTAAAAATAATGGAAAATGACCGAGTGTCAAATCCATAGTTTTCGCTATCGCTGAGATGAATGGTGATACTTCCACAGGCGTTGACTTCCAAATACAGCCTCCATCGGCTGCAGGCCAGAGGCATTGTGTTTTCAAAATTGGAACCAGAGGATCATAGGGGCTTTTACCGGGATATATAAAAGGTAGTAGAAAATGGCAGATGTTAGTGTCACATTCATAGTTTTCGCGGTATCGGCTGGGGGCTAGAGGAGATTTTTTCACAATTCGAACCAAGGGGGTGTGAGGGGGCGTTCACCGGGACATGTAAAAGTAGTAGAAAATAAACAATATTTGTGTCGAATCCATATTTATCGGGGTTGCTCAGTTGTATAGTGACATCCTCGATAGTGTTTACTTTCAAATTCAGCCCCCATCGGCCTTATCAATGAAAACACACGTACGTTGTTGGATATATATTCACACAAAATATATCAAATTTTAGAAATGTTTCTTAATTGTTCTCCCGTTGTTCAGTTTGTTTACATTGATATTTTATCTGATCCGTGCGAAGAACGGGCATAACAGCTAGTACGAAATGGTAATGTGTTTGTCATGGACCAAATTACAATGAATTCAATTATGTAGATAATTATTATAATGATTATTGATAATTATTTTCTTGTTGAATTATAGATACTTTTCAATGTAAAAAAGAATAAACTTTGAGTCCCAAATCAACGTAAAATAGACCAACGTAAAGGAAAAAAAATGTATAAAATTTTCCATATAATTAAACTTACAAACTTGAAATTTGCATGTAATTAAGCTAAATTTCCATTTTTGTGTCGTTTTGTGCGCCTATTTCTTCGTTTTCTGCGTCACCAGAAATGGGTCAATGTTATCCTACAAACATGGCGGAACAAGTTAATGCTGTTCCGTCAGGAACGATTTCGAGGTCGTTTCCTTCACATCGTCTTGTGCGTGTTTTCTACCGTTTTGTAAGCCTATTTCCATGTTTTGTGAATTAATGGTAGTGGGTCAAAATGGGCATTCAATGTGGGAAGAAAAATGACCCATTCTCCCACCAGTATGGAATTTCGAGGTCGCTTTTTTCGCTCGACCTCGAAATTCCATACTAAACAATTCCGAATTGTTTAGTGCATGTTTTGTCTCGTTTCTGCGCATATTTTCACGTTTTGTGCGCCAACGAAAGTGGGTCAAAGAAAACCTACAAATATGGCAGAAAAGACATATTCATTCCACTTTCAAGGCCCATTTTGACCCACTTCCACTGATGCACAAAGCGATACAAATCATGCATAAAAAATGAGAAGGAAACGACCTTGACATTCGATGGTGTCGGAACAGCATTAAGTTATTCCGCTATACTTGTAGGCCATTTTGACCCATTTTCGTTGTCGCACTAAAGTGGAAATAGGAGCACAAAACGGTACAAAACAGGCACTATACGATGCGAAAGAAACAACTTCCAAATTCGATAGTGGCGGAGCAAAGGCTCTTTTTCCTCACACCTTGATGAACCATTTTGACGCATTTCTGGTGATGGTCAAAACGTGGAAGTACGCGAACAGAACGGTACAAAATATACCAGTGGCGGCGTAAGGCAAACCTGAAAGACCTTTCAAATGATGCGACAGATACGGGTAGTGTTATCAAAATCTGAAGAGCGGTTGCCAAACTTTTGTAAGCTTCAAGCCACATTGAATTACATATTTCAGTATACCTTGTGGATAAAAGTCAAGTTGTTCTTTAGGATTCTAAGCACACCTTAGTGAACGGATAATATATAAACAATTCTATGCCATCCAGGCAGTGGCGTAGCAGCTGCCCCCGCAACCCCCGCAGTGCGGGGGGGGCCCAAGGTACAAAGGGCCCCGAAGTCTTGCGATGAATAAAGATTTAAAGAAGTAGAACCTCAATCTTTCTTCCATCGGCTTTACAACTAGGGCCCCTTCTCTATACTTTGCAGGCGGGCCCGCAAAAGCGTGCTACGCCACTGCATCCAGGTCATTCGGTTAGAACAAAGCCAAATCAGAGCAACAAACATGCTTTTAACCTTTCCTCGCTCTCATCATTTAGCTGCTGCACAAAGTTGGCAAAGTAAGAAAATAGTTCTATTTTATTTCTATCTAAATATAGAGGGAATCAATATAACATAATTCACCTTTTGTTTTTTTTTTTCTTTTGAACATTTGAACACTTGTTTTCGTATTGAACATCTTATTCACTCTAAATTTGTGGCCTGAAGTGTAAATTTGTACGCCAAGAAACAAGAGCAAAAAAGGAGAAACCAGCTAAGCAAAAGAGTTTCGCTCGCTGAAAATTCGACTTGTAAAGGACGAAAGAAAAAAGACAGAAGGAAAACAAGCGAATCAGCAACTATAGCGTCTGCACCAAAAAGCTTTTAGTTAGGAACAGAATGCTAGTACCCTAATATAAAGGTAACCAAGAAAGTTCTGTCACTTTGTCACCAACCACACTGAACATCGATATGTCACCTAAGACGTAATTACCTGGAAAATCAAAAATAGTCCCCATCAGCATCGATGACCTTCTGCTAACGTTCGGGAAGGCTATGGATTCTATCGCGGAAGAACTTGGTAGGCCGTGAAGCGAAGAAGGTATCAAGTGCATTTTGCACATCTACTAGGAATTTGAACTGCGTCCTCTAAGGTGATTGTCCAAGGAATGGAACAAGTAATCGGGCGATCCAATGTCCGGGGAGTGTGGCGAATGCAATAGTGTTTTCCATCCAAGGCGTAGAATGGTGTCCTGGGTCATCCTAGCCACGTGGAGCTTAGCGATGTCCTGTAACAAGGAGAAAACCTTTGCAATTCAGAAGTTCCAAGTCCCTCCAGAGTTTTGAGTTTTTCTTAAACACTGCTCAACTGATGACAGTACACAGTTGCATTGATGCTTTGACCAGCTGGTAGCATTTCCCGATGCATGATGCCGCAAGCAGTCCACCAAACACAAAGGAGGACCACTGGTCCACTGGAGTGCTGGTTTCGGCTGTTTTGGAACCGGTTCATGGAATGCTAACCAATAACGACTGCGCCGTGGAGCTTCGTACAGAAGCCACTTCTCATCACACGTCAACATCCTGTCCACAAATAACTCCTTCCTCAGACAAGACAGCAAAGAAACGCATGTGTCTGCTCGCGTTGCCTTCTGGCCCAGAGTGAAACCATGTGGGATCTATCGACCCAACTTGTAGTGCTCCCAAGTTGATGGGTGTGCTGCCGAATGGTTTCTCCACTCACACTGAATTGTAGTCCCAGTTCCTCACATGTCTGGCCACTGTTCGCCTCAATTGCTGCCTGAAGATCTTCATTTTGTACATGTGTTGGTCTTCCGGCATGTGGTGCGTCTTCGAGTGTTTAGTCACCGTCCTTAAACTTGTTAAACCATTGTTGTTCTGTCCACGCAGTCACGACACCCTCACCAAAGGCCTGGCATGCCTTCCGCCTCGCTGCAGCGGCGTTTGACTCCTGTTTGAACTCGTAGAGCATATACGCCCTTACAACGCTCTGTGGAGGTCCCATGTTCACTCTGTCCTTACGCAAGTTCACGGTGTAACTGAACTGCCACAACCAGGTAGTGTGTTGGATATACCTCACACAAACAACTGATCTTCGCCTTATCTTCATTTGCATTCAAATCACGTTATGAGGGCCATTTGAACACAGACGTCCACAAAAAGCGACATAACATTCTTGGTTATCTTCATAAAGCTTTATGTACGTTAATCACTTCTTTGTGCCCTTCCCTTGAACTGATAAATAAATAAATTGTGATATTTCAGGAAGCAAGCTGGCAGAATGTAGACAACACAATATACTTCGACTTTTCTTTTACTATATTTTAATCTACTGTACACTTAGATTTTTCGTTTAAATTTCTCTGAAGTAATTTAACAGAGTGAAATTTTTATTTTATTCATATTTTAATTCACATACATTTTTCCTTTGACTTTCTTTCGGGCCCCAACAGAGTGAAACTGATTTTACTTATTTTTCACCTACATTCAGCTTTTTTCTTTAATTTTCTTGGGGGCCCCCAAGAGAGTGAAACGTTTGTATTATTATTTTTTCACCTACATTCGGCTTTTTCTTTAAATTTCCTTGGGAGCCCACAAGTTAATAAAACTGTTATTTTATTTATTTTTAATTTACATTCAGTTTTTTTAAAATTTCTTTGCAGGTCCCCAAGAGAGTGAGGCCCTAACCTATATGTTGTTTAGCTTATACGGAAATCCGGCACTGATTAGTTTTATTAGAGAGATGTTTTTGTTGCTTCATCTGTTATTTGGTGTAATATTGATTGACAATTAATCAATATTTACTTTTACTTTTACTTTTAGGGAAGGTGTGAATTATAAACCTTGACGGCCCTTGTATCTCAGGCTAACAAGTTTCTTTAGTAATTATAGTTTACCTACCGTCCGGGGGCCCCCACAAAGTGGGGCCCGGGGCAGGGGCACCGCCCGCCCCGCCTTTACGCCGCCACTGAAATACACACTAAACGATGTGAAGGAAACGTCCTCCAGATTCGTTGGTGGCGGAACAGCAGTAACTTGTTTCGTTATATTCGTAGGTCCATTTTGACCCACTTCCGGTGACGCACAAAACGTATAAAACAGGCAATAAACGATGCGAAAGAACCGACCCCGAAATTTAATAGTGGCGGAGAAGTGAGCCATTTAACTCCTACTTTAAAGGCCCGTTTAACTCACCTCGGGTGATGCACAAGACGAGGAAGTAGGCACAGAAAACTTTTTAAAAAATAGGCACTAAACGATGCGAAAAGAAAGCTAAAAATTCGATAGTGCCAGAACAGTGGGTCATTTTCGTCCCACTTTTGAGGCCCATTTTGACCGTCTTCCAGTGATGCACAAAACGTCGAAATAGGCGCACAAAACGGTACGCAATGTGAAAATAATGACCTCGAAATCCGATAGTGGCGGAACTCTTGGTCATTTTCGTCCCATCTTGGAAGCCCATCTTGGCCCACTTCCGGTTACGCACAAAACGTGAAAATACGCACTCAAAACGGCAAGAGACTGTCACTAAACGATGCGGAAAAAAAGACCTAAAAATTCGATAGTGCCGGAACAGTGGGTCATTTTCGTCACACTTTGGAGGCCCATTTTGACACACTTCTAGTGACAAGCAAAACGTGGAAATAGGGGCACGAAGCGGCACAAAATTCACTAGTCGATACGAAAGGAAGGACCTCGAAATTCGGTAGTGGCGAAGCAGTCGGTCGTTTCCGTCCCTCCTTTGAGGCCCATTTTGACCGTCTTCCAGTGACGCACAAAACGGTACACGATGTGAAATTAACGACCTCGAAATCCGATAGTGGCGGAGTTCTTGGTCATTTTCGTCCTATCTTGGAAGCCCATTTTGACCCACTTCCGGTGACGCACAAAACTGGAAATAGGGGCACGAAAATTCACTAATCGATACGAAAGGAAGGACCTCGAAATTCGGTAGTGGCGGAGCAGTGGGTCATTTTCGTCCCACCTTTGAGGCCCATTTTGACCTCTTCCAGTGACGCACAAAACGTCGAAATAGACGCAAAAACGGGTACGCGATGTGAAAGTAACGACCTCGAAATTCGGTAGTGGCGGAGTTCTTGATCATTTTCGTCCCATCTTGGAAGCCCATTTTGACCCACTTCCGGTGACGCACAAAACGTGAAAATACGCACTCAAAACGGCAAGAGACTGTCACTAAACGATGCGAAAGAAGCGACCTCGAAATTCGAAGGTGACGGAACAGTGGTTCATTTTCGTCCCACCTTGGGGACTCATTTTAACCCACTTCCTATGACGCACAAAACGTGGAAGTAGACGCACAAAACGGCACAACACGATGTGAAGGAAACGACCTTGAAATTCATTGGTGGCGGAACAGCAATAACTTGTTCCGCCATATTTGTAGGCCCATTTTTACCCACTTAGGGTAATGCACAAAATGTGGGAATAGGCGCATAAAGCGACACAAAACATGCAATAAAGATGCAAAACAATGTACCTCGAAATTCGTTGGTGGGGGAACAAGTTAATGACGCCGTGAGCACTAATATAGGCCCAGATAGCAGAAACAGCTTGCCACAAGCATGATATAAGCTTGTCGTGACAAGGATATAAGCTTGTCCCAAGCTTGTTACGACAAGTCTTTAAGCGTATATCAAGGCTGATTCAAGCGACGAAGTTGACAGGCGACAAGCATATTGTAGGCTTATACTGTAAGATTGTTTCAAGCTTGTCAGCTCAAGTTTATTACAAGCTTGGTACGTAATGCTTGCTACAGGCTTGTTACCTCAAGTTTATTTCAAACTTGGTACGTAATGCTTGCTACAGGCTTGTTACCTCAAGTTTATATCAAACTTGGTACATAATGCTTGCTACAGGCTTGTCATCTCAAGCTTATTTCAAGCTGTCCACTTCAAGTTTAGCACATGCTTAATATGTCTCGTTTATTGCAAGCTTCTCAGTAAAGCTTGATACAAATTTATTTCTGCACGTGAGAAAATGATTCATCTGCTTGGCGACATGTATAATGTTTGATGTGTAGGTTAGTATAATGTTCAATGTGTAAGTTACATAAATGATGGTGTGTATTCTTTTGTCATCTGAGGGTGTTTGGATATTGCCATCACTTTATTGGCATTCTTTTAAATATATATAGGGGAAACCATACCATACTTACTATTAATAGTAAACATAGTAGTAAGATATGGTTTCTGCAATATTTTTAAAAGAATGCCAATAAAGTGGTGGCAATATCCAAACACCCTCAGATGGCAAAAGAACACACACCATCATTTATGTAACTTACACACTGAACATTATACTAACCTTCACATCAAACATTATACATGACGCCAACCAGATGAATCATTTTCTCACGTGCAGAAATAAATCTGTATCAAGATTGACACTACTGGACCTCACATCAAACCTTATACAAAATGAAATCAAACTCATATAGACAACAATCCTGCAAAAATAAACGTAAAGGTGAGGACGAAAGAACTGTTAAACCTACATAAGCAATGTTCTGAAAAAGAATAGTTGTGTTCGGTCAAAATCAAAGCAAAATATGTATACTTTCACAATCTGTATTATGCTTCTTTCCTTCGTCTATTATGCGTCTTTGCAGCACGAGGTTCAGGTTTATTTTTGAGTAACATTATTGAGATATCATGTTAAATTATAAATCCATGTCTCACACAATATTGGTGTTGAATATATACCTCATACTCCAGTCTATTGAGATTAGTATCTTATCTCAACATAGAAAGCAACACTTTTCCTGAGTTCCTTGGTGAATATACTATGCGACCTGGCAGATCAGCACCCAATTAGTTTACCATTAACGACAGTTTGATTTTGAAGTTGAGTGTGCCGTTTCAGCACGAAGCGTTATATGAGACACTGACCTGTAGAATCCGAACAGTAATGCGTTCAGTGTTTGTAAGGTCTTCCACTGGGAATCGACCACGACCCTAGGCGCACCAAAGACGTACACCACTAGACAAGCGTCAAGGGCTAAGCAAACTTTTAAATTATCAGATTTCAGGAAAGAAAGAAATATAAATTAAATCCTAGAACCACTGCTACACAGAGTGCGAAATACTGAGGATGGCCATTCCCACACTTCAAAATTTGGAATAAAATTCATCCTCAATAATTTACTGGAGAGATAAGGTGACAATGACACTGTCAGAAGTATACAAACTATTTACAGTAAATCTGTGTAGTTAGTGGACAACCTAGTGGTTAAGCATTATCCTTAACCCTTACACAGTTCAATAATTTTGGATGTTCAATATATGAAAACTTCATTTCAAAACTTTCCAGTGCAATTTCTTTTTTACTTATTTATTTACTCCTATCTCTCCCCGATCATAACTGTTATTATTTCGCATTCTGCTGCTACTACATAATTGAAAAAAAAATATCCCTAAATTCTACGCAATAACTGATATAAGGTTCCATGAAAACAATCAGTTTGTATTACAATGTTATTTATTGAACTTATTTACATTTTTTGTATAATTTCTAACTTATTTCCTTAATTGGGTTCCTTAACTTCAATGGTATCACCTTCCACTACAGGTTTTGAATTTCTTCGTTCTCTGCAAAATAACGATCATAAATACGTACTGAAAAACATGTAATTGATTGCACAGTTAAAAGAAAACATTTATATTGTTTACCTTATAAATACGCTTTCATTAAAATACATTTTATTCTTTGAAGTAAGTGCCACACAAGACAACAGAGTCTGGCACTCGTTTCTCAGATCTGGTGATCCATGGCTTGGAAGCACTCCAAATATGATCTCTATAGCATTACGGTAGAATATTTATAGTGAATTAATATTCCTTAATCGAGCTCACCTATTCAGATGTTAGATTTGCAGTGTGACACTTCTTATTTAAAGTGTCTTGACTATGTCAAATACAATATAATTCATCTTCACATACTGAAAATTAATAAAGTAATTTTAAACACTACTATACACAAACATTACGCAAACACTATTTCGGTTCAGCGGCATCCCTTATATTATACATTTTACGTTTTACAACCTTATTCGATTAAATTTTGACGATCACTCATAAGAAACACTTGAAAGGAAAGAATCGCGTTTGTTACAATTACAACATACTCTCCCATAGTCTGATATTTAGTCGTCTCGGGATCGCACGGATCTGTCTGGGTCATACAGGGTCAGGGATCTGACTACTTCGGGATCACGAGTCACGAAGTATGTGACTCGTTTCATCACTGCTACCACTGCATGGTATTTATTCACTTTACTTATTTCAATGTTCTAGTGCCAGTAAATTTTCAGTAGAAGTTTTTTTTCCTAGCTGAAAACGGGCATTGTTCTGTGAGAACATCAGTTGAGATAAATCCAGAAAATGTCATATTGACTCACTCGGTACTGTTGTATAAGCACGGCGTTACGAAAAACAAACGAAGTGATCACTGATATAAGAAATCACTGAGAGATGGAAGAACAAATATTTACATATTTCTTTAATTTTCTCTCCATGCCTTGTATGAAATGCAATCTGATCTCACGATTCACCGGAAAGATAGGCCATAAGTGTGTGAACCTATATACCTTGTATTCTTCACGGGGCAACACAAATCATAGATAATGACCTACAAGAAGTTATCCTGCGTCATGTACAACAGAACGCATGGGAAAGTGTAGTTCGCAATTCACAGGAAAAGTGTAGAATTTACTAAAGTAGGTACCGTGTACACGGACAACTTCGTACCATTTTGCAACGAGTTTGGAACATACCTTAGAAGTTCAATGAAATATTTCTCTTAAAAAGAAAAAGTTACTGGCGACTAATACGTAAGGAGGTGTTGAGCAACAATTCACGGAATTATTTGTGACAGTAAAACAAATGGATTTTAATCCTGAGGCTTACAGCGGAGGAATACATCTTTGCAACGTTTCATTCTTTCAAAACACAAGAATCACTGATACGAAAACATGCATATTGCCTTAGTCATACATATCAAATGAAGAAGGGATGACTCACTACCGTAACTGTAACACTAAGTTTATTTGACCCATATTCATGGAACGTCGTGTCGGGGCCATTAGCGTCGTTTCACAATTCATTATAGAGAAGTAATAAATACTCCTGCAACCTATCGACCTAGTTCTTTATATTCCATCTTTGAAAGCAGAAACATTTGTCAGTGTACATGGCACAAGGCAGGAAAATCACTTCATTTACTTCAATCCAGTCAAATTCTAAATGCATTTTAAGACCTATGTATCCCTATTTATTTTCCTGGTAATTTGTTGTTGAGTGTTTACGCATATTCATACTTTGGCGTGCTCCATCCTATTGTCTTTGGGGAAAAGAACTACTCTTACTTTTTTTAAATTTATTTTTTTATTACTGCCACTGCTGATCATGTGGATAAAACATTAACCTTTATTTCTTGTTCAATTTTGGTGTTGATTACTTCTTTTTCATACTGAATGAAGTCTTATCTTCCGAAAAACTCGGGAATGTCTTTGTAAGAGAGAAATGTGCATTTACTATTATTTTGTTTTTTAACAAAATTTTCTAACTGCTGAAGTCTTTATCTTCTAGGGGAAAAAACTATTTCTTGATTAGTTTTAATGTTATTTTACTTCTTTTCTATCTCCTGAATGAAACCTTATCTTCTGAGAAAAAAAAACTACAATACCATTCTGTATCTTAATTAATTATAGTGCTTTATTGCTTGTTTCTATACTAAACGAAATAATCTTATCGTCTGGAAGATTCTGCAATTGCATATTTCTCTATTACAATGGCATTGCAGAGTTTTCCAGAATGTAAGATGATTTTATTTAGTATAGAAAAGAAGTAATTAACTCTAATCAATCAAGAAAGAGGGTGGTATTGTAGTTTTTCTCTCAAGAGATGAGTTCGTTCAATAGATAGAAAAGATGTAAAATAACACTAAAATTAGTCAAGAAAAAAAGAGGTTAGTTGCTTTCTGTTTTTCATGCAGCAGGTAGGAAATGTTTTTAGAAGGCAAATATAACAGTAAGTGTCTATCTCTCTATTACTGTGACATCGCAGTTTTCAAAAAATGAAATTTCCTTCAGTATAGAAAAGTAATCAACACCAAAATTAATCAAGGAATAAAAGTTATTCTTAAAAAAAAAAAAACGATTTCATTCAGCAGATAGGAGTAATGAAAAAATAAAATTAACAGAGGTACTTTCTTCCAGAAGACAAGAAAACAAAAATGTAAACAGTAATGAATCTCGATTTTAGTTAAAATGTCCACCCTCCGAGGAAAGTAACAGGAAGCTGCTAAATTATAAGGGATAATAAAATAATAAGTACATACAAGGTAAACATTTTATCTCATTTCACTGTGTATTAATACATGAGTGCGTAAAAATGAACCCATCTCGCTATATAAAATACAGACCTAAGTGATTGAGTGACCGACCGATCTTTGCACAGGCCAAATCGCTTAAGATAGACACGTTAAATATGGACAGTACATGGGATTTGTTACGTAGGATACCACTAAGGAAGGATTTTTGCAAATTCGACGGGAAGGGGAGGAAAATAGGTGTGGGACGTATTTTTAAAATATGACCATATGTCCGAATTCCTTAAGGTTACAGACTTAAAATTTGATATTTGGATGTCTCATTTCAAATAATTTGACATATTTAAGCGGTTTTTGATATTTTAGTACAAAGGAAAAAAAGAAAAAAGGTGAGAAAGAAAAGAAAAGGAGTGAGGATTACAATTATTATAAGATGTCGAAATCTCTGAATTTATGAAGGTTTGAAACATGAAATTTGGTATTTGAATATTTTTTAAAATAAGTAGATAAGAATTTCAGCGCTTTTGAAATATGCCTAAGAGGTAAGAAAAGAGGTGGAAAGAAAAATTGATGGGGATTATAATTATTATAGTAAAGTATTTAATCCCTTAAGGTGAGAGATTTGAAGTTCAATATTTCGATTTCTCATTTAAAATACTTTGCCATGTGTTTCAGCCTCCTTTTTTTTTGACATGTTAGTAAAAAGGGAAAGAAACGATGTGGAGAGGAGAAAAAAGGTGCGGATTACAATTATTCTAATAAAATGTCGGTATATCTAAATCTTTTAAGATTTGAAACATGGAATTCGATATTTGAACTTCTCATTTAAAATTATTACATAAGCGTTTTATGATACATATCCTAAAAGGAAGAAAAAAAGGGAGAATTACAACTATTATAATAAGATGTTCATATTTTGGGGTCCGGGAAAGTAAGAGGCATTGAAACGGTGGAAATCTCTTTTTCCTCCAAATGTACAGAATTCTATGCATATGATATTGATCTAGTGACCTATAGATGTGAGAAATGTAGTGAATACAAAACGTATATGTAGAGAAGAACGCGTCCATGGACTAAGTTGCAGATTACTAGCTTATTTAGTGATGGTAAGAACTTTAGGACCTTTCTCGTGATTGTAAGGAAAATAGGTAAAACTATACTTACATACGCAGTAGTCTAGGCTTCGCCTGCTGCAGCCAAAGACTCAATACTTCCTTCACCATTTCTTCTGTTGCGTCGGTGTACATCTTACGAACAGCAGCTGAAAAGAAAGATAGAATTTCAAGCAAATAATAGCGATTTTTATTCTTTAAAAAACTGTCATTTGAAATAAATCTCCCTCTTAAATAGCTTTACGGAATTATGGTATGGTTTGTAAACATGGATACCTAGAGCTGAAACTAATTCCTATATTATTTTTCAAGTCACCTAAGCTAGGCCCCTATTTTGTGAATTTTCTGTAAGGGTACTATAGAAAGTTATCTTCCACCACACTTTTGGTATATTATATAATGGAGAAGTTACATTTTTCGATACAATTGTAACATGACTTTCTTCCGGTGCCCTTAGTGGTGATATGGTTTTGAGTCAACGTTTAAAGTCACCTTAAATAACACTACAAAAAACACATTAGGTTTTGGTTAACTTCGTTGTCACGAAAAATTGAAAGATGAAGACGACAGAAAAACGAAAGTTTGACTATTCGCCGTCTTGAAAGCCTGCAATTTTTCTCTTTTTATACTGGAATTATGGTAACTTCGAAAGCTATGTTCTTCTAGTGTTTTATCTGCGTCCTAGTGTTAGACAAAGAGCTCTGAAATTTTACCCCTTTAAAATATCGGCAGGGGACACGGTTTGGCATACTATGTAATACTACCAGACTAACAGTGTTGCCAACCCAACGAAGTTATATTCGTTCGGTAGACAGTATCAAGTTTACAGGTATACACGAAAAGTCTGGTGCAAAATTATACTTCACAGTAGTGATTCCTACACTGTAATTCAATTTAAATTCGTTGACAATATTGATTTTATTTAGCCCTGGAATCATTTCTACCTTGGACTTTTATTTGGTTTTAGGTTTTCCGTACACCTTACAAATTATTTTTGAATGCCTTTTCAAGCAAAGATTTGTTTAAATGTGTACTTTGCCAGTAAAGCTTTGTTTACAATGTAGTGTTGGATCAGTTATTGAATTTCCTATATATTCTACACAGATGTTATATTCACCCAGTAAGGGTGAACACATTTACATATTTTACTACTTGACAGTAAAAGCACCCTAAAGTACTCAAAGCATACTTTATTCGTGAAGAATTACTTCTGATTGCTTGGGACATACTAATATGAGAACACACGTCCAGTACGAGAGAAGTAAGACTTAGTAATTAGCAAACTGGAATTTTGTATGGTTACTAGCATAAATAAATAAATGAAGTTAAATATTTCAGTACAACTTTTCAAATCAACTTACTGTGGATCCTTTTGCATATCTGGGTGGACCCAAAGGTGTGCTTTTATGTTTCATGATGCTTGATTTCCTGCCAGAGTAGGAGAATTCCATTGCGAGCTTGTCGCACAAAGTTCTTCTTATTGCATTGTGAACGAAACCTTTTAAATCCTAATCACCAATTGACAGTAATACTTTTACCTGAAAGAAAGGAAATTATTTAGATCTAATGCATACTGAAATCGAAAAGAAAAACAATATATATAAGGGTCCATATTGTTATGTTTTTCTACCAGTGGCAAAAAAAAAAAAAAAAAAAAACACGAAGCATGAATGATACTAGTCAAAAAAGAAGGGCGTGGGGTTCTGAGTTTCATAGAAGGCCGTATCAAATGGGCTACGTGACTAACAAAAACTGTTTGTCTGGGATTTATTTGGTAACTTTCAGCTTTGTATCGGAATAGCGGTTATTTAAAAGGACCATTGTCCGTTCGAATTAGAAAAAAATACTATATATATATATATATATATATGTATATATGTGTGTGTGTGTGTGTGTGTGTGCGTGCGTGTGTGTGTGTGTATATGGAAATTACATACACTTCCAAAAGTAACAAGAAACATTGGGTTAATCAGTGCTGCCAACAAGTAGTGTCAGAAAATAGCTAAATGACGCACAGAAACTAGCTAAAAATGGCTCAACTTACTTTAAATTATAGGTAACAGAATTTAGGAATAAAGAAAGTAAAGATTTGGTACTTTTTGTCTACTAGTTTACAAGGATGTTCTATTATTTATCTTTTGATATCCTCAAATCAGTTTCACAATACAATTTGTTCCTTCATTGACTATAAGTAATAAAATTTCTTGAATTATTTTCAACTTCAAATGTATGTCTTGATAACACTATTGATCTATCACAAAAATATATACATACACATGCACGCCTCTCAACAAGAAAAACCGAACCCAAACTAAAAATACTTTAGAAACTAATCAAACAAATTGACTATGGAGAAACCAGATCCAGGAATCCCCATTTACCGTGACGGATAGGTGAGACTGATAAAAGATATCTAATCTACTGTGACAATGTAAGTGCTGTTTTCAACAGAATTAGAAAAATACCAAGATAAACTACTTTTTTAGGTTTTTCATATTTTCTAAAAAAAAATGACTGCAAAGGTTTAATTGCCGCCTAAATGACTATATTAGCAAGTATGAGTGGCAAGTTGATCAAAATTATAGTCCATAGCTAATGCACATGATAATGGTTAAATTGGCAAAAATGAAGTTGATGCTAACATTTAGTCAAAAGAGAGATGTTCCAAAAAAACGTAAATTAAAAGATATAACAAAGATTTGAAACCTGCTTCACAACTTGTACAGTTTTGATAGGACACTTACATATTTCTTTCCGAAGTTAGAATCTTCAAGCTTTCTCTCAAATGTTTGAAAATCATCCAACGTTCGCAGAGGCAGAAGGCCAAGAAGTTCGGATTCATCGTTTATGAACTCTGCTTTCACACTCACACCATTACTTAGAAGTGTGTCGACCTTCTTCTCGACGGAAGATACTCTTTCACTAAGGTCAGCTAAAGCAGATTGCATTTGGCCAAATACCATTCTGATATCTGCAATAAATTTTAGGAAATATTGTTTTGAAGGTGTTATTATAACTAGAAAACATATTATTTCACAAATCATTGAAACAATAAAATGTACATTCATGTCCAAAATGATTGTCGCATATCTATAACTGTCTTCTTGTAAGAATATAATTTGATAATGATTTAGCAGGATTCTTTTAATACCGATACTATGTGTATAATCGAGAAATGTGTAATTGTGGAAAATTTTATAGGGAAAGAATTATAAGCACGTAAATTAGAATGAGTAAAACAAATGGACAAGAAAGTTTTATTTTCGTTTTATTGTTCCTACTTACTGCTCTTTTGACATGAAATTTGTCACATACATGTCTTTGCCGATTATACACATACCAACATTATAAGAAATACAGGGCGAATTCGTTGTCAAATTTTATTCCTACAACAGATTTATAGACATGCGACAATAATTTTGGACATGAGTGTACGTTTGTGGTGGAAAAACACCGTGTGCGTGGGTTTTCTCAGGGTTCTACTGTTCCCCTCCACTTTCTTCACTCCATCATTTAATTCATTCTCATCATCACCGTTTGCTTTAGGCTGCCCCGCATAACTGTGGGACAAAACTCAAAGATTTTATTTAAATATGATTTCGCTGTTCATTTAATCAGAAATCTTGGGGGAAAAAATGGGGAACAATTAGGAAGACGTGTGTAGAAGACCACTACGTTGGAGAATTATGACCAGGTCATTAGAGTATGACATCATTCATCAGCACTGCGGAAGGAAAGGGTTGATTGCTCAGAGGTAGAACGTTGTCTTTTGGTGCGACGGATCTCTGGTTCAATCTCCGGCCTCATGAGTTTATGATGGACAATATCATATTCGTGAGGGTTTTCCCGTTGTCATGCCACTAATTCCTTCATAATCATTCACTATCATTAGTCATCTGTGTATCTTAACATTAACCCTAGGAAGACTAAACTATAATTGGTCACGTGAAAGACTAAGGGGGGTCAATTTTGCTCGCGGTTGTAAATTCCAATTTTAAGCCTACTAATGTATTTTAAAGTTGTTTAATGACTGCTACTAATAAATATGAGTTGTAAAATTATTTTAAGACTTGTGAAATTTTATTTTAATAGGAAATATTACAAATATAGGTCCCAGTACAGACTACTACCGAATTTGGTTAGCAGACATGAAGTAGCTTTAAATACATTAGCCTGTGTAGACAAGTTACTATACTAAACCTGAGAGTATTACGTTTGCTCAATGTATAAAAGTAGATTATGTTAATTTAGTCATCCATTCAAAGAATAGATAAGTTTACAATGATCCTTTTAAAGTAAAACTTTACTTCTCTTAACATTTCTAAGTTGCTGAAAAAAAAAGTATTTAGTCACCTGCGCTAAAAAAAAAAAAAAAAAAAAAACTACCACAATAATGTGCTTTCTAATAAAACTAAATTTAAGTTTAGATTACAGAAGAAAATACAAAAAATTTCAAACGTTGTAAAATTCATTTGTTCGGGCAAAGAGAAAAAGAAAGTGCGGGCAAATTTGAACCACCTTCGTCTTTCTATGTTTAAGGACATAACAGCGGGGTTATGAAGAACGGGACCTACAGCTTAAAGTGAGATCCGAACCACTACTCAGTTTGCACTCGAGAGATATTGTTCTTCATTTGAACTCGAAACCAGAATCCCTTGATAACAAAGGCGATAAATCCACAGACCCATCATCCACGGAGGTCAACTGATAGAAATACGTTCCAGTGATCATGCATACTTGTGAATATTTTAGGAGCCACTTAAGAACCAAAAGGGAAAGAACTGCAAAGTGGAATCACTCTACAGTTATACACATTAAATCAATGGACAATTTTAAAAGACTACATAGTACAGAAGATCTAATTTAGTCAAAGTCAGAAATATAGGCTTAATTTAATTTGCTAATCAATACAAGAAGTGACTAATAGTTCTGGACCATTCATACTATCTTTCTAAATAAAACCTTTTTTATTATTATTATTATTAACAAACCAGTCAAACCTAATAGAAATCTCTGTTTCGTCGATCTATTTTCCAATGTTATAAATTTAGACACTTAATCAGCTTCTGTGGAAAAGTTTTGTTGACCATCCGCTAGTGTGACAGCGCACTACAGGCAGTTCGGCAGGAACTCCAAACTTGATAAAATAAAATCACAATTAAAGAGACAAGTTAAAAAAGTATTTTTCACAAATCCCACCCCCACTCAACTTGTGGACGATCATGCCTCCGACAAGGAAAATTCAAGCTTAACCAATGCTGAAGGAGTAGACTTCTGAATAATTTATGATGTACTGGTAAATCGTTTGCAGAACTAGTTGACCTATGACCTCTAGTGTGAGCGGGTTGCGGTCATTTCTCGAGGCTGCGACCTTGTTCAATCGAATCATCAGCCTCAAATTACCTTTACCCTTAAAAAAAGGGGGCAACGGTTACTCCACTTTAATCTAAAGTAAACCTATTTAAATAAAAGAAACCTGGTTTAAAGCAAACATTCCGGTTTAAGTAAAAAAAAAAGTTAAAAAAAAACAAGAATACGGTTTTTGCCAATCCTGAAAATTAGCGTTATTTCTTTATTACATCTGTTCAGATTGCAAATATTTTTCTGAGATTTTAGATCCAGACTTCATTCAGCTGGTAGCAAAAAAAAGTAAACAAAAGCACTAAAATCAATTAAGAGACAGAAGTTACTGTTTTTAGAGGATAAAAAGATTAAAATGTAAGCAACGAAAAACCTAGTTTTCTTCAAACTTACACCCTCGACTTCTTACCTTACAAACTTCAAACTAATATGCCAACTTATTTTCGCGTAATAATCCACTCTGAGATATTGTTAATATCCAATAAGTAATTTTTCGAAATTCATCGTTCTTTTACCCGAAACCCAAAAGTCCATACCGGATCGAACCTTTCCTTGTACTTATTGTAAAGCGATGAAATGAGTGATATCATTTAATCTAAGTTTGATGAAGTATACCTTAGAATGAGTAATTGTTACTAAATAAAGTCGGACATAAGTACTTATATTCTTCATTTGAACTATTTCAATTTTGCCCCCAACCTCCGAATAAATAAGGAAGAACATAAGGAATGAAAGATAGGCACGATGCATTCTAAAATGAGTGAGTGTCCAGGCTTGCTGTATTTAAATATCATCCGTACCGATTCTTGGGAAAGCCACATCAGTTAAAATTTGTAGAGTATCGGTGAAAGCTAAAACAAGAAAGCTTAGGCAATGTATTAATTCAAAGCAGTTTTCTCCTCGATTGTAGAGATAAAACGTAATTTTCATTACTTTAGCAGACAGCTCTCCAAATTTATATGGATTTTGTTGATTTTTTCACTAGATTTGGGGCACTACTTTACAAACGCCTTACGAACCACACCTGAGCGAGCGGAGTGGATTAGAAGCCCCCTAGGATTTTTTTTTTTGCTTATCTTTTAAGTTACACACGATTGGCATTGCAGCCATTCTAGACGCTCATTTTCCAAAACTTAACATACAAATACTGGCATTTCGTTCCTTGCTTGTATTCAACCGCCTTGCGCCCTGGCAAATAGCTCCAGCATAACATACTTACTTTCCATTTTCATTCATTCATTTCATTCATTTTATTTATCCTCCATTCTGTACAAACTTGGAAATAATTTTCCGATAGTACATGGGATTCGTCATGGTTAATTGATGCAGTACATATATATTAGACACATTTGTTAAACATAATTCATACTTTTATACATTACAGTAATTTGAAATATCATTATACAAATACTACAGCATACCTTATACATAAATGAACCTATCTTGTTACTTTGCTACTACTATTTACATTGTGACTATTTAATTGATTATATTCATCTATTGTATAGAAGCAATGTGACAATAGGTATTCTTTTAATTTTCTTTTGAATGTAACATTAGACTTGATTACCTTTAATTTGTTTGGTAACTTATTGTATAGCATAATACCAGCATATTTTACTCCCTTTTCATACATTGCTGTTCTATGGTTTGGTGGATGAAAATTAGTCTTATTTCTTGTGTTGTATCCATGCATGTCACCGTTTGTTATGTACTCATTTATGTTGGATCTTACAAATTCTATTAAGCAATATATATACAAACATGGTAAAGGTAGTATAGCTAGTTCTTTAAAATATTTCCTACAGGACTCTCGGGGTCCTACACCAGCTAGGATTCGTACAACTCTTTTTTGAAGAACAAAAATATCTCTACTTTTTAAAGTATTTCCCCAAAATATTAATCCATATCTTAATATAGATTCAAATGAGCAGTAATATAATATTTTTGCTGTATTTCGGTTTATAGTATTTTTGATGGTTTGTACGGCAAAACACATTTTTCTTAACCTATTCGCAATTTTTTCTATATGATAATCCCATTTTAAATCTGCTGATATATGTACACCTAAAAATTTTACAAAACTAACTTCTTTTATTTCGTTTTCTCCTATTTTTATACTTCCTTTATCTAGATTGTTGTTTGTTAATTTAAAACTTATTGACAAGGTTTTTTCTGAATTTACTATTAACTTATTATGATCAAACCAGTTTGTTAGCTGTTTTACGGTGTTTTCTATGTTAGTATTTAATCGTTGCTGGTTTTCGCCTGTTATTGCTACACTTGTGTCATCCGCGAATAATGTGGCTTTTGCAAAGTTTAAATTATTCGGGAGATCGTTTATATATATCAAAAACAGTAATGGCCCAAGAATTGATCCTTGTGGTACGCCGCATTTTATTTTATTCATTGTAGATGTGAAAGTAGTTAATTTTGAATTTCTCCCATCTACTCTAGTTATTTCTACCACCTGCATTCTATCTGTCAAATATGAACGAAACCAGTTTCTTATTACTCCTCTTATTCCACATTTCTCTATTTTATATAAAAGTTCTCTATGAGGCACTAAGTCAAATGCTTTTGTAAGGTCTAAAAACAATCCTATGCACTTATTTCTTTTATCTAGTAGTTCGCTTACGCATTGTATACTCATTTGCACATACAATTTATTGAGTTGAAAACACTTACATTATCATTTAACTACCTTCACTATTAATATGGGGTTAACTTTGGCAGATGGCTCTACCTAATTAAATAAATTATTTTAATGTGTTTAGACTTAATAAATCGTATCTGTTATATAGAATCCTACGAAATGGGAAATTAAGTATGTTTTGGTGGATCTAATTGACAAGGCGGTAGGCAGATGAATACAAGCAAGGAATGAGATGGCAGTAAGTATATATGAAGCTTTGGAAAATGACCGTCTGCAATGGTTGCAATGCCAAAAGTGTGTAAATTAAAAAGTAGGAAAAAAACGAGTCCTACGGGGCTTCTATTCCCCTTCACTCGCTCAGCTATGCTACGTAAAGCGTTATGTAACGGCATATTTTTGGAAATGAGGGGGGGGGCAATATTTTGCTTAAATTTTGTACTCTCTTGCTATATATTGTGTATTTTTTATGGTTTAGGTAGGTTAAGTTAGTTTAGGTTAGGCTAGGTTGAGATACTTGGGTATTACTCGAGCAGACGGTTCTACCAAATGTTCACACATTGCATTTTCCGGTTTCTTTTTGTAGAATACCCACTAAATGAGGAGCTAGTGCATAAACCACGAACCAACTTGTGTTAGGTGGCCACTAAAAAGCAAGAATGCCATCTAACCAAGTTAGAGCAGGAGCGCAGCAGGGGGTCCCGAGCTGAGCGAGGGGGTGCGTCCGTAGCGAGCAGGCGTGTGAGCGATCCACATAAATGAGAACACCTATATTTTCTGTGTTTTTGATTAGTTAGGTTAGGTTTGGTTAGTTATGTTAGTAATTACAATTACGTAACACCAACTCATTTCTCTTGTAAACACGGTGATTTTACCTGATTTTGGCCCCCAAGTTCCAAAATTATCTACATGTAACACTATTATCTCAAATCTAGTGAAAAATGACCACAAAATCGATATAAATATGGTAGAGCCGTCTGTTAAAGTAATGCCTTAACAGTTATCAAGTATTTCACCTATAAATTTTTAATGTGGTAAAGCCGTCTGCTGAAGTTAAACCTCTAATTTTTGTACTGATATTCAGGGGCGCCCGAAGAAAATTTTCTAGGTAGGGGCCCATCTACATGGTTGCTATATTATGCCTGGTATTTAATATACGTGGTTTGCTATATTACGTAAACATTTTCGTAAGCCAAAGGGGGGCCCGGGCCCTACCCTCCCCTTCGGGCGCCCATGTTGATGCTAATTGTCAAGAGCCATCACTGACTTTAAAGAATCCAATGGCTAAATATGGGGGTTAAGTTCCAAAGTTGGGCGTCCGTTTCCAGCAAAATTTTTAAAATTTACAGAAAAGATATGAATAATTTGATCGTTTGTGTGCTTGATAATATATAAGGGTCTCGAAAAGTCTATTTCTTTGTTATATATAAGCGGTTATAAACATGGGACTATACGGCGAGCGGAGGGAACTACTTAGCGCAAGGTACCAAACGGTTGCATTGTGGGAAAGTAACGAGCATTTATGTTATCAACATGGCGAATGTACAAGGGCAATGAACTAACAGTTTTAACATTTGTGAAGCAATACGTTGATAACGAGCAAAATCTTTTAAAAGTTTGTGAAGAGCACGGATTTATGAACCTAATAACAAATTGCAGAAAGTGTAGAAAGGAGATGACAGCGAAAAAACGTGGCGAAACCTGACGCCCAACTTCGGAATAAATGCCAAATAGGGTATACATTATACGGGTGAACACATACTTAAAAAAAATAAAATAAAAATAAAAGGTATAAACATCAAAATTCCATCCATATTTGGAAAGTAATGAAGTAACACTAGTCTGTAAAATTATCCTAAAAGCACTCAGCGTGCCAGTCTAACAAAAATCACCTTTTTATTTTGTAACTAAAGCTAAAGTAGGGCTTACTATATTTTATACACATAGCTTACCTTTGTTTACCTTTTGGAAGAAATCAAGCTCCAAATCTCTAAGACTACTCACCAATCCTACAGATGGCTCCATTTTCTAAACAATCGACGAACGTCAAGCGTTATGAATCAAGCTTGAAATAGGCTTAGTAGAAAGTTGATAAATTCAAGCTTCTTTTCAAGTTTAAAACAAGCGAAAATAAACGTTGATTGTCGCTTGTCGCATCAACTGTACATTGCTAAGCCAAAATCAAGGGAAAGCGACCCTTGATTTAAGCTTACGTGCTATCTGGGGGTATATACTGTAGTTCTTACCATCAAGGCTGAGAACTGCACGGTCCAATTTTTTAGCCAAAGTAGAAGCTCAACCGGGATAGAGAAGTCAACCTGCTCGGCTCGGTTCAACTGAGTGTACAGCTTGAGCTGGCTTGGTTGGGATGACCCATCGACTGGGCTCAATTGAGCCGATGGCTTGAGCCGGCTCGGTAGGGACGAGTCATCGACTCGGCTCGATTGGAGCCAATGGCTCGAACCAGCTCCGTTGAAACGAGTCCATAGGCTGGGTTCGAGTCAGTTTAACTGAGCCGATGGCTCGAACCGGCTCGGTTGGGGTAAGCAATGAGTTCGACGTGTGAGCCATCGGCTCGAGCTGGCTCGGTTGGATGAGCTGTTGGCTCGGCTCACTTCTCGGTTCGGCTCGATAAGTAAATGAGCTGTGAGCGAACCGCTTGAGTCGTTGACAACCCTAAACCCGGGTCGAGCAGTTTTGAACATGTTTGGCTGGAGTCCTATAACTTTTAACAATTTTTGGCTCGAGCCCGAATACTTGCTCCTCCTGAACTCAAACCTAAAACCTCGTGACCGAGACCGACGTCCTTGCCTCCTGAAGATTTATTGACGACCTAGATCGACAGTCAACTAATTTTTAGTATTCAGATACAAACCGCCTATATTCCATGTTTATACAGGTACACGATGTTATAATAATAATTAGTTATAGTAATAGTAGTAGTATCATTGATAATTATATTCTCTATGTAGTATATTTGAAAAGAGTAGTACTTGGAACTACACAAAGGATTTAGCTCGGATTGGCTCGTTTTGGCTCGACTCGATGGAAACTCGATCCGAATTCCAGTCGAGTTGGGGGAAAGTTTTCGAGCCGAGTTCTCAAGTCGAGCTCAAAGATGTCTGCTTCGAGTCGAGTCGAGTTTTAAAGAAAACTCGCTCGAACTCGCTCGTGTCCATTCCTATTGTATGCATGACGGGCATATAGAGTTCTTTCAAGGGGGATAGAACCATAAACATAATATATTTTAAAAATGCTTAGTTTCACGACTTTCTCCCCAGGGGGCGAAGGGATGGTAGTTATCCAGCATTTCTTATAAGTACCTTATTTGAAATATGTAAAACAGTAACAAGTGGACAACACAATATACTCACATCTTCTTATCTTCAGTTTTAATTGCTGATTTCAATTGCAATTAACAATTACAATTAACAAGTACAAGTTTCAATAGTCAATTACAATTAACAATTAAATGTTTCAATTGCACCCCTTTGCGATTGACAATTAACAACTAAAAGTTTCAATTGCCTGTTGACCAATTAACAATTAACAATTGACAAAAATTTAATTGCAAATTTTATGATTGAATTCAATTGCAATTGAAATTAATTGTCAATTACAAATTGAAATCAATTGCGATTAATTTTCAGAGCAATTACTTTCAATTGATTGATCAATTGCAATTGATTTCAATTGATTTTGCCCAACACTGGTATCAAGTAGGAATGGCCAAATCCGGATTTTTAATATCAGGATTATAAATAGTAAAATTGGAGAAATCCGGATAAGTTTTATATTTCAATTTTGCTTTACTATAAAGTGGAAAAATTTACTTAGTTTACATTATGTTGCAACAAAATTCATGACTATTTTTACTGTTGCCCACGGAACAAAAAGAGACTAGAAATAAAGCGTTCTCGTCTCGTTTCGTAAACTTTGCGGAACTCTCGTCTCGTCTCGGTTCTCGAAAAATTCTTTCTAGATTCTCAGAGAGCTTTTCATCTCTTGTCTCGTTTTGCAAATTTTGTGGAACTCTCGTCTCGTCTCGATTCTCAAAAATTCTCTCTAGATCCTCAGAGAGCTTTTCTCCTCTTGTCTCGTTATGTAAGTTTTACGCAGTGTTGGGTAAGTTACTTGTAAAAATGTAACGCGTTACAAGTTACTTTACTTTCTCTTAAAATGTAACGCGTTAGTAACGCGTTACTTGCCCCCAAAAAGTAACTGTTACTTTACTTCGAAAGTAACGCGTTACTAACGCGTTACTTTTATGTCCGAAATTTTAAAAATGTGAAAAAAGTATGGCTTCAATTTTCCGTACTACTATTACTATTTTATTATTATTATTATTATTATTATTATTATTATTATTATTATTATTATTATTATTATTATTATTATTATTATTATTATTATTATTACTGCACGTTCTGAATCGCACTATGTAAATGCAAGGACAAATTTTTACTTGATATATGAATATTTTCATATAATATAACATTGATAAAATGCCATACTGCGTTACTCGTAGGGATGGACACGAGCGAGTTTTCTTTGACACTGGATTCGACTAGAAACAGACATCGTTGAGCTCGACCCGAGGATTCGACTCGAAACATTTCCTCCAGCTCGACTTGAATTGGAGTCGAGTTTCGAGTCTACTCGAGCCAAATCCGGTGTGTAGTTTCGAGTACATTCTTCAAGTATATTACATAGACAGTATAATTATTATCAATTATACTACTACTACTACTACAACTTATTATTATTATTATTATTATTATTATTATTATTATTATTATTATTATTATTATTATTATTATTATTATTATTATTATTATTATAACAACATTGTATTTGAATACTAAAAAACTAGTTGATTGCCAACCTCGGAAGCCGTGAAGGCTAGGAGTCAAGGACATTGTTCACAAGCTTCTGAATTTGGGTTGAGAGTTTTGAGTATTCGGGCTCGAGCCAAACACTGTTAAAAGTTATAGGGTACTGGCCATATATCTTCAAAACTGCTCGGCCTGGGTTTAGAATTGTCAACGACTCGAGCAGCTCGGTTCACAGCTCATTCACTATCGACGCGAACGGAGAAGTGAGCCGAGCCAACAGCTCACAAAACCGACTCGGCTAGAGCCCTCGGCTCAGTTGAGCCGAACCGAGCAGATGGCTCATCCCAACCAAGCCAGTTCGAGTCGATGGTTCATCCCAAGCGAGCCGGCTCGAGCTATCTTCTCAGTTGAGCCGAGTGGAGCCGAGCTTGTTATAAAAAATCTCTTGTGGTCTCGCTATCGAGAAGAGAGGAGTTGCGATCAGTGTCCCCTCTCGTGAGCAACACTAAAAGTATTCCATATTACTGCTTAGCTTACATTTCTCATGGCTTTCGTTTTCCAGTGTAATCAGGCCCATGATTTCAAGACGACTTAAAACGAACGAGCCATTTATCAAACTCGACTGGACTCGAAACTCGACGCGAAAAACTGAATCGGCTCGGAACTCGACTCGAGGATATTACCCTTGACTTGACTCGAAACTCGACTTGAATTCTTGTCGAGTCGAGTTTTAGCTTGACTCGTGCTCATCCCTTAGCGTTAGAAAAAAATTGTTGCTTATTATTATTCTGCTCAACTAATTATATAATAATAACAATGTTGTTATGTAAAATTAAAAATACAGAATATAGAGAAACATTACACTACTCTATAATCAACGGGACTCTAGGATAAGCAAACTGCTCTGAAAAAACTCCAATATTACATACCATCTGCAAACTATTTTCTAGTAATAAAGTAGGCCTGCTCATCAGAGCACAGTTTATTCATATTAACCCCTTACTGTGAATCGTTAATTATGGTACCCTAGTTGTTGATAAATATTTTCCGCCGGGGCACTTCACACACTTTACTTTTAAATTCTGTCCACCATCATCCTCAGCTCTTAAGAAAAATGTATTCTTAAGAGCTGAGTAAAATGTTCGAACGGCAAAATATTTTCGTCCTCCATCTTTATAAAAACAACACCAACCAAAGTAAAATAGACTACCGGTATCATCGCACTCCTAGTTCAGTCACTGAATGTATTGATTTGGAGCTGTCAAAATCTACGACAAAATCTTCCGCGTGCTTGCAATCAGTACACGTGATTTCCCCAAGATTGTCCTCATCTTCAAAAAACAGCAAGTGACACTACGAACTTATCTGTTTCTCTGTGTGTCTGTGACTGTTGGTCACTGACATACGTAGTTCATGCTCGATTGTTTCATTCTGAGAAATTCACTTACAGGAAAGAAACATTTGTTTCCGAAAAAAATATACATATATTGTAATTACTCATCCGAAATGTAACGCGAAAAAAGTAACGCAAACTAGGTGCGTTACTTAAAAATTTGTAACGCGTTACCGTTACAGTTACTTTGGAAAAAATGTAACGCGTTACTAGGAAACGTTACTTGCGTTACCTTACTTTCCAACACTGATTTTACGGATCTCTCTTCTCGCCTGGATTCTCGAAAAATTCTTTCTAGATTCTCAAAGAGCGTGTCTCCTCTTGTATCGTTTTGTAAGTTTTGCGAAACTCTCGTCTTGATTCACGAAAAATTCTTTCTCGATTTTCAGAGATATTTTCTCCCCTTGTCTAGTTTTGTAAATTTTACGAAACTCTCGTCTGGCCTGGATTCTCGAAAGATTCTTTTTCCGATTCTCAAAGAGATTTTCTCCTTTTGTCTCGTTTTGTAAATTTTGCGAAACTCTCGTCTCGCATGGATTCTCCATAGATTCTTTTTTCGATTCTCAAAGAGCTTTCCCCCTCTTGTCTCCCTTTGTAAATTTTGCTGATCTCTCGTCTTGTCTGGATACTCTAAATATTCTTCCCCGATTATCAAAGAGCTTTTCTCCTCTTGTCTCGTTTTGTAAATTTTGTGGAACTCTCGTCTTGATTCTCAAAAAATTTTCTCGATTCTCAGAGAGCTTTTCTCCTCTTGTCTCGTTTTGTAAATTTTACGAAACTCTCGTCTCGTCTCGAATCTCGAAAAATTCTCTATATAGATCTTCAGAGAGCTTTACTCCTTTTGTCTTGTTTTGTAAATTTTGCGAAACTCTCGTCTAGCCTGGATTCTCGATAGATTCTCTTTTCGATTCTCAAAGAGCTTTCCTCCTCTTGTCTCGTTTTGTAAATTTTGCGGATCTCTCGTCTTGTCTGGATTCTCGAAAAATTCTCACTATAGATCCTCAGACAGCTTTTCTCCTCTTGTCCCGTTTTGTAAATTTTGCGGATCTCTCGTCCCGCCTGGATTATGGATAGATTCTTTTTTCGATTTTCAAAGAGCTTTCCTTCTTTTGTCTCGTGTTGTAAATTTTGTGGATCTCTCATCTTGTCTAGATTCTCGAAAAATTCTTTCTAGATTCTCAAAGAGCTTTACTTTTCTTGTCTAATTTTATAAATTCTGCGGATCTCTCGTCTTGTCTGGATTGTCGAAAAATTATTTCTCGATTTACAAAGAGCTTTTCTCCTCTTGTTTCGTTTTCTTATATATTGCGAAATTCTCGTCTCATTTCGCTTTTCGAAAAACTATATTATCAGAGAGCTTTTCTTCTTCGTTTCGTAGATTTTGTGAAAATGTCGCCTCGTCTCGATTCTCGAAAAGTTCTCTCTAGATCCTCACACAGCTTTTCTCCTCTTGTCCCGTTTTGTAAATATTGCGGAAATTTCGTCTCGCCTGGATTGTCGATAGATTCTTTTTTCGATTTTCAAAAACCTTTCCTCCTCTTGTCTCGTTTTGTAAATTTTGCGGAAGTTTCGTCTTGTCTGGACTCGCGAAAAATTCTTTCTAGATTCTCAAAGAGCTTTACTTTTCTTCTCTGATTTTGTAAATTCTGCGGATCTGTCATTTTGTCTGGATTGTCGAAAAATTCTCACTATAGATCCTCAGACAGCTTTACTAATCTTGTTCCGTTTTGTAAATTTTGCGGATCTCTCGTCCCGCCTCGATTCTCGATAGATTCTTTTTTCGATTCTCAAAGAGCTTTCCTCCTCTTGTCTCGTTTTGTAAATTTTGCGGAAATTTCGTCTTGTCTGGTTCTCGAAAAATTCTTTCTCGATCTTCAGAGAGCTTTTTCCTCTTGTCTCGTTGTTTTAAATTTTGCGAAACTCTCGTGTCGTCGCGATTCTCGAAAAATTCTCTCTAGATCCTCAGATAGCTTTTCTCCTCTTGTCCCGTATTGTAAATTTTGCTTATCTCTTGTCTTGTCTGAATTCTCGAAATATTCTTTTCCGATCAAAGAGGTTTTCTCCTCTTGTCTCGTTTTGTAAATTTTACGAAACTCTCGTCTCGTCTTGATCCTCGAAAAATTCTTTCTCGATTCTCAGAGAGCTTTTGTCCCCTTGTCCTGTTTTGTAAATTTTGCAGATCCCTCGTCTTGCCTGGATTCTCGAAATATTCTTTCTAGATTTACAGTTTTCCTCCTCTTGTTTCGTTTTCCAGGGGTGTAGCCAGCAGGTATGTGTAGGGGTGGCCCGTCGTTTTTGAGGGGGGGGGGCAGTTACAATGTACAAAGCCAAAAAAAATGTTGCTGCTAGTGTTTTTGAGGCCTGAAAGAAAGGAAAATTTTGTTTTTCTTCTGGAAAACTAAAAACACAATTTTAGCTTATTATTATTATTATTATTATTATTATTATTATTATTATTATTATTATTATTATTATTATTATCATTATTATTATTATTATTATCCATAAATCATATTCAAGTTTTTATTATGCTTAATCAAGAACTACTGGCCGGGACCAAACGCTATACTTTTGTGCATAACTATAAAGGTAACCAAGAAAGTTCTGTCCCTTTTCGTGTAAGTCTGTGTTAAATTGGACCTCACACCGTGAGTTGAATGCGAGTGGAGATAAGGCGAACGTCAGTTGTTGGTGTGGATATATCCAACATACTACCTGGTTGTGGCAATTCAGACACACCGTGAACTTGCGTAAAGACAGAGGGAACATGGGACATCCACAGAGCGTCGTAAGAGCATGTATGCTGAACGAGTTCAAATGGAGATCAAACGCCGCTGTAGCGGGACAGAAGATATGCCAGACCTTTGGTGAGGGTGTCGTGACGACGCGAACATTGCAGCGATGGTTTAACAAGTTTAAGGACGATGACGAAACACCCGAAAACATCACGTGCCGGAAGACCAACACATGTACAAAGAGGAACTGGGACTACAATTCAGTGTGTGGAGAAACCATTCGGCAGCACATCCATCAACTTGTGAAGCATTACAAGTTGGGTCAATGGGTCTCTCATATTTTGACTCCGGGCCAGAAGGCAACGCGGCAGTCGCCTGTGTTTATTTACTGTTTCGGAGCCATTTCTGGACAGGGCGTTGACATGTGATAAAAAGTGGGTCCTATACGAAGCTCCACGGTGCCGTAATCATTGGTTAGCATCCCATGAACCGATTTCAAAACAGCCGGAACCAGCACTGTACCAGAAGAAGGTCCTTCTGTGTGTTTGGTGCATCGTGCATCGGGAACTGCTACCAGCTGGTCAGAGTATCAATGCAACTGTGTAGTGTCAGCAGTTGAGCTGTGCTCAACAAAAACTCAAAACTCTGGAGCCATCGCTTCTGAATTGCAAATGGGTCCTCGTTTACGGGACAACGCTAATCCCACGTGGTTAAGATGACTCAGGACACCATTTTCCGCCTTGGATGGGAAACAATATTGCAACCACTATATTCCCCGGGTGTTGCACCGTCCGATTATCACCTGTTCCATTCTTTGAACAATCACCTTAGAGGACGCCAGTTCAAATCCCTAGTAAAAGTCCAAAATGCAGCTGATACTTTCTTCGTTTCACGGCCCACCAAGTTCTACCGCGATGGATTCCATGGCCTTCCAGAACGTTTTCAGAAGGTCGTCGATGCTGATGGGGACTATTTTTCATCTTCCAGGTTAGGTGATATATCAATGTTCGAAGGTGGTGGGTGAAAAAGCAACAAAACTTTTCTTGGTTACCTTTATATTTAAATTTAAGACCTTGTATACAGAACCTATCTACACAAGATTGATTTTCTTTGAAATTTCACTTAATTTCTTTACGGTTTCCTGACAAAAATATTTATTATTCGTGACTAAAAAAAATCCAAATTGAAAAAAAGCATTCTTTCTCACCAAATTTTCCATCCTCTGTCTTTTAAAACACTTGTTAAAGCATAAAGAAATATACTTGTTAAAGCATATAAATCGCAGTAAATTGTGTAATCTGCTGTCACAAAAAAAGTATCCTATTTTTCGATCGGTATAAGGAAGAGATACTTACTATTTTTCGATCGATATGGAAAAAAACAATATTTCTCCTTACTATTTTACCATAAATTATTAATTGTCAATAAAATTTGTTACTTTCAAATGAATGAAGCGAGATAATTTTACTATGATGTTTTAAAAGTTGGTCATTTGGGGGGCCAGGCCCCGATGGGCCCCCCTTGGCTACACCCCTGTCGTTTTCTTATATCTTGCGAATCTCTCGTCTTGTCTCACTTTTAGAAAAATTCTCTCTAGATCCCCAGATTGCTTTTTTTTTTATTCTTTTCGTAAATTTTGTGAAAATCTCGTCTCGTCTTGATTCTCGAAAAATTCTCTCTAGACCCCAGAGATCTCTTTTATTCTTTTCGTAAATTTTGTGAAAATCTCGTCTCGTCTTGATTCTCGAAAAATTCTCTCTAGATCCTCAGAGAGCTTTTTTATTCTTTTCGTAAATTTTGTGAAAATCTCGTATCGTATTGATTCTCGAAAAATTCTCTCTAGATCCCCAGAGAGGTTTTTTAAAATTTTTTTCGTAAATGTTGTGAAAATCTCGTCTCGTCTTGATTCTCGAAAAATTCTCTCTAGACCCCAGAGATCTCTTTTATTATTTTCGTAAATTTTGTGAAAATCTCGTCTCGTCTTGATTCTCGAAAAATTCTCTCTAGATCCTCAGAGAGCTCTTTTATTCTTTTCGTAAATTTTGTGAAAATCTCGTATCGTATTGATTCTCGAAAAATTCTCTCTAGATCCCCAGAGAGGTTTTTTTAAATTTTTTTCGTAAATGTTGTGAAAATCTCGTCTCGTCTTGATTCTCGAAAAATTCTCTCTAGATCCCCAGAGAGCTTTTTTATTCTTTTCGTAAATTTTGTGAAAATCTCGTCTCGTCTTGATTCTCGAAAAATTCTCTCTAGATCCCCAGAGAGCTCTTTTTATTCTTTTCGTAAATGTTGTGATAATCCCGTCTCGTCTTGATTCTCGAAAAATTCTCTCTAGATCCCCAGAGAGCTTTTTTTTACTCTTTTCGTAATTTTTGTGAAAATCTCGTCTCGTCTTGATTCTCGAAAAATTCTTTCTAGATCCCCAGAGAGCTTTTTTTTATTATTTTCGTAAATTTTGTGAAAATGTCGTCTCGTCTTGATTCTCGAAAAATTCTCTCTAGATCCCCAGAGAGCTTTTTTTTTATTATTTTCGTAAATTTTGTGAAAATGTCGTCTCGTCTTGATTCTCGAAAAATTCTCTCTAGATCCCCAGAGAGCTTTTTTTATTCTTTTCGTAAATTTTGTGAAAATCTCGTCTCGTCTTGATTCTCGAAAAATTCTCTCTAGATCCCCAGAGAGCTTTTTTTATTATTTTCGTAAATTTTGTGAAAATGTCGTCTCGTCTTGATTCTCGAAAAATTCTCTCTAGATCCCCAGAGAGCTTTTTTATTCTTTTCGTAAATTTTGTGAAAATCTCGTCTCGTCTTGATTCTCGAAAAATTCTTTCTAGATCCCAAGAAGGCTTTTTTTTATTTTTTCGTAAATTTTGTGAAAATCTCGTCTCGTCTTGATTCTCGAAAAATTCTCTCTAGATCCCAGAGAGTTTTTTATTCTTTTCGTAAATGTTGTGAAAATCTCGTCTCGTCTTGATTCTCGAAAAATTCTTTCTAGATCCCCAGAGGGCTTTTTTATTCTTTTCGTAAATTTTGTGAAAATCTCGTCTCGTCTTGATTCTCGAAAAATTCTTTCTAGATCCCCAGAGGGCTTTTTTATTCTTTTCGTAAATTTTGTGAAAATCTCGTTTCGTCTTGATTCTCGAAAAATTCTCTCTAGATCCCCAGAGAGCTTTTTTATTCTTTTCGTAAATTTTGTGAAAAACTCGTCTCGTCTTGATTCTCGAAAAATTCTTTCTAGATCCCCAGAGAGCTTTTTTATTCTTTTCGTAAATTTTGTGAAAATCTCGTCTCGTCTTGATTCTCGAAAAATTATTTCTAGATCCCCAGAGAGCTTTTTTATTCTTTTCGTAAATTTTGTGAAAATGTCGTCTCGTCTTGATTCTCGAAAAATTCTCTCTAGATCCCCAGAGAGCTTTTTTATTCTTTTCGTAAAATTTGGGAAAATCTCGTCTCGTCTTGATTCTCGAAAATTATCTCTAGATCCCCAGAGAGCTTTTTTTATTCTTTTCGTAAATTTTGTGAAAATTTCGTCTCGTGTTGATTCTCGAAAAATTCTCTCTAGATCCCCAGAGAGGTTTTTTTAAATTTTTTTCGTAAATGTTGTGAAAATCTCGTCTCGTCTTGATTCTCGAAAAATTCTCTCTAGACCCCAGAGATCTCTTTTATTCTTTTCGTAAATTTTGTGAAAATCTCGTCTCGTCTTGATTCTCGAAAAATTCTCTCTAGATCCTCAGAGAGCTTTTTTATTCTTTTCGTAAATTTTGTGAAAATCTCGTATCGTATTGATTCTCGAAAAATTCTCTCTAGATCCCCAGAGAGGTTTTTTTAAATTTTTTTCGTAAATGTTGTGAAAATCTCGTCTCGTCTTGATTCTCGAAAAATTCTCTCTAGACCCCAGAGATCTCTTTTATTATTTTCGTAAATTTTGTGAAAATCTCGTCTCGTCTTGATTCTCGAAAAATTCTCTCTAGATCCTCAGAGAGCTCTTTTATTCTTTTCGTAAATTTTGTGAAAATCTCGTATCGTATTGATTCTCGAAAAATTCTCTCTAGATCCCCAGAGAGGTTTTTTTAAATTTTTTTCGTAAATGTTGTGAAAATCTCGTCTCGTCTTGATTCTCGAAAAATTCTCTCTAGATCCCCAGAGAGCTTTTTTATTCTTTTCGTAAATTTTGTGAAAATCTCGTCTCGTCTTGATTCTCGAAAAATTCTCTCTAGATCCCCAGAGAGCTCTTTTTATTCTTTTCGTAAATGTTGTGATAATCCCGTCTCGTCTTGATTCTCGAAAAATTCTCTCTAGATCCCCAGAGAGCTTTTTTTTACTCTTTTCGTAATTTTTGTGAAAATCTCGTCTCGTCTTGATTCTCGAAAAATTCTTTCTAGATCCCCAGAGAGCTTTTTTTTATTATTTTCGTAAATTTTGTGAAAATGTCGTCTCGTCTTGATTCTCGAAAAATTCTCTCTAGATCCCCAGAGAGCTTTTTTTTTATTATTTTCGTAAATTTTGTGAAAATGTCGTCTCGTCTTGATTCTCGAAAAATTCTCTCTAGATCCCCAGAGAACTTTTTTTATTCTTTTCGTAAATTTTGTGAAAATCTCGTCTCGTCTTGATTCTCGAAAAATTCTCTCTAGATCCCCAGAGAGCTTTTTTTATTATTTTCGTAAATTTTGTGAAAATGTCGTCTCGTCTTGATTCTCGAAAAATTCTCTCTAGATCCCCAGAGAGCTTTTTTATTCTTTTCGTAAATTTTGTGAAAATCTCGTCTCGTCTTGATTCTCGAAAAATTCTTTCTAGATCCCAAGAAGGCTTTTTTTTATTTTTTCGTAAATTTTGTGAAAATCTCGTCTCGTCTTGATTCTCGAAAAATTCTCTCTAGATCCCAGAGAGTTTTTTATTCTTTTCGTAAATGTTGTGAAAATCTCGTCTCGTCTTGATTCTCGAAAAATTCTTTCTAGATCCCCAGAGGGCTTTTTTATTCTTTTCGTAAATTTTGTGAAAATCTCGTCTCGTCTTGATTCTCGAAAAATTCTTTCTAGATCCCCAGAGGGCTTTTTTATTCTTTTCGTAAATTTTGTGAAAATCTCGTTTCGTCTTGATTCTCGAAAAATTCTCTCTAGATCCCCAGAGAGCTTTTTTATTCTTTTCGTAAATTTTGTGAAAAACTCGTCTCGTCTTGATTCTCGAAAAATTCTTTCTAGATCCCCAGAGAGCTTTTTTATTCTTTTCGTAAATTTTGTGAAAATCTCGTCTCGTCTTGATTCTCGAAAAATTATTTCTAGATCCCCAGAGAGCTTTTTTATTCTTTTCGTAAATTTTGTGAAAATGTCGTCTCGTCTTGATTCTCGAAAAATTCTCTCTAGATCCCCAGAGAGCTTTTTTATTCTTTTCGTAAAATTTGGGAAAATCTCGTCTCGTCTTGATTCTCGAAAATTATCTCTAGATCCCCAGAGAGCTTTTTTTATTCTTTTCGTAAATTTTGTGAAAATTTCGTCTCGTGTTGATTCTCGAAAAATTCTCTCTAGATCCCCAGAGAGCTTTTTTATTCTTTTCGTAAATTTTGTGAAAATCTCGTCTCGTCTTGATTCTCGAAAAATTCTCTCTAGATCCCCAGAGAGCTTTTTTATTCTTTTCGTAAATTTTGTGAAAATCTCGTCTCGTCTTGATTCTCGAAAAATTCTCTCTAGATCCCCAGAGAGTTTTTGATTATTCTTTTCGTAAATTTTGTGAAAATCTCGTCTCGTCTTGATTCTCGAAAAATTCTTTCTAGATCCCCAGAGAGCTTTTTTAATTTTTTTCGTAAATTTTGTGAAAATCTCGTCTCGTCTTGATTCTCGAAAATTTCTTTCTAGATCCCCAGAGAGATTTTTTTATTCTTTTCGTAAATTTTGTGAAAATCTCGTCTCGTCTTGATTCTCGAAAAATTCTCTCTAGATCCCCAGAGAGGTTTTTTAAATTTTTTTCGTAAATGTTGTGAAAATCTCGTCTCGTCTTGATTCTCGAAAAATTCTCTCTAGATCCCCAGAGAGCTTTTTTATTCTTTTCGTAAATTTTGTGAAAATCTCGTCTCGTCTTGATTCTCGAAAAATTCTCTCTAGATCCCCAGAGAGCTTTTTTATTCTTTTCGTAAATTTTGTGAAAATCTCGTCTCGTCTTGATTCTCGAAAAATTCTCTCTAGATCCCGAGAGAGCTTTTTTAATTTTTTTCGTAAATTTTGTGAAAATCTCGTATCGTATTGATTCTCGAAAAATTCTCTCTAAATCCCCAGAGAGCTTTTTTAATTTTTTTCGTAAATTTTGTGAAAATCTCGTATCGTATTGATTCTCGAAAAATTCTCTCTAGATCCCCAGAGAGCTTTTTTAATTTTCTTCGTAAATTTTGTGAAAATCTCGTCTCGTCTTGATTCTCGAAAAATTCTCTCTAGATCCTCAGAGAGCTTTTTTATTCTTTTCGTAAATTTTGTGAAAATCTCGTCTCGTCTTGATTCTCGAAAAATTCTCTCTAGATCCCCAGAGAGCTTTTTTATTCTTTTCGTAAATTTTGTGAAAATCTCGTCTCGTCTTGATTCTCGAAAAATTCTCTCTAGATCCCCAGAGAGCTTTTTTATTTTTTTCGTAAATTTTGTGAAAATCTCGTCTCGTCTTGATTCTCGAAAAATTCTCTCTAGATCCCCAGAGAGCTTTTTTTATTCTTTTCGTAAATTTTGTGAAAATCTCGTCTCGTCTTGATTCTCGAAAAATTCTTTCTAGATCCCCAGAGAGCTTTTTTAATTTTTTTCGTAAATTTTGTGAAAATCTCGTCTCGTCTTGATTCTCGAAAATTTCTCTCTAGATCCCCAGAGAGCTTTTTTTATTCTTTTCGTAAATTTTGTGAAAATCTCGTCTCGTCTTGATTCTCGAAAAATTCTCTCTAGATCCCCAGAGAGCTTTTTTATTCTTTTCGTAAATTTTGTGAAAATCTCGTCTCGTCTTGATTCTCGAAATATTCTCTCTACATCCCCAGAGAGCTTTTTAAATTTTTTTCGTAAATTTTGTGAAAATCTCGTCTCGTCTTGATTCTCGAAAAATTCTCTCTAGATCCCCAGAGAGCTTTTTAAATTTTTTTCGTAAATTTTGTGAAAATCTCGTCTCGTCTTGATTCTCGAAAAATTCTCTCTAGATCCCGAGAGAGCTTTTTTAATTTTTTTCGTAAATTTTGTGAAAATCTCGTATCGTATTGATTCTCGAAAAATTCTCTCTAAATCCCCAGAGAGCTTTTTTAATTTTTTTCGTAAATTTTGTGAAAATCTCGTATCGTATTGATTCTCGAAAAATTCTCTCTAGATCCCCAGAGAGCTTTTTTAATTTTCTTCGTAAATTTTGTGAAAATCTCGTCTCGTCTTGATTCTCGAAAAATTCTCTCTAGATCCCCAGAGAGCTTTTTTATTCTTTTCGTAAATTTTGTGAAAATCTCGTCTCGTCTTGATTCTCGAAAAATTCTCTCTAGATCCCCAGAGAGCTTTTTTATTCTTTTCGTAAATTTTGTGAAAATCTCGTCTCGTCTTGATTCTCGAAAAATTCTCTCTAGATCCCCAGAAAGCTTTTTTAATTTTTTTCGTAAATTTTGTGAAAATCTCGTCTCGTCTTGATTCTCGAAAAATTCTCTCTAGATCCCCAGAGAGCTTTCTTAATTTTTTTCGTAAATTTTGTGAAAATCTCGTCTCGTCTTGATTCTCGAAAAATTCTCTCTAGATCCCCAGAGAGCTTTTTTATTCTTTTCGTAAATTTTGTGAAAATCTCGTCTCGTCTTGATTCTCGAAAAATTCTCTCCAGATCCCCAGAGAGCTTTTTTAATTTTTTTCGTAAATTTTGTGAAAATCTCGTCTCGTCTTGATTCTCGAAAAATTCTCTCTAGATCCCCAGAGAGCTTTTTTATTCTTTTCGTAAATTTTGTGAAAATCTCGTCTCGTCTTGATTCTCGAAAAATTCTCTCTAGATCCCCAGAGAGCTTTTTTATTCTTTTCGTAAATTTTGTGAAAATCTCGTCTCGTCTTGATTCTCGAAAAATTCTCTCTAGATCCCCAGAGAGCTTTTTTTTTATTCTTTTCGTAAATTTTGTGAAAATCTCGTCTCGTCTTGATTCTCGAAAAATTCTCTCTAGATCCCCAGAGAGGTTTTTTTAAATTTTTTTCGTAAATGTTGTGAAAATCTCGTCTCATCTTGATTCTCGAAAAATTCTCTCTAGATCCCCAGAGAGCTTTTTTATTCTTTTCGTAAATTTTGTGAAAATCTCGTCTCGTCTTGATTCTCGAAAAATTCTCTCTAGATCCCCAGAGAGCTTTTTTATTCTTTTCGTAAATTTTGTGAAAATCTCGTCTCATCTTGATTCTCGAAAAATTCTCTCTAGATCCCCAGAGAGCTTTTTTATTCTTTTCGTAAATTTTGTGAAAATCTCGTCTCGTCTTGATTCTCGAAAAATTCTCTCTAGATCCCCAGAGAGCTTTTTTATTCTTTTCGTAAATTTTGTGAAAATCTCGTTTCGTCTTGATTCTCGAAAAATTCTCTCTAGATCCCCAGAGAGCTTTTTTATTCTTTTCGTAAATTTTGTGAAAATCTCGTCTCGTCTTGATTCTCGAAAAATTCTCTCTAGATCCCCAGAGGGCTTTTTTTATTATTTTCGTAATTTTGTGAAAATCTTGTCTCGTCTTGATTCTCGAAAAATTCTTTCTAGGTCCCCAGAGAGCTTTTTTATTCTTTTCGTAAATGTTGTGAAAATCTCGTATCGTCTTGATTCTCGAAAAATTCTCTCTAGATCCCCAGAGAGCTTTTTTTAATTTGTTTCGTAAATTTTGTGAAAATCTCGTCTCGTCTTGATTCTCGAAAAATTCTCTCTAGATCCCCAGAGAGCTTTTTTTAAACCTTTTCGTAAATTTTGTGAAAATCTCGTCTCGTCTTGATTCTCGAAAAATTCTCTCTAGATCCCCAGAGAGCTTTTTTATTCTTTTCGTAAATTTTGTGAAAATCTCGTCTCGTCTTGATTCTCGAAAAATTCTCTCTAGATCCCCAGAGAGCTTTTTTATTCTTTTCGTAAATTTTGTGAAAATCTCGTCTCGTCTTGTTTCTCAAAAAATTCTCTCTAGATCCCCAGAGAGCTTTTTTATTCTTTTCGTAAATTTTGTGAAAATCTCGTATCGTATTGATTCTCGAAAAATTCTCTCTAGATCCCCAGAGAGCTTTTTTATTCTTTTCGTAAATTTTGTGAAAATCTCGTCTCGTCTTGATTCTCGAAAAATTCTCTCTAGATCCCCAGAGAGCTTTTTTATTCTTTTCGTAAATTTTGTGAAAATCTCGTCTCGTCTTGATTCTCGAAAAATTCTCTCTAGATCCCAAGAGAGCTTTTTTTAATTTTTTTCGTAAATTTTGTGAAAATCTCGTCTCGTCTTGATTCTCGAAAAATTCTCTTTAGATCCCCAGAGAGCTTTTTAAATTTTTTTCGTAAATTTTGTGAAAATCTCGTCTCGTCTTGATTCTCGAAAAATTCTCTCTAGATCCCCAGAGAGCTTTTTTATTCTTTTCGTAAATTTTGTGAAAATCTCGTCTCGTCTTGATTCTCGAAAAATTCTCTCTAGATCCCCAGAGAGCTTTTTTAATTTTTTTCGTAAATTTTGTGAAAATCTCGTCTCGTCTTGATTCTCGAAAAATTCTCTCTAGATCCCCAGAGAGCTTTTTTATTCTTTTCGTAAATTTTGTGAAAATCTCGTCTCGTCTTGATTCTCGAAAAATTCTCTCTAGATCCCCAGAGAGCTTTTTTATTCTTTTCGTAAATTTTGTGAAAATCTCGTCTCGTCTTGATTCTCGAAAAATTCTCTCTAGATCCCCAGAGAGCTTTTTTATTCTTTTCGTAAATTTTGTGAAAATCTCGTCTCGTCTTGATTCTCGAAAAATTCTCTCTAGATCCCCAGAGAGCTTTTTTTAATTTGTTTCGTAAATTTTGTGAAAATCTCGTCTCGTCTTGATTCTCGAAAAATTCTCTCTAGATCCCCAGAGAGCTTTTTTTAAACCTTTTCGTAAATTTTGTGAAAATCTCGTCACGTCTTGATTCTCGAAAAATTCTCTCTAGATCCCCAGAGAGCTTTTTTATTCTTTTCGTAAATTTTGTGAAAATCTCGTCTCGTCTTGATTCTCGAAAAATTCTCTCTAGATCCCCAGACAGCTTTTCTCCTTTTGTCCCGTTTTGTAAATTTTGCGGATCTCTCGTCTCGCCTGGATTCTCGAAAGATTTTTTTTCCGATTCTCAAAGATTTTTATCCTCTTGTCTTGTTTTGTAAATTTTACGAAACTCTCGTCTCGTCTCGAATCTCGACAAACTCTCTCTATAGATATTCAGAGAGCTTTTCTCCTCTTGTGTCGTTTTGTAAATTTTAGTGTAAAAATTTAAATGTATTATCACATAAATTTTAGGTCGTGAAAATATATTTAACGAAGTTTTACTGATCTACAAAAAATTTTAACGTACAACCTAAGCTAAAACGCGCTTTGCTTATTTCCTCGAAATTATGTGAAATGGAGTTAAGACCTTTTCGCTTAGGAGGGCAGAATACATATGGATGGATGGTGTGAGAAAACTAATTGATCGACTGATTGTTATCGATGGAGAAGAAAAAGCTGGAAATAATAACTTTTATAATGAAAACTAGGCATTATGGATATGATTAATTCTAAACCCTTACAATTTATTCCTAATGATTCAATGGGTATAGGTTATTTGATAAAGATATTGAATACGTTACCACCAAAATTTTGGAATAGTGAGAAGTATGGAAAAGGATTACTAAATGGTTTGATTAATAAACTTCCATTTAGTTACATAGTTACTGCGGTCAACTTTGGGCCGCTGTCATGTTTTAAAAGAGCATGACAATACACACCTTGTTGCGGGAACATCCTTAGCCTAATCTACCACCTCTATTTGGAAACTTTTAGGGAGAACTCGGGTAATGACGAACACAATGACAATAACGATTAGGATTGGATAATCCGCAGGCGAGCTCCTAAGTTAGCAAAAGTTGTTAGTATAATATGGTGCCGTCTCAGAGACTGAACGGGTGTGCTGGTAAAGAGTGTGACCAGTTCCAATGATCCATTAAGATACAATCCAGCCTTCAGGGAAACTTGAGGGGTTAACTACCAGGTACTGAGCTACCAGAAAGATTAGAAAGGTGGGATAAAGGTATTAGCCCATTAGACGAAGCTTGTAGAGAGCATATCTACTAGAGATACGGCTTCTAGACATATTGCAGACAAAGAATTAGAAAATAAAGCAGAAGGGGAAGAACTTTTGCTAAAGGTGCTAACTTGATAACAGGACGTTTACAAGCTTTAGGTACTGCATTAGTGATGAATACAAAAGTAAGGTTTGGTTTAGGTTTAATTTGTATGTATTGTGTTTAATTTTCATGGAAATATTTTTTTACTTTTATAATAAATATAAGTATGAAGTTGAGTAGTTTTACATTTACAATTCCTCACGAGAAACTTAAGGAGTTAAATATTGATCACATTTTAACCAAGAAACAAACAAAAGGAAGCGAAACTAAGTAAAGGACAGTGTATGTCTTTGTCTCTTTCTCTACCCCAAATTAAGAAAATAAACAAAGAAATGAAGACAAATAATAATAAAGTTCATTACGATGGTTTTATATTTACTATTCCAACCATTTTAGCTTTAATAGATGCTCTTGGTTCTGCTGCTATAGCCAAAACGGTAGATGATATAAAAAAGAATAAAAAGGAATTGGAAGAAAAAGAGACATACCTTAGCAAGGGAAGAGAAACAAGGTGGTAAGTTTCCAAAAACGTAAAGCCCAAAAAGTAAAGAAGAAATTAAACCTTTAAGTAATTTGAATCTAATACATCTTGTTAAACAACTTAGGATAAGAAACTTTAGAGGTGTATTTATGAGTGACGAATTATCTAAAGAGCCAAAGAAGAATGAGTGTGGTATGGTTAATTTTCATACGTCTAAAATGTAGGAACGCATTGGATTTGTTATAGGAAACAAGGAAATAGAAAGTGTGTTTGATTCATGCGGAGGTAATCCACCAAAAACAATCATAAAATATCTTGGTCTAAATAATAGAGTACAGTAGCAATCATATAGAACATTTTAAGGAGGTAATCTGTGAACATTTATGTATTAGTGTTAAAATGTTTACAGATGGATATAGTTTTGCAGATATTATTAGCGAACTAAATAGAAATAAAGATGTTCGGTTTTAATTCGTATTTTTTCTTTATAATAAATATGGATAAAATAGAGTCGTATGAATTACAATCCTTCGAGCCTAATCAAAAGACAATCGAGAATTTAAACAAACCAAATAGTTCTATTGAGTTTGATATACATGGAGATGGGTTTATGCTGATATGTATGTAACTTTTGAAATACGTGGGAGGGATGCAGACGGTGAGTACAACGGTAAGCCAAGTATTACTCATTAATAACTTCTTTCCATATCTGCTTTCTCAAATACAAGTTAGCGAACATGGGCAGATATTGGATTGTATAGATTATCCTAGTTTAACTTCAACAGCTGTAAATACATGTACGATTTCAAAACCAGAAGCAAATCATTATGATGAAAGTGGATGGGAAGGAATCAAATGGTGGAGAACAGATGAGGAAATAGTATTTCTATTAAGACTTTTACCAAGATTTTGTTCTGATTATAGAGATATTATGTGGAAAGATGGATTAAAATATACTTTAAAAGTAGTGGATCTGAGGATAATGCATTTTTCATTTGGAAAACGAAGAAACAAGATGGGACCTTTGAGAATGATCAACCACATCCAGGTAAAGTTAAGATTACAAATATGCAGTTGAGAATGCCTGTTAATTATGAATCTAACTATGCTATCTTGCTAAGATCCAACATGTTAAAAGAGGTTAAGATTCCTATTTCCTTCAACACATATCAAAGCTTACAGAAGAAAGTTACAGGCAAATATTTAGAATTCGATCTAACCACACAATTTAACTCGAGTTAATTTGATATGTCTAATTTCGTAATTGCCTTCTTTCAAACTGATAGAAATGATAATCAAGAAAAAGACTCAAGCAAATTCGATCAGAATAAAGTCCAGAACATCCATTTTTGTAATTCTAGAAATGAATCTTTCTCTTTAGAGTCTTTGAACTTAGATTTCGAAAAACATAAGTATCTTAACATAAAGCTTACGAGATGTATACCATATATAAGGGAGCTACCATTGGAAACACTGAGATGCATTACTATCCAAAAGTTTTTAGAAAATAGACCCATGTTTGAAATTAATACAAATAAATCAGTAACTGTAAGTGATAAAACTAATTTGAAATTGACTGTTAATTTTGAAAGCGATGTTCCAGATAAAACAATTTGTTATGTAGTTATGATTGGTAAAAAGAACTTCGAATACGATGTACAGAAAGAAAAAAAATGAGAGAAAATGTAATCAATTATGTTTCTTAGATTTGTTTAGTTTGTTTTTTATGAGAATATAAAAGTCATTTAATAAATGAATATACCGGATAACATTCCACGAGAGAATCTTATTGCGTTAATTGAGGATACTATATTAACTCTTGAAACAGATATTTCGATGAAGTCCGTAGTCCTACTAGTTCCTGCGTAATTCCTTGAACCCCTTGCGAGATATAGGCCTATTATAGTTTCGAATTTTCGGCGGGAGGCGTTTTTTAATCCACGTTTGTTAGATTTTTTCTTGCATTTCATATAAGGTGTCACTTCCCGAAGGTTTTCATTGGAGTTACCTTCTACTCTGCAAAACTACAAGGGATTATTTACTTTAGACGATTGAATTCGAAAGTATACTTCAATTTCAATCCATCATGAAAATATAATAATTTCTTTATTTCTTACTTTGTTTTCCTAATCTACCGGACTACATAAAGGCTGATTATTATCGACCTATATTCCCAGTCCCCAGGGTTGTTCCAAATGTCAACACTTTGGGCACATTAGTACGTCCTGTAATGCGGATGCTGCAATCTGTGCTAATTATGGCCAGGGTAGTCATGAGTCGGAACCCTGTTCAGAGACGACGCCATTTTGTGTTAATTGAAAGGGTGAGCATTTTGCTTAGTCTTGGGATTGTCCAACCTTTCAACATGAAAAACTTATCCGAGGGGTAATGGTTATTGAGAAGATCTCTGTTGGTGCGAAGCGTCGCTAAAAAGGAAGCATCCCTTTCGCTTTCTGTTCCCTTTGCTGCTGTTGCAGCTACTTCTTGTAAATCTGAGTCAACTCAGACGTCTGACGTTTCTACCCAAGCAGATCTTGTTCCCGACAAGTCCAAAAATTCCGACTCCAGTGGCATCGACTAGCGAACCCCACAAAACCCCATGCGTTTCTATTACTGTTAGTCTTTGCAGAATACCAGCTCACCGCCGCCCATCTTTTGTAGCCGGCCTAAAACTTAGCCAACACCTTATGCCGGCTCAACGATACGGTTCTTTAACCGAGAAGGAAAAAATCTACATGTTCCTAAGCCACTTGCAGTTTCTTTGAAATCTGACAGTGTGGAAGATGGACTAATAGACATTGAATGGAGAGTACTTGGCGCAAATGGAAAGGTTTGCCTCAAACGTTGATTTCTGACCTTTTATTGTTTTTTTCTATTGTTATTGTTAAGTACATTCCCTATTGTTCCTATTGTTACTATTTATTGTTATTGATACATATTTATTGTTATATATTTGTTATTCTCATACATTTATTACAGTATCTCTTAGATTTTATTTCGTCTTAAGTGTTAATTTCTGAATTTTTGTTTTGTACTATTTACTTTTATTGTTACATAATTTCCCTATTATCATTATTTATTCTTACTGATATATATTTGTTATTGTCATATATTTATTTTATTTTCATTTAGTTTTTCTCTTTTGCTGTAGTTTTTCTTATATTTTGAAAAGTTTTGTTATTATTGTACTTGTGATGTTGATCGTGACTGGGACAAATAGCTTGGATACCCCTACTATGCTACGCGTCCTGCTCTGTAGTATTGTGCAGCCGCCACTTGTCAGCTCAAAAGCTCAGATAACATTAAAATAAATCGATATTGGGGATGTCACAACCGACAAGTTGCGCCCAGGATTTTCTAAAACATATACGTGGTAGAGCGTAAAATACGGGATCTGACCTGGGTTGCATTTAAATAAAACTGAAAACTTACAAATGAAACCGATTGTGATGTTGAAAGATAGAAATTGGTTAAAAGGGAAACATATATTAGCAATGGCGTATTTACGATTTTGTTTCAGGGGGCTTTGCTAACTTTATTCCTGGAAACGTAAATTCTGCAAGACCTTTCATTTACTTTCAAATAGTAAATAAAATTTCGGGGGAGGGGGCTTAAACCCGTAAGCTCTCCTTAAATACGCCACTGGCTGTTAGGATAGGTTAATCTACTCGTACTTACTCGCAGGTTTCGGTGTTCCTTCCCTCATAGTTCCTCTAGTGGGTCGGCGTTTGTCCACTCGCAAGTCTCCTTGATCTCTCCTTTCCAGTAAGCGATGGAGCGGATTGCAATTAAGATGCAGCGCGACTCAAACAGAGAAGCCAATGTATTTGCGGTGATTATCTCAACCGATATTATTATTACTTTGCAAACGACTAGACATTGTCATCAGCAACTTGAGAGCATTAATGATGGTAAATGCTCTCAAAGGTTAGAGCGAGGAATAACTTTTAGAAAATTCAAAACCGTAGCTTGCGCTGTTGCATGTTGCTTGGCTCGAAATCAAGCTTCAACTAACTCTTCCAAAAGTCGTCCAATGGTTATTGCTTAACGTCCCTTCCGCGGTATTTCCTGGTTCAACAGTTACTTCTCTGAAGTTGAAAAGTGCATACTACATAGATTAACCATAGGTGAAGTGATGATAGGAATGTGAACAGGGAAACAATCTGTTGTTTTATTGATTAAGGCTAGTTTTAGACGGAAGCATTTCTCGTAACAGATGTGCTGCCAAAAATCTCGTATAATATTCTATGGCATCGAAAGTATATGGTGCTTTTACACGATAGCATTTTGATAAGCATCTTGTCGTGACGTAGCAAACAAATCATTGGAGAAGAGCCCAATTATGGCTCTGAAACTAAAGCGTGAAATAGCTAAAGCTATAGTGGTTGTAACAACAGTTCTCGCCGGTTATATTAAAAAACGAAAATCACAAAGAAGTATGTGAGCAAAGAATTGGTTGTTGCGGAGGGATGATAATATTTCAGTTCTTTCTATGGTAGAGAAAGAACTGAAGCCTGAGGATCCTATTGCATTCAATAACTTCCTGCGCATGGATAATAAAGCCCTCGAAAATTTCTTTGTATAAATAAGGATGCTCCTCATATTTTTCAATCAGTATAATAATAGCATCCCTACTCAAACTCATTTTTCTTTACTACAGTTCAATTTCCCACACAAAACAAAGAGCATGGATATTTAGCACAAAATCTTTCGCTCCCTTTTAACACACCACGGCGCTGCAATCGGACCAGAAATGCTGGGGAAAATGCTACGAAATAGATAAGGTTCTATCGACAAGAAATGCCATAGAATATGCCATGGCATGTGAAATGCTATAGCATTTGCTACTTTACACGGTAGGATATCGATGATACGATTTTTGTTATGAGAAATGCTATGATAAATTCTTCCGTCTGAAACTAGCCTAAGAAATTACATATGTAAGAATAAGACGACAGACAACATGAAAATTACCTTGTTTGTAAAGTAAATGAACTTTAGAAAAAGAATTGAAATGCTACTTCAACAGTAATTAAAGTATGATGCTTTCCATCGAGTTCAATTTAAAATAAAATGTCCCAATGTTCTAAGTAAAGTACCGTAACTCATAATGTATGCAAATACATAACAAATTCATATATCTTAACAGTATACTCTTGTGTTAGGTTATATCTTCAGCATACTTTTATAGGACATACGAACATACGGTGAATCGTTCTTCAGACGTCCTAAGTTTCTTTGAAGTATCACTCCATGTAGTTTTGTTAGTACAAACATTCAAACAACTTTAAAACACTCCTTAGGTCATACTGAATCGATTAACACCTTAATGGTCCCTTTCAGACAATTTTCGACAAAAATCTTAAATATCTTGGGAACTACTCATCAGCAAGTGATGAGATCAACTTTAAAACACTCCTTAGATTCTATTGAATCCATTGACACCTTAATTGTCTCTGAGACAATTTCTGACAAAACCCGTCTGCTACCTTTTTCTTTTCTTATAAATTTCCGATTGTCATTTGAATTTGACGTTTTTCTAATACGTAATAAAATAAAGAAAATGTCATTTTAGCCAGAAACTCTGGAAAGTTTACTTAATTAGGCTGGACGCCGAAGCTTAGCTGGCAGCGTAGCAGTGTTGCGAAAACTACACAGAAAATAACAGGAGATGAGACTACTCTAATTTTGAGTAAAAAGTCATTAAAAATATTCCTGAATTTCCTCGTCCTTTTGTAGTTTTAAAATGTCAGATGTAATTTATGTGATGGGGTCTCCAATTATCAACAAAGTCTATTAACCCTGCACCCTACCATAATATGAGGGTAGACGATATGATATCCATACTTGCTAGAAGAAAGTACATGTTGATCGAAGTCGAATGAATCATATGAAACTAAAAATAGCAAGTCGTTTAGATACATTTAACGAGTTCCTTTTTAGTACAACCATGTTTTTCATTTTATGGAAAATTTCAGTTCAATGACATAAAGGAGTTAGAAAAATGTAGAAATTTTAAAAGTCCAGACAAACAAAATCATTTAACCCACGATTCTACAGCTAATCGGCTTGCTATTGGTAATGATATATTACTGTCGCCTCTCAACGGAACTTCTGCAAAATAAAGGACAGTGAAGTTCGGAATTGCTCTCGGATAGAGGGCAACAGATAGCAGGATACAAAGCAAAATTGAATAGAGATGGTGACACGCTGTATACCTACATAACTCACTGGTCAGTCATTTGTACTAATTAAAACAAACACAAAGAACATACTGTATCAAAACTGTTTCGAATTAATAGTGATTAATTACAGAAAGACAAGTTGTTCACAGTGCAAAAGTCGCTAGATTTGCAAGTAAGTTGCCAAATCGTCATGAAAAGAATCATCAAAATGTCGTCAATCGAAAGAAAACATTTTGTCAATATATTGGAAGTAGAATTTCTCTAAATTTTGCAATTTTCCCCAAAATTGGCAACAGTGCAACGTAGACTGAATGCACAGCAGGCAGGTAATTAACCAGATTAATTCTGCTGAAACTTTTAAAATTTCTCAAGTAAACATTACTGTTGTCTGCAAAGTTAGTTGTGAGGAAGTAGTGAAATAACATTTGTTCTAATAAGAATAATATCGAAACGTAGGAAGCCTTTACACAATTCACTAGATGAATACTTAAAAGCAAGTTTCAAAGACATTTTTGCTATTTCTGCTTTTCATTGGGATCCCGTATTTTCTTCAGAGCGAAGAAAGAATTTTTCGTTTCAGTAAGGGCCAAGAATGACGACAGCAAATTTCTTAATAAGACTGTAGAGGATCTTCCAGCTAATTTTGTGGTAGACTCTGCATTTATCTATACCATTTCCTAAATAAAACGAATATCAACATCAAAATTTGGAAACTAGCGATTAGGCGTCCACCAAACACTGTTCATTACTAGATAGGTGATTTCTCGGTATCAATCATTAAACTGAACTAACTCTATAGCCTATGGAACCCAGAGGTTCAATGCCGCATTCACAAAAGCTCTCCACTGACTTGTATCCTTAGCCAACTGGATCCATTTTCTACTTCGTATTCATATTTCTGTGAGATCCATCTTAATATTGTTCTCCCATCTGTGCCTAGGTCTTCCTAATGGTCGTTTTCCGATTCAACTTCCAGTCAAGACTTTGAAAGCGCTCCTAGTTTCTTCCATTCCGGCTACGTAACTGCCCACCTGAGCCTCCTAGATTTGATGATCCTACACTATAAAAAATGAGGTGTTCAAACAACGCAAAATGACTACCACTTTAGCGTGTTATTTGTGTGTTAATTCAGTACGAAGCCCATCGCCTTGCAAGCATATAAGAAATAACTCGTTACTACCTGAGAGAATTTGCATTGGTGTTTATCGTTTCATATGAGCAAAGCTTTGCGAAATATATTTGGCACTTATGCCAAGTAAGGAATAATGTTCTATGTTTTCTGTAATATGTTACGATAATATTGTTGTAAACCTGTGAATCGTGTGGCAACAGTTACATAGGCAACAGTTCTGCCATCTTCTGTTCTTAAGTGCTAAGACACAAGGATGACAGATAAAGAAAATAGATGGAAGCACAGCTGTCAGATGATCTACAGGTTTACAACAATATTATTGTGACCGATTACAGAAAACATAAACTGTTATTAGTTACTTGCCACGAAAGCGAAAGATATTTCGCAAAGCTTTGCTCATACCAAACAATAAAAACAATGCAAATGCTCACAGACAGTAACGAGGTATTTCTGATATGCTCTGGAGGCGATGTGCTTGGTGTTGAATTGACACACAAGTAACACGCCAAAGTGGTAGTCATTTTGTGTTGTTTCAACACCCCATTTTTTTGCTGTGTAACAATGTTTCGTAAACCGTATAAATTATGTAGTTTCCGCCATTCCCCATCCCCGTTCCTCTTGGGTCCAAACATTCGTCTCAGGATTTTATTCTCACTTTCAGTCTACGTTCTTTCGTCAGAATAAGCGACCATATTCGCAACCATACAGCACAACATGCATGATTATCGTTTTATATATTTCAAACTTCAAATTCCTGGACAGAATTCGCGACGACAAATTATTTCGAACTGAATAACACGAATATCCTACTTTTAATCGACATTTAATTTCTTCGTGGATATGGTTTTCGCCTGTTAATATTGATCCTAGATATTTCAAACTATCCACCTTATCAAAATTATTATTCCATCACCAATCATTATGCCATCTATTTTAAATTAGTTAAGAAAAAAATGTTCTGCTTTTATTATTTTTACTGGCAACTATGTTCATCTACTCATGATCAAACTTTATCTTACACTTCTACTTAGCTTCAATTTTACTCCCAGGCAAAATGCAATATTTATGTTATTAAGGAACATCATTCGCACAATGTTTTCGAATAGTATCTTGTATTTAAGTGAATCGCGGTACTAATACGCATGCTGATATCTCCTTATTAATTGAGAGGTATATGAACTTTTCCACTTGTACACATACACACATAGGAAGGAGGAGAGGATCTTGGAAGTGAATATAAATTTAATAATGAAAACAATAAATAAATAAATGATTGTTTATTTTCACTACATAAGTACATGAAAAACAATATTGTTTCAGTTCTTTTAATGTTTACAATTATACAAGTTTGATTCATATAAGTAGGTCAAATGGAATGCATTCAAATTCGGAATTATTATTTTCTCTACAAAATTAAAGGACTTGAAGCAAGACAGTACATGGCATGACCTCGAAATATATAACAAAGAAGCAGAGATGTCTATCATGGACAGTAGACATGGCTCACATTGCATCCAGCATTACTTACAAGGAACACTTTCCAAGTGTAACACTCCAATTTTGATAAAATTTGGCAGGTAGATGCTATATATGAAATAAAGAAATACGTGTTTTTTATTTTCTTCCGGAGAACGGTTTTAGGGGCAAAAGGCACCACCCAAAATTTTGAAAGTTGAAGGCCCGAAAGGCAAGAAGAAGTGTACCGAGGTGAATGAAATTGTGAACAGATATTGTAGACATAAGATGAGGGAATACATGTTTCGTATTTTCTTAAAAAAAAGAAAAAAAAGTTGGGCGGGGCACAGACCCTTTTAAACCTTCGATTACGAAATTTCGAAAGTGATATTACGTGTACGTCAGAAGTGTCTAAAGGATATGGGGAATTGCAACGAAACTTTATGTAGGGACAATAAGCAAGCAATAAGTGAAACATGGGTTTTTAGTTTATACGAAAAAACAGGTTGAGGCCAAGTTCAAAGACTGAACATTCCGCCCTCTAGCGTGGTAGAAACAAACGAGCAAATGTAAATTGAGTCGTTCTAAGAAGCCTCACTGACGTTCGACTAATGACAAGGACATATATATGTTGATGTAACGTTACTATTCTCTGAAGTATTCATCTTTTGTTGAATGACGACAGTGCTCCTTCTCAATGATATTCGTGTTAAGTGGCAATTAGTAACGCCATTATATAAGAATATACTTGTAGATGTTTATCCTTCTAGTTCATCTTTCCGGCGCATAATGTATAAGTGTGCAAGCCTATTATATATATATATATATATATATATATATATATATATATATATATATATCATAAAAAAATTTTTAGATCGCAAACCAGTAAGGAAAAGGGACGTCTTCTGGCGAACTGCAAGATATTCTGTTTCGAGTAATCTGTGGCTGAACTTGTATTAGTGTGAGTAGATCTTCCGATGCAAAATCGCATCTAAATAAAGGTAAAATATGCACCAAGAAACAGTGAGTAAACTTGTGGAGGACTAGAATGATTTATAAAAAGTAATCCCCCTGAATATCACCAATCATCGGACTACAACCATCAAAATATAAAAATTAGTTACCTTTCCCTTCAATATTAATTCATCAAAGCTGAAGAAATACATCTAATTAGTGAATTAGTTATATCACATGTAAATAAGATATGATGTGGTAGTATAGCAGTGGCGGAGGAATACAGTAGAACAAATCCTGCTCATACATTCCTTCTGAACAACACACGCAAAAAACGGAGGAGCAAGTGCTGCAGATATGTAAAAGTAGTGAAAAAAAATATTATAACAAATCAATACTAAATTGTTTGTACTTAATAGTGATCACTAAAGTTTATTGAAAATGTAAACTAATAACAAACAGTGCGATTTTTGCGTCGATACCGTTATCGTCCGTGTGCGTGTCGCGTTAGTGTGGGTTAAAAACTTCGATTCATATAATACAGGTTTGAATTGAAAATTAATGTTATAAAGATCAATTCATAATCTTATGAGATATAAAACATGTAAGTATTTGTGAACAGTAAAGAGGGCAGTAAAACAAACGTCACTACGACACCCCGAAAATATACATGTTAAACTAAATTGATTTTGTTTAATGAAAGTGTTCCTATTTATTTATATGGTTAGTTTCAAGCTATCTGCATGCTAAATTTGTAATGTTTGTGCTCCAATGTGAATGATTGAATGAAAATCGTACCGGAATTTCACACAGTCATTCACATGGTGATTTCAGTATGTTCGCGCTATCACTAAGTAGTTCACAGTTTTGGTTCGAATCCCAATGTGGTAAGTAGCGTAACGAACAGAATCCGAACCACAACGATTATGAATAATGGCATCCCGAACAGGAATATAAAAGAATCGGACCCCGACCAGTTACAAAAATGGCTTCCCGAACAAGGACGTACAAGAATCGAACCCTAACCGGTTACAAATGTGAGTAGTTTGTGTAATGTGTTTGTGATTTTCCATTTAGTGGTATCAACTTATTGAAAGTATGTTGCAGGATAGTTGAAGTGCTATACTTGAAATTGTTTCAAAGGTCACGTTTATCTGGAACACTTTGTATTTATGCTATGATATCAAAGTGTAGTGCTATATTAAGGGTGATATAAGAGATACCTGACCTCTTGAAAGCGTAAAAAGGAAAATGAAATGAAATTTTTTAGCTTTACGTCCCAAAGTTATGCCGGTTAGGCTAAAGGAGATGGTCCTTTTGAAAGCGTGAGTGATATAAATGTATGTGAATCTTACACTATAGAACATTTACAAAAGTTTGCACTTTGGTAGTTGTCATGCATACGTTCTGGTACTGATGGTGTACGTGCCTACCAGCCACACAATTAAATTTTTATCTCTGTACTTCAGTATCCAAGTATTGTGTAACTTTCAAGAAAGTTAAGTTAATGACGCCGGGCGAGAAGTCGCAGATATTATATGAGACATTATAGAACGAGGTAAAGATGGGTCATTTGAACATACCCACGAAACAGTAGTTTTCTCAGAAGGCAATAGCCTCCTTAAACCACGTGAAAGTGAGGACTCTAGTGATGAATATAAGGCCTATGCTGTATGGTGTGGAAGTGTAGAAGACCACCTTATGACAGATTATTAAAAAAGGGTCTTGACTACTGTAAGAGTGGCAAAAAAGACCTATTTCCACGGTATCATTTACATCGCTGGCAGAAACAGGTAGAAGCAGGCGACACACGACGAGAAGATCTGAGTCAAATATCAACGTTTGTGTTAGAAAAAATGCAGGATGCATGGCAAGCAAATATGCCGGTTCATGATAAAGATATACAAAGGTGGGCTATCCACTTTAGCAGATCGCTTCCATTTTCTTTATTTAAAACGTGAACCAAAAGGTTATCGAAATTTAAGATGGTGCATCATATTGTATCGCGAACAGTGACGTAATCTGTAACGAAAATCAGTACTAGTGCTCAAAACAAAGTGACGCTTTTATTGAAATAGTGAAACAACATATAGTAGAAGTGGGGGTGGGCAATTATATTTAATTCTGATCAAAGCGGTTTCCACTTAGATTATTGATGGTCATACATTCTTAAAACTTCAAGTGGTTTTACAGAAAATTCACCGTAAAGTTTACAGGTCCTTTACTAGAATGGATTTTTCAGGTGAAATTTCGATATTTTAAAGAAGTGTATCCAGCATTTGACAAACGCTCTTTTGTGCTTTTTAAAGCTGTTAACATATTTTGAAAAATAGAATGGATATTAAGTTTTAATATCAAACAAAGACCTTCCACTTACCAAAATAATTAGCATGCTGTCCTTCTGCAGAATTCCTATACAAGAATTTCTTTATACTTCTGACTACACTTTTATGAAATAAAGGATTTAAAAAAATCTAAGTCGTTTGCTAGTAAATAAACAAGAAAGTAAATAATTAAATAAATAAAAGTAAAAGAAATAAAAGTTACAAACTATTGGGGAAAAAAATATTATTCGGCTAAAAGTATTTTTTTGTTATTTTTATTTCTTAAAAATATGTTTTCCCTTTGCTGTCTTTTTTGCTACAGATGTCTTTTGCCTGTCTTTTTTATTGTGCGAGCTGCTGCAACAATCGAACTAGAACCTTCATTACTGTTTGCACTAAGTACCTCACTTCCTTAACATGTAGGTTAAATTTGATAAGTTCTTGCAGTTTATTTTGGTAATTTATTCCATCGAAATCTATATATAAGAATGAAAGTCACTATGTTTGTGACTTCGTATCTCTTGAATCACCCAACTGATCTCAATCAAATTTTCAACATGGATGAGTTTCAGGCCTGAGAGTGTTTTTAACATTTCACTTTGACTGTACAACGTAGGGTAGGGGTAGGGGTATATATATATATATATATATATATATATATATATATATATATATATATATATATATATATATATATATATAAATAAATGTAACTTAATAATTCTTGAATTACGAGACCGATCTCGATCAAATTTGCGACATAGATGAGGTTCGGACCAGTGGTATTTTTTTTATCATTTCACTTTGACGGTCCAACTTACGGGGAGGAAGAAGGGGGAGATATTTGAAAATAATTGATAATGACCGATCTTAATGTCGAATCGAATCCATAGTTTTTGGGGTCGTTAAGATAAACAGTGACATTTCCGATACCATTTAAATCCAAATTCAGACCCGCTACGTGGTGGGGAGGGTCCAAATTCAGACCCGCTACGTGGTGGGGAGGGGAGAGGATGTATTTTTAAAAATGATCGAAAATTACCGATATTAGTGTCGAATTCATAGTTTTAGGATCGTTGAGATGAACAGGCACTCCGATGCCGTTTAAATCCAAATTCAGCCCTTTATATCTAAAATAAAACATATTCTCCTCGTGCGAAGAGTGGGTATTCTGCTAGTTATGATGTGTCTGGAAATAAAGTTCAGTGAAAATAAACGTGTAACGAATTCAACACAGACTTCATAGTTAATGTTCCGGATGGCAGTTATTCAAAATGTACAGGTATTAACAAAGAATTCTTCATAGGTATGACAGAAAGGGATATATGAGAGACCTGGGTTCAATTCCCGGCGGGAGCTGATGTGGATCAGATTCCACGTTAATCAGTAGGTCCCCGTCTCATAAAGCCTCGCTGCTGGAAAGGGACGTTAAACTCAAAATCAAGTCAACTCAGAAAGGAATATAGCCACTAAGGTCAAAGAGTATTCCAGAAACAATAAGGAGGATGATTAGACACTTTCAGGCTTGACACGAAAACACCGGTCAATGATATTAAAGTTCTACACAGAACGAATTCGTTCATTATGACGAATGTTTATGAATAATTTTCTATAAGCATGAACAATCTTAAAGTGAATCTTGACAAGGGAACTAGAACAAAAGATGAGACACAATAATCAACTGTCATTTGCAGCACAAACTTTAAAGTTTTAAGGTTGAATGCTACAATACAGGCTTATTTTCACTCAATTTTATTTCCACACACATTTATAATTCTGGAACACTTGCAAAAATTTACCAAAACTAAATCTGCAACAACTTACTGAAAATTAACCTACAGGCTAAAGAGAGTGTAGTTAGTTTATTTTTATTTATTTGTTTATTTTATTTTACCAGCAAATATCTTAGTTTAAAAATCTGTTATTTTAATAGAATCGCAGGTAGCACATGGATAAATTGTTCTACTGGAACTCTAGTTAGTGCTTTGGTAAAACAACTATTAAAAGTGTGTATATATATATATATATATATATATATATATATATATATATATATATATATATATATATATATATATGTATATATATATATATATATATATATATATATATATATATATATATATATATATATATATATATATATATATATATATATACAGGATTAGAATGAGAAAGATAGAAGAATGAAGTACTAGTTTTTGGAGACTTATGGCAAGGCAATCAGCAATAGAAAATACATTGAATTCATCACGTTATTCAGAAGAGGAAGACTGGAAAAGTTTAGTATGGTTCTTTGAATGTGTTTGTTTTATTGAAAGGAAAGAAGAAAGGGATTTAAAGAGTGCAGCTTTTATTACTGATAATATCAAGTTACTTCTACATATTTCTGTTACTAGAAGGAACGTTTTTAAATTGATATTTCTGTACTTCAACAATGAATACAATGTTACGTGGTGTTTGAATGAAGATGGGAGTTCCTATTGAAAATTTCGGCAACTATTATATGACTGACGTATACCAAGATTAATCCAAGTTGATAACATTTCTCTCTTGTTGCAAGAGCTACTTGGCCATAAGAACTAAGTTTCCACATCTTGTGCCGAACACTTACGGTAAATACAGGCTTGTAGATCCTGATACATTGTGAGCGTGACGATGGATGATTGCAATTCCAAGAACAATCCACTTAAACGCTCGGCGATTTACGGAGGCCAAAATATTAGGTCAGCCTGTCTCCTTTAGCAGTCGGCAACATCCCGTCAGTTCTACTACACTGCAACAACCGACGTAACTGAGTCTACTTTTAATAATAGGTTAAGTCTCCTGAACCAGTTACATATCTTTGGCATCCAACAAGTTTACCACATTGGACGTTGGTCAAATGCCCGGTTCTACTTATTCGGCTCTCTCGCCCATTCGGTATGATTATGGACGCTGTCATACCAATGTATTCTAGACGGAGATGGATCACTTTTGTAACTGAAAAAACACACTTCTTGAATTTGATACCACTCATTAGGTAAGATCTCTAGTAATAATGATAATACATTATTTCTTATTAGCTTTTACATTGCGAAATTATTAATTGCTTTCCACAAATTCAAGTCTGTTTTGAAGACTATATTCATATGTTAATTATTATCTTAATCCACAGTTCTTATACGAGTGAAATAGTGAAAAATGCAAATGGTAAGTGTTAAAAAAAAAAAAAAAAAAGCTCAAATAAATTTATAAAATAGTCAATGCAAATGTTTCTGAATAACTCATAGTATTTTTATGAAACTGGGAAGAGTTTGTCTAAAAGAATCAAATAGAAAAGGAGAATGTAATGCTATTTATGATAAGAGAAACACCATTAAGCTTAATATTGCCCCAAGATATATACAACTCAATTTACAGCTTGAAATAAACAAAAATAGGTTTTCTCTATTTTTCTCCAGCTTCGAAATACAGGTGTTTTCTTGGAATTAATCCATAAATTGAATCCAAACCGAGAGAAGATACAACAACATGATGCATCCAAGGATTAGCAATCTTTTTCTTCCATGGCGGATTATCAACGGATGGAATACTAGATCTTCACCTTCATGAAAGAACTCAGTAATATATAGAACTCAGTATTAAAAAAATGTAATATACACGAAGATTACACTTATACATATCATTTCCTTTTTCTTTCATGTGCTATTGTTTCAAAATTAAATATGATGAGAAACTTCAAAAATATATTGTTTTCATTTTTTTTACTTGGTCCTGTTGATTTATATTTAAATTTTTCATTATTTCTTTTCAGTAGCATCATTTCAGTTTTTATTAGGGGCAGGGACAAGACTATCCATCAACATACGAGTTTCATGTTTTGTGTTAGCATTTTAATATAGAATTTCTTGAAAAACATGTGATTCTGAAACCCAGGCGGACATTGCCCTTTTTGCCCTTCGCACTGGTTTTATTATTGGGCGATTCTCAGCGTTACGCACGGGACATTCGTACACAAAAACTGCTTTTTTAAACAAAAATGTATTTTCAAATAAAATAAAAAGTATGTCAAAATTAGGGGAAAAATTATTAGTGCATAGTTAAATAAAATGAAACACTCAAAACAATTGCAACTTTGAGTTATAAGCCAAAATTAAGCGTTACGCACGGGACTCAGACAGAAAGCTCATTTGACAACTTCAAATTCATTGGACATTCTCTGCGATTTATGGCAGCATTTTCATTTTATATGCTATCACTTATGTTCTACATTCATTCTCCTTACTGTGCATTATATTTTTAAAATTGGAAAATAGAATTTAATTAGCTTTACACTATATTTTCTTTTTCGACTCACCGTTACGCACGGGACAGAAAAGTAACTACGCAATTGTTTGGCTGTTCTAAGACTGTTATTATGCAATATCCTTACTAAAGAGATTAATATTTTAAGATTAACATTTGGACATTAACAAGCACAAAAAATTTGCATCTATAATTTAATTTAAATGCATTAAATTACATCCCAAAGTATCAAAGTCGAACTTTGCTAGGCAACTAGCTTAATGTTATTACCATGTCTTTAGGGTATTTGTCTGAGTGCTGATTGGTAGCGTTCAAACCACATCCTCTGTGCTACCTACCAAACGCTGAGTCGTTTGAACGCTGCCATTGTCAGGTGAAATGCGAGAAAGTGAATTGAAGGGAAACAGTTGTTTTTTGGTATGATTGTTTATTACTTCACCACAGTGAAGATTTGCTTTAATGTGTGGCACTGAAGCAATGAGTGGCACTGAAAGGGTTAGAAAATATAAACTTAAACCTAGCAACAAGGTGAGACTGAAAAATGAAGTGAGGATGCAGCGTTATAGGCAAGTTAAAAGATTAACTCTTTTCCTCTCACGTCCCTTTTGCGAAATTCATTCCGCATTGTTTCGTTGTTGGCCATTTAGAAGAGGAAAACACTGTAAAATATGAAGAACAAGGCAATTCAAGTTAGATTGGTTCAAGGAACACGGGAAGAGTGTCAGTGTACAAAATGATATATTTACCAAGTGATGAGAGCGACATTAATTCAGAATACAACTTTGAAGACGATGTTCATAATGATATTCCAACCCTTCAACTGTCGGGCTCAGAATGGACAATATTAAATTAAAGCATGTGTATTTCTCCTAGTGAAATTTGATTGTGGTTCTTCCAGAAATAGGATTAAATATCGGTATGTATGTGTGTCTGAAAGTGATGTAGAAGACGGGGACATTATAGAATAACAAATCTGAAATGCATGGACAACAGTTGTACAAAGTTTTGTTTTGATAAAAAGAACAGATTTTATGTCTCATTCGATCAAGTTTTAAATATACTTCAAGCACCTAATTTTCTGATAAAGGGCGAAAGAATGTAGTAAAAAGTTGCGAATCCGTTTGCCCCCTACAAGACTGTCAAACCAACTTATATACCTACCTTTCTAATGAAAAGAAAAATGTGCGATTTATCATGATAATTTGTTTTTAGGCCTCGTGGTAAATGTTTCTATGTAACTTAACGTAAACGTTTTTGGTAGTTATGTTCAGTTATATTTCATTTAGTTTCTCTCAGCAAATTAATTTTTCTTTGAGTTAATATAAAAGTTTATTCTTCACTGTTTAATCTCAATAACAATTAACATGTATTGAAATCTTAATAACTTAATTTTGTTCACTTCCTTGGATAAATCTGTAAGTGTCCCGTGTGTAACGTTACGCACGGGACAACATTTCTATACCTCATAAAATACATATGAAGGATAATAAACAAATTTAGTAAGTACCACTAACAGGCTAATAATAATTCTACTTTGGAGCAAAACTTTCAATACTTTATCCTCTGCAATTACAAAGGAAAGACGAAAAATACATGTTTTTCGTTACGCACGGGACAGCGAAACATGACATGAGAAAACTACGATTTTTGCCTACCAGAATAAAACATTAATTAAAACAAAATTGTCAAATTTTTGCCAAAGGCCCACTTTATATTTTTTGCTATTGTTCATATAATTACAGATTTAGAATTTAGTTTGAAAATTATTTGAAAATTGGGATATGTGAACAGTATTGAGCATGGTGTAGAACACATAAAGTTTATATGGTCAAAACCTAGTAAATATATTTTACAAAAAGATTTTAAATGTCTCAGTATATACTTACACTATTTCTTAATCGAAAAACATAAACACCATACTTTCAAATTAATTTTGAAAATTTACTAACAATGGACCACTTGCCAGAGAATTGCCCTATTGTTAAAAAGAAAAAATGTCGTGAATACATACCAATATACAAGCTACAAGCTGAATTCAAGACTAGACTTTTTGCTGTAATTTCGTGCCCAAAAATATGAAGTCGTCTTGCTTTTCCGACATACGATGTAGAGGTTTCTTCACTGAACAGAATCACGAGATTTCATTAAATGCTAACTTGATCCACTTCCTTACCTACAGCTTTAGCCGTGAACGTTTGCAGATTCACTGCTGAGGCATTATTTGGGGAGGCAGGGGGCAATTGCATTCCCTTAGTTTGAGAAATACATGCTTTTTAATAGGTTGTGTAATAATATTCTAATAAAAAATGAAACTCTTATGCCAATGGACAATCTTGTTCTACCCCCCTCCCTTACCAAAACCTAAAATGACGCTACTGACCCAGTGAAGAAAGAGTAAGTGACCTCTGTATTTGATCTGACTTTTAGTGTAGGTCTGAAAATATACACAGTATGTACTATAGATGTATTTTTGTAATCCTTTGTTAAAAATATAGTGAGTCGTCTTAAGATTTAGAAATGTACAGTAATTGAGAGAGAATTTGCAGGAAGAAACTAACTTTAAAGTAAGTCAAACACACTTGTGAAAAAATACGCTTGAAAATATTCTTACTTGTAACCCTATCAATCATAGTCACAATAATTGATTGTGTATTAACATTACCCATTTTTCCTTTCCTCCTTGCAGAAGTTGAATCTTGTATTTCATATCGAAGCCATTAGCGGTAGAGTTGTCTACAGGACGTGAATATTGGTTTGTTGTCTTGTAAAAATGCAGCTGAGTCGAAAAAGAAAGAGCGTAAACGCATTGCTCAATGAGTTGTATTATCCAGAAAGAAAACCAAGTTGTTAGTAGTAGGGCCCAAAAAACTCTCTGATTAGAAAATATCTGTTATAGCATCATGTAAACATAATTTATAACGTCTATATGTTCCATTTGTCATCAGATCATATAATGTTAATTCTTGTGTGTAGATCAGGTTGTCCAGATTGTAATGGAGATCAAAATTGAGTGTACATTTGTTGTTGGTATTTTTTTCGATGCCCTTCTGCTATTTTCTCGACAATATCGTAATCACGTTGTTATAGAAATTATTGACATGTGGTTTCCAAAGACTTTGACTAACTTAACACCATTCAACTAGTTCTGCAACGACCGAAACAAGTAATAGTGTGACGATGTCAGTCTGTGCTATACGGTGGATGCATTACAACCTCCCAGCCAAGCTATTTCAATCTCTGGCAGTTTTATGCGATCTGGTATTTTTCAGCGTGATATACGACACTCATTCTGTTTACTAGAGTAGCAATTGCATGACTTGAGGCAAATTTGGACTTTGACCCCGACCTTTATGACGTCATAGGTCAAAGGTCAATGACCTTGGCCCGGGTTCAATGACCTAGGGGTACCTAGGACCACCCCCTCTAAATTTCGGCAGGGGTACCATGGCCCACCCCCTAAATTTTGGCAGGGGTACATAGGACCACCCCCCTTAAATTTTGGAAATTGCCAAATCTAAAAATTGGGTATGGTAGCCTAGGAGTATAGTATGTACCTCTATCAGTATTGGGTGTCTATGTCGTTCCCTTTCATGGGTAAAAAATTGCCAAAAAGTCAAATTTCGGGGGTTTTTGACCTAATTTATCCCCTTTGATGAGGTGTTATTACCCTATATGGTTATATGGGCGTATACAGGGGTCCATTCCCTTTCATAAGACATGGGTATATTAATGCACCCCTTGAAAAATTTGGGAGGGGTATCTTGGCCCACCCCTTAAATTTTGGAAATTGACCCATTTAAACATTGGGTATTATAGTACAGGACCCTAATATGTATTATGATAAATTTGGGTGGTCCACCTCGTTCCCTTCTAGGGGTACAAAATTGCCAAAAATATAAACGTAAGCAATACGTAGTACCACGTGTTTGGTTTTTGGTCGATTTTATCCCCTTTGATGAGGTGTTATTATCCTATATAGTTATATGGTCATGTATAGGGGTCCATTACCTTTCATAAGATATGGGTATATTTGTGCACTCCTTTAAAATTTGGGAGGGGTATCTTGGCCCACCCCTTAAATTTTGGAAATTGCCCAATTTAAACATTTGGTATTATAGTACCGGACCCTAACATGTATTATAATAAATTTGGGTGGTCCACCTCGTTCCCTTTTAGGGGTACAAAATTGTCAAAATATAAACGTAAGCAATACGTTGTACCACGTGTTTGGTCTTTTGGCCCAATTTATCCTCTTGGATGAGGTTCTATTACCTTATATGGTTATATGGTTATGTATAAGGGTCTATTCCCTATCATAAGACATAGGTACATTTGTGCACTCCTTTAAAAATTTGGGAGGGGTACTTTGGCCCACCCCTTAAATTTTAGAAATTGCTCATTTTATATATTTGGTATTATAGTACTGGACCCTAACATGTATTATGATAAATTTGGGTGGTCCACCTCGTTCCCTTTTAGGGGTACAAAATTGCCAAAATATAAACGTAAGCAATACGTTGTACCACGTGTTTGGTTTTGACCTAAGTTATCCCCTTGGATGAGGTTCTATTATCTTATATGATTATATGGTTATGTATAGGGGTTTATTCCCTATCATAAGACATAGGTACATGTGTGCACTCCTTTTAAAATTTGTGAGGGGTACCTTGGCCCACCCCTTAAATTTTAGAAATTGCTCATTTTATATATTTGGTATTATAGTACTGGACCCTAACATGTATTATGATAAATTTGGGTGGTTCACCTCGTTCCCTTTTAGGGGTACGAAATTGCCAAATTTTAGTACAACCATGTGTTTGTTTTGGCTCAATTTATCCCCTTGGATGAGGTCCTATTACCTTATATGATTATATGGTTATGTATATTGGTCCATTCCCTATTATAAGACATGGGTATATTGATGCACCCTTTAAAAATTTGGGAGGGGTACTTTGGCCCACCTCTTTATTTTGGAAATTGCCCAGTTTAAACATTTGGTATAATAGTATAAGACCCTAATATATATATATATATATATATATATTACTATAAATTTGGGTGGTCCATCTCGTTCCCTTTCATGGGTACGAAATTCCCAAATTTTAGTACAACCACGTGTTTCGTTTTTGACCTAATTTATTCACTTGGATGAGGTCCTATTACCTAATATGATTATATGGTCATGTATAGGGGTCCATTTTCTATCATAAGACATAGGTACATTGATGCACCCCGGGAGGGGTACCATAGCCAATCCCTTAAATTTTGGAAATTTTTCAATTTAAGCATTCGGTATCATAGTACATGACCTCAACATGTATCATGATAAATTTGGGTGGTCCACCTTGTTCCCTTTCATGAGTAAAAAAAATGCCAAAATATAAACATAAGCAATATGTTGTATCATGTGTTTGGTTTTTGGCCCAATTTATCCCGTTTGATAAGGTCTTATTACCGTATATGGTCATATGGTCATGTATATAGGTTCATTTCCTATCATAAGACATGAGTACATTGATGCACCCTTTAAAAATTTGGGAGGGGTATCTTGACTCATCCACTCAGTTTTAGAAATTGTTTAATATAAGCATTTGATATCTTCGTACAGGTCTTCAATATGTACCACTATAAATTTGGATGGTCCACATCGTTCCCTTTCATGGGTAAAGAACTACCAAAAATCAAATTTCGGAGGTTATTGACTCCTTTTTAGCACGTTATATGGTTTATTACCTTTATATGTTTATGTTCTCTTTTAAATTTGGGAATTATAAAATAACATAATTTGGTAAACGTTTTCTAGGACCCATTGGTGTTCCTCTTATTGCCAAATATTCAAAATTTAAAGGTTATTGACCGGCTTTATTATTGAATAACTACAGGATTTATTACTTTTTCATAAGACACAGGGGTATTTGTGTACCAATCTTAAATTTTGGAAGGGGTACATTTCTTATTGTCGTATCAATAATTGGTAATTGGATAGTATCTCATTCATTGGGTAAATCATTATGATCACGTGATCAGTTATTGACCTATGATGGGATTAGGAGTCCAGGACATTGGTACATTGAAACTTTGTAGGATAATTTGAGAATGCGTCATTGGTTTTGATTATTCCCGCCAAATATAAACGTAAGCAAGACGTTGTACCACGTGATTGTCCTTGATGAGGTAGTGTACAGGGATACATAGCTAACCTTATTGAATCTTATGACTCATAGTCTTAAGGGAATACATGCTACAACACTGGCAAAGTTATTGTTGATGTAATTTGATTGGTTGATCACTATCTTTCGTGCAATCTGATTGGCTGATCACTATCTTTCGTGCAATCTGATTGGTTGCTGATTTTCAAATCTTTGCTGCATTCAGTTTTAAGTTTTGTTTAACATTTAAAAATCTTGGTTTCGTTCAACATTTTGCACTCACTGATAAATATGATCAAAACCGTTTATTTGTTAATCGAATAGTTAAAAACCGGATAAAGTTTGACGGTTAACCGTGAAACGTAAAATTTTTAGTTTGAAATTTTTTGTTTGAAACTTTTTGTTTCGAAATTTTGTTTGAAATTTTTTTTGACAACTTTTGTTTCAAAATTTTTGTTTGAAAAATTTTTTGTTTCGAAATTTTTGTTTGAAAATTTTGTTTGAAACTTTTCGTTTGAAATTTTTCGTTTCCAAATTTTTTTTGTTTCGAATTTTGTTTTTTCAAAATTTTGTTTGAAAATTTTTAATTTTTTGTTGCAAAATTTTGTTTGAAAATTTGTTTAAAATTTTTTCGTTTCCAAATTTTTTTGTTTAAAATTTTTTGTTTCGAATTTTGTTTTTTCAAAATTTTGTTTGAAAATTTTTTTCGTTTTAAAATTTTGTTTCAAAGTTTGGTTGGACATTTTTAAAAGTTTGTGCACTCATTAGTAAAGAACCGGAACTGTTTAGAACTAAAACCTCTGGCAACATTGTGGTGCAATAGTACACATCAGAATATGGGGTTGTACTTGAAATGAAAAAAACACAATTCATTGAAATGGATCATTTTATTACACTCCACATACATCCATACCAGATAGTGGTTCTGGATATTGTCGATACAATGTATTTTGAACTTCTTGCACTAGTTTGTCTTTAGCGTATAATTTTAATTCCAGTTGAAGTCTTTTAAGGTCTAATGCAATATCAATTGGTGGAAACTCAATGTCCATTTGATCACAAATAAACCGTTTATCAATACAGGTATGCACCCACGAACGATGTTGACAACCATCACAATATCTAGATACATGTTGTACAATATGCATAACACATTTTTCAAAATAGTACTTTTTCAGGAATATACTAGTTTTGTTGCACACTTCCACTGCATGTTTCACACACTGAAATACGCTGATGAATTTGTTCCATTCCGTTTGTGTTAGATACACCATGTTGCGAGGGACATGGAATGTACTCTTTTTACGTAACAGCACCATCTTCTCTTCGAGGACTGTACGCAGCACCACTTCATGATTTGAGCCTAATGATTTGACTATGGTCACATTTAGCTCATCATGAAAATAATCGTTCATTTGGTCGATTCGTGAACATAATATTTGCCATTCTTCACAGGTCAGTTGTACACCAAATTGTTCTGCTTTGCCCAATCGAATCACAGGTTCAAATGTTCTAGCACTGATACCAATCATCACATGTTTTGTTTGAAATATATTTATTGGATAATAGCTTGCGAAGATGAACTCTTTATCGTTAGAAGTACACATCTTTCCTCCTGAAAAGCACTTGCTCAAATGATTTCGTGGGATGACAGTGTATTGGTTGATTTATAGAACTACGGCTGACGTCATTGGAAACGAATGTGCTGACGTTTGAATTCATGGTTTCATCCCAGTTGCTGACGTCATTGGAAAGGAATGTGCTGACGTTTAAATTCATGATTTCATCACAGTTGCTGACGAATCTGGCTGTGTACTAAATTCAAATTGATGACTTCGACCCAAGAGTCTTTTATAACATAAAGATACAGATCCAGTATTTAAGAAACGCAGCAGTTCTTCTTGTTTTGATGCTTCCATGGGTAAATATCTTGCTGGTAAAATTATATTCTTATCATTTTCAAGCTTCACTACGATTCTTAATCCAAACATTGTAGGGATCATTTGGCTAGCTAAGATTCTATAAGGTACATTCCGTTGTAAATCAGTAATCTTGGTAAATGATTTCATCACATCACGTGTGTTTAGAAACTGCAGACAAGTAGCCATGATGATGTTATCATGAATACTAACTCGAACGATACTTATATATGATGCAAAACTGATGACGTTGCATTATCATGTTCTGACGTGTACTATTGCACCACAATGTTGCCAGAGGTTTTAGTTCTAAACAGTTCCGGTTCTTTACTAATGAGTGCACAAACTTTTAAAAATGTCCAACCAAACTTCGAAACAAAATTTTTGAAACGAAAAAATTTGGAAACGAAAAATTCAAACAAAATTTTAAAACGAAAAAAATTTTCAAACAAAATTTTGAAAAAACAAAATTCGAAACAAAAAATTTTAAACAAAAAAATTTGGAAACGAAAAAATTTTAAACAAATTTTCAAACAAAATTTTGCAACAAAAAATTAAAAATTTTCAAACAAAAAAATTTTCAAACAAAAAATTTTGAAACAAAATTCTGAAACAAAAAATTCACTCATATTTATCAGTGAGTGCAAAATGTTGAACGAAACCAAGATTTTTAAATGTTAAACAAAACTTAAAACTGAATGCAGCAAAGATTTGAAAATCAGCAACCAATCAGATTGCACGAAAGATAGTGATCAGCCAATCAGATTGCACGAAAGATAGTGATCAACCAAATTACATCAACAATAACTTTGCCAGTGTTGTAGCATGTATTCCCTTAAGACTATGAGTCATAAGATTCAATAAGGTTAGCTATGTATCCCTGTACACTACCTCATCAAGGACAATCACGTGGTACAACGTCTTGCTTACGTTTATATTTGGCGGGAATAATCAAAACCAATGACGCATTCTCAAATTATCCTACAAAGATTCAATGTACCAATGTCCTGGACTCCTAATCCCATCATAGGTCAATAACTGATCACGTGATCATAATGATTTACCCAATGAATGAGATACTATCCAATTACCAATTATTGATACGACAATAAGAAATGTACCCCTTCCAAAATTTAAGATTGGTACACAAATACCCCTGTGTCTTATGAAAAAGTAATAAATCCTGTAGTTATTCAATAATAAAGCCGGTCAATAACCTTTAAATTTTGAATATTTGGCCATAAGAGGAACACCAATGGGTCCTAGAAAACGTTTACCAAATTATGTTATTTTATAATTCCCAAATTTAAAAGAGAACATAAACATATAAAGGTAATAAACCATATAACGTGCTAAAAAGGAGTCAATAACCTCCGAAATTTGATTTTTGGTAGTTCTTTACCCATGAAAGGGAACGATGTGGACCATCCAAATTTATAGTGGTACATATTGAAGACCTGTACGAAGATATCAAATGCTTATATTAAACAATTTCTAAAACTGAGTGCATGAGTCAAAATACCCCTCCCCAAATTTTTAAAGGGTGCATCAATGTACTCATGTCTTATGATAGGAAATGAACCTATATACATGACCATATGACCATATACGGTAATAAGACCTTATCAAACGGGATAAATTGGGCCAAAAACCAAACACGTGATACAACATATTGCTTATGTTTATATTTTGGCATTTTTTTTTACTCATGAAAGGGAACAAGGTGGACCACCCAAATTTATCATGATACATGTTGAGGTCATGTACTATGATACCGAATGCTTAAATTGAAAAATTTCCAAAATTTAAGGGATTGGCTATGGTACCCCTCCCGGGGTGCATCAATGTACCTATGTCTTATGATAGAAAATGGACCCCTATACATGACCATATAATCATATTAGGTAATAGGACCTCATCCAAGTGAATAAATTAGGTCAAAAACGAAACACGTGGTTGTACTAAAATTTGGCAATTTCGTACCCATGAAAGGGAACGAGATGGACCACCCAAATTTATAGTAATATATATATATATATATATATATATATATATATATATATATATATATATATATATATATAAGGGTCTTATACTATTATACCAAATGTTTAAATTGGGCAATTTCCAAAATAAAAAGGTGGGCCAAAGTACCCCTCCCAAATTTTTAAAGGGTGCATCAATATACCCATGTCTTATAATAGGGAATGGACCAATATACATAACCATATAATCATATAAGGTAATAGGACCTCATCCAAGGGGATAAATTGAGCCAAAACAAACACGTGGTTGTACTAAAATTTGGCAATTTCGTACCCCTAAAAGGGAACGAGGTGAACCACCCAAATTTATCATAATACATGTTAGGGTCCAGTACTATAATACCAAATATATAAAATGAGCAATTTCTAAAATTTAAGGGGTGGGCCAAGGTACCCCTCACAAATTTTAAAAGGAGTGCACACATGTACCTATGTCTTATGATAGGGAATAAACCCCTATACATAACCATATAATCATATAAGATAATAGAACCTCATCCAAGGGGATAACTTAGGTCAAAACCAAACACGTGGTACAACGTATTGCTTACGTTTATATTTTGGCAATTTTGTACCCCTAAAAGGGAACGAGGTGGACCACCCAAATTTATCATAATACATGTTAGGGTCCAGTACTATAATACCAAATATATAAAACGAGCAATTTCTAAAATTTAAGGGGTGGGCCAAAGTACCCCTCCCAAATTTTTAAAGGAGTGCACAAATGTACCTATGTCTTATGATAGGGAATAGACCTTTATACATAACCATATAACCATATAAGGTAATAGAACCTCATCCAAGAGGATAAATTGGGCCAAAAGACCAAACACGTGGTACAACGTATTGCTTACGTTTATATTTTGACAATTTTGTACCCCTAAAAGGGAACGAGGTGGACCACCCAAATTTATTATAATACATGTTAGGGTCCGGTACTATAATACCAAATGTTTAAATTGGGCAATTTCCAAAATTTAAGGGGTGGGCCAAAGTACCCCTCCCAAATTTTTAAAGGAGTGCACAAATATACCCATATCTTATGAAAGGTAATGGACCCCTATACATGACCATATAACTATATAGGATAATAACACCTCATCAAAGGGGATAAAATCGACCAAAAACCAAACACGTGGTACTACGTATTGCTTACGTTTATATTTTTGGCAATTTTGTACCCCTAGAAGGGAACGAGGTGGACCACCCAAATTTATCATAATACATATTAGGGTCCTGTACTATAATACCCAATGTTTAAATGGGTCAATTTCCAAAATTTAAGGGGTGGGCCAAGATACCCCTCCCAAATTTTTCAAGGGGTGCATTAATATACCCATGTCTTATGAAAGGGAATGGACCCCTGTATACGCCCATATAACCATATAGGGTAATAACACCTCATCAAAGGGGATAAATTAGGTCAAAAACCCCCGAAATTTGACTTTTTGGCAATTTTTTACCCATGAAAGGGAACGACATAGACACCCAATACTGATAGAGGTACATACTATGCTCCTAGGCTACCATACCCAATTTTTAGATTTGGCAATTTCCAAAATTTAAGGGGGGTGGTCCTATGTACCCCTGCCAAAATTTAGGGGGTGGGCCATGGTACCCCTGCCGAAATTTAGAGGGGGTGGTCCTAGGTACCCCTAGGTCATTGAACCCGGGCCAAGGTCATTGACCTTTGACCTATGACGTCATAAAGGTCGGGGTCAAAGTCCAAATTTGCCTCAAGTCATGCAATTACTACTACTAGTTCCGGCTATTTCTTTTACATTGCTAGGTGTACTCACTCTTAATTGTCGACACCCCTGCACAATGTCCTTCCAATCCTACAAAACGCACAGCATAACCTTCCTGGACGCCATTATGGGCTTTCTCACAGACTGTGGGACTTCTACTCACTTTGACCGCGAACTTCTTTACACATTCTTGTCGTAGGTTACGTTTCAGTAGAGATTTGTAGATATAAATTCGATCTAGTAAATGCTTTTGAATCAGGTTATGTACCACTTAAAAGTCGAGCCATCTTGCGTGCAAAAGACTCGATTCTAGACAACCTAACAGAATAATAATGAAATGAAAGGTAATGAGTGGATGTTTTTTCTCTTAAGACGAAGTTTGTACTTCCTAAATTAAAATATACGTAAATTAATGGAAAAAATAAAAATGAAACTTGGAAAATGTGCGTTACGGACCTCATCAACTTGGAAATCATACGAAATAAAGACAGAAGATCTCTGGTGATTCCGTATTTTCGACGAAAGTTTCTATATTCTTTAGTGAAAATTACACAGACATTTCAGTTAAACGCTAATACTTCTTTTTTATTTAAAATTAGTTAAAATTACATTATTTTCAAGTGAAATTTACTTAGTTTTTGTTGAATTTTAGTACTTTTCTAGTAAAATTTGTTTTATTTTCAGTGAAAAGTTATCTACAAAATCTAGTAAAATAGTAATAATACTTTTAATTTTTTTTCCATGGTTCATTCGAAATTCCGCACCGACTGAGGTATAATTTGTCAAATTAATAAAAGGTTCTAATGATAATGGACATACATATATAAGTAGGTAGATAAGCAGTATTTATTTATTCGGCCATCTTCATAATAAAAAATCACAGCAAATTGGAGATATGTGGAAAAAGGCGATTTTTCATATTTTGGGCCAAGGAACAAGAGTAGATTCTGCTTGACTTTATAGGTTATGGAACGTGTCGAAGCCTATCCATTGTAAAATTGTTTTCTTCCGGTACTTTCCTGAATTTGATTTTGAATAATCTCAACTGAAGTCGACAAGAATTTATGTGATTAAATCATGTTGCATTGTATTAAATGCCTCGATGGAGTATTTACCTGTTTAGTTTTTAAATCATTGTTTTTCTTCACTAGCAGTTATGCAAACTTGACGGGGGAGAATGTGTCTTAAGGCCATAGGTTTAGTAGGGTTTATACGCAGTACCGATAAAAATATTCTTTGGTAACTGAACGTGCCAGAAAATAATTTGAGAGGTTGTTAAAGTGTGCCGCAAATAAATAAATCATCACTATTCAAAACACTTTCATGCTCATTGGTTGCTCTCCACACGAAATCATAAAGATATCTAGTTTTTGGGCATGCGACAGTTTACGTTTCAGTTGAAAAATGATCCACAATAAGTATCTACAGTACATCAAGATGATAATTTTTGTCAATGTTACAATGGCCTCCTAACTACTTGACTTATGTTCAGGTCCTTAATTTCGAGCATGTTACCATGTGGATGATATGTAGTTAACGGCAACAAACTAATATGAGTTTCATGTGGGATATTTTGCAGCGTATGAACTGCCACCTTAGGAAGCTAATTCATAAGAATTACACGGATCTTCTACCTAAACAATACTAATGTAGCGAAAATCTACATTGGAGTAGTAGTATAATAATTGTCAAATTGGTTGTTAGTTTCACAAGAATAATTAGTTTCTGAAAATGGAGTTTTAGGATGTTATGTTCGAAAATATTCAGGAAGAAGTCAATTTTACAGCAGAGCCATTAATGACTTTCCACAGAAGGATCTGTTAAAGTAGAACGGAAGTTATCTGGCTGAAAATTGGCGAAAATGTACTTTTGTTGTATTTTTCCATAGGTTTAATTTCTCCTACCAGTATGACCAAATAAAGGATTTCGCTTATATGTATATGTTCATAATCATCAGAACTATTAACCATAATGATTTCCACCTCAATCTGTGAAACAGTTTCAAATGACTGTGGAAAGCAGATTTCCAACGTTTCGGTGATTTTGCAGAGCTTTTCTGGAGAAGTTTCTGTAAATTGTCAAATAAAATTCATGCAACATGTCCGTTGAAATGCTGTAAATTTTTCGGTGAAATATCTGGAACTTCAGTTTAAGTATATGTAATTATTCCGGTAAAACTACTAAAAAATTTCCAGTAAAATATTTAAAGTTTAGGTAAAATTCATGGAATTATTCCGATGAAATTACTGTAGTTTCAGTAAAATATCTAAAGCTTAGGTAAAATTTATGGAATTATTCCGGTGAAATTACTGTAAATGTTTCAGTAAAATATCTAAAGGTGAGGTAAAATTCATGGAATTATCCCGGTGAATTTACTGCAAATTTTCCGGTGGAATATCTGACGCTGTGAAATTCATGCAAATATTCCGGTGAAATTAGTAAAAATCTTCCGGTGAAACATCTAAGGTTCAGGCGAAATTCCTGGAAAGTTCCGGTGAAATTACTGTATACTTTACGGTGAAAATGTGGCATCCCCGATTGCCATATATTTCACCGGAAAAATTCCGGTATATTTTAAGAGTGTAGTCTTGTTGTACAAGGAACAAAAAAAGAAAAAAGCGGGACGTAGTTGTACAGTCGATGTCTTCAATGATTCATAGCTATACTATACACCCTTTCATATGTACTCTAATGGTACACTATTATCAACTTTGTTTATAGTTCTGTTGAAGTAAACAAGTGGAGAATTCGGGTCAATAGAAAAGAACGGAAAGTAAAGGCTTTTCCTGCCGAAGAATTTTTAAGTTAAGGCTTCCAAATCAGGCGAACTAACAATAAACATTTTCGTATGTGGTTGGAAAACGCAAATTTGTCTCCAACAACGGACAATAAGGTGTTACTTTTGGACTCATGGACTGGTTATTGTGACCACATAATAGATGCAGCCCTACCAGAAGAAAAAAATGTAACGCTACTCAAAATACTGAAGGGGTTGACCGGAAGACTACAACCATTAGAAGTTTACAGATTTCGTTTGTGGAAGTCATTTATTCGGCGGTTTTCACATAGTTCTACTGGAGTACGACGTTAATCTTCATTTACGGAACATATTAAAACTTCAATCCTTGACTTATAACCAGTTTTCATCTCCCTGGTTATCAAATGTGTTCAAATATGCTTGGTATCGAAATGGCTATATTGACGAGAAACCTTCACAATTTACTACTCCTGCCGAATTTTGTTTCGCAGACTATAAACCTACATGTGACGTTTGTGGGAAAGTGGCTGTAATTCGTTGCGATGGTGCAACTTGTCATTGTTTTTCGAACATTTTTTTTTACAGATTACCATTTCTGTAAGAAAGATGAACCATAGTTGACAAGTGTACGGCAGACACAAGTTTTGTATTTCTGTGTAAATAATGTGCATACTAATATTTAAATGTTGTATTATAAAGGATTAATTGTGAACAAATTAGGCATTCATAACATCTTTTACTTCAATTGTAATTCATATTGTAAAGGAATCAGTGTGTTTGTGTCGGGGCTCACATCGAAGACTGTTGTTATTGATTTATTGATTTTATGCGTATGTCTCTTATCATCGGACAATAATGTGGACTACCTGTTTTTATTTTATTTGTGTTATGTGAAGTTTCGGTGTGTTTCTGAAAAGGACAGAGACCTTTTATTATACGATTATAATTACAAACGAGAAATAAGTGTATTACGAACTTGCTCTCTGAAGAGCCAGTATCCTACTGATTGACGTTTTGCTGTATCAGCATTTTGTGGATGTGATACGTTTTATGTATTTGTCTTCACTGTTTTGTAATAAAGTTACGAGAGACATCATCCTGACTCCTCCCAACACCTTAACCACGCCTTCCGTGACGTCTGGGACTCGCTTCTGAGGTCATCTAGAATAGCCGCCGAGCCCGGGGGCTTTCTTTAAATAGCACATTATACTTCCGCCTCGAGGATGAATGGATGGGATTGCGAGCTGGAATCTGAGGAGTTGTGATCGAGAATTGGAGTTGCTTTGGGCTCCTAGTTCGAACTGGCGGATAGCCGTTGCATCTTGCCAGTAGACCAGAACCTGATCAGAGAGAGAGAGACGCCGGAGACCAGGACACCAAGGAGAATCTGGCGCACGCCCGGACGCCATAATGAAGGTATTCCTTTCCTAACCCGATATTCCTACACCAAACCTTGTCTCTCTTCTTTTTATAAAATTCCTCGTAAATTTCTCTTGTATCCCCAATGATCTTATACTTTAAAGGACATCCGTCCGAGCCCAGTACCTACCTTACGAGCTGAATTCCCCACTTTCATTCTTCTGACGGCTTGTGTATAGGTGGAGTTTCTTTTCATTTTTCCTCCCCCACACACCCTTTACATGGTGGAGATGTGGCTTTCTACCCTTTTTTTCTACCCCTGCTAGTGCTCTAATTTGGTGGAGAATTGCTTTTAGCCCTGTGAGTTTTATTAGTGCATGTTTTCAGTTTCTGGTTTCCTAGTAGTGCATGCTTTTTGGTTTCTTTGTTGGCCAATAGCTGTTGTTGGAGCAGGCATTTCGGTGCCAAGTCTAGACTGGTTTTCTTGCGGAGTGTTGTACACGCACTCCGATCGAGACCAGTTATTGGGCGTATCTCCGCAACAGATGGATGGTTTCACCAGAGTGGAGGCCAATAAGCTCTCTTTTCTATTGGGTCTTTCGCATTATGCAGTGAGGCATTTTTGCCGAGTCGGCGCGAGGTTTATTGCGGAGGTATGGACGTACCCCGAGCAGAACCTTGCTAAGGGCGTAGTACTGTATGAGGAGGGTTTCACCCTATCGTGAATGCTCTTTTGGTGTGCGTCTTTCTTTCGAGCGAAAAGTACTACTCTAGCGTTGAGGCCTGTTGGTCGGGTCCGCACACGGATTTCGTTGCAACCAGATGGAATTTCTGATCGATCCGATTTCCTCGTTTAGGGGCGTAGTAGCGCTAGAGTCCGAGAGGTTCTCCTCAAGTGGAAAGTAGCTAAGCTGTTTTCCTCTTATTTTGTGCATGACGGCTGGTCCTGGCGAGATGTTTTTTTCTTAACTCTTTTCGAAGTATAGTGTTTTTTCTTTCATTATTTTTTTGTGTTAGCGTATTTTCGGTATTTTTTTATTTTTTGAGTTAATTATTGGAGCTATAGTATAATGTGATGTGTAGTTGTGTGCCTAGATTCTTAGAGATTCTTGTCTATGTTGCGTTACTTACATGAGGAGTTAGGTGTGCCTACAGAAGAAATTTTAGATCATAGCAATAGTGTATATTTTGAGCCTGCCGCGTGTTCTTCCCGTCTGCCAAGGTTAGGCGTCAATATTTGCATAACTTACGTCAGCAGTTGCGCTTATCCGATACCTTTTCCGAGATTTCTGGCTCCTCTTCGATTTCTTGAAGTCCGAAAATTTTAGATATGGCATCTGCAGCAAATAATGCAGGAGGCGAAGGTCCCGTTCAATACATGAATTCTATTATTAGACCCGAGCCATTTTATGCACGTTTCGGGGAGGGTGTGGACAGATTTTTGAGAAAATATGTAACTGTGGCCGAAGTTAATGGATAGACAGGAGCTCGCATGAAGTTAATTTTAGGATCATTACTTAAAGGAGGTGCTGAAAATTGGTATTCAGCAATTGAGACAAAACCCAACTTCGCGCAGTGGACTTATGACCAGTTTAAAGAACGGATTCGTCAAACCTTTAAAGACCATGCGCTTACTCATTTTACTGTTGCGCAGATGAGAGCCAGAGAGCAAGGTACGGATGAAAGCGCGATGGACTATGTTTATTCAAAACAGGATTCTATTCTTAGATCAGATCCTACGGCTTCAGAAAAAGCACAAATTCAATATGTCATCGAAGGTCTTCAACCTGAATATTTCCGTGCTGTCATTGAAAAAGAGTATATAAAAAAAGTGTTGCTGCGCTCGTCAATGAGTTAGTATTAGAGGAAAAAGCATGATTGCTTACAAAGAGGAAGGAATTGGATCAGTTTGTTAAAAAGAATTCAGTGCTTCTGCAATCTGCCTTGGTCAGCAACAAGCCGGCAGAGAGCCTTCCCTATGTAGCAACTGCTGACGCAGCATATAGGCAGGAAACAGCTGTAAGAGCTGTTGACACGCCACGAGAGCAAACGCAGCAGAGTAATGACGTCAATGGCCGTTTGCTTGGATTACAGCAACAATTATCCAAGTTAACGCTGCAAGTATCTGCTATTTCTCATGGTAATAAAAACAAAAACAATGGAAATAGCTCACGAAATAGAAGAATAGACGAAATTTTTCACGTAATAACAGGCAACAAACGAATGATAATGGCGGCAATAGTTTTCATGTGCCCCAAAATTATTCTAACCGATCCGAATCAAATACAGGGGCGTCCCAAAATAACGACTCCTCAAGAAAGGGACCTATTACCTGTTTTCGGTACAAAGGCCATAATCATATCGCTAGATACTGTAGGGCGTCTTTAAACTAACTTCTAGAGTAGCAAACAGGACTATTGCTACTCGTACTCCCCGAATTACGGTCCCTCTTTTCACCCAAAATGAGCTGCCCCATATTAGTGTTATTATGGGAGGTGTCCAGACTAAATTTATGCTCGACAGTGGCAGTCAGATTAGTTGCATCGGTTCCAATTTAGTGCCAAAAAATGCTAGGAGATATAACATTAATAATCGTTTACGAAATGTTACTGGCAAGTTTATACAGGTTTCTGAGTTGGCGATTCTCCAGTTTGATATTAATGGGAGACGTTTTCCTCATATTTTTGGAGTTATTCCGCACTTTGACTATGGTCCCTTGCTTGGAGCTGAGTTTTTGAATACTCACAGAGCTTTAATTGATTATGATACAAATACCTTTACTCTTTCTCATTTTGGTCGCTTACCGTCTCGTTCATTGCCGAGGCAAAATTTAGAAGTGCATTTGTCCAAAGTCCTTACGAGTAAAATTGCTAGCTGTTCCACTCCTGTTTTTCAAGTTTTTGAAAATACTGTGTTGGCACCGCGGTCACATACTTTGGTCCGTCTTCAGAATTCGTTTGATATTACTGGGAAAAAGATGTCCAAGTCCCAGCGAATTGAAGAGTTATTGGGAATTTTTATCCCACGAGTTTTGGTAAATAGTGAGACACCAGTCATTTATGTGACGAACCCCACGACCAGCCGAGTGAAGTTACGCATGGGAACAGTTCTTGGACTTTGAGGAGGTCCCCGATGTTTCGGATGCAATTGCTGCAAACACCACGGAGTACACCCCACCACCTGAGCAGTTAGCCCCATCGCAGATGTGTGATCTCACCCGAGTGGACGTCAACCAAGATCTCGCTCCGAAAGACAAGAAAAAAAGTTACGATATCATCCGCTCCTTCGCGGATGTCTTTTCTTGGTCGGACACAGACGTGGGCGTTGCTAGAGACTTTGAACATGAAATTAGGCTATCTGATGAGATCCCTGTCAACAAGACTCCGTATTCAGTCCCAAGCCACCTTCGAGATGTCAAAAACAGTTGGATCTTCTCCTACGTCAGAATGTAATTTCCGCAGAGATTTCCTCATAGAATCACCCTATTATTTTGGTCAGAAAACGCTCAGGAGACTTCAGATTTGTATCGGACCTCAGATTTTTAAATCTTCAATCAATGCCCTGTAACTATCCGACGCCAATGATGGAGGACATCTTAGGATGCATGGCGGGAAAGCCTTTTTACACCAGTTCGGACATGAAGGCAGCTTTTTTCTAAATTAAGCTTACTAAGAAGAGTAGGGAGTGCACAGGATTCTCAATTTCAGCCTTCGGATCCAATGTGTATAACTGTCTACCGATGGGACATATAAGGAGTGCCTTCGTTTAACATCTTTATTATGTGGACGATTTTTACGTAGTGGCCAGTAGTGTGGATGAGATGCTCGACTTGTGTAAGATATTGTTCGAAAGACTCCGTTGGAGAGGTTTAAAGCTGTCCCCCGAGAAGACCAAAATCGCCCACCACTCTTTGGTCGTACTTGGTCACAAGCTTGGGAGTTTTGGGATGTCCGTCCCCGATAAGAGGTTGGACACCATTAGAGACTACAAGCGGCCACGAACGAAGAAACAAGTCAAGAGTTTTCTTGGAGTTTGCTCCTTTTTGCGGCGTTATGTCAAGGATTTTACGATCATCGCGGATCCACTCCAGAAGTTGATGAAGAAGGATGTGGATTTTACCTGGGGTAAGTCCCAACAGGATTCTTTTGAAGCGCTGAAGACCGCCATTTTGGAAGCTCCCACCATATTGGCTTACAAACCCGAGCGTGAGTTGCACATATACACAGATGCTTCGATCCGAGGTTTAGCTGCCGTCGCAAAACAAGCTATATCTGATGATCTCGAATCTGAACTTGTACCTATTGCATTTGCATCTCCTGCAGAGAATCTTTCTGCTTACCATCTAGAACTCCTAGCTTTGCTGTACGCCGTGCGTTTCTTCCGCTATTTTGTTCTGGGGAGACATTTTTTCCTTCACACTGACTCCCGTAACATATTTAAAGAATAGCAAGAACTTAACTGGAAAACTAGCCCGTTGGCTCACTGAAATTGAGGGTTATCATTTTACTATATCACAGGTCGCCACAGCCAGCAACGTAGAGGCTCACGTATTTAGCCGTTTTGTTAATCACAAGCGTGATATTACTGATGAGGACGCAAGTGCGGCGGATATCCGGATATTTTTCATTGAAGATGATGACGCTGTTGATATCAGAAAAGCTCAACGAGAAGATCAGTACTATAGCAAGATCATCGCCTACTTAGAGGATGTTCCTGACAAGGATTTTGCTTTCGAACAAAGAGCATCACACTTTACCATTAGGAATTCTCTCCTGTACAAGGTTAACTCTACGCCTCTTGCGAAAGTTTATTTAGTCGCTATGCCATTGTTCTTGAGAGACCGAGTTTTTGAGAAGTGTCATGTCAAAAACTCGCAGAAACCACGCTGGATTTTCGAAAACTTATAATTTGTTATTGAAGTCTGTATACTTTTTGGACATGAAAAAATTGTCTATCAGAAGTGCAAGGAATGTATAGTTTGTCAAGTGCTGAAGAGGAGTGGCAAGACTCTTGGAAATCTCCAGACGCATCCCAGCGTTCCACCCTTCTATAGAGAATATATAGATTTTTCGGGGAAATACCCGAGCAACAACATCCTTAAACATAGTTATTTGGTTGTTTGTGTCGACGAGAGAACTCGGTTCTCTACAGCTGGTTCTTTGCCTGATACATTAGCTGCTTTACATTATGGGGCAGTAACTATTTTTCTCCCCCACACACCCTTTACAATAGTTACTTAGCAACACTCATTTGAATGACAAAACAGTCCAAAAAGGGTGAAGATAATTACGACAAACTGTATAAAGTACGTCCCATACTGAACTATTTGTCAAATACGTTCCAGCCGTCAGACAAGTCTTCTTGCAAACAATTTTTCGATGAATCTATCATAATATTCAAAGGAAGATCGTCTTTGAAGCATATATCCCCAAAAGTCCACAAAACGTGGTTACAAGGTTTAACAGCGTGCGAATCAACCTTGTGAAAATAGTCTACCAACTCTGAGGTAGAGTAGACGCAGACACCAAATTTTCCTGTTTCTTGTCACTCTCACCAAGGAACCAGAGGCATCAGACATATACCATCTCAAGCGGCTACTCTACTACAGTGGCAATTGAGCTGTATAAAGAAAACACCTACAGTGCCACTGCTATCAGCGAGTGGGGCACTCAGAGCTCACTTGTCGAGCAAATGCTCGGTGAGTCGAATGTGGAAAACTACATGACACAGCTGAGAAATGTGTGAATTGTGCTGGTGTACATCCCGCAAATTACAGGTGTAACCGTATATACAGGCTGAGAAAAAGCTGTGGAGCTCGCAAGTAACAATTTCCTGCAGTGGAAGTCCAATGCATCACCCAGCAACGGGGAACGCAGCAGCTCCAAAACCCACCCAACATAGGATCCCGGCGCCACATACACAAGGAAGTTCCAGTGTACAGCTCCCTTATAATCCACAGCAGATACTCCACCGCCTATTCCAGACGCAGAACTGACTCAACAACCAGACAAAGCAGCAACAGCTACAGGTCAACACAGCAATATAGTAGCAAGGACCGTGACAATAACAGCAAACCAACGACGATGGATATCAGTCTGATATTCTCCATCAAGGAAGTTCTCAACCTCCTGTCCAGCCTCAACATCAAGAGCTTCTGCAACAGCTCAAAATTGGCCTCAAAAAGTAGCAGAAGCTAGAAACCAGACACCAAAGTTTACCACACTCCTCGACTTACAGTGCACTTCTGGATAATGGAGCAAACTAACGCAAATATTAATAGACATCAAAGTGGTCTGTTGGAACACAGAAGGCGTCAAAAGTCAATGGGAACAGTTCACAGATTTCTTCTACAGGGAAAATATTGACGTGGCTCTGCTCAGTAAAACATTTCTGAAACCACAACACTCTTTCCGAATCAGGAACTGCATCCACAGGACGAATCGCCTAGGACGGAGGAAAAAAGGCACAGCGATCATGGTTAAAATTAGATACCCGGGCAGATTGCAATTAGCAGATATGCAATCTATCGAGTCAACCGTCAGAAGAGCCGCTCCACATCGTCGCTGAATACAAATCGCCCAGTACGAGACTTCACTCCTACCTCCTCCGCCGTCTTGGATACTGAGTGCTTATTGCCCGGTGACTTCACCTGTATGCGCCCGCCCTGGAGATTCAGGGTTTCAAATCGGGATGGCCGACTACTCCACGCACTCCAACAGATCCATCGCTGTTGCACCCACGGAACCGACGTTCTTCCAGATGTGTTGGTAAGACCTTATCAACTCACACGTGCCTAAGTGTGTATATCCTTTTTATTCTCGTTGTAAAAAACTTATGAGATCCGATTGTAAAAGAAAAAATGTAAATGGTTGAGTGGAAGAAAAGGTTATGCCTTAACTCCGCCATTTTAAATAAGACAATCATAGAGGGTCTAGCGTTCTCTACGACCTACAGTCTGACCATATCCCAGTCCTCCTCGAAGCATCGACACGGACTGGAGTGAGTATACTTGCCAGCCAGCCGAGATGGTGGATCTAAGACTCCCACTGGACACACCAGAAGACACTGATGTCGCAGTTCAACACCTCATTTTAGATCAAGACAGCGTACCGCCGTGCTACCAACGAGCAGCAAACTCAGAAATCATAGAAGCTAGAGGATCTTCGCACCTCTCCGTTGATTCAAATCACGAGATGGGGAGGGGCAAATTGCAAACCACACGCCACCCGCAGTACAAGACCATATAGGACCCACTGACCAAAACAGTATAAAATCGTCTGAACTGAGTGGTATACAACAATTGGAACACCAAGTTAATCGCAATGAACGTACCGTATCCAGAGTTCTGGAAGCACTACGCTGCATGGCCCGTCCACAAGCTCCACCATGCATCAAACCACTGCGCAGTCCATTGGATCTTGCTTACATCCCAGAAGCCCAAAGTACGGTTTTTACAGGCCGTCTGCAGATCTTCAAACAGAAAACCGGATACTGGAACAGAAGAGGAAGTACAGCAGAGCTTACGGGCCACCCACACAACGCACCGTTCCCACTAGAAGAGGAAGTATTGTTGAGTAGTAAGTACTTTGACTCTCGAAAGTCGCTCTCTTCCTGCTCTTGATCTATGTCATCCTGACTACGTTAGCAGCCTAGTAGGAAGTATAGCCTAGTTGAAAGTATGTTGTATCATCGACATGAGGACATATGGACTTTGACTGTCAATTTAGAAATTGCCTATGTGCATGTCATCTTGAGGATCACCATCTTCGCTTTCTTCATGACGTCAGAGAAACAGTCGAAACAAAAACAGTTGAGAAAGCTTGATCGTAGTCTTTGGACTCAACCATTACGAGGCACACATCGACGTCACCCTGCCTTCGGTCTGGCATTCGACGTGTAATGACCACATAGGATCAGTACAATATACACTGGGAGAATGAAAATATAAAAACTTTCATTCCAATATTAAAAATAAACCTGTTTTCCTGCAAGAAAACTAAACCGTTGGAAAAGTTTCCGTGGCTGTATTAAAACACGGAACATAAGCTAAAAACAAACTTTCCAAGTAAAATTTAATCAGAATGTAGCTCGTGACCTGAAAATGAAGAATAACAAACAATATGTAAACTTCGGGTTTTGAGGTCACTGGGGTCGTTCTTGGATGGTAGACCAAGGTGCTGCAGGTTCTCAGACGAGTTCTTCGTTAACAGGCTCCGCAAATTGATTCTTCATTCCATGACTCGAGATTTCGGAAAACAGAGGTCCTGAGTTCAATCCAGTTTATAGCCACACAAAGAGGTTTGCTGTAGGCCGTGACTGTTGCCTACCTCAGAGGTCCTCAGATCCATCCACTTCTATAGAGCCACGCAAAGAGGTGTGCTGATTGCTGTTCTCTCTACCAGAGAAGTTTAGACTTAGAAGAGGGACGCGTGATGTATCCAGTGAATTACAGTGCCTTTAATTAGTACGCGTTCAAATCGTTATTGTGTGACATGAAAATGAGACGAGAAGCTGACTTCCCAGACGAGGCCGAAACATGTAAGTAGCCAGTAATGGAATTTAATGAATAAATAATGAATTCACTCTTAAGGCAGTTTCTAAGCGATATAGCCTAAGGCTTATCGTATGCCAGGCATATTATTTAAAATTACCTTGCTAACAGGATGACTTTCTTTGTGAGCCAGGCAGAATCTTTATTATTTAATTAAACTCTGTTGAACTAAATTTTTAAGACACACAGAGGAGTTTCGCTCGTATTGCTTTTTATTCAACATTAAAGAAGACCCTGGTTTAGCTCAGTTACTAAATATGAAAATAAGCAGTAGTGACCAATGGATTCTCTTTTGATGTGTGTTTAGCTTATGTAAATAAACAACCATCACCATATACTTTGTTTCTTATTCCTTATTGCAATTCTTAAACAAGATTAATGAAAGGTTGTAAGAACTAGTAGTGTTGTATTAACGAAACTTCAAGTGATTCGTAAAATAATTACTTTCTTGTTAATGATGGAGTTGTATTGGCTTATCGCCCAGCCTCATTAGGAAGAAGCATATACTGTTTATTGTATTGCAGATAACACACCCTACAGAGGAATCGAATTCTAGGTCTCACTCTATTTACTGTACTATCACGTTAGTATATAAAACTCCATCCACCGACTATAATCATCTAATTCCTTACGCACTTATAGTTACCATTCAATATCATCAGAATCATATGTGTCATTTCAATCAAATCTGTCAAAGTTATCCCGCACCTCGTGGGTGTCTCTCGTAACGATCCCGACAGGTAAGTCGTTTCGGTTACACTAGGGATACGATGAAGATTCAAAATTTTAGACCTATCACCATTTTATCACTATTTGTCAACAAGTTTGAACAAGTAATATTCAAACTGATAATGCATCATGTAAAAATCCGTTCTGTCATCATGATTTCTAAAAAAATGCATCAGCAACCATAACTTAGCTATCATTACAGATGTTATAGAAAAAGTGTGATACAGAAAGTCAAATGAATGTACTTTATACAGCCTTGTCAGAAGCCTCCGATTTGGCAGATCACAATTCTTATTGCCACAAAATTTAGCCTTGTTAAGTAGTCTATACAAACAAAAAAATATTTAGAGTCCTATTTAAATAATTGTAAGCAGATCGATGTGTACAAAGCATATGTTAAAAAAATATTTCGACTTCCTCAAAGCTCAGATTTCGGTTCCCTCTTATTTCTATTACAAATGATCTAATGTCTTGGATTCAGAATTCGTTCGCAGTCGGTCTTAAAATATTTTTCAAAATTAAATTGATTTAGGAGTTGTTAAAACTTCAAATGAGATTGTGCAGTATAAGAACTTGTATGATAATAGCAAAATAATTGAAATTAGGAACAAAAATTTTCAAGGTGTATACTAAAATTCCAAAATGAAATTTCGTGACTTTTCGTGACCTCTTCTTAACCGAACTATAAAATTTCATAATTCAAAAACTAGTAACAGTACCTATATTCTTTAGCAGTTATATTTATCTTATCTCTACTTTCAAAGACAATCCCTGGAGCGATAAAATCTTTATGTCTTCTGACATCACTTTCAGTATATTTAGTGTATACGGTTTGTTTTAGTCGGTAACTAACCAACAGCACACACTCACAAATCAAGTATCTTAAAATTACATTATCTAAATACACATGATGTACATCTATTGACAAATCCTTAGGAATCCCTAGGAAAACGTCACACTGATTGCAAACAGTTGTACTGATGGATTCTAGTCCTCTTTTTAAGTTCGTTAATATTGTTTTACCCTTTTCTTGAGCTTTTTCGATCACTTTCTGAAGTGCTTCAACTTTCTGCGGCTGTTGAATAAACTGGCTAGTGTGCAAGGTTGCTTGAAATGACAGGTTGCCTCACACGAGGTAAACAAACGTCACACGTGACGTCACTGAAGGACGGTTGCCCCGCGCGAATATTTTGTTGCTTGCTTGAAGCGTATCTTCTCCCGTGATTTTGGATGCATTTCAAAATCAATTGATGTGTTTTATTTTCTGTTTTAATTGTGTGCTGTGAGTGTATAAAAATCCCGAAACAGCTCTTTTGCAAGATAATTGGCGAACTTCAAACTGTGGGGTACACAGTAGTAGCTTGTGTCAGTGACTGTGGGGGGTGAGAATGTGCCGCTATGGAAGGAGCTAAGTTTGAGTACTACTCAACCATATTCTGCTAATCCGGTTACTGGAACAAATATTTATTATTTGTCCGATGCTCCTCATCTCCTTAAGTTAATTAGAAACTGGTTACTTGACACTGGCTTCATTTTAGAAGACGAGTCAGTTGTTAATCAAGAGCCTCTAAGAGCTCTGATAGAATTGACATCCAGTTAAATAATTGTTTGCCCTAAGATTAACAATCTCCATATGGAATGTAAGAGTACTCAAAGGCAAAATATGAAACTGGCTTCACAGTTTCTGTCCCACACGGTTGCTACAGCTCAAAAACATTATAAATCAGGAAGTAACAACGAAGTAACAATGAAGACAGCACATTTTATCGAACAAGTGAACGACTGGTTCGATATAACGAATGTTTCGTCCAATAAAGAAGGGATAAATCCATATAAATCCCCTTTTCGTAGACATCAAGACGTAGAGAAACAGAAACTACAAGAATTTTATGATGTTGTCATCTCTATGAAATGCACAAGAGAAACAAAAGAAGTGCTATTTCAGAAAGGCATATTAATATCTATTAACATAATTGAAATGCTCCTTCAAGATTTGAGAGATTATGAGTTAAAGTATATTGCAAGGATCCCCACATCACAACAGACGCACGAGTCAGCTCAACACGTGCTAATGATTACAAACAACCTACCAGACAACAGGCCAAAACGCAAGACACCGAGGAACACCGAAAGCAGACGGACCTCACGGAAGGACCCGAGGAGGACAAATAAAAGGAGGGACCCAGCATCAGTTGACCAACTGATCGTCTAACCTTTACCTTCCTATGTCGTTGTGGAGTAGGAGCACCTCTTCCTTACCCTATGTCGCACTGGGCTAGGAATCCATCTTAAACTTATAATCCAAGTCTAACCTACAATCTGCCAGTGTCCTGGAAACTGCCATGAGTGGAAGGGGCACCCGGCAAAACATTTAGTATCCCTTCACTTGGCCATTGAGGAAGAGACACTTGTATTTATTATATTATATTTTGTAATAAAACTTGGTGAAGGGGAAAAGACACCCGGTCTATCATTTGACTCTACCATTACAATATTCTCGAGCTTCCTCGTGGCTAAGCGGTTAGTGTACGCGCCTTTGACGTAGAAGACCCGGGTTCAATTCCCGGCAGGAGCTCATGTGGTTTGGATTCCACGTTAATCAGTAGGTCCGCGTCTCATATAGACTCGCTGCTGAAAGAGACGCTAAACTAAAATCAACTCAACTCAACTTAAAGTATATTCTCACAGCCAAAGTTAACCTTGAAAGCTTATTTTCTCAAATAAGATATCGAGAAGGTTTTCATGACCGTCCATCATCTTTGAATGCTCTATACAGGCTCCGGATGGTAGTGTTAGGGTAAAGCCCAAAGATGTTTAAGTCAAATACGTGCACTAGTGATGTTACAGATGTAGAATTTGTTTCATCCGTTCTACGAACTCTTGCGGAAGACATAGACAACGTAGATGAAATGGAAGGTGAAGAACTACAATGGATTCTCAAATAACTGTAAGTAGTGATACTGACACAGCTAGCGAGACTGGATCACCAACAAAAGAGCTTCAGGTAAATAATACTTTTAAATATGGATTGAAATATCTTGCTGAATGAATAGCCACGAAACATAAGAAAACATCAAAATCTGGGATTAAGAACGCGAGACCAAACACCATCATGCCAGGATTACACTATATCAGAATGGGTCTCATATTTATCATACAGATATTTGAGTGTTCCAACTGATACTTTCTTCAAGTAAGTTAGGAAAATGGAAGAAGTATTTTGAGGAATTGTTCGAGAGGGCATTCCCAAAGGCAAAGGTATAGTAACAAATATCTCTAACAGAATGGCACGTAGCCTATATGGAGAGGGCATTGATTCAAGTGTCATGAAAACTTTGTAAAGCAGCGTATAATCATTCGTATGAGACATTAATGAAAAATCGAATGAGAAAAAGAAAGCTTTGAAAGCGAAAACACATAAAATGTTAGGTAAAGTATGATTCACATACTTTTTCAAAATGGTTTATAGGCCTCCAGGGGAATCTTCCATTCAGTAGCGTCATTTCAGATTTTGCTTGGGGGGGGGGCAAGATCCCTTGATATAAGTAAAATTTTGCGTGTTTCACTGACTTACTACTATTCTATTGATAAAATCTATGTACATCTCAAACTCAGGGGGGCAAATGCCCCTCCCCCCTAAATGACGACTCTGCTTCCATTAAAAAAAGCAAAATGCCATACAAGGTACCTCAAGGTGGTGTGGAAATCTGTGTTTAATAATAATAATAGTAACAGACCCTCTATTATTATTGAAGTCTCAGGTTCGAACACCACTGATGGAAATTCTCAAAAAAAATTTAGAACTTCCCCTCAACCTCACCGGCATGTACGGGAATGGTACTCTAAAAATAGGCGCCCACCACGTCCTTCAAGGGCGAAATGAGCAACAGAAGTTTGAAGGTCTTAATTTATATTAATTAACTAATAATTAAAAAACCAGAAATCCATTCCGGCATGGGCCTGTATGCGGTATGTAGATATCGAAATATTGTAGATTTTAAAAAAAAACTTATTAATTTCCAATGTACAAAGTTTGTTTGATTCGGATAAAAATGCAGCTGCTAGATTGAGCTAACATAACTGTTTTTCGGCGGGCTAGACTCCCAGCCCATACAATGATTTGACCTATCTTCGACTGTGACCAATATTTTACTCCATACTATTTGTGTACAAAGTTTCATTTGATTCGGTTGACAAACGTGACCGCCAACGTGTACCAATAAGCTGTAGTGTACGCAGATTCACAATTTTTTTGCTTTTTTTCTTTTTTGCATTTTTTAAACTGCAACAAAATTCGTATTTCATTTACTTCTTTTAAAATGGAAATTCGTGTTAAGTGTTGTTCTTTTCTCTTAGTTAGAACGAAAGACTTTTCGTTCTTCCCGTCTGAGCATCCGAGTTCCCCCTGCTTGACCTACGGGGTTAACCATCTGGTAGATTATAACATCCCTTCTCAACAGGGAGATATCTGGCTGTGTCTGACATATATGTAATCTTGTATTAGTTATTATTATTATTATTATAAGTGGTAGACGATTTATAATCTGCATGTTTAAAAATATTTTCATTTCTGCTTCTAAAAAGATTATTTTTCTGTCCTCAAACTGCAGATGTTTATATATGTTATCTTAGAAGGGTCTAAAAATAAATTACAGTAAGAAGATCCTTGGTTGAAACATATATAAAATCTTTTTTGCTTAGTATTTAAAACCATTTATGTTTTTATATTTTAAGTGATTCAATGTATGAATTTTAAGTGATTCAATGTATGAATATTGTATATCTCGATGTATACCACTCTTCCAGAGTTTGGGGATAACACGTCCAAGAACACGGAGTACATATACACGCATGCGCATCAATATAATCTTCTCATTTAGCGCCGCCCAGGCACCCTATTGTAAACCAATTTTGGTGTTAGGAGCATGACGTGTTCCAATCGCTTTTCTCTCCGCCCCTCCGAGAAGCATTTTTCTCAACTGACTTTGCCCTTAGTGTCGTGTGCACACCAATCAGCTTTTTTTTCAGGCTGCTGGCTACTCTTGGGTCCCTCCCCAGGGAACTTTCGGACTACCACGCATGTCCAACCTCTGACCTCACGGTCCTAGTGCAATGTCTGCACACGTTACAACGCTGCACACGAAACGTAAATTGGTGCCGTGTGCAAAGCTGATCGAGCCCCTTAAAAACTCGTATTTTTGGCTCGATCGTCGGACACGTCCCTTTCCTGAGGCCCCTCAGAGTCGTGCTATCTAGACGGAGTCCGCAATGTCTTAGGCACGATTCAGACCATGATTTCCGAGTAAATTCCTAGTTGTCCTAGCCGTCATTCTGCCTCTCTCTCTCTCGGCTTCGCCGGAGGCCTCCCTACACTCTTGGTTCCATCCGTACCTTATCCTAGCGGCTAACTTGGCACTCTGTTTCTAAAAGCTTGACGACAGCCAAGGGTCTAGCCATAATTGCTGGTAGGCTTAGGAAACTGACGGTCAAAGTTACCTCCTTCGAACTTGGCAATCTACTTCTGAAAGCTAGCTCCAGCTGGGACCTGTGTGCCCAGAAACTGCTGGCGAGCTTAGGAAATTGACGGTTGAAGTTCTGTCACTCCCCTATTTGATGTGTGTTTCGACAGACTTTAGGTTCATTGCCTAGCTGGCCTAAACATACGATTACAATCAAATAGTTACACCTTTGCACCTAACCTTCTACTAGGACTGACTCGTGCCCTCCCAGCCTAGTGAAGTTTTATTTTATTTTGTGTTTCTCTGTGAAGTTGATTATCGATTGGAACCTGTCACATAAGTCAAACTCTTTACTTACACATATAGTCACACTTAGCGCCCCAAGCTCGTGGACTTGTAATAACATTAGGAACAATATACTGCAGGCTTACTGCAAGGAACTTTATTTCTGTGTTTTGCTTTCAAGTGATATCCCAAAGGTTGGTAACTATCAAGTTTTTGTCGAGATAACGATTCCATCGTTCTCTAGTTAGAAGTTAAGTCTTGGCGGAGGCCATCGCTACCTTGTAAAAGCTAAGATCTTCAGATTGGTTGTTAGCTGAGTTCCTGTTCTAGTATAACTTTGCCGCTCGAGTTATAATTGGTGATTTTGCAGAAACTTTGTTGACCAATTATGAGAATTTTGGTTAATTACTAAACTCTCTTGTGTGGATGCCTGTCTACGCAAACGCATACCGCCACAAAGCGTTTATATATATATATGCTGAAGTGTTATGTTTGAATTCGTAACCTGCACTTCCTTGACTTCATAAATGTGTTAGGATGATACTTACGTTTAATTGCATATTATTATTATTATTATTATTATTATTATTATTATTATTATTATTATTATTATTATTATTAGAGCCCGGAACTTTGGCAAAATTCCTTTTTTTTAAAGATGCCTGTATCTGTCAAGACCTCGGGTGTAAAAGATGATAGCCCACATTTCATGAAAATTTTAGTTTTGTGAATGAACAAGGCGACAAGCCTCATCTCCGTCTGTTCAAGGAGAGAGATCTTTGATTTTCGTATGTAGATGGCAGGAAAGGGCACGGTGACATGTCACTTTGTCGAAGTTTACGTACGTAAAGGTGACTACCTGTAGTGAAACATGGCGTCGTGTGCAAGGCAGCATGTTATTCTATCAGAAGAAATTGCCGATATGGTGGACATTTTAAGCGACATTAGTGATGTGAGTGATCCAGACGATGCGGATTATGTTCCTGAGATGGAAGCGGAATCATCAGCATCATCTGAAGCGAATTCAGTAAGTATTATTGCAAATCTTATGTAATGTGGATTATCACAGTTCACATGCACGAACTGTGTTGGTTATCTCCTTGTACATGCAGAATATGTAGCTAGCATATACCTCAGTTATTGGCATATAAAGATCATTAAAATTTTTGTTATTCTAAATCGCGTACAAACATTAGCTATGAAAGTGCGTGTAGATGCATAATGAAAATACATTGTTGTATTCTACCTTTTATAATTTCCTTTGCAATGTAGAATTCCTCATAGGAGAACATGCTGGGGTCTGCCAAGGATTATACGTAGTATAAGGCTAGTGGCATGTTCAGTAACTACGCATATCTGATGTTATTTTGTGTTAGCATTCAACTGTTGGTATGTTCCCCCTTGGTCCCTCTGTAACGTGTCGATCTCAAACCTAGCCTACGAAACCAAAAATATGAAGCAATGACGTCATAGGAGGAAGTCATTGTCTTGCGGTTGACACTACGCGGGCTATTAAATCGGCGTGCTGTTTACTTTTTAAAGAATCACAATCAGCTATTTGTAGGTCTTGATTTGATTACTACATGATAAACGCGTTTTACTACACACTTGCTATCAATGATTTTTGTTCTTGTGGGGGTAGGAGAAGAGAAAGTGAGACAGGGGAACAGAAAAAACGTAATAAGTATCCAAATGATCTTAAGAAGTAGGGATTCCCACGAGACGAGTCGAGACAGGATTTTCCTGACAAAATTCGAGTCGAGACAAGGTTCTTCCAATAGAGAAATATGCATTTTTCGAGTCGAGACATCACATTTTCGAGACAAGACAGCCACAAATCTTGTCTCGTGCGCATCCCTATTAAGAAGCAATATGTGAGATGGATATGGTTGTCTGAAAATTTTCTTCCCCTCCAACTAGGTTGTGCTTCTCTGTTGACAAGGAAAATAGAATATGAGAGGTAAAAAAGGGTGTGTTTCTGAGAGCCGAACTTCCTTCTTGCGTGGGCAAAAAATGCTTGCTTGCTTGCTTGTTTGTAGAAACGATTCAGTTTCATCAACAAGAATTGATTATTGCAACGTGTAAAGTGCATTGCAATTATGTTTGGTATAACAGAATTAATTAATTGTACTGTTTCCAAGTTAGGAACTCTCATTCGGGTCACTCCAAAATGAAATTTGTAACTATTTCTAACGTTCTCGTTTCTTTTACTTTCTCTACATTTTTACGAGATACGCGATGTAGTATTCTTGATATCTGATGGCATTGCTATGAAAATAAGGTGATTCATTATTTTGTACGTTAATTACTGTTGCAGCTGTGAATTTTATTTTACAAAATTGGAAGTATTGTAAAAAAAAAAAAAAAAATAAAATAAAATAAAATAAACGCTGGAAAATAAAACTCGGCCAATTTTTGCAAAAAATATTTTTAACCCTTGCGATGCGAGGTCGATTCGTTGAGATCACAACCAACTGTATTGCGAGTTGTGCTTTTGTGCTTCAGAACAAAAATTCTAATGATAATAATAATAAGTTTGTGAGAATGAATGTTAAGAACAGAATTCTACTTCAATTTTATCTAAATGACTATTGGTTCACTGAGGGTTTTCTAGGGTTTCACTCAGTCTAGTCAGTGAAATGACGGATCTAGACTCACAAAACTAGGCCCTGACTGTGCCCTGACAAAACTACCCTCCCCTCTCATGTCCCGAGCTGTGCCAGAGATGCTTAAAGGCCTCAAATGAAATTCAAATTTAAATGAGAGATGTTAATCATACTAAGTGAGTAAGTGGATATTTTCATTCCGCTTACTTGTAATAAGCTAATTGTATAAAAATATCTGGGTTTTATATATATATATATAATCTAATAGTTTTAGGTTCATTAATTCCAAGCCTGGATACTTATTTAAATACATATATATATATTTATATAGTCTGTAAGGAGTTCCGATATTTATTTAATTTGTATAACTTATCTGTATATATTATTTGTATAATAATTTTATTTTATTTATATATTGCATATAACCTTAGAGAAATTGGTTCTAAAGTTTTATATCTTAGCTAGATACACTGTTCCTTTTGTTTCTATAGTTTCAGATTCAAATACGTGCTGATGATCTGTTAGAACTTCAAGGGGGAAGTTGGTACCGTCGGTTTTTTCAAATTAGTAACGATCTTTCTTCATTTTAGCTGGAGATCTTTTCGTTCATGAATACTGCCACTTGTGAGCAGAATCGTATATAAACCAAGCTGTTTCGCTCGGTCGATGTCCTTCTAGCGCTCTGGACCACATGGTTACGTTCGACCGATGGTTTTAATGTCTGTTGCATCAACCATTTTTTTTTTTTTTTTTAAGCTACACTTTTAAGGCTGGCAGAGTAGGATGGTCTTTCGGAATGACCGAGGATAGGGAATAGTTTTTTGGTAGATAACTAAAGAATAGTTTTCTGGGGAGATTTCCTTTTTATTTGTTAGGTCTTGGAATTTTAATCCCGCCGAGGACGTGGGGATATGTGTTAAATAGGTTTTATATTTTGAAATATGTTTCAATCTCTTGAATAAGCTTATTAAGGAATTCTATTTTTGAATACCAATGATTTTGGTTTCGAGAACTTTATTTCTCTATTTAAATGTTTATTGTTTTTTGTTTCACCTGATCCTAATCCTGTATCAGTAATTATCTCTTAAAAAAAAAGAGATAAGTTTCTGGTCTCTTTTAGAGCGAAATCTTTATTAGGGCAAGGCTTAATTGTTGGTGGCCAGTTTAATGTCTCGCAGAGAAAGACTTTTGGTTAGGGCAAGGTCCATTTTACGGGCCAGTTTATAGTCTCATGAAAGAGACTTGTTTTTTCCATAAACTTAACCTATCACCTTGTAGGTTTTTTTTTTTTTTTTTTTTTAAGTAAGGTATCCCTTTTCACAGGTTCTCTTGAGTTCTGAAGTCCTGTGTAGATAGGCCAAACATTTTCTTTAAGTCAAGGTATTGCTTTTAAAGTAAAGGCTAAATGAAGCTGTGCCGCTAGCGAGGGCAAAAAATGGCAAAAAAAAAAAAAAAAAAAAAAAAAAAAAAAACCTTAAAAATTAGAGCATACTTTAGCATATAATTGTGTCTAGTTAGGGACTGATGGATTCTGAGTTCGATCCTTCACGAGTAAAGTTTTCCAAGTTCTAAACAAGAACTTTTGCTGCGTTTCATAGAGAAATTTTTCCGTTTTTCATCATATCTAGTTTTTAAATAAAATATTATAAAAAAATCAAGATAATCTTTCGTTCTTTAAAATAAAAACTTCCCTGTACCTGTATGTAGTAAGAATATTTGTAATCATACCCCTAGCAATTAAGTTTTTGAGAGAAGCCAGTAAAAAAGGATTAATTGGACATAATCACGTATTCTATTCTTTATTTATGTAGTATATTGACTTTTCAATTCAATAAGAAGAAGACTGGTGTAAGAAATAAATTAAAGGGTTCATAGTAGTGCAATGGTGAACAGCGAGTCTAACATTCTCTCTCCCATAGTCTTTTTGGCCATTATATTATTAGTAATACTACTTATCTGTGGTAGTTATTATTAGAGACTACATCACAAACGTAATTGTTTATGATTAATTGCTTTTATTCATTAATTTTTTCTTTCTTTCTTTCACAGAATGAGCAACGAAACCCCGAAAGCCAAAAACATCAAAAAGGGACGAAAACGAAAGAGAAATCTAAGTGTACAGAACAAGGCAAAGTTGCTTCGTAATCAGGATGAAAGCTATATCACCAAAAGAGGAAAAGGAATTATTTCAAACGCACGCCAAATGGGAGAAGATTGTAGATGCAGAAAGAAGTGCTTTGTGAAAGTAAATGAAGGTGCCCGCAACCGTATTTTTCACAACTTTTGGAAAAGTGGCTGTTACAACACGCAAAACGCTTATTTATTTGGACTTATTAGGCCACATAAAGTAAAGAGGAAGTATAAGGCACAAAATCCAGAGAAGAGGAATATTTTTGTTGATTTTTATGTAAGGGACTCAACGGAAATTTGCGTGTGTAAAGCCTTTGTAAGCATACATGGCTTACAGAACTCTCGTAAAAGGATCGATCTTTTAGTTTAGAAGATTGTAAGCTCTGGAAGAAATAAACAATACACCGGCAACAGTATTTCCAACTTGTGATCAACGTGGACATCACGGGCGACATCAGAGAAAGTATTCAGCAAGTGATATTGAACATGTTCGAGCTCACATCAACAAATTGCCTCGCTACAAGAGTCATTATTCCCGCAAGAAAAACTACAACAAAGAATACATGACAATGGAATATTCCATTATGATGATTAGCGTAAAACTTACTGTAAAGAATTAAACATTACACCAGTTTCACAAAACACCTAAAGTTGATACTTGTTCTGAATGTGACCGACTTCACATTGCTATTACTGATGCTAAGCACCGAGGAGATCACGAGGTTCTCAGGGCTGCCGAAGAGAAACAGCAATTGCATCACCGTAAAACCGAAGCAAGACAGCTTAGCATTCAAATACATCAAGAGCGTGCCAGAAAAGATCTATCACATAAAACACTCACATTCGACATGCAGCAAACTCTTCCTACACCAAAGTTGTCTACTGGCTTTACGTTTTACAAAAGAAAAACGTTTACGTACAACTTTAATATTCATGATTGCGGCAAAGAACAAGGATATTGCTTCCTGTGGGATTGAATCTGTTGCAAGTCGAGGGTCTGAAGAAATAACAAGTTGTCTTCATCGTTTCTTTGAAGAAACTGCCTTACGTGGAGAAACACTAACAGTGTTCTCGGACAATTGCTGTGGACAAAACAAAAAGTGGGTAGCCCTACTTGTGTCATTCTGGCTGTTCTCTTGAGTAGCGGAAGGTTTAATACCATACAACATTACTTCCCTGTTGTTGGACATACTATGTTGCCGTCAGATAGGGACTTTGCTGCTACTGAGAATAGTGTTCGTCATAATCACCAGAACGTGTACAGTCCATCACACTGGAAAGAAGTATTGAAACATACAAGCATGCGAAACCTTTTTAAAAACCTTCGCAATGACTCAAGAACATTTTCTAAAATTTTCGAGTCTTCTCGATGCAATTCGAAAACCAATCAAATATGAAAGTGGAAGCCCTTTCAAACTGAGGGAAGTCGCAAGAATGAAGTGTGAGAAGATGCTATCGACTATTAGATGGTCGTCGAAGCAAGAAAATTAATGCGCATATTTTATTAAGTTTCATAACTAATCTTTGGTAATAATATCATTAGTTGGCAACTATGCAAGTGCTTTTATCGTCCAACTCGTCTTCAAGACGCCAAAACTAACTTTTTCTGTGTATGTGTGTGTGCATCGAACAACAACTCTTTGTTTCGAAAGTACTGGAAAACTCTTTTTGCGTCGTGGAGCGACGAGAAACTGCGAAATCATTGTTTCCTAAGTTACTTTCACGCTAAAGTCTGATTGGACAATTATTGGCCAACAACCAATAGGAAACTGTGTTATGTCCAATGCTTACTTGCTGGCCATGTGTTTTGTGGTGACCAAAAAGTGCGCCAAGCGATCGGGCTTGGACCATCAGAGAAGGGACCACGCATCACGCGTGTGAGCAGCTACTTCAATGTACATTATTGTCCGTCCATAAATTGCGTTTTAAGTGAACAGTGGAAGAATTTCCTACGTTTATTTTAAGTCCGAAGTGAATCCAAACTTATATTTGTCAGAAACTCTTTTCTATTAGTGACGTTGAACAAGTTATAAAGAAACCCCTTTCGTTTATATGCAGCATCTATAGGACAGCACAGAAGGAGAGACACTGGTAAGTAATTTTGAAAGCATATACATGATACAGATACAAGAAGCTAGTACTAGGATCGTCCAAGGGACATTATTAATGGAAGAAACTTGCAGTGACAAGATAAAGTGAATTGTTTAGTCAGTACGCCAGTTTTACCGTCACGTCGGAAGTAGAAAGAAAAAGTGAACACACAATTCGTTACACGCGGTTACTCGTGCGTGGTTATATATATATATATATAAAAGCAACGAAAGCAGCCACTTATAACGTGCACGAAAGGTTATTATCCAAAAATAAAAACATATATTTAGCTAGATAGGGAAGCTATTACATATATATATATAAAACTTACAATCTTATACATGTGATTTTTTTTTTTCACGGCCGTATATTTAATAATAATAGTGTAAGTTTTATTTCATTGTGTATATGTTTAATATTTGTACATATTTTGGTTAATATCAATAGACCAAATTCATTGTGTCACTTCTTACGTGTAATACAGAATATTTTATGGGCAAATATGAGTAATTAAAACGAATTCTCGGTGTTCGAGTTGTTATTTATTTAGACTTTCAGTGTAAAGCCTAATTTCAACGCGAGAGTTTAGGTTACGGTACGTACTTCGCCTTGATATGGAAGTAGTGAACTACCCCTCGCGGTAGACAATTGCAGATAAAGAAAGGAAGAAGAGTTAATATCTTTTTTTTTCCTCTTAAATCAGGATAGTTCATACGTAACCGACCGCGTTGCGACCAATCGTATCATTCAAGTCTTCGCAAGCTTAGATGAAGGTTGGCAAAGCATGTTTATGCATCCTGACGAAGGAGATGATTGGGAGAATTTTACTTTGTGGTTAACGTAAATCGGAAGTGCATGGCTAATTCACGCGACCTCCTTCATCAAGCGATAGCAAGATAGTGATTATTTAAATTCTTATACGGATTATCATTTAACATTGTAATTAGCTTTTCTTGTCTGTCTTAAAATATAATTTCAAATGGAGTCCCTCTTACATAATCATTCAGTTCATTTTCCTATACTACAGGCGGATGGAAGTCCAGCTACTTTGTTTACACAATCTAAGTATTACCAAAGGAACTATGGAGTCTTATGTTTCTTTAAAGAGTATGTACCATCATATTTAGGAAAAAAAAAAAAAAAAAACGATACTGAAATTAGAAATTTGTATACGCAAGCCCGTTATCAGCGATGGTTTTTGATTTATATTACCCCTGTTAGCATTGACTTTGAGGAATTGCTCGAGTTAGGAGGGCATAGATATTTTTTATCCGTACTGTCATCACTTATAAAAACTTGTTGGCCATTACGTGATGCAACCTTTTTTCGCATTAAGGATTCATTTGAAAAATTTTAGATTTGTGCAATTTTTCAAGGTGTAGGTGATCAGATACAGTTGCAGAATCGATTAGCTGGATATAACTGTAGATACATCTTTAATAGTGTAATTCAAATTGCGGACCTGATGTCAACATGTGCAGAGCTATGTAAAAATTCATCATGTGTTATGTCACAGAATACTACATTGCTATATCTATCCGCTTTCTCAGATTTGTTCAAAAAACGTAACACATGGCTATTTCATTAGGCAATGTATATACAATCATACATAATATCAGCGTTAGTTTTTACTTGAAAATACTGCGTAGCACTGTATTATGTATTAATTGTGTTTATTATTATGATATATTTCACAGCTAGTTATTTAGTTCACTATTACTGTTAGTATATCTAGGGATTAATTTCTTGTTCTTTGACATTACGTAATGGAACAATTTTTATTAGTATTTCATAGTTTAACAATGTTGTGTATGATTATTTATTCCAATGCTTTTTTAAAACCTTGTATAATGTAATATTCACTTGAATATACTGCGTAGCATTGTATTGTGTTATTTTGGTTTATTATTATATATTTCATGCTAGTTATTCAGTTAACTATTACTATTGGTTTCTGATCCTTTAGAATAGAATGCTCCTTTAGAATATTTACTTGAATATAGCGTTTAACATAGTCTTGCCTATTACTTTTAGAGTAGAGTTTTCGGAGAAAATTGATAATGAAATTAAAAAAAAAATGTACATATGATGTAGTTCGAATTTCACGTTAAGCTTTAGATTCACTCACGTCTCATATAGCCTAGCCTAATCCTTCTAGACTAGATTTTTCAAAGAAAAATTGATAATGAATCAGAAATATCTTGTTTTCATGGATATATGTGCCTTCTTCTGTATATAGGATAGGTCAGTGTTTCTTTCTTTAGATATAGGCTATCTTTTGTTGTTCAGCATTACGTCACTTGATATGAGAACATCATGTTAACACTTCTCACTTTGTTGATGTTTGTCTTGGTTTAATATTTATCTTCACACGTATGTAGTTCATTCCCTTTTTTTTTTTTTTTTTTTTTTTTTTTAAGCAAACTTGTGATGTTTAAAGATGATGATGATGAACGTGTACAATAGATTTCAATCTTTTAATGAAGTCATTCTATTCTTTTTTTAATGTTAGACTTTTCGTTTTGAAAGTAATTAATTTTCAGCAGCGGAAGAAGAGCGCTGCTGCACTCTACAAACTCCTCAAGAAGCCATTATTACCAGCCTGACGAAATGCAAGGTGGTTTCTTTACTTTTAAAAATAATTGCTTTCAAAACCCTTTTGTGCTTTCCTCTTTTATCTTTTAATTATTTCACTGTACTTCAAAGGTAGCACTTAGACATTTCCCTTACCTTTCCCTGTATATGCAACTTTATAGTATTTTACTGTTGTGTGATTACATTTATTTGTTCTCGGGAAAAAAAAGTATAGTCTTAGCAGAAGTAAGCCTCTTGGATAGATTTCTGTCCAAGGTGTTTACGAGCTGGCTACCTTGCTTTCTGACTGTTCTGTGGAAGGTGCTGCCATCTACGAGCTTTCGTGGTTGTACAGCAAACCTTCCCTCTTCAGTTATCAAGCAAAGGTATGTAATGGAAGGACTACCTTTAATATTTTGTAGTCTAATTCTACTTTCAAGCATGTTATCGTTATATTTTCGCTATAATTTATTGCTACGAAACATTTCGAAAGTGCATAGTGTATTGAAATTACGAAATGAAAATTCAAGGAAAGTTATATTGTAATAAAAGCCAAATTAGGAATGAAAATTATTAGTGGATACCTGTTTGACATACTTGAAACAAGTTTGAATTGGAAAGAATAGATGTTAAGATACCTGGACCTTTGGTATGTATTCTTTTCTTTATTAATTTTGGCATGCAGACGAAAATGGACAATTTATTTTGGGTATAAATTATTTCATTTGATAACATGCTATACAGACATTGAATATACCAGTTATTATTTGATTTTTGCGGATAATCAATTTTGTTTGACATTGAACTTGAAACCATATTATGTTTTCTTAATCTTTTTCAAGAGAAATTATTTCCAAGATTGTTTTCTATTTTTGAATTATTATATTAAAATTTGTTATATTCGTTTAGTTGAAAATTTCATCTTTGCTTTAACTACTAAACCTGAGAATACACCACAAACGTACTATCCGAGCGGTTCCGTATTAATTTACATAAGAACCTGCAACATTACTTAACATTTTCCGTATACATGCAAATATATACGAAGAAGACGAAGAAGAAGAAATGAAAACAGGATTATCTTGCGTTTAAACCTGTTAGAAGATGAACTGCTCAAAAGACTGTGACGCATCTATCTTATACCAATAGGTAAGTATTTATTATATATTTGTTTTCAATAAGAGATAAATAACTGCTTTTATTTAATATATGTGATAAGATGAATAATTCATGTTCACCACGTAAAGTAACGTTTCATTCTTGTTTCTTTACAGTACACATTAAAAGAGGATACGTCTTCAAGAGACGCTGAAAACTACCTGAAGCAAGATTTTCTACGTTCAAACCTGTCCGAAGACGAAAAACTGATCAAAGAGTACTGACGCATCCCTCTCTCCTTTACGAATAGGTGAGTTTTATATCTTTCTTTCAGATTAAAAAAAAAAGATCCATAACTGCTTTTCGTCTTTTAGAATATGTGTGATAATATTAATAATTACTTATTTCTTTTTGGTAAAACGAATTTATGTTCACGTAAAGTAACGTTTGCTTCTTAGCGAAGAAAAACCCACAGATACGGTATTTGCCCGCTAGAATAAATTAGTCGTAAAACCTTTTTTATTGTAAGATACAAACATTAGAGATTCGAACTGTACGAATAATTACTTTGGGGCGTTAAACATATTAATAACAATCATCAGCAAGGCTGTATGAGACGTAAATCTATATTTACGAGATTCAAACGAGGAACTAAAATGATATAAGTTACCACCGGAAATTGTACTCGTGTTTTACAAGTATAAGTCAAATGCATACAGTTGCAATACTCAGTGGAACGGTTATTTGCTTTAAAGAAGAGAAAACTATTGGTTAGTATAGGAATACCACCGGTAAAAATGATAGTCGAAGAAAAAAACCCCAGATACGGTGTTTGCCCGCTAGAATACATTAATCGTAAAATCTTTTTGTTGTAAGATACAAACAATAGAGATTCAAACTGTACGAATAAGTTACTGCGGGGCGTTAAAGATATTAATAACAATCATCAGCAAGGCTGTATGAGACGTAAAGCTATATTTACAAGATTCAAACGATGAATTGAAATGATACAAGTTACCACCGGGAATTGAACTCGGGTGTTACCAGGTATAAGTCGAATGCATACAGTTGCAGTATTCAGTGGAACGGTTATTTGCTTTAAAGAAGAGAAAACTATTGGTTAGTATAGGAATACCATTAGTAAAAAGTGATAGGTTATACTATTAACTGTATGAATTTCTTTTTTAAAAAATAAGAAAGAAGGAAGGAAGGTAAAGTTAACTTTGATTTTTCGTGCTAACTAAATATAGTTTTAGTGTTTTGTTCAACACTGAAGCTATGAGTCATAAATTAGTGTAGTATTTCAAGAACTAAACTGGAGTTTTCGAATGAATAATTAAATTGCATGGAGTTGCGATATTTACTGGTATCGTATGGTATTTGCTTAAGAGAAAAGAAAACAAATGGATAGGTATTGTTTTATTTAGGATTTTTATATCTTTTCAAAAAAAATATGAAGATTGTTATTATACTAAGAAAGTGTACAGAAAATGAAAGAATGTTAAGAATACTTAGGATAAAATGACTGAACAAACAGAAACTCAGATATTTTCGTAGGTAAGTAGGTGGGTTTGATCAATATGGTTATTATTTTCACAAAAAGTAAATAATCGCATTCATAAATATGCGATGTTGATATACAGTAAGAAAGAGAGAAAGAGAAAACAAATGTATAACTATAAGATAGGTATAATTTTTGAAGTTTAAAACATTGTATTATATATTTCATAGCTAGCCATTTAGTTTACTATTACTGCTAGTATATGTAGGGCTTTATTTCTTGTTCTTTGCCATTACGGAAAGAAATCATTTTATAAGTATAATTTGTTGCTATACAATAAGTATTATATTCCCAAAATCATTAAACGATGAAAAGTTTAAAATTATTATACACTCATATACTTTGTAATGTCTCCTTGTAAAAGTTCTATTAAAGAACAAGGTTAACAACACAATCAAGATAAAAACTTTCAAAGTGATGGTATCAAGTATATTCAAGGTGATGGTGTCAAAACATATAAGATAAAAACTTTCAAGGTGTCTATTTTGAAAGAAATAATAATTAAAAAAAAAAAAAAAAACACATTTTCCAGCATAAACAGAGCCTTGCTAAAACCAAAATAGTTTTTGTGATACTATAAAACCAGGCATTTTAAAACAATTATCATCATTCGACCTACACCTGCTAATAGTGTGGTTTGGCATATTCAATCCGCATCCAGGATGAACCAACCAGGACTGACAGTCGTGAAGAAAGGCCTGAGTTTGTGAGTATATGCTCTGTGCTGTTGAACTTTTGCATGAGATATTGTCGTGAAAGGAGGACTACGTAACATTAAAAACACACGAGAGTATCAGGGATTTCTCCTTGATAGACCCCAACCATTGTACTTCTTATATTTCATATCATGATTTTGTAAATATTGTTTGTTTCTATATCGTTAAGGTGACGGTTTTAATAAATACCCCAAATGTATGACACTTGTCCTTTTATTAGCATTCTGATTACTTAACGTGACAATTGATTGTTGCTATATTCAATAACATAATTAGTATCATATTATAAGAAAAAGAGAAAGAGAAAACAAATGCATATTACACCTATAAGATAGGTGTAAATTTTTGAAGTTTAATTTATATTTTGTGATAATAAAAATTCGTATTTCTTTATTTCCAGAAAAGATGATGCCAACCCCACGTAATGTTGCAATGACCAGTGTAGAATATTGTGAAGATAAAATCAGAAGAAGAGGAAACAAAAAGGTGTACTATATTTCTAGTGAGTGTCCAAACAATAACTTGATAAAAAGAAATGGCACACATGTGATGATTGTGTCAATGTGACGCTATTAGAACCTTATCAAGAGGAAAAAGAAAGTGTAAATAAAATGATTTTTGGGGGTAAAATGAGACTTAGATGGTAAGTGTACGCGAAAAAAAGTGAAATGATAAAAGAGGAAAAGGAAAAAGAAAACGAAGAAAAAATGGTGAAGGATGAGGCGATTTTTGGACTGCCACAAAAAGCCAAAATGAAGAAAAAAGAAAGAAAAAATGTAAATATTTGTATATATATAAAGAAAAAAAGTAATTTAAAATAGCTGTAGATAAGATTTGATGTTTTATTTTAATAAAATGTGAACCTTCTTTCGAATTGGTGTATCTAGAAAATATGATTTGATTAGTTGTTTATGCTGGAAGAAGCAAGATGTCTTGTTGGGGTGTTCAAATTAATATGGATACAAGTCACTTGTTTTAATGTGTGTTGCTCTTTACCTGCAAACTACAGGAAGAACAAAGATGTTGCGGCCTAAGACACGATCTCTTTTCGTCTCGTGCAGACCAAAGAGAGAGAACCCTCGGGAACTAGAACTACAGGTGAATCTTGACGAAAGCCTGCAGATGGCGAAAGAAGGAAGAGAATATCAGCAGTCGGAGAATCATTTCACTCTACAAGAATTGTCTAATTCAAATTCGGAGGGAATAGTGCAACAGAGGATGGAATCAACTGATCTCAATGAGGACATTCTTCAAATATGTTTAACCAAATCGGACGAGATTCCTTTGACACCCGGTAAGAACCATGATAGTGATTGTGAATACTAGGAGTTTCTACGCGCAAATAAACGTTTAAAGTTCAGTGACTAATAAGTATAGTGGTGATTCATCAAATATATCGGAGAGTGTTTAAAAGGTACTGTGGTGGATAATTAAAAGAGACCTAAAGCTTGTTCTACTAAATGGTGATAAAAGAAACTGCTATAATACAAAGTAATCAATATTATACATACATTACATTTGACATAAAAGTTGAGTATATCGCATTACTATAAGTATCGAATTTTTTTACTTTTTTTTTTTTTTTTTTTTTAAATCCGGTAGTATGCAACACCTTGTTTTCGTTAAAAAATCAGTTGCATAAAGTACAACATTACTTTTGGCCAAAGATGAAGTTTTATTATTATCTTTATTATAGTTGTATTTTATTATGTACTTCTCAATGTTCATTAGTTAGCCTAGCTAACATGTAACTTCTTCCTTTTCTTTTTCTGTCCACAGGAACAACAAAAGAGTAATAATTTATATAAATGTCACCAGGTGTCTCCCAAATCATTCAACTCTTTCTTCTATATGAAGTTTTTAGGATAATTCTTCCCACTCAGTGGCAACCAGCACCAAGAGATATTAATTCAAGTATTTTAATAAGAAAAGAGTCCACCCCTAATTTAATTCCTCTTGTTGCATCTTTTACTTAAGTTGTTGTTCTTGATCTCTTCAGATGTTCTTCTCGTCTTTAAGAACGCTAGTTCAATTTTTCTAAAAATAAAGTTCCTGTGTATCCTGTTTCGTACAGATATTTTTCTTTAAGCAAAACTATAAATACTTATCATAATTCGATATAATCTTATTTGTGTAATATGTAGATCGGAATTCTTAGTAATTATATTGCTAGACTTTAATACTTCGCTGAGTCAAATAACTAATTACCATTTCTCTAATATATATATATAATTTTTTTCTCGACTACAGTATAAAGGAAGATTGGTTCTCCATTTCTCATACTACTCAAACTATTTGATTCTGCACTCATAGGTATTCATTTATAAAGAAAATTGACTCAGTCAAACTCGAACAGTCATGACATAGTCTACGAGGTCTGAATGGCTGAGCACCGACCTCAGGAGTGGAAATATATGGCTGATGATACAATAGATTGGACGGCGTATCAGAGCGGTACGCCGAAGACCCGCACTTCAATACCAGGCTCTGACAGTTTTACATTTTGAATTTTCTTTAATTAAATGTCCTACGGATAAGCCGGTTAGATCAAGAGCACGCGAATAATCATCAAAAAAGTGAGAATGTGCAGAATGCGAGAAGAAATTGGAAAACATAAAGAATCCTACAAATTAGGTTCTCTACAGCTAAATCAATAGATGTGAGATTCAAAAAAAAAAGTATTTTGAAGCAGGGAGGAGCATTTTAAAGGCGAGCCACGTTCATTGTATTAGTTAAAACTCCTATCATCACTTTGATTAAATTTTATAAATTGTTTATATTGAAAAAAATAAATCACACAAGCTTTATCAGAAGTTTTTGCAGTCATATTAAAAGGGAAAACCAAGTTCTCGAACTTTAATTCGCGTTTCTCTAGAATTCATAATAATACATCGTGATACCATCTTGCCTCAAGTCCTTCCAGGAGATAACGAAGAAAAATCACGTTGGCTGCAACAACGCTGCTGCTTCTACTATTTCTTGCAATTTACTGTCCAAAGCTTTAAAGTCTTCGCGCAATTCGTCCGGCAATTCTCCATTAATTGCATTGGTATGCTGTTGCTAAAGAGAGAGAGAGAGAAAGAAAAAAAAATACATTAGAAAAACGCATTCATAAAGAGCTAAAAGTGAACTCAAATTCAGTAATATTATTTAAAAAAAAATAAATTATTGAACTAATTCGTATGTTGTAAACCTTTCAATTATAACAGTTTCCTTCTTTTAACGAATCTATTTTAAACTATTAATATTAAACGTCAAAATCAGAAATTACTTATTTTTGCTTTTAGGAGTCAGCCAACTTCGATCAATGATCAAATAATCAATCAATAATATATAAAACTATATGAACTCACTCACTGACAAAATAACGGGTACTTCCAGTTGAGATGGGAAGTTAAAATTTTGCATGATTATAGATTTTCAAGACTAACCCACAGGAAAATTGCCAAAAATAAACATTTTTAATTTTTAGTGGGTCTAAAGGGGGGCTGAAGAAATCCCCCCCCCCTTTTTTTGACCTATAATCTCATGTTTTAGGTACTTGGAATTGGAATACAAACTTGAAATTCGGTATGTTTGTATGTTTTCATTAGTGTTACCTAAGTATATCATCAAAAGTAAAAATATCCAACTTTAGTGGGTTTTATGAGCGATTGAAAAATCTTTTCCATTTTATTTATTTGGGACATCATCTACACCCCAAAATTATTGGGCACTTCCTGTAGGGCTACAATGATTAAATTTTGCACGATTGTAGCTTTTTAGGACTAACCAACAGAAAAGTGCCATCTGAATATTTTTAATTTTTAAGGAGTGTAAAGGAGCTGTGAAGAAATTTTCCATATTTAAATGGATTTTTTTTAAACCTATAAGCTCATATATTAGGTACTTAGAATTGGAATAAAAACTTGAAATTCAGTATGCTTGTACGTTTTCTGTAGGACTATGTAACAAAATCACCAAAAATAAAAATTTCCAACTTTAGAGTGGTTTTATGGGGAACTGAAAAATATTTCCCATGTTATTTATGTGGGACATATACACCCCAAAATGTTTAGGCACTTCCGGCAGGATTAGAATGAGGAAATTTGGCATGATTGTAGCCTTCCGGGACTAACGAAAATTGCCAAAAGTGAGTATTTTTAATTTTTAAGGAGTCTCCAGAGGGGATGAAGAAATTCCCACGTTATTTAAATGAACGTTTTCTTGGAATACAAAATCTTATATTTCACGTAGTTGAAATGCGAAAATAAACTTTAAATTCGGTAGAATTGTGGGTGTAAGAAATGCGAGGCCGTAGGCCGAGCAAACGCGGGGGTTTGGGGACAAAGTTCCAAGCTGGTCAAATTTAGGAAATACTAACAGCAAATGCACAAAATTCACTCTTGCTACAAAGGCTGATAAATAAGAGATGCGAGATCGTAAGACGAGAAAACACGGGGGTCCGGAAAGCGGAGCCCCCCGTTAGACAAAGGCTAGTCTTCCTATAAAATTAAACCCTATCTTACTTTGCGGATTAAGAAAACCAAAGGATCATCGCCTTATAAAGAAACAGAAAGTGTCTATATGTATTTAAACCAAACACATAAAATAATAATAATAATAATAATAATAATAATAATAATAATAATAATAATAATAATAATAATAATAATAATAATAATAATAATAATAGTGTTTCCATAAGTATCTGGTCAACAGTGGTTTTGATACAGAAAAATTGTACGCGGAATTATTGCCATATGGTAAAGTAAGATGTGAAATTAGAAAGTATCCATCTTGTCAAGATTAAAAGCTATGGCTACAAACAAGAATTTTAGGAATGATTAAAAAAAATTTAAAAAGCGATCTTAGCCAATAATTAGTTTTTGGATCAGGGACCACAAAATTTTTGATCGGACCCTAAATCGAGTTTTCATATTTTCTGCGGAATAAGCACATCATACTGAGTTAAGTAATAGTTTGGGTTTGGCTCTCCAGATATAAAGCGTACAAGAAAATTTTTGATCGAAATATATTGGATCTTTTGATCAAATAATATAACATTTGTGCTGCTTGCTGTAAGTTGGAAGGTAAAAAATAAAAAGAGCTGTTATTTGGCCTGGGCCCGAAAACCACGATGACGATTGCTATTTCTGTTCGTCCAATGTTACGGGCTTTTCGTGCAAGAATATCACGAATATTGAAAGCTCAACTCTCTATCAGCATTAGACGTGTACCTCGTTGAGAACATTGCCATTACGAATTGCTCTACCCACGCAGGAAGACATTCCATCAGTTTGTTTGTTTAAATTGAAGTGCAGCGTACCATTTTGACCCTGAGGCTCTATGAGACGTAGATCAAATTTTAATGCTCTCCGACACTGAAATTTGAACGAATTACATGGTACGGATACCAAATTAAACTGTAGAGGCACGTCTCATTTAGTTTCAGGGCTGCCAAGGAACGCTAAACGTAAACAACAAACAAATATAAGTTTCCGAAACAAATACTATATTCATAATACAAGCGAGGTCGAATGATCTAATTCATGATTTGTAATTTGCATGGAAGAAGCAGAACTGTTATTTTTATTGGTGAGGAGCATGGGAAAAGGTCCTATCAGGACATGTTGCTATAAAGGTGGACGATCCCCTAAAATGTTGAGTGGCTCTTGTTTCTTATTAAGCGGAAAGGATCTACATCCGGAAGGAAAGAACCACCATCAAAGAGATTTATCACTGCACCACCATCTAGTAAATGAATGTTGTGTATGTGATTATATATATAATAATGTTAGGCCACAAGAGTAAGTGCTTTTATTGCATGAAGTCACGTTGTAACTGTAAAAGCTTAGTATAGGAATTTGTACTAAACTATGTTTCTTCTTTTCAGATATGTTTATCCTAGAAGCGCTGTAACTTGGAAATAAAAGGTGATACAGAAGACCCGAATTACTAAGGATTACCATGTTTTGTCACTGTACCCGATGGAAAAAAATGGCTAGTGTTATTTTCCTTGGGAACTTCGATAAATTCTTCTTCTGGGTACTTTATTTAACAGTCTCGGATACAGTCGAACAGCTATTTTACAATCGAACATGAATAACACGGGAAAGAAAAATCTGGCAGGAGAAATGAGAATAAAGATAGTTGGACTTGAAATTCAGAGTTGGGACGTTCTGAATGAAATGCTAGAACGCTAACAAGTTACCTATGATTGCTTAACGAACTAAAAAATATTGAAAGTTTTGTTTTATGTTTTAAATAATTATGAACAATATGAGTAGATACATTGATGCAATAACAAAAGACTGGATATTGGACTCGAGCCCCGATCTCCTACTTATCAAGCGGTTGCTCTATAAATTGCACTACAAGCGACCAGAGGAGTTTTTCTGTAATATAAAGAATGCCATACAGTTAAGCAAAAACTAAGAATTAATTTCTCGTGAACTAGTTGATACAACCATGAAGTTTATTGAAGAGTGAGCTTGAGTCCTACTGCCCACCTTGTGCTGTAGTGTGGAGTGATTCAGTTACCTTGAAGCAAGCACTGAACATGCCTCTATATAAAGTCATTCCGAAGAATTTTCATGTGTATGCAATGATGTGACAAATTGGACAAAAACAATGCGTCATATTTTGTCAACCAAACGATTGAGCAAACTTAAAGAACTTTAAGGGTAGATTTTATTGGTTGTGGTAATCAACAACGGCACAATCGTTTCAAAGGTGGTTTAGAAAATATGCAAAAATGCAGTGACAAATGGTCAGATAACTTATTATCTGACAGGATTTTATGCTTATTATTTCTGAGATATTGATGATTTTGTGTGTTCTCGATTCAGCTGTGTTGCCTATGAGTTAAGATTATGTGGAACACATGACTCGTAACCCAAATTTTCCGAAAAAGGTGACCACAAGTGAAACATAGGCTAACTGAATAATTTACAGCAATTAAAATTTATTTAAGTTCGTCGGAATACATATTTAATATTAAACTGTTATATATATATATATATATATATATATATATATATATATATATATATACCTTTCTAATACAGTTATTTCTCTTATTCATTATATGCAATACCGTATACCGAATTTGCGCGAATAAAAGTATAGGCCGCTCTCTTTTTTCCCTACATTTTGGGTTGAAAAATCATGGTGTGGCCTATAATCGAGATTTCCTCCTCAGATCATAAATCGTCAATTTGAAAATGACATATACAAGTATCTTGTGGGTTGAAATGAATACCATTACAAGTTACAGCCGTTACTTTTGTAAAGCATCAAAGACTTACGAAGAAACTAGCAGAAAAACTTATCTTGTTTTGCAAAAACTGCCACCTTCCTACTTGAACTTTCTACTGAAACCTGTCCTGTTGGGGAGTTGAAGAAGAGGAGGGAGAGACATGCAACTCAAAGTACAGTCTAACTGAACTTTCTCGTAAATGTAGTAGTGGGACCTATATTCGTGATTTACTTTTTTCTATAATATTGTGTCAAAAGTTTAGATGCGACCTATATTTGCACGCGGCCTATATTCGCGCAAATAGGTATTTGCCTACGTAATATTTACAAACAACACGTCAAAGTTTTCTCACGGTTTGAATTTCTTCTTTAATTTTTAATTACATATTATATTATTTCGTATAGTTTAGAAATAGCTTTCCTGATAAGCTGTAACCCTTTGGTTTTCGCACTTTCATAAAGAATTCTAATTCGTCAGCACTGCGTAGATCAAATACAGGGTGCGGCACATAAAACCGGCCCGTCGTAATATTCTGGTATATTGTGTTTTTGGCAACACTTAAATAATCTACCTTCCTACCAAGAGATGGCGTGTCGAGGTCGGGTCGACTTACGTGACCTGCAGCAGTCACGTGCAGCCGCAGCCAGTGAAACTTGTCGAAACCAGTTGAGAAAAAGGCCTCGTTGTGTTAAGCCGGGTGAGTGTCAGTGTGTGATAATGCCGTATTCGATACCCGAGCGTGTTGCCATTGTTGAAGGGTTCATTCTCTCTGGATCTTTTATGAAAACAAAGAATTTGTTTCGGGAGAAATTTCCAGGACGTTCTGTGCCAGCAAAAAGCACCATTCAAGAATTGATTGAAAAATGGCGGCGTACAGGATCGGTTCAAAATGCTCCCAGGATCAGACGACCATCTGTCTGCACACCTGAATTAAAGACGCAGGTGGAGGAGATAATGACAAGAAGTCCTCGAAAGTCAACCAGGAGATTGAGTCAACAGGTTCATGCGAGTGAGAGAAGTTGCAGACGTGTTTTAAGGGGACTGAAGTGAAAACCGTACCGGATAAGTGTTGTGCAAGAACTGAAGGAGCCTGACCTGTAGAAGAGGGTGCATTTCTGTTCATGGCTGTTGAGCAATGTTGCCAGTGGTTTACTTATGGGGACTGTTAAAGGGAAGAGTATACGAAACAAATCCACACACAATTGAAGAACTCAAGACCAGGATCCAGGATGTGACCAATAGCATTACAACACAAGAACTGAAAAGGGTATATATGAATCTCCTCAATCGTGCTCACATGTGTGTTGAAGTGGACGGAGGACACTTTCAGCACCTGCTGTGAAGGTGAGTAGTCATATTCAATACATTACATTTCATTTATGTGTTGTAGTTAATCATATTCAATACATTACATTTCATTTATGTGTTGTAGTTAATCATATTCAATACATTACATTTCATTTTATGTGTTCACTTTACGGGCCGATTTTACGTGCCGCACCCTGTACACTGGCCGTTATGCATAATTCAAATACCTTTGAATTAATTTGTTTTGTACATAGGTAGGGTGCAGCATACACATCATAGAACTTAGAGATCTTTCTTAAGCATGGATTACTTTGGCGATATAAGCGAACAAATATAAGGTTGTTAATTAACTTTACTTTTAGACTTAGCCCATTGTGTATTTTGATCTTCTGATAACCACGTTAACATTTCGCTGTTGGACGAAAGGTGAAGTCGGCTCATCATGATTGTTCAACTTAACACTAAAGTGCTATTTAATAGAAGTCACGAAGTCCCATTATGCTTATCTCCCCATAGCAAATGACTACGGTAACAATCTGTGCTCGATCTTCTTTTACAGTGAACAGTCAATGTTATTATTTTATTAAAATGTCACTAAACGTTAATCGGATTTCCGCCAAGTTGTGACAAGATTCACTGAGGGAAAGAAGCTTTGAAATGACTTTTTCATTAAACTGTTTCGCGGATGTTCCAAGGATCGCTATTCCCTTCTATACTCAAATGACACAATGAAGTTTAACTGTCGTTGTTGGGAATTGGACAGCGATCTTTTATAAGCAACTCATACTGAAAAAAAAAAAAAAAAAAAAAAAAAAAAAAAAAAAAAAAAAAAAAAAAAAAAAAAATGCTGCATATGATCATGTTTCTTAGCAACCTCTTGGAGTTTACTGCTAGATCCAGAAACCTTCTTCTCTAAAAATTCTTCCGGTTACAGGAACTTATCACTACACCACTTTGTTGGATCGATTAGTTTTCTTGAAATAAATGTGGCATATCTTGGATATCATTTGATAAGCTATCAGGTATATTCGTGGAACATGTTCCAATCGGTGATTCGTCACTATAGGCACCGGTGTTATAAATGTCAAATTTATAGATATCATTGTTAAGTTTCTTCTTGTGATGGTAGATGTACGACACCTACACAACTTCGATCAGTTCTTACTGCACTTCAAAACTAACTCTTCAGGCTCTTGGTACAATCAGCATTTAATATATTAATGACTCCGTAAATATATTAATTAAAACAACAGATAATAGTCCTAGTTCTTCAATACATATCTTGTATATTCACACTTAACATTATAACAACCTGACTATATTACATAAAAACATTTACTTAAAAACACCTTATATTTTCATCTGGCAACAATAACGTTTTTTAAAAATATTTTTTTAATATATATACGAGGCCTGTTGAAAAAGTGCCCGACTTTTGTCTTTGGGAAAACTATATGCCGTAGGTTGGCCAAATTTTGCATCATGGAAGAGGGGTCAATGATGTCTTTACTCTCCAGACGATGTTACTTTCATTTGCATCTTCTCTTGTAGAAAAGTAATTATGTTGAGTGCTCTTCTGTGTTTTCGGCGCGGCTAGTAAAGAAAGGGGTGTAAGAATAGGATGCGAGAACCAAGTGACAATCGACTCCATGGATATATTCGACCTCGCCAAGGCCCAACAAAGCTTGCGAAGACTTAGAGATGATCACAACGTGCGTAACAAAATCAAAGCAATGTTGTGTTCTTCGATTGCCAAACGCAACTCAATATGCAACATGAGTACATACACAAAGGACGAACAGATACAAAGGACTTTTGTTCAGACATTTCCCGTTGTCTGCGTGACGCTCTTTGTTGGTAATAACCAAATCTGTGGACTTCAAAGCCCCGAAGTACCAGGATAATGATTCCATTCATGCACCTCATGTGGTTACTTTTTCACCACAGCACGGGATTTCGTCGAACTCCTTCCCTACTCTCCGGATATAGCCTCGTGAGATTTTCCTCTTCTTCAAAATCAAAAGATACCAGAAAGGAAGATGTTTTCGCATCCGATAGGAGATTTAACGCAACGCGACAGCTGCTCTCGTAGCACTTTAAGATGAGTTGAGTTGATTTTAGTTTAGCGTCCCGTTCAGCAGCGAGGCTATATGAGACGTGGACCTACTGATTAACGTGGAATCCGAACCACATGAGCTCCCGCCGGGAATCGAACCCGGGTCTCCTACGCCACAGGCGCGTACGCTAACCGCTTAGCCACGAGGGAGCTCTACTTTAAGATGAGATAGCCTGTTTTCAGCAGTAGAAAGGATACCAAACTCGATTCATGGAAATGGCCCCGTGGATTGTAGTCGCTAACGCTCTCGCCTTTGGTGCAAGGGGTACCGGGTTCGATTCCCAGTGGGGACACTCGGTCGACAAAGTGTAAAAAGGTTTTTCAGGTCAGTCATCCTGAATGAAATTTTCCTCATTCACACCAGGTAAATGCCGAGGTGGTACTTAACTTATAGGTCCCAGGCCGCTACCTTCCCTTTCCACGGATAGTGTGCTTGCCAAGAGACGTCATCCCTCACACATGACGGGTTAAATGGCCATAGATGCCGAAAGCCCAGAAATCTAAATCCTCGGTTTACGAAAGCAGGAGGAATAGTTTGAAGTGGATTAGGACGAAGAAAACGTCAGCTGAATGTATTGGTTTTTCGGGACCATGGTCGGATATTTTTCCGAGAGGCCTCGTATAATATGAACTAAATGTCTTCTTTTATTTCCTCTTTTTCTTCGGTTTGTGCATAAAGTATTCAGCGCTCATAGTTAAATAAAAGTATTTAACAACTTATTATACCGTTGTATTAGGAAATATTACCCACGTTTTCTTCGAAGTGTTTGAACAGTTCATCGCAGAGGTTTGTCTAGTGGAAGGCCATGAGCAGAAAATGGAACCAGCAACACCCGAGAATTCACCACAACCACATGTTGGTTAAAAAATCTGACCAAGCACAAAATTCTCCAAATCCAACATCTGTTTACCAGAATAGTTTCGTACGACTTCTCACTGTTTTCGAAGCGGAAGGTATGCTACAAAACATACTTGAGAAGCTAATGAGAATTCGGAGATGAAGCTTTCAGTACAAAAATTAGTTTGAAACGTTTTGAAAAGTGGAACGGACGTTAGAGAATATGTATTGAGCTGAGATAAGAATCCTGAAGGTAGTTGCTCAACATTACGAAAGGAAGTTTAATTTTCCAACTTAAGAGTGAATTATTATTCCAGCAATCTTACCTCATATATAAATTATACTTTAATAATAAAAGGAATCTTTTGAGTGAGAAAGTATTCTACACGATGAGCTGATTTAAAAACTAAGTACTTTACCTTCACTTTTGTAAGAACTCCTTTCAGACATAATCTCACTGAAGAAAGTATTTGGAACCCTTGATTTGAAGATGCAGACTTCGATGAAGCTAGAGATGCTGTAAATAAACATTTATTGAGTGAATTTTCTCTAGAAACAGAACTTAGCAAATTATTCTACTCCTACACACTTTTTATCTAATCCCTTGTTTTAGACGTTATTTATTACACTTTTCTTAGCGGGAAGTTTTGTCATTGTAGTTTCTGTAGGAGAATACTGTTTCTCACTTATAAAGTCCAGGTTTTTTCTTTTTTTTTTTTTTTTTTTTTTTTTTTTTACTTATGGATTTTTATTTGGGTCTAGAATTTCTAACTGAAGTCCAATTTTCATGCGGTTTTTGGCAAATGATCAAAGAAAGATAGGAGATTTTATGGGACTATGTTTACTAGTTTAAATTAATCATGGGTAATATCGGCCAATCATCAATAAAAACAGCAAATATTTGCCAGTGTACCTTACAACTGGAATGAGGTTTTTGAATTTTTGAAACGGAATTGCAGAATATAAATTAAGTGTTAGTGGTAATAGTCATAAACACCCATAAATCACATGTTGAATAGTTGCAGCCAGTTTCTTGCGACAAACGACGGAGAAATTTCTTGGGCGACTTAAGGAGTCGATAACAGACATGTTCCACAACACCCGCCTGCGGGGTCCGATGATTCCCTGTCTCACTCAGAAACAATCCTGTTTCTTCCAATTTATTCGCTAGCGACAAAAATGTGTTTTTGTCTGGGGCAGAACGTGAGGAAAATTTGTTTCTAAATGCCCTTTGCGTAGCAACAACAGACTCCGTTCCCCGAAAACCTTTAACGATGAACACACGTTGCTTCCAAGAGTACACCATTCCCACTGTGTCCCGATCATAATCGCACAATAGCAGACAACTGTACAGCATAATAATTCCCAATAAAACAGCCCAGTTTCCTGTTTCTTGTTAACCTTGGCGAGGCTGCCATCTACCGCATCACTCTATATTAGTGAACTAAAAATTGGAGTTAAAAATATTTTGTTAAACTACTCCTATTTTCCATATCAAGTGTTAACATTTCTGGATGTAATTCACAATGCAATCCGAACTGGAAGTTAATGATGGATAAAACGCTAGAAAACCGCAGAATATAAGGGCTGTGTGTCAGGAGAAGAAAGAAAGAAAAAAAAGGAATGAAAACAAGGTACAAGGAAACCAAACGAAAGAGAATTTTCACCAAGAGTTTGAATGAAACTGATTGTAAGAAGTTGCGGAACGAGTTGAGTTGATTTTGAGTTTAACGTCCCGTTCACCAACGAGGCTATATGAGACGTGGACCTACTGATTAACGTGGACTCCGAACCACTTGAGCTCCCGCCGAGAATCGAACCCGGGTCTCCCGCGCCAAAGGCGCGTACACTAACCGCAAGTTGCAGAACGATAAGTAATAACGAAAATACTACTGAAACATCGATTTCTTTTGAAATTAAAAACGAGGTCGATATGGAAATTAACTAAGATCAGGGTTTGCCCAAGTGGGCCCAGAGGAACCACCGGGTTTTTTCGGGTTGGACCCACCTGAAAAAACCCATCTTAAAACCCACCTGGGTTTTTGACTTTTTTGTTGGTGTATTATTGGTACAACTAAGGTGATCACATTGAAAGTTATTTTTATCAGATTTTAAACTTTCTTTGGGCGAATTATATGCTTTCATGTTAAGATAGACAACAATATTCAACATAAGACCTTTATAAAGCTCTAAATGCACTGAATAAATAAATAAATAAATAAATAAATAAATAAAAAACCTCACCTTAGCTTGAGATAATTGTAGAACAAATTAATGTGCGGATTATGCTTATAGCCTATTTGAAGTAAAGTAAGCAATTGTATATTTTAGAAAATACTTTCCGTGAATAGTGTGTTTCCTGACTCGGCGCCGCCGAGGGACGTTATCTCTCATACGTTGACGGGTTTAAGGTCATAGGTGCCGGTACTAACAGTAAATATGTAAATACATTAGTAAAACTATTAGTATTATTTCTTGCCTTTGATGGTAACAAAAGTATTCAGTAAAATTTGGTTTTCCAACAACAACAATTTGGTTTTCCAACAATAACAATTTGGTTTTCCACCAACAGTCATTTGTTGCTACTCTTCAAATAAGCATTCTGTAGAATCAACACTAGTAATAACGTAAAAATTCTTGTCAAAATTAAGAAGCTTAATGCTCGGAGCTCCGAAGACTACGTAACGCTTACTATTTCAAGTGCTGAATTCAAACTTCAGTATTAATGGAAGTTTCGATGTACAGTAAAGCAAGCTGCATTTTCAGGGAAAACCCGTCGTGAAAGAAGTGCACGGGAAATTCCCGCAATTGGACCCACAAAGCATCGAAAGTGAATACTTCAACAATAAGTCTATTTATTTTACGCTGGAGGATATTTCATTTCATTTTAGACATTTTGAAACATTTACTTTATAAAATATGAATTATAGGCCTATCTTTGTTAATTGTTTTAAATTAATTTTCGGAAAAGAACGGTCTTGCAACAAGTGCTCGGGTAATTCCCGTAATTGAATGCACAAAGCATCGAAAGATCATTTATTTTACGTTGAAAAATATTTAAGACATTTTGATGAATTATGTCTTTGTTTTAAATTAATATAGCTATTTGGTATTCATATTTGGCGAACGTCACTGAGGCTCCTAGGATGACTTGATCTACATTTGTTAGTTTGTCTGCCTTTACCACACAGTGTTCAACTTTCGGTTTTTTAAATTTTCAGGATACAAACCAGAGACACTCTAAATTTTCGATTTTGACAGCATACCAACGTAAAATTACAAAATGGCGCGCTTTTTTAAAAAAATAGCTGATATCCACTGGCGAAAATCCCGGGGGGATGATGGGAACATATCCCCTACAATCTTGGAACTGTCCCCCTCAATAATTCGATTGGAAATGTGTCTTTTAGGAAGAAATGTGATGATTTGTGTCCAACTGTCACAAAGGAAAGTGAGATGAAATTGATACCTCCCAGAATAAGCCTAAAATCTGACCGCCTCCCAATGATGAAGACAACTCTGTTCCCCTACCCATGTTGTCCCGGAGTTCCACACAGGGGACATAAAATATGACGATATTATTATTGCTTTACAGCTTAAAAATCAGACTGGCAACACTGAAAACTGTTTACAGGGAATGATCATATTTGGATCATCCCTTGTGAACAGTTTTCAATGTTGCCGGTCGGATTTTAAAGTTATAAAGCAATAATTATGTCGTCATATTTTATGTCCCGTGTGGAGGACGCCGGGACCGACATGGGTAATCCTCCTCAGCATTGTTTTTAACCTTCATAAATATTTTGTACATCGCATATATATATATATATCGTCTTACCCGTCCCCCCAATGTTGAAGACAAATTTGCGCCGCTGCTGATATCCATGCTATAAAGCGCAATTTTAGGTCTTTCAAGTTGAAATTTTCAAAGTAGAAGCACGAGAGCTAAATTAGCTGTATATATTTTGGCGGCATAAAATTTCAAAATGGCGTCCGTTTTTCAAAATAGCGGGTATCCATGCTACAAGGTGCAATTTTTGGACTTTTTAAGTTGATATTTTAAGGGTAGAAGCACAAGACATTCTAAATTTGCTGTATAGATTTTTTCGGTGATCCAATATAAAATTTCAAAATGGCGGCATTTTTTTCAAAATAGCAGTCAATAGAAAGTTGTTGCAAGTTGTGACAATGACACTCATGAAATGTAAATCATATTTTAACATTTTTACCCCAAAGAGATTGAAATATTTCGAAAAAACCCAATTAAACCCGAAAAAACCCACATGGGCCCAGGTGGGTTGGGTTTTTAAAAAAATACCCGGGTTTTTTCAAACTCTGACTAAGATAGACATGTTACGAAAAAATGAGAGAAACTAACCAATCTTCCTTATACTTTCTATAAGTGCGAATTCAATAAAAGAATTCAGGAATGAAAAAATGTGGGACTAAGACAAGAATCAAATCTGTTCATCGTACTGGTATTGTAACCACTAGCTGCCCGCACCACCCCTTGAACAGCCACATAGTCTTCACTTCCGAGGTTGGTGTTCTTATTTCGGTGCTTAAAGCGACACTAGATTGCCAAAACACAAAGCACTGATACAGTTCATGTTGTCTGAATGAATAAGGGCTGATCTCAGCGATGATTACCGTATGGTACATCCTTCGGTAAGGCGGGTCTTCGCAAGAAGATTGTCACGAATTCTCTTTACTGACTTAAACAAAGGACTTCTGAAGACATAGGCTAGAATGATGTGGGAGTCAAGGGTGCCGATTTTACTGTAACTTTAGGGGGGGAGCATTCAGATGTGTGTTTGGTTGCAGACAAGGGTTAAGAAGGTATATATTAGGATTTTAAAGACGAATTTAAATTATGCCAAATATTACATATTCATAAAAATATATGGGCGCTCACATGAACATTGCCTCCCCCCTCCCCCGTAGAATCGGTGCCATGGTGGAAGTCAGAGTTGAGTAACTAAATTTTCTTCAAAATGCGCTAACATCAACTTCTACAAATACGAAAATCTCTTCTGTGTACTTCGATTTTGTGCGTCAGATCTCCTCAGATGACCACAATTTGTTGTCTTAATTGTCAAGGACAATAAGGAAGGATTTATATAACATTAATCTGAAGCACAGTATGACATATACATAAACTACAATCAATATTAAAATCCTTGTATATTATTATATCAAATAGCTGAGACAACATCCTATCGCCTTATATTTATTTCATAATAGTAAAATACCGGTAGTGGGTTTTTGCCCGTCCATGATAATATATATACCGGCTGTTCTAAAATGGAGCCCACGGACGACCAAGCATTATTTCACAAGCCAGAATAGCCAAAATAAAGCGAAAAATATACATAATTGTATACCTTTTGAGTCCTCGTTTGGAGACGCGAATTGCACTATGTGGCAGATCTATCAATCCATGAAATAGTTACATCGATTCTTTCCAGATGGCAACAACAATCGATGTAACTGTTTGATAGATTCGAGGAGTAATACTAATTGTTTCAAGTTAATATGCGACGTTGCCACATAGTGAAATGTTGATTCAACATGGCGGCTGAAGGAGGTACCCGAGAGTATATAATTATAACACTTCCTCTTTATTTCGACCTAAATAATTGCGCTCTGTTATCCGTGGGCACCATTTTTAGAACCCCGATATATATTATAGTAGTTTTTATTTTCCAAATTCAGCATTTTCTTTTTTAAGTCTCACCTCTTAGAATGGTCCGATATCAGACCAAAGTAGCCCATGAGAAAAATTAGCTCAATTGAATAATATTAAATGGTGCCCTAAGCGACTTTGAAGTTCTGAATGCATTTACAGTATACAACACGAGTCAAAGTTACTTTATAAGTTTGGAATGGCTACAGGAAGCGACACCATATCTTGGATGGGGGTAATAGAAGGAGAAACGCATCTACTACTGTACAATACATTTATGGCGGCCATCTTGAAATCCAGCATCTTGAACACAAGTCCAAAAGGATTAACAGGAAGGGATTAATGTGACACATCGTTTAGGGGTGCCTGTTCACCATAGACACACATGTAACAGTTATTACCTTCATAATATAGGTTTATTAACTTAAAATTGTCTCCCCAACTTACAAGCTGTCTTGGCCTCATAGTGTATGCTGTAAAGGCATTGAAAACTTGAGCGCTTCGGGCACTATTTAATATTATTCAATTGAGCTCATTTTTTTCATGAGCTACTTTGCTCTGATATGGAACCATTTCAAGTGGAGGGGGTACTCAAACTTGGAAGTCGAAAAATAAGGACCATTATTATTATATCTATAAGATTAATGAATGAAGTATTAATGGGAATTGGAGACTTCAAAATTGGAGGGCAGATTATTAACAAGATCAAGTATACAGATGATATGGTTATTATAGCTTGAACCGAAGAAAGACTACAGGAGATGATTGACAAAATAGTTGACACCGGGAAACTTTATGGAATGGAAATCAAGATCGAAAAATCGAAAGTCATAAGAATATTCCGTGGAAATGTGCCCTTACGTGTTAGAGCCGAACAAAGAGAACTTGAAGAGGTCGATCATTTCAAATATGCGGGAAGTATTTTGACGAAAGATACGTATTGCACAAAAGAGATCAGGTCCGGAATCGCCATAACCAAAGAAGCATTCAACAAGAAAAAATCACTCTTAATTAGCAGCCTTAATATTGAATTAAGGAAGAAATTGGTCAAGTGCTATATATGGAGTATTGGACTTTATGGTTCCGAGACTTGGGCATTACGGAAGTTAGAGAAAAAAATATTTAGGGAGCTTCGAAATGTATTGGAGGAAGATGGAGAAGATAAAATGGACTGAAAGAATAACAAACGAATATGTTTTCAAACGGAAAGGAGAGGACGCTTCTAGCCACCATCCTTCGTAGAAAAGCCAATTGGATTGGACACATTTTGCGAAGAAACTGTCTTCTTCATTACTGTAATAGAAGGAAAGATGGAAGGAAAGAGAGGAATAGGGAGAAGACGACTACAAGTGATCGATGATTTGAAAAATATAAGAAAATATTGGGAGTTAAAAAAGGAAGCTGAAAATCACGAAACGTGGAAGAAACATTTCCAGGCCCAAAATTAAAAAGCCCCAAGACCTGCCAAAAGGCAGAATACTTCATATATATATCTCTCTATATGTATCTGCATATGCATGGCATGTAAACAATATTCGCTACAGTCGCTGGTATACATCTAGACATCAGCAAATTGTATTAAATCTCTTATCTCTATGACAGTATGCTGATAGCTACTGCACACAGATTCATATCAATGAAATGACACGTGCGTTGGTAACACTTCATTAAGGTATTACACAGATGTTATATCAGCATGAAAAAAGGATATCAATGACAGCACAATTCCCGTGTTGGGAGACATTCTACATGCAATGATTAAGGATTACATGCATTCGCTGAAGCAGAAACTTAACTCGTCAGTCAGGCGATTTAGCTTATAAAAGTGTTACAATACTCTCAACATATGATATACTGCGGAACTATCACATGTTAAGTTGGCAATCTTGACAACGTATTGAAGTCGCGGTCTCCACCTCGTATTGCAAACATAAGAAGAGAAAGCCTTAAAGCAAGTGGCGAAAGAAATACATTTTTACTTAGTGGGGGAACTGAGTTTAGTAGATTTTTACTAGCAGTGAAGCAAACTGGCAATTGCAAATATTGTGATATTGACATGCATTGAAATTTATATGACTGCCATTACGTCGTTATTTTCAATGCCCTGTATTTTCCTTCCTATGAATATGTAGTTTTTGTCTTTTTGCCATAAAAGTCGTCTGACTGCTGTAAGACTCTTAGCGCGTGGATGGATATTTTGTTCGATGAGTAGATCTGTTTATTTTGACTCGCCGAACGTTGATAGTAAGGTAAACTTTGGTGAAAATTTTACCTAACGGCCAAGCAATCATTTTACAGGTACTTAATATTGGGTAGCTTATGAACAAATTATACTTAATATAACGCTTCAAGGTAAAGCATATTGATTGACCAGCAGAAGCTCATCTGGTTAAGCTGTCTATCCACGTTTCATGTCTTGTTCGAAACGAACGTTAAACTCGAAACGAACTAACGAACTATATGGCTACTTCACTCCTGATACAACCTTAAAATTAATAATAATAATAATAATAATAATAATAATAATAATAATAATAATAATAATAATAATAATAATAAACGACGTATCAATACTAAAATGAATGGGAAGTCTAAAATACAAACAGTGAAACGCTAAGAGAACATTGCTAAGGTCGGCATCCCACAGAAAAGAAGAACATGATCAATATAACCATTCAATCCCCAAAATACGAATAAGTTCATTAGGTAATTCTAAATATTCCGTTGACTGCAAATGCAAACGAGTTATAATTGATGAAATTACATACGAATGAACGCACCGTCTGCCAAGCTGTTGCTTAGATGCAGCACATATTTACAAGAAAGAAGGTCTTTATCCCATCCAACTGCTTGAGTTGCGCATCGATGCGCCTTCTGCAAGTACTGTGCTGCCTTCTGTAATGTTTGTGGAGTTTGCTCTTCTACACTTGCAGTTAACTTGGCATATTGTTCCCATACATTAGCATTATTTGTCACCTGAAATGAAATGATACATCTTAATAAAAAGTCCAAATAACAATCGATAGCACAACCATAACTCGTGAAGAGTACTAATATTTTTACACGGGAGGGTCCCACAAGTTGTCGCTAAAATCTGATTCTCACATAGCATATCTGATAGAGCATCATGAGAAATGAAAATGAGCAAAATTTAGGTGCTATGGACCAGAAGAATAGGAGCTAGGGGGCTTCAAAATTTAAATATCAAAAAATTGTATCCTGGAATTATGTACATTTAAAGTAAATACCTTGACAACCATTAAAGCAATCAAAACAAAAGTTGCACAATATAATGAGAGCAAAATGCCCTATCAAAAACTGTAAACAGTGTTGCCATAGATGAAGCAGTGTTGCCAACTCAGCATAAAAATATTTTATTTGAAATAGCACCATATACAAATGAGCACAGACTTAAAATGCACTATTATCACTAAACATAACAGTGAAGTGTAGTGGTACAGTGTTGCACACTATTGGAGCTACCTGTGCTAAAAATATACAATGTAGAAGTCTGATATGTGACAAGAGATGCTAATAAAAGAACCTGGGTCTCATGCTATGAATTTAGTTCAAACGCATAACACCGATACTATAACATAGCAAAATGTCAGCAGTGTCACAAAATATTGATACATGTGAAAAACGAAATTGAGTGATGTCATTTTTATGTCCTATGTCAGCTCCGACGCTATATAGGACAGGACCTATAATGTAAAGTGGGATCCGAATCACTATGAAAAAGAAAGATAACACTGAAATGAAGGTGAAAAGCACAACAAAAACATATCCGAGGCGGGATTGGAACCCCCGATGCCTAATATGTTGGTTGTCTAACCTTCTACACCACACGGCTTTCCTGCCAGACTAAAAACGAAATGAGGTAGTAACAAATTTTTCCAATGTGAATATGGTAATATTACAGTATACAATTCAAACATAATCATATGGTAAGTAGGAGAGTAAATAAAAGAATATATCACTCAACACGAAAGACAGAAATCAAGAAACTACTCTTCCAAATACTGATAAGATAATCGAGAACCAGCTTACAGGATTAGAAAACACGTGTTTCTTTCCTCGCGTGTACCATTTTGTTTTCGCGACTTGTCTGCTTATTCATCGAGGTTACCGAAGTATAATGCAAAACCCTCACTTTTTTCTAATGCATTCCTTTATTACCCTTTGTTGACACATATCAGACTTCTCCATTGAACATTTTCAGCACACGTGGCTCCAACAGCGTTCAACACTGTACCACTACACTTCACTGTTATGTTTAGTGATAACAGTGCATTTTAAATCTGTGCCCATTTGTATATGGTGCTATTTCAAATAAAATATTTTTATGCTGAATTGGCAACACTGCTTCACCTATGGTAACACTGTTTACAGTTTTTGAGAGGGCATTTTGCTCTCATTATATTGTGCGACTTTTGTTTTGATTGCTTTAATGGTTGTCAAGATATTTGCTTTAAATGTACATAATTCCATAAAGGGGCCGCGGTGGCTCAGTGATAGAGCGTTTACCTCTGGTGCTTGGGGTCCCTGGTTCGATCCTAACCCCCGCCAAGTGCACTTTGTGGTGGACAAACACCGTGTGCGTGGTTTTTCTCGGGATTCTCCCGTTCCTCCCACTTTCTTCATTCCACCATTTCATTCATTACTCATCATCACCTCTCCTTTAGCCTAACCGCTACAATCGTGGGACGTAAAACTCAAAGATTTCATTTCATTTCATAATTCCATGATATTTTTTTTTTTTTTTTTTGATATTCAAATTTTAAAGCCCCCTAGCTCCTATTCTTCTGGTCCATAGAACCTTAAATTTTGCTCATTTTCATTTCTCACGATGCTCTATCAGATGCGCTATGTGGCAATCAGATTTTAGCGACAACTTGTGGGACCCTCCCGTTATACATCGATCAAATAAATATCTCCAAATAACAAACGAGATCACAAGTACACCGTCAGATACATTTCTCAGCAGTGAATAATACCTATTATTATTATTATTATTATTATTATTATTATTATTATTATTATTATTATTATTTACTATCGCCAATTCCCCGCTTCACTAAATTAAGATAAGAGTTGAGTTGAGTTGAGTTTAACGTCCCATTCAGCAGCGAGGCTATATGAGACGTGGACCTACTGATTAACGTGGAATCCGAACCACATGAGCTCCCGCCGGGAATCGTAAATTAAGATAAGAAAACTTAGTAATATGTTCCGTTAGTCAATCATTTTTCACTATTACTAATGCGCTCTCAAATCGATAAAAACAAAGAAAAATAATGAATAATCAGAAAATAATAAATAATCTATATAAATAAAAATTAAGTATTACTGTTGTGGCTGAATTTGGATTTAAACGGCATCGGAAGTGTCACTATTCATCTCAGTGACTCCAAAAATTATGGATTCGACATTATAGCGCTTTCAGAACTAGAAGCAAATTGACGTTTGGAGAAACACGTTGTACGCTGTTGCCACTTCGTGCGCATCCCGGGAAGTCATCAGCTGGAACTGTCCTCTGAGTCTTAACGAAAAGGGAAACCTCTAAATATTGGTTTGTTTGGATGGATGAAAGGATATGTTTGTCGTCCTAGTTTGTGTATGTTGGGAGGGGGGGGGGGGTTGTGTATGTGACAGAGAGGGAGAAATTTCTTTAAATGCTTATCAGGAAAAATAAATAAAAAAATATAAGTAAATCATAAGGATAAAAAGAAATTATAAAGAACTTCTGAATGTCCGTGTTCATCTGGAATTTGGGGCTGGGGGGGAAATACGCATTTCTTAGGTATGATCTTGGTTCCGCTTCATTGTGAAGTTTCAGTGCCGAGGCTATGTAAGGCTCAGGTGGGTTTTCCTGCCTGTTGGATCAGAACCTTGCGAGGTAACTGGCTCCCGAGAATCGAACTTAGAGACCGCGTATATAAAGAAACCGTGGCCATTAGCGTCTTGGCTGCGGAGAAACAAGGTTCATTTCTAACTTGTTTGAGTTTAACGTCCAATTTCACAAGTATATGTTACTTGTGGCTCCATAGTTTAAAGTAGAATTCGAACCACATTCTGTCTTTCGGGAAGCGAACACTCGATCTCTCACTAAGACGAAAAAGCACGTCACTAAGTAACTCATAATATACTGAATATACAATGTTTGCAAATGTTGACTACTATTGATTTTTCGAATGAAAAGCTATAAAATTCAGAAATAAAGATTATGCTTGAAGCTAACCGTCTATCGCACTACAGGGATGAATATACATAACACGAAAGAATGTATTCAAATCATTACTATAAACCGTAATTACCCAAAATTTTGTTTCCAATGATTATGAAGAGGAAATCATTAACACACTGAGTAAACGTGCTTGCAAGAAACAAGTATTTCTTCAATAAGATAAGCAAACAATTTTTGGTTCCCGCAGCGAATTTTCTTTTTCATTTTTTTCAATTTATATGATATACCTAATGGAACTTTTCAAATGCATATAAAACACATAAAGTTACCCTACTATATAAATGTAATAAATAGAAAAAGGAGTACCTCAAAAATTTCTTTTCCTAGCTTCCATCCTAGCGAAGCCTGATTTTAAAGACCCGGATTGATTTTCTTCATTTTCGAATTTGTCTTTGACAATTTTCACAATAGTACATTTATTTATTTTTACAGCAGCGGCAGTCCTGTCAAGCACCTTATTTACAAGAATAATCGGTTCTCCATTGTCCCTTTCCTGTTTGAAATAATTTCCCTTGATTGTCCTTTAATAGATATACTTTTTCTTAAAACATTCTTTCTTTCAGGAGAATGTGTTTTCGGCCGTTTTGCAGGGAGAATGTCCTTCGGTTCACTGGACATTATTTAAAATATCTATTCGTTACATGCCTATGAACAAATATGCATATTCGAAAATATATACACAACACTTACAATAGCAGACGATATATACAACAAAAGAGCTCACATATATGAGGGAAATTCAAAAAGTAAAGGCACATTTGCAATTTCTCTTTCCAGGGATTGGCAACACTACTAGTAACCTGCGCTGAGTGAGTGTAGTTGGCAACACTTCGAAACAACGTGTCGCTCGTATTCCTGCATTAGTCGTTGAAGTATAGCAGACCAAGGAGGAAATGAGAGCAGTGATTCGCTTTTTGTATGCGGAAGGTATGAAACCTGCGGACATTATTCGTCGAATGCAAGCACAGTATAGTGACAGCTGTTTATCGCGAAGAAAGATCTACGTATGGATAGAGCATTTCAAACAGGGAAGAACTTTTTTATGTGATGAGGAAAGATCGGGAAGGCCATCGACGTCAACGACTGAGTACAATTTGAAAGTCGGAAGGTAAGGCTGCGAGCATGGTTTGAAACACCCATCATCACAAGAAGCTAAGAGTTGAGTTGATTTTGAGTAACGTCCCTTTCAGCAGCGAGGCTATATGAGACGGGACCTACTGATTAACGTGGAATCCGAACCACATGAGCTTATGCCGGGAACCGAACCTGGGACTCCCACGCCAAAGGCGCGCACGCTAACCGCTTAGCCACGAAGGAGCTCACAAGAAGTTAAAAAATTTAAACGTCAACTATCAGCTAGTCATTGATGCGGTGCAAAATTGGTTACAGATGCAACAAACACTTTTTTTCTGACGGTTGGCTGAAAAAAATGTGAAACGTTGGGAAAAGTGCATTGAAGTCCAGGGAGATTACGTAGAAAAATGAGGTATGTTTCAGTTTTCTATCATTAGAATAAGAATAGTTTTTCTCAAATGTGCCTTTATTTTTTGAAATGCCCTCGTACAATACGGTATACGGGATTCTACAGGAAAATGTACACGAATTTAAACAAGTATTAACATAAACAGAATCTAAAAATCACTTCCACGCACAAAGAAACGAAAGACTAAAATTGCTTCGTTCCTTTCGAAAGCACGTGTTTACTAGCGGCAACATTAGAATGTTAAGGTCTGCTGCCAAGGAAACCTTCCACCCACTGTTGCTAAAATGACATTTATGATTCGACCCTTGCTCAGTGACCATAATAACTATGTGACGTAGAGTCCCTTCTTCAAAACAAATCTGCACGTGTTTTTGAGGTGTCAATTTGTTTCTAGTTTTGTAAGCACTTTAATATCGGTCATTTTCACTATCCCTTATGGGAGGGATTGTGATTATATATATACATACATCCCTCTCGTCAGTTGCACCATTAAAGTGAAATGATAAAATCCATCCCACGCTCGAACCTCATCTATGTTGAAAATTTGATCGAGATCGGTCGGGTGGTTCAAGAGTGACGAAGTCACAAACACAGTCACTTTCATTTTTATTTATTTAGATAGACAGATAGAATTATTGTTTCCCAAAAGTTTATTACTACTAGAACCCATAATGATATAATTATTTTTCAACGAGTCTGGTCAAAGTTTAATTGATCTTGATGTTTTGTCTAGTCGAATTCTTGGTAAACAATATGAGATTTTATTGATTTTCTGCGCTGTTTTAAACTGTTCCAAAACTAATACTATATTTCATTTTTCACTTAAATTCTCGGAGTTTTGTCAAATAACTTACTTAAAATTGTGAAAGTGTTATCACATTTTGTGTAAATATTCGTACTTAGGGTACCAATAATGAGGTAGTTCTACCTACGTCTCAATATTCAACTTCTTTTTAAATACATCATAAATCACTCTGCAATGTCAGCTGTTCAATTTTCAATTTTGATAAGCCTTGTAGTGCTGGTCTCAATTCTTTGTTCTCTTTCACTCATTCCGCACATCTTTTTAACTGTTAAAATAATACGGTAGTTAGTGATCTCTTGCCTGTCATATGACAATTAACTAATTAATAATTTCCTTTTTCAACAAGCAAGACTTTATTTTACATGAATTAGAGGTTACAATTACAAATTTAGATTATGTTCTCTCACAGGAGACCATTCGTCCAGCTTAGAGCCTTATATGAATGACAGCAAGTTATGAAAATGAAAAATACAACTTACATTAAGTATGCTGGTGTACCACCCATGTTATTGCAGATCTTGGTTGGTTGCTGAGAGATCCGTTGGTTGTTTTGAGATCCGTTGGTTGTTCCGAGATGATCTTTGGACCTCTCCCTTACCTTTTTATATGCTATTAATTTCGTCAGCCAAACCCTGAGGTTCTCCGTAACAGCCTTGTTTGTTCACTTAATTACTTCTTACGCTACGTGACTGCCGGAGAACCTCATTAGTCCACAATAAGTGTGACTGTTTATTCCAAAATTCTTTTGTTATCTTACTTAAGTACACATATATTTTATCACTACAAAATAATGTCAAAAAATCTTTTTTGATATATTCTTTTTTAAAACCGTTGAGCTAACTTCTTTCTTTTCTTTTTTTTTTCACTCATATGATAGTTTCATTGCAGTCCCCCACTTATGAGGAACTGTTCTTGAACATCACCGTAGTGTGTGTCACTCTTTTTTTTTTTTCACTCATAGTTTTGTCCACACTATGTTTATAAACACTGACACTAACTAGGAGTCTGTTGGCCTGCACACACTTATACATAAAAAAAAAAACAGTTCACATCTTCTAGTGTTCATGGATCCGGAACACATTGAGACGTAGAGTCCTTGTTGGGGACCTTGGCGCTTTCATGAGCCGCAGGGCAATTGGGTGTCATCCATGGCCGCTGCTCATGGCTTCTGTATTTTAAGTCTTTTTTTTTTTTTTTTTTTTTAGTCGAAGATATACACAAAATTAGGGTTGTAGGTGTGGCGGTGAAGGACAAGTTATGTTACGACGTAGAGTCCACACTGTCACAATCTTGATGACTCAGGCATGGGAGAGTTCCCGTGGCCTCAAACAGACAGGGAGCGCAGGCAGCGTCGACAACTCTGGTTCCTCCAAGGGTGAACACGGGCATGGCTTGCTGCTGGTGGCTCCAGTTGGGCTGACGAATCTAGGCAAGGGAGATTTCCTGGTGGCTCCAGTTGGGCTGACGAACCCAGGCAAGGGAGATTTCCTGGTGGCTCCAGTTGGGCTGACGAACGCAGGCAAGGGAGATTTCCTGGTGGCTCCAGTTGGGCTGATGAACACAGGCATGGTTTCATGGTGTACTTCTGGGGGCTCCAGGAGGGTTGACGCATCCAGACGAGGGTGATTACATTGTGGCTCCAAGTGGACTGGAACTTCGGCGGTGCAGGTTCCTGGTTCCTTGCTGTGCCTTGCTTGTTGAAGGGTGGTAAAGGGATGTTGGGATATGGTTGAGGTGAAAAGGGATTGTTGTATTTTTCATATTATTCTTTATACCAGATTTTATCTATTTGAAATAATTATCATTTTTGAGATTCATTAGTGTCATAGTGAGTCAGTGCAAAAGAGAGAATATGTAGTTTGTCTCTTGATTTGTTTTAAATATTATTTTTTGAATAGGTAAAAGGGCAGTCTAAGACGGGTCCACCTCTAAGGAAAATGGTAAAATGGAATACAAGGAGATAAGCTTACGAGCAAATATTAAATTGAGACTTTTTTTTTAATTGCGACTGGGGGTATAGGAAGGATGTGCGATTGGAACGCGAGAGTCTGTTTGTGGGTAGTGGGATACTGTGGAATTTTGGATTGTAGGTGGGAGGTGTCGTAAAGCTATTGGGGTATGTGTTTGTATACGAAGATAGGTTCTGTACGCTAAGTACCGTTTGCAACAGAATATTCCTAGAAGGAGAAGCAATAACATTGTTAGAGGTGTCACTGTCAGTAGTGTGATATCAAAGAATGAAAGGGCTAAAGTGGGAGTAGGGAACAGAAGTAAGCAGGTAAATTGCAGTCTGAAAAAAATAAGAAAAAAAATTAATGTAATTGTGTCAAGGGAATGGCTTCTGGATTCGAACTGGGTACCGAAAGTTGTAGGGCTTTAAAACGTCTGTAGAGGATAACAAGAAATACGGAGTTGGTCATCGTTATGAGAAATTGTAATGACGTCATTGAAGTACTAATAGGTATTGAGTATTCAAGCGGTATCCAACTGCTCCAAGGTAAGGTTGTGTCGTTAATATTAATGGGTGTAATTTCGGATATTCTAGAACTGTAATTCAAGGGGATATTGGAGAAATTGGATTTAAAAGCAAATAATCGATCGTGAGGCAATTGAAAAAGAGAATCATTTATATGTAAAGCATGTGTTAATACTAAATGACGTGGTAAAATTTGATCATTGTGGCATAAGTCCGGCTGAAAAATAAGTGTTTGTTCTTCCGTGACTAACCTGTGTTCACATGGTAAAGTCACTTTAATGGTGCGCGTGTGTGGAACATGGAGTTCCGTCTTATGTCCCTCTGGGGATAGGGTAAATAAAGAAAGGGGAGCATTAGTGAGAACAAATTCCGTATTGCTTAGTGGTGTAATGGTTAACGAGTGATTTGTGGTGCAAGAAAAAGGGCATACCGTTTTATACAGGCCTGTGACTTTCGGGAAACGTAAATGCTGTAAACAGAGGGAAAAGGGGGAGGCATTGTGATTAATTGCTGGTATTTTACACAGAAATTGTTTTTCTGAGATTGTGCAGTGTTGGATTGCATCATTGGGGAGTAGAATAGTCTGTGTATTATTAAAAAGTACGTATTGAATGTCGGTCTGTAAACTGCATGTTTCATCGTTGAGACGAATTGGATATTTGAGTAAGTTATGTAACGAATATTTGGTATTGACCGGAATAATCGGTATTGTAACCTTCATGTATACAGTAGAAGGAGTAACCTTACAGTTAACAATGGGCATCTTATAAGCCGTATGCGCTGAAAGTAAGGGGTGAATTTGCATGCCTTTTTTGAATAATTGTAAGTTTAAGCGTGTTAGGTCCTTTTCTAACATACTATGAGTAACCAGGGTGCTAGGTATTCTGTTTTCGTTACATGCTAAATAGACGTCGTTAAAAATTGACATTTCTAAAAGTTGGTGTATTTTGTTCAACAATAGAGAATGAAGATTGAAGTTAAGTTGTATAAAGGATGTTAATTGCCGTTTATCTGTAAGCAATGTTTCTTGTATCTGTCGCTCATCTTGAATAATCCTCTTGAAAGCAGTTTGAACATCCGCAAAACTGTCTTTTGTTTCTTTGGCTAGTCGGGAAACGAGTACCGACATATTGTGTAATTCCGAATGAACCGTTAATTCTTTTTGTTCCAGTATTTGAATATGTTGTTTTAATTCATTTTCATGTGATTGAAAATGTGTTATCTTATCTTCCGTTGCAACTCCGGTCGCCCAGTTGAGAAAGGATCCTAGGAAAGGTAGCAGTGCACGCTTATTTTTTATATTCTTAGGCAAAAAACCGAATTTAGAGTTATATGTTGCCTGCATAAGGTCCTGAGAAAAGTTATTTGCAGATTGGATAAGGGTAAGCAATGGCAAACAATATCGGGACTCATTTGCTGGTGTACACTCTAACGTTATAGAGTTACTCTCCAGGATAGGAATTTGGAAGGAATATATTAAAGGTACCATTGTACTATACATAATGGCCTGTGGAATTGCACGAAATTCCCCCCCAATTGTAATTTCTACCCCTTCTGGTTTGAGGGATTGTGTTTGGGATGGGGATATAAGGCCAGAAATTACTATAAATCTGTAAAAAGAAAAAAAAATCCGTAGTGAGCATTTATTTACAAAATAAGGCATTATTAACTAAAAGAAGTGTGTTAAATTCGATTGGTACTCGCGTTTGTGAAAAGAGCAGACATTGAAAGCTAACGGTATATTGAACCAAAAATAAATCTTTTATTTCCTGTTTGGGTATTTTTGAGGTAAAATGCAAACTTTCTCCTCATTAAAGGAGTATGTCTGTGTGAGTAATTGAACACGTGTGCCGTTGCTAATTGACCTTGAGGGTGCTGATTTCCAAAACTGAAACTTTTCTCGCGCTGTGATTGGCTGTTTCAGATCCAAAGGAATTTGTTTATGCTATTAACAGATTTGTACAATTAGTATGAGTTTGGGTAGGGAAGGGTTGTTACAGTGATCGATGTTGTAAGTGAGTGATCGTTGTATGTTATGCGATGTGGCTGAAATGTTGTACTGCGATGTGAAGTTATCTGTGTAGTGAGTGTGGGTATCGGGAAGTGGGATTATATTTTTTTTTTACCGTACTGTTGTGAAAGTAGTGATGTTCAAGTTTTTTTTTCGTTTGGATAACCTGGTAGGTAAGTACAAAAAAAATTTATTGTTGTAAATTTTCATTCATATATCCATCTTATTTGCGCAGGGTAGGAACTAGTATATTCACGGAAATAATGAATTTGGCGTATAATGATGTTTCAATTATTTAAGTGAGAGACGAAGGCGGTAACTTAAATGAAGTGCCTATATTACTCAATTTCCATCTTGGTAGTTTATGTCATCACGGAATCGTATTTAGGAATTGTTTATATTTGGTAATAAATGTAGGATTGCTCGCTGTATCCGGAATGAATAACTTTAATCTATTTTTCGTTATATTTACTATTTTACCGTCCATGTCAAGTTGATACGTGTTTGAGTCAAGCTTGTTTAATAATCTATATGGCCCATTGTAAAGTGACCGGAGGGGACCACATTCCTCTCTACGTGTTGCTAATCTTTTGACCAAGACTTGTTGTCCAGGAAGAAACTCCGTGGGAACCTGATTTGTCTCAATTTTTTCTTTCAAACGTTGAAAGGATTGTTCCTTTCTATATTCCAATAGATCACGAAACTCATTCAGCATGGCTAATCTATCCGTTACTTCCGTGGGTGGTTCAATGGTAGGAAGAATATTTTGCAAAGGAAAGCGTGGTTCACGTCCAAATAAGATGTAAAAAGGTGATACTCCATAGGCCGTCAGTGGGCTGTGATTTATGGTCGCTGTGGCCCTTTTTAAGAAGTTTGGCCACTGTCGCTGGTTATCTCTTGTTAAGAATTTAAGAATTGTTTGTAAGTTCGCTATGCGAGACTCGACTTGGCCAATTGTTTTATGGGCGCCTGGTAGTGCGTACTTAATTTTAATCCCCATAGAGTCTAGAAAAGCTTTGGTTTTTGTACTGGTATGGGTAGATTGTTGATCGGTATAAATAATCTCCATGACACCGAAAGGAATAATTAGTTCATGCGTAATGAATTCAATAAAAGCATCTGAGGTAGGCGTCTTTATTGGTTTGGTTACTGTGTATGATGAATGTAGGTCAGTAGCCACATAGAAATGGGTAAATTCATCTCCTTCTGATGGCAATAATTTACCACAAATATATATTTGCCATGTGGAAAAGAGATTAGTGGGGGGCAATCTTTGCACGTGATCAACAACTTTCTGGTAGTTGCGTTTGAAGTATCCACAATCCAAACAGGACTGTAATTTATTGTGAAGCCAGTTTTTTAAGTTAGGTATGTAATATTTGTTGCGAATGAGATAATATAGCTTCAGATACCCAGGATGAATCAACGCGTTGTTGTGAAATTCATCAAAAATAGTATCACGCAAAATTTTGGGTACACAAAGTAAAGTGCGCGGCTGGGTCGGAGAATACATTTTGCGATACAATAGGTTTTTCTGAAAAAAGTATTGTTTATTCCAAGTCTCATAATGTTTGTTTGTCCTGTCTTCAGTAATGAGTGCGGTAATAATTTTTGAAAAATATGGGTCATTACGTTGAAGTTGAGCTATGTCTGTTTTTGTGTCTAAGGCTAACAGATGATAGGGATGCACGTCCGCGTCTAATAGCTGTAAATCTGTTTCATCGAAAGGTAATGGATTCCTACTTAATAGGTCACTGACCGGATTCTGGGCAGAGCGCACGTGGAGCAATGTAAAATCATACTGGTTAATCTGTTCCAACCACCGTAAAATTTTTGGCGTCAATTGTGTGGTGGATTTTAGTGCCAGTAACGATTTATTGTCTGTTACTAAAGTGAAATGGTGGTCTAGTAAATATTTCTTAAATTTGGTTAGTGCAAAGAATATGGCAAATAATTCCAAATTATGTATAGGAAGTGGCCTTATGCGTTGTGGGTGTCTTGCCGAGATATAACATACCGCGTGATAGGCTTTTTCTCCTATCTTTCTCTGAAACAAACAGGCACCAACGCCATCTATTGACGAATCGCACATTACCATGTGTTCTGTGTTTTCTACGCTGTAAAGCTGTAGTACAGGTGGGTTAACTAAAAGTTGCCTCATGCTTTCAAATGCCTTATCCATCTCAGGGGTCCATTGTAGCTTTCGTGGGTTCCCCCGGAGGGCCTTGTATAGGGGCTCAAGTTTTTGCGAGATGAAAGGGATGTGGTTCCTGTAAAAATTAACACTAGCAAGCCATCCGCGTAATTTTTTGATTGTCGTTGGCTTGGGTAGTGTAGTGATAGCGTCTATTTTGGCCGGATCAGGTTTCAACGAACCGTGAGAAACAATGTGTCCAAGACATTTTACCGATGTTACTCCGAATTCTGATTTATCTATATTAAACAGCAATGAGTGTTTCTCTGCTAGCTCTAAGACTTTGTCAAAAATTTTTAGCAAATGTGAGTATGAAGAGGAATAAATGTAAAAGTCATCCACATACAAAGAAAAGTTTTTGGCGGGAATGTCACGGTAAATAGTACGTAAAATACGTTGTAAATTGATAGTAGAGTTTTTGTGGCCTTGTGGCTGTACGCATAGTTCGTACTGTGAATGTGGTAAATCTAAGTCACGAACTGAAAAAGCAGTACTAGGGCGGTCTTCTTCTGCAAGGGGACACTGGAAAAACGACTGAGATAAATCAAGGTGTATTATCCACTTGGCTTCTGCCATCGAATCCAATACTTCCTGTATTGGTTGAATAGCATCAGCTATAGTGTGACATTTACCAGATAACGTGCGTAAATCAAGTACAACACGAAGGTCTCCTTTTGAGTTCGGTTTCACTATAGCTAAGATGTTATTCCTATACTGGGACGAGGAGGGTTGTATGATGCCTTGTTCTAAAAATTGCAAAATCTTTTCTTTCAGTTTAGGCCGCAGCCTATGTGGAATGGTGTATTGACGATTGACAAACGGTTGTCGGTCAATTAAGTCTAACGAGACACTGAAAGTCTTAATCTTTGTGAAATCTTTTGGAAACCATTTAAATGTTGTTACTCTCTTTTTCAAAACATCCAACATTTGTTGTTTTTGGGTAGGGGAAAGATCTGGATTTATATTGAATTTCGTGAAATCAATATAGTCTTTTATTTTGGCCATGCGTTCTATTCGGTTCTCTTCTGCATGTTTCTCGGTTGGTTCATACAGCTGAGTTACTGAAAACACATTCGAATCCTGTATGTCCTGTGGAAGGACTGTACCCAATGCAATGGGCATGCCCTGTGTGAAAGTTTGGTCATAATTAGATAAATTCACAACAGGGATAGTAAGGTTATCAGTTGATATTGCTGTGTGTACCGTGTAGCATCCCTTAAAATTTTCATGAATTGGCGAATGAATATAAAAATGCTTAATGTCTGAATGTAACGGTATTTGCAGTTTGAGCATACCTACTCCTTGCGCCGGGATTGTTTGCGTCTTGGCAGTGTGGAAAACAAATGTTTGTTTTCGGGAGAACTTACTTGTAACATTTGTTAGTAGATGTACCTGTGCGTTACTGTCGGGAGGAGGGGTGGGGGGTTTCTTACCAAAATGTTCTAATGTTAAAGTTCTAGTGTTATAATCTAAATGTGCCAGATGTTCTTTCAAGAATTGATTACCCAAAATGATGGGAAAGGAACGTAAAGGCGTTATGCGGAAAAGTATTGAAAAGTTATAACCCTGTATATTTACCGTTGATGTCACCGCATGGGTGAGGGTTAGAGGTAACCCAGATATGCCGTTCAGTACTGTCGTTAGTGGGAAAGGCTTTACCTGAGGGGGTACTAAATGGCTGGGGAGTAAATTTAATTCTGCGCCTGTATCTAATATTAGAGAGTGTGTTTTCCCTGAGATTTTCCCTTGTATGTATGTTAACTTACGCTGAAAGATTAGAGGTACTTGTAATCTGCATTTTTTGTGTAAATGTTGTTTTGGGTACATTTCTAACTCTAGCTGTTGCAATGTGTTTTGTGAAGTGGTATTAGTTCTATCATGTGATACAATATGAGTATCTAGATTGACAGGGGGTGGAGGGTCTATGTCCCCCCTTACCTTTCCCCGTTTTTTGAACTAGTGTCTGTGGAAGGTAAGGAAGGCAGAGGAGTGGTTGCATAATGTTGACTAGGGACTTCAGATGGGGGGGAGTAATTGGGATAAAAATAGGGTGAGGGGTAGTACCCAGGGAAAGGATGTGGGTAGAGTGGAGGGTACATCGATGCAAAATTGGTTGATGCGGAAAAACCCCTTGATTGGTTATTGGAATTTCTAGAGAAAGGCCGTTGTTTTTTCTTAAAGTGTTTTTGCTGTTTTGATTGGTTCGTGGGCTGCGATTTAGAATTTTGTGGGTTGCTCTGACAGGCACAAATTTTGTCCTCAGACTTCTTAATTGCGTCATCTGACTTTTGATCACAGGCGCACTGCTTGTGCTTATTGGAACAACAATGATGATCTGTGGCCGTATTTTTAGACTGCTGGTTGTCGCTATTTCTGCTGGGGGATTGATGAAAGGACGCCCGTTTTGACCTGCGAAAATTGTCCGAACAACAGCTATAATTTGGATATGAGGAGCGGTTAAATGAACTAGCGTGTGCATCCTCCGTAAATGCCACAGTGTGCTGTACTGGCTGGGCATTCATATGTGTATTTACTTGGAGTTGGAGGGCATCTAGGCGAGTAATGATATTTTGAAGTGAATCATTCGCCACCTGGGAAATACTGTGGGGAGGCTGGGGTATATTGGAAACAGCAGGCAGGCTTGCTAACCGTCTTTGCGCTAATCGATCGGCTCGTTCCCTAGTAGAGGCTAGAGTAATTAACTCTTCAAAGTTGTGAATTGTTTTTTGTGAAAATTCAACTATATGATGTGGCAGCATTCCTGTAATAGCATCTAATAAAAATTCATTAAAGCTAGGCGGGTTTTCTAGTTGGGTAGACAAATATTTTTTGGCGTATAAATAATGCAAGAGAGATTCCGAGGGTTCCTGAACCCTAGACCTATATGTTTCTGTGGCTGATATAGGTAAATTGTTAGGACCAAATTGTTTCAAAAATTTATCTTTAAGTTCTGTCCAGGACAAAGCGTCTAACCCGGCAGTGGTTTGGTACCAGTACAAGGGTACATCTGCTAGACACAACGAAAAAATATTTTTCATCCTATCTTCTGACCAACCAGATATTTTTGCTGTGCGTTCAAAATTGGTTAAAAACAAGTCTGCTCTCTCAAAAGGTGTGCCCGCAAAGATTGTGAGAGAGTTGGGGTTAACCGAAACGGATGCGGAGCCTAGTGTAACAGAGGCTGAAGTTTGGGAAACGGAGTGGGAGGGAGTATTAACTACAGGTTCTGGGGTTATAGAAGGGGGTGTAGTGCTGTTAGCATGCAGGTTAATGGAGGTAGCAGGAAGAGTCGTCAAAGACTGCGGAGCTACTACGTGACCGTTCATGTCCATTGTTTGCGCAAGACTACGTGTAATTGGCATTATAGGGAACTAGAATACACTCAAAATATATTGGGGAACCAAAAAACAAAAAAAAAAGAAAACAAATTATAGCAAATGCACTGAAAAAACTATACCACTAATGAAAAAAACGTCCAAAAGGAAGAAAAGAAAAAAAAATATGTCTGGTATAAAGAAAACTGCTGTCATTTAATATAGGGCCCCAGCTGTATTCTTTCGTCTGGGAGCCATGTTAAAATAATAGTGATCTCTTGCCTGTCATATGACAATTAACTAATTAATAATTTCCTTTTTCAACAAGCAAGACTTTATTTTACATGAATTAGAGGTTACAATTACAAATTTAGATTATGTTCTCTCACAGGAGACCATTCGTCCAGCTTAGAGCCTTATATGAATGACAGCAAGTTATGAAAATGAAAAATACAACTTACATTAAGTATGCTGGTGTACCACCCATGTTATTGCAGATCTTGGTTGGTTGCTGAGAGATCCGTTGGTTGTTTTGAGATCCGTTGGTTGTTCCGAGATGATCTTTGGACCTCTCCCTTACCTTTTTATATGCTATTAATTTCGTCAGCCAAACCCTGAGGTTCTCCGTAACAGCCTTGTTTGTTCACTTAATTACTTCTTACGCTACGTGACTGCCGGAGAACCTCATTAGTCCACAATAAGTGTGACTGTTTATTCCAAAATTCTTTTGTTATCTTACTTAAGTACACATATATTTTATCACTACAAAATAATGTCAAAAAATCTTTTTTGATATATTCTTTTTTAAAACCGTTGAGCTAACTTCTTTCTTTTCTTTTTTTTTCACTCATATGATAGTTTCATTGCATAACTATGTTCTACCCTTCGACGTTGTGCGGGGCCGCGGTGACCCAGTGGTAGAGCGTTCACTTCTGGTGCATGGAGTCCTTGGTTGGATCCCAGCTCGCGCCAAGTGAGCTTTGTTATCGATAAACACCATGTGCGTAGGTTATCTAGTTTCCTCCCATTTTCTTCACTCCACTATCTAATTCATTTTTCATCATCACTTTCTCCTTTAGCCTAGCCGGCATAACCGTGGGACGTAAAACTTTCCTTCAATATTGTTCCTCATATTGGAACGAAATACGTTTTGTCCACAGTCAGATGTTATTTGTATTACAGTTTGTGACCATTAGTAACTACTAAGTAATAATTGGTAGCTTTAATCACACGGCCAAGTTCCATAAAGTTAGAATCATTATCAGATTACGAAGGTTTACTAGAAGAAAAAAGGTTTAATGAAAATGTTTAAAAATAATATACCTGACTTGTTAATCGTCCAAACAATTCAAGAGCCCGTTTCTTTAGCCTACCAGCTGGGTTACCATTACTATCTTTAACATCGTTGACAATTGCATTGACTAGGATTCTCAACACATCAACATCTACGTGACTGTCTTTCAAGTTAAGAATGCAATGGTACGATCGAATAACCTGTGAACAAAAGAGAGAAGATGTTTCCATGATATGGACAATTAAATAATAACATTAACCAAGCACTGAAATGTATTTTAAAAATCTATCACTGATCTCTCAGCTTAAAAGGAAAAACAATTTCTAGTTACAGTCGGTGAGTTCTCTTACCTTTGTAGATTGGTACTTTGAAATCTATAAACGACTCCCTCTTGTTTTACTAGGACCACTATTCTTGAAAAGCAAATCAATGTCCCGCTCAAAATAGCAAGAACATTGAAACCTGTACAGATATTTTTATTTTTATTATGAAAATTTGTGAGGAAACATGCAATGTTTTGCACATGGAACTGCCTGTAAAAGCCTGTCAGATTTTGACAGGCATTATACAGGCCCCTGTTTCGGTGAAAACACATGTAAAGAAAATATTACTGGCATATTGTCTTCAGGTGATATGCATGTCGAAAAAGTATTAAACTTCTGTTGGAAATTTTGCACGGAAACACGCGTTGTACAGAGCCTATACATTAAAATGAAAACATGCAATGTACACGTAGTCACTCACATGCGAGTAAATGGAGGGAATATGTGTATGTAAAGTACCTTGAATGAATTGTTGATAACATTCACAATACAGTAAGAATGAAAAGTATAAGGAAGGTGCCTGTTTATCAACATGTAATATACATGTGTGACATTCGCATTACATGTAAATACCATGTATTAGCGTATAGCATGGAAAACACATAATGTAGAATATGTTATTTTACATTTATCATTTTCGTGTGCATGCGAAGTGTGTAAATCCTCTACGTGCAGTGTGCATGCAATGTACAGGTGAACGGGAACATGCAATGATCATGATTGCCGATAAATGGATTAAATAGATACGTGTGGTGAACAAGGTAGATTGGAGCTAAAAATTCACGTTATAGGCATAGGAGACATGAAATATTCAGGCACAGTCTCCAATTAGACATTTGCTATGCAAGGTCCTGACGCATGTATAAAACATGGGACTACAACTAAATACATTGCTTGTATTATCTCCGTGTACATGCGAAGTGTGAACCCATCATATATGCAATATACAGACAATGTGCAGGTAAATGGAAAATGCAATGATCATGATTGCCAATAAATGGGTTAAACAGGTGCATGCAATGAACAAAATTGATTGGAGAGAATCATTAATGTAACAAGTGTAGGAAACATGTAATATTCAGGCACCAAGTCTCCAGTTTGTCATGCACATATGCAAGATCCTGACACATGTACAGATGGTGATCAAAAAAATGGAAACACCTGAACGAAATTGCAACTTACCAGATTAATATGGTGTCGGGCCACCTTTCGCCTTCAGAACAGCCTTGATGCGACGTGGGATGGAGGCATAGAGGTCGTGAATGGTAGCAAGTGGAATTTTACACCATTCCTCGTGCAGGCCGTTCTGTAAGAGAGGATGGAGGTGGAAATCGTCGCCGGTGTCGTGTTTCCAAGACGGACCACAGATGTTCAATTATGTTGAGATCTGCGGATTGGGCGGGCCAGGGGAGGTGTTGAACTTCATCCCGATGTTCCTCAAACCACGCTGCAACAACGCCAGCTGTGTGAATGGCTGCATTATCATCCTGGAAGATGGCGTCATTGTCCGGGAACAGCATCCGGACCATAGGATGCAAGTGGTCTCCTAAAATTGCGACATAATCGTTGGCAGTGATTCGTCCGCTAAGTGTGACCACAGAACCCAATGAAAACCATGATATGGCGGCCCACAGCATCACCGAGCCGCTGCCACGTTTCACAGTTGGGCGGAGACATTGCAGATCATAAGCTTCTTTGGGCGTTCTCCACACATAAACACGGCCCGTGGTTGGGAATAGGTTGAAGGATGACTCATCCGACCATATCACATGTTTCCAGTTCTAAACGGTCCAAGTTGCATGGTCGCGGCACCATCTGCGGCGTGCGAAAGCGTTATGGTCCCTGATGAGCGGTTTGGCCCGTGCAACACGACCCCGTAAGTTCATGTCATGTAATTCGCGGCGGTCTGTGATTGTCGAAGCAGGGTGGGGAGGTGCTGATTGAGTTCCTCCGTCACTTGCTCCGCAGCGGCATGACGGTTCTGCGTGACAATGCGCTTTAATACCCGGCGTGACCTGTCACTCATGATTTTCTTCCGCCCACTGTTCCGCTTCCCCGATGTCGTTTTCCCGTGTGTTGTGTAAGCCGTCATCACCTTCGACACTGTCCCACGCGACACACCTAACACAGTAGCCACTGTCGTCACACTCACTACACATAACTGCGCACCAACAATTTGCCCTCTTTGAAAATCTGAGAGGTCTCTCATTTTACACTACCTCCGTCTGCTGCAGCCAGTGGACACTGCTGTTCCACTGCGCCTGACGTAGTATGGAGACCGACCTAACACACAACCACCAGAGGTCCGGCGCTGCAGGCGCCACGACACCAATGCCAACCTATACATCTGATGTGTTGCCAACTACAGGTGTTTCCATTTTTCTGATCACCATCTGTATAGTATTGAAATAGAATTGGACACATTGCCTGTATAATGCAAAGTGTGAATTCACCTACATGCAGTGTACATATCTTATGCGAGTCCAACACCTGTGACACGCAAATTTTATGTACACTTAATGCGATGTACTTTACATGTATATTCTGCTAACACGCCCACTAATTCGCTAACAGCTGTATTTCACATATATTTAACATATCAATTACATTTTTATCAAATGAAAAGCAGATGTCGTTAGATTCTCATGAGGTAACGTATATGTCAACTACATGGAATATGTCGGTTAAGTATATGTCTTTCCACTCTCTACATGTTGTTTACACGCATTTTTTACGTTGCAAAGTTGCAACCCTATCAACATGAAACCCAGGGGTGCCCATCCCCCCCAAAGCTGATGGCGCACTCCCCCCAAAACTAATAATCTCTTCCCTCCTCAAAACTCAAGTCCTCTAAAAACAATTGCCCAGTGTAGCAGTAGTTTTTATAGTACTAGTAATTGCTATTTTTGTTGTTGTTTTTATTTCCTGTAGTAGTATTATAGAATGCTTGTAGTAGTAGTAGGGGCAGTAGTAATTATAAAAATGACATTACTTTTATTAGTAGTCTTGGTAGTGTACAATACTAAATATGTTCTATAAGGATATTGAAGGATACAAAAACTTCTACACACTGTGTATGGCACAATATTCTTTTTTTACAATTAGTAGTATTAGTTTTTTCTTTACAAAATATTGATATAATTCCCTTGTACATGAAAAGTAAGACGCAAGTTACAAGTTATTGAGTTTGATACCAAAAGAAAATGTTATCCTCGAAATTAGCCTACAAAAAGAAGTGATATCCAACAAAAAACATTCCTGTAAAAGAGCCAAGTACGAGTGACCTTAAAAAGAATTGAAATCACAAAAATAGGCGCCAAGTTCTGGTGGACAACAGTTATAAACACTCAAGGAATCACTTTCAAATTTAGATTTGAAACTTGCCTATGTTGTCTGTTGAAAATTATAAACTAGTTTGACATAATTGTGAGCTAGTGGTAACCATACAGACAACAGCCAAGTTTCAAATCTAAATTTGAAAGTGATTCCTTGAGTGTTTGTAACTGTTGTTCACCAGAACTTGGCGCCATCCTTTCATATAGCAACTTGCGCGGTACTTCATTCATAGAGTTTCTAAGCAGAAGGTAGGGGGATTCATTCTCGAGATTTAAAAAGAAAATCGCATCGTGTTCCAATGTTATTCTGACGACAGCAAAATTACTTATTCGACATTAGAGTAAAATTCTTCCCCAATTTTTTTATTCCTCCCAATTTTTTTCTCGATGGCACAACTTGCGCCATTCATCCCTCCTGTGGGCGGCCCTTCTCTCTTAAAACGAACCAACCTTTCCTTTCATACGGCTACTTGTGCGGTACTTCATTCATCGAGTATCGAAGCAGGGGGTACGGGAGTTCAAACCGGAAAATTTTTGAAAATTAGCTTCTCAAAATCGTATTTTAATGCTATTCCGACAGTAAAATTGCTAGTTCGAAAGTAGAGTAAAATCCCCCCCAAAATTTTTCTCAATGGCGCAGTTTGCGGAATACATCCCCCCAGTGGGCGGCCCTGATGAAACCTACCTGTTTCCGTGAAATGAACATGCAATGATCGTGAAAAAAATCGATACCTGTCTCATGCGTTTAAAAGTGTTCCATTTTCAGGCGCCTGTAAAAATATGCCTATTTATGCATGTTTCAAAGGCGCCTGTACACCACCTGCATTACGTAACAAGAACAAAGGTTTGCTTCTTAAACAAGGACAAGGGACACCCAACTAATAAGAGAGAAATCCGGTCATAATTTTTATAATACTGACTTATGAAGATCGTGATTTTCTTTTGCAACGGAGTTATGAGTGTTTGCTTCCTTTAACTCTCATAGTGTGTTCTGCACTCTAAGTACAATACATATCTGTTTTGTTACTATTCATTAGTTGTGAGGAAGTTCGTGATTTTAACCTCTATGTTTAAAGGACAGGCTGTCAGTAGTAACAATGGTAGGTATACAAGTTCAGGGTTTCATTTATTATTTATCGTCCTACTTCCACATTTGTAGTCAACTAATAATTACAAGTAACGAAATTAAAATGTCACTGACGTTCAGTATTGTAAATTTTTCCTTGTGCAGGAGAAGGTAGAGCATAGGTAGAGCAATTACAGTCCAAAATCGTTTCCCACTACCAGTTTTTATTACAAAAATATTCTATAAATAGTATTTTACAGAAATACCACAATAATGTATTTTTTTTAAATATAAGGTTAAAGAAGCTGACATAAGGACCGAACAGCCTAGAGCAGGATCTCCACAGAGCTCCGATGCAAGCTAGGTGGAGTGGATTAGGAATTCCCAATACTCCAAAGCAAGCAGAGAGGGAGTTAAGAGTTACAGAGCTCCAAAGCAAGCTAAGCGGAAAAAGAGAAACCCTACAATTCCAAAGCAAATAGAAGCTTTGGGTTAGGTATTTCCTAGAGCTCCAGAGCAAGCTAGGGAAGAGGATGACCAGCCCAAACTGATAGTAGTTGTTAAACTCGGTTATATAAGCGAATGAAGTTAGGAATGCCGACAGAGCTCCAAAACAAGCTAAGCGGAAAAAAGGAAACCCTACAATTCCAAAGCAAATAGAAGCTTTGGGTTAGATATCTCCTAGAGCTCCAGAGCAAGCTAGGGAAGAGGATGATCAGCCCAAACTGATAGTAGTTGTTAAAATCTCCTCGGTTATATAAGCGAATGAAGTTAGGAATGCCGACAGAGCTCCAAAACAAGCTAAGCGGAAAAAAGGAAACCCTACAATTCCAAAGCAAATAGAAGCTTTGGGTTAGATATCTCCTAGAGCTCCAGAGCAAGCTAGGGAAGAGGATGACCAGCCCAAACTGATAGTAGTTGTTAAAATCTCCTCGGTTATATAAGCGAATGAAGTTAGGAATGCCGACAGAGCTCCAAAACAAGCTAAGCGGAAAAAAGGAAACCCTACAATTCCAAAGCAAATAGAAGCTTTGGGTTAGATATCTCCTAGAGCTCCAGAGCAAGCTAGGGAAGAGGATGACCAGCCCAAACTGATAGTAGTTGTTAAAATCTCCTCGGTTATATAAGCGAATGAAGTTAGGAATGCCGACAGAGCTCCAAAACAAGCTAAGCGGAAAAAAGGAAACCCTACAATTCCAAAGCAAATAGAAGCTTTGGGTTAGATATCTCCTAGAGCTCCAGAGCAAGCTAGGGAAGAGGATGACCAGCCCAAACTGATAGTAGTTGTTAAAATCTCCTCGGTTATATAAGCGAATGAAGTTAGGAATGCCGACAGAGCTCCAAAACAAGCTAAGCGGAAAAAAGGAAACCCTACAATTCCAAAGCAAATAGAAGCTTTGGGTTAGATATCTCCTAGAGCTCCAGAGCAAGCTAGGGAAGAGGATGATCAGCCCAAACTGATAGTAGTTGTTAAAATCTCCTCGGTTATATAAGCGAATGAAGTTAGGAATGCCGACAGAGCTCCAAAACAAGCTAAGCGGAAAAAAGGAAACCCTACAATTCCAAAGCAAATAGAAGCTTTGGGTTAGATATCTCCTAGAGCTCCAGAGCAAGCTAGGGAAGAGGATGACCAGCTCAAACTGATAGTAGTTGTTAAAATCTCCTCGGTTATATAAGCGAATGAAGTTAGGAATGCCGACAGAGCTCCAAAACAAGCTAAGCGGAAAAAAGGAAACCCTACAATTCCAAAGCAAATAGAAGCTTTGGGTTAGATATCTCCTAGAGCTCCAGAGCAAGCTAGGGAAGAGGATGACCAGCCCAAACTGATAGTAGTTGTTAAAATCTCCTCGGTTATATAAGCGAATGAAGTTAGGAATGCCGACAGAGCTCCAAAACAAGCTAAGCGGAAAAAAGGAAACCCTACAATTCCAAAGCAAATAGAAGCTTTGGGTTAGATATCTCCTAGAGCTCCAGAGCAAGCTAGGGAAGAGGATGATCAGCCCAAACTGATAGTAGTTGTTAAAATCTCCTCGGTTATATAAGCGAATGAAGTTAGGAATGCCGACAGAGCTCCAAAACAAGCTAAGCGGAAAAAAGGAAACCCTACAATTCCAAAGCAAATAGAAGCTTTGGGTTAGATATCTCCTAGAGCTCCAGAGCAAGCTAGGGAAGAGGATGACCAGCCCAAACTGATAGTAGTTGTTAAAATCTCCTCGGTTATATAAGCGAATGAAGTTAGGAATGCCGACAGAGCTCCAAAACAAGCTAAGCGGAAAAAAGGAAACCCTACAATTCCAAAGCAAATAGAAGCTTTGGGTTAGATATCTCCTAGAGCTCCAGAGCAAGCTAGGGAAGAGGATGACCAGCCCAAACTGATAGTAGTTGTTAAAATCTCCTCGGTTATATAAGCGAATGCAGTTAGGAATGCCGACAGAGCTCCAAAACAAGCTAAGCGGAAAAAAGGAAACCCTACAATTCCAAAGCAAATAGAAGCTTTGGGTTAGATATCTCCTAGAGCTCCAGAGCAAGCTAGGGAAGAGGATGATCAGCCCAAACTGATAGTAGTTGTTAAAATCTCCTCGGTTATATAAGCGAATGAAGTTAGGAATGCCGACAGAGCTCCAAAACAAGCTAAGCGGAAAAAAGGAAACCCTACAATTCCAAAGCAAATAGAAGTTTTGGGTTAGATATCTCCTAGAGCTCCAGAGCAAGCTAGGGAAGAGGATGACCAGCCCAAACTGATAGTAGTTGTTAAAATCTCCTCGGTTATATAAGCGAATGAAGTTAGGAATGCCGACAGAGCTCCAAAACAAGCTAAGCGGAAAAAAGGAAACCCTACAATTCCAAAGCAAATAGAAGCTTTGGGTTAGATATCTCCTAGAGCTCCAGAGCAAGCTAGGGAAGAGGATGACCAGCCCAAACTGATAGTAGTTGTTAAAATCTCCTCGGTTATATAAGCGAATGAAGTTAGGAATGCCGACAGCGCTCCAAAACAAGCTAAGCGGAAAAAAGGAAACCCTACAATTCCAAAGCAAATAGAAGCTTTGGGTTAGATATCTCCTAGAGCTCCAGAGCAAGCTAGGGAAGAGGATGACCAGCCCAAACTGATAGTAGTTGTTAAAATCTCCTCGGTTATATAAGCGAATGAAGTTAGGAATGCCGACAGAGCTCCAAAACAAGCTAAGCGGAAAAAAGGAAACCCTACAATTCCAAAGCAAATAGAAGCTTTGGGTTAGATATCTCCTAGAGCTCCAGAGCAAGCTAGGGAAGAGGATGACCAGCCCAAACTGATAGTAGTTGTTAAAATCTCCTCGGTTATATAAGCGCTCCAGGTAAGGTGATGGCGTTTGTTTTCCCTCGTCATGTGACTAGTGGTGTAGCTGTAGTACTCCATAGTAAAGTGCACGAGATTGTTGTTGATAATTAAGAGCACATATTGGGTGTTTGTACACACAAGCACGTGCGACATTACAATATGCTTTATTTTTATGAGCCTAAATATCGGTATATTAAAAGCTTCTTCTTTCTTACTTAAACCATAGGTTGGTGGGCAACATGGAAATTTTAAAACTTTTCTCTCCCTTGGGAGAAAGATCCCTATGACAATGCGGCAAGTGTTTGTCATCAGCCACTGACCTTATAGAGCTTCTACTCGATGGCAGCGATTATCGAAAGCTTAAGAATAACTCTCGAGTGTGTTTTGTGATCATATTACTCTTTCTCCCTTGTTTATACAACACCTTTGTCAATGTTTACTTTGCGTTGGAACAGTCAAAATGAAACAATTTTTGCTACAGGAACGTTAATTTCTGCATTGTAATAGAATGATTCTGTTACAAACCGCAAACAGATTTAATCATTAAACTGGAAATATCAATATAAAATTAAAATATACTACTACCCAGCATAAATACTAACTCATCACTTAGAAAATTCCTCTCCTCTCCCATATTATTCTTTCTAGGATTTGGTATTAGGTATTCGTAAGAATTTGTTCGTAAATTTCAAGTCAATTTCTTTCTTTTAAAAATACAATCTTTACTCATTTAGTACACTTCTTTCCCACAACCGAGTGTAGTTTCATATTACGTGTGGTTTGGAAAATCTGACTTTTCTATCTCAAAATAAACTTACCTCTTCGAACTCTCCACAATCAATGCTTACTACCATCAGATTGTCCCAAACTTTCCATTGATTATAATCACACTTCACAGCTTCTTGCAATGCTTTCCACGCTCGTGCTTTTTGTCCCAGTTTAATGTATGCTTTCGAAAGGTTGTTCCAGGCTTCGAAGTTCTAGATTGAGAAAATAAATGGAAACAAAATTCTACAATAGCATACTTTTTACTTTCTTCTTGATCAATGATTTTACACATCGTAACCAACAACAGTAACGAAAACTATTTTTATAAACTATGGTGCTACCTTGGTTAAAACAGCTTAACCACCTTTCATTACGTTTACCTATGAAATACAATACACAAATATTATAAATACGAGGAAACATTTACATATATCGACAACTTTTTTTCGATTCATCTTAAATGAGACTTCAATGCATAATTCACATATTTTTTCTCTTTTTCAAATGAATACTCGTGGATGAATACAATTTTTATAAGAAAAAAATTAAGTCTTGCAGGACTGAGAATTAGGAATTTAAATCAATGAAAAATACTACATATTTTTGTTAGTTCTAGCGACTGTGCTCAGGATGTCTATGATGAACGATGGCTCTAAAGGACTGTTCACCCAATTCCCTACAACTGTTCTAATTAACAAAAGGAATTAAATACGATTCAAAACATACTCATCTTCTAAGGTAACTGTTTCTTCTGTCCCTTTCATCGCCAATATTTTTTGAAAACAGATAGTGTTAATATAAAATCATTGCCTTTTCATACATACCTCTCCAAGTAGTCACTGTTTTTAAAGTCCAAACTACTACTACTTAAGTCCAAACTTACATACAATACGCTCCGTGTATATTTTATTATAGTATGTTTTCCTTTACTTTTTGGCCTAGCGACACTATCGTAAACATGTCGATTGAAAGTATTTAGGAAGTAAAGAATCCGCATGCCTTATCATTCTGACAGGAAAATCATATTGGTGGTAGCTTAAATAGATAATTGGACACACAATTGAATTATTAAAAAAACTTACCTAATTAAACGCCCCAATATTTACAGATCGTACGGCTTCATCATCAGTGAAGATAAATCTGGACAGGCAAACTTTGATTAACAATGGGGTACCATAATTAATCTCTCATTTGAACATCGTTTATGTAAGTTTTATGTTAGGAATAATAGAAATTTTGAATTTAAAAATTATTAATCAGTTTTATTTTTCATAAAATCTTGCTTTCAACGAGATTCTATCTAAGCTACTACATTAGTACACATATTCCTATAAACTGGTAATAAGCTTTAAGAATGGATTATCTGTCGACTTCGAGTTACAAGTTGAGAATTTTCGTTCAAAGATTGAAATGCGGTTCTACACCTACCAAGACGTTTTAAAATTGATGTCTGATGCTAAATTTCATTACTTTTATGTATAAAATATTGCTATTATTGTTGGAAAATTTTGCTATTATAGTTAACCGTAATTTTAACAATACGTTCATACCTATCACAATATTGCGAGCGGTGATTATATTCAATGAGAAAAAGCGGGTAATAAGCCTTTCCACTTTTTCTCACGTTCATACATCTTTCAATAGATGGTTCTTTTTTCTTCATTGGTGTTAAGTAATTCAAGGTTTTCAAGTTTCCATCCATATTAATATATTTCTAACACAAAGAAGTAGGACGCCACATTTCATACTATGAAGTATTTTAGAGATAAGTTTCCTCATATCAGTGTTGGGCAAATTTCAATTGAATTAACAATTAACAATTAATCTGTAAATTTAATTGTTAATTGCAATTAACAATTGAAATAAGTAATGGTTAATTGTTAATTGCAGTTGGCCATTAAAAAAGGAGAATCAATTGCAATTGATCAATTGATTGAAAGTAATTGCAGTGGAAAGTAATTGCAATTGAATTCTGTAATTCAATTGCAATTGAAATTAATTGGCAATTGATTCAATTGCAATTGATTTCCACAGCAATTACTTTCAATTGATTGATCAATTGCAATTGATTTTCACTGATTAATTTTCAACACTGTAGTTCAGAGGGCGTGGGGCAATGAAAACTTTAGCCACGACCAATTGACTCACCACCCGTTGTGACCCACGACCCACCGTGACCCACTCTGACCCACCACCCACCATAAATCACTCTTACCCACTGTGACCCACAGACCCGCCAAAACCCATTGTCATCAACTCTGACCCATGATTCACGCCCTCTTCTCTACTGACTAAAGAGTTTAAACTTGTAATAATACAAGCCTATAAAATTATCACTCATCGGAGTTTGAATTTCTACGATCAATCGCTCAAGCATCGCACTAATACAATAACAGCGGATCTGACCTTTCTAATATAAATAAAATAGTTTGTTCGTATGTCTGTGTGTCTATCTTTGTGCGGCCTGTAGACGAGACGAGTGGACCGAAACTTTTCAAAATTTGGTCACGGGTAGCTTGGTCTAGGCCCCAGACCAAGACGAAGAGTTTTTTTTTTTAAATTCCTTACTATGGGGTCTCCAGGAGACGTTTACCGGGACCGGCCTGGGGACCAGACAAGTCGACCGAGAGTTACCAAATTTTAGTCAAAGATACCTTGGTCCAGGTTTCACACCAAGGCAAAGCTTTTTCGAAAAAATTCGAACCAGGGGGTCTCAGGGGGGCGTTTACCGGGACATGTAAAAGTAGTAGAAAATGACCGATATCAGTGTCGATTTCATAGTTTTCGCGGTCGCTGAGATCAATGGTGAAACTCCGATCGCATTAACTTCCAAATTCACCGTATTCTGCTACGGGCCATGGGTCAATGGGGGGGGGGGGGATACCGAAACGTACAAGTAATCCAAAATGACCGATAGTAGTGTCAAATCCATAGTTTTCGCGGTTGCTGATATCAATGGCGACACTACCATTAGCGATGACTTTCAAATTCATCCACCGTTGTATGCGGGCCTTGGGTCACCAGAGGGGGGAATTCCGAGACATGTAAAAAAATAATCAAAAATGACCGATATTAATGTCAAATTCATAGTTTTCGGGGTAGCTGAGCTCATTGGTAAAACTCAAGACCGCGTTTACTCTCACATTTAGCCCCCATCAGATAAGAAACGGGGGCATTATGAAGGGGATCACGAGACATGTAAAAATAATCCACAATGACCGATGTCAATTCCGTAGTTTTCGCGGTGGCTGAGATTAATGGTGATACTTTCATTAGCGATGATTTTCAAATTTAGCCAGCATTGTATGCGGGCCGGGAGTCACCGGGGGCGGGGAATTGCGAGACATGTAAAACTAATGGAAAGTGACCGATATTAGTGTCAAATCCATAGTTTTAGCTGTCGCTGAGATGAATGGTGATACTTCCACAGGCGTTGACTTCCAAATACAGCCCCCATCGGCTGCGGACCAGACGCATTGTTTTTTTCAAAATTGGAACCAGAGGATTATAGGGATTTTTACCGGCATATGTAAAAATTAGTAGAAAATGGCAGATGTTAGTGTCACATTCATAGTTTTCGTGGTATTAGTTGGGGGTTGGGGGGGGGGGGCAGAGGAGATTGTTTCACAATACGAACCAAGGGGGTCTGAGGGGGTGTTCACCGGGACATGTAAAAGTAGTAGAATTTGTGTCGAATCCATATTTATCGGGGTTGCTCAGACGTATAGTGACACCCCCGATAGTGTTTACGTTCAAATTCAGCCCCATCGGCCTTCCCAATGAAAGCACATGTACGTTGTTGGATATATATTCACACAAAATATATCCAATTTTAGAAATGTTTCTTAATTGTTCTACCGTTGTTCAGTTTGTTTACATTGATATTTTATCTGATCCGTGCGAAGAACGGGTATAACAGCTAGTATGAAATGGTAAAGTGTTTGTTATGGACCAAATTACAATGAATTCAATTATATAGATAATTATTATAATTATAACTAATAAATATTTCCTTGTTGAATCATAGAGCTCCTCCGTGGCTAAGCGGTTAGCGTACGCGCCTTTGGCGTGGGAAACCCGGGTTCGATTCCCTGCGGGAGCTCATGTGGTTCGGATTCCACGTTAATCAGTAGGTCCATGTCTCATATAGCCTCGCTGCTGACCGGGACGTTAAACCCCAAAAGCAACTCAAAATCAAATCAACTTGTTGAATTATACATATTTTTCAGTGGAAAAATGAATACAATTTAAAAGTCCCAAATCAACGTAAAGTAGACCAACTTAAAGGAAAAATGTATAAAATTTTCCATATAATTAAGCTTACAAACTTAAAATTTCCATGTAATTAAGCTAAATTTCCATTTTTGTGTCGTTTTGTGCGCCTATTTCCTCGTTTTCTGCGTCACCGGAAATGGGTCAACGTTATCCTACAAATATGGCGGAACAAGTTAATGCTGTTCCGTCAGGAACGATTTCGAGGTCGTTTCCTTCACATCGTCTTGTGCGTGTTTTCTACCGTTTTGTAAGCCTATTTCCACGTTTTGTGAATCAATGGTAGTGGGTCAAAATGGGCATTCAATGTGGGAAGAAAACTGATCCACTCTCCCACCAGTATCGAATTTCAAGGTCGCTTTTTTCGCATTGTTTAGTGCATATTTATACCGTTTCTGCGCATACTTTCACGTTTTGTAGGCCAACGAAAGTGGGTCAAAGGTGACCTACAAATATGGCAGAGAAAGACATATTCATTCCACTTTCAAGGTCCATTTTGACCCTCTTCCACTGATGCACAAAGCGACACAAATCATGTATAAAAAGTGTGAAGGAAACGACCTCATTTGATGGTGACGGAACAGCATTAAGTTATTCCGCTATACTTGTAGGCCATTTTGACCCATTTTTGTTGTCGCACTAAAGTGGAAATAGAAGCACTAAAGTGGAAATAGGAGCACAAAACGGTACAAAGCAGGCACTATACGATGCGAAAGAAACGACCCCCCAAATTCGATAGTGGCGGAATAATGGCTCTATTTTCTCACACATTGATGGACCATTTTGACGCATTTCTGGTGATGCTCAAAACGTGGAAGTAGGCGAACAGAACGGTACAAAATACACACTAAACGATGCGAAAGAACCAACCCCGAAATTCGATAGTGGCGGAATAGTGAGCCATTTAACTCCCACTTTAAAGGCCCGTTTAACTCACTTCCGGTGACGCACAAGACGAGGAAGTAGGCACAGAAAACTTTTTAAAAAATAATCACTAAACGATGCGAAAGAAACGACCTAGAAATTCGATAGTGTCGGAACAATGGGTCATTTTGGTCACACTTTGGACCTCCATTTTCACACACTTCTGGTGACGCGCAAAACGTGAAAATAAGAGCACGAAACGGCACGAAACATTCACTACTCGACGCGAAAGGAAGGACCACGAAATTCGGTAGGTATAGTGGCGGAGCAGTGGGTCATTTTCGTCCCACCTTCGAGGCCCATTTTGACCGTCTTCCAGTGACGCACAAAACGTCGAAATAGACGTACAAAAGGGTACGTGATGTGAAATTAACGACCTCGAGATTTAATAGTGGCGGAACTCTTGATCGTTTCGTCCCACCTTGGGGACTCATTTTAACCCACTTCCGGTGACGCACTAAACGTGGAAATAAGGGCACGAAACGGCACGAAAATCCACTAGTCGATGCAAAACGAAGGATATCGAAATTCGGTAGTGGCGGAGCAGTGGGTCATTTTCGTCCTACCTTCGAGGCCCATTTTGACCGTCTTCCAGTGACGCACAAAACGTCGAAATAGACGTACAAAAGGGTACGCGATGTGAAATTAACGACCTCGAGATTTAATAGTGGCGGAACTCTCGGTCATTTTCGTCCCATCTTGGAAGCCCATTTTGACCCACTTACGGTGACGCACAAAACGTTGAAATAAGGGCACGAAACGGCATGAAAATCCACTAGTCGATGCAAAAGGAAGGACATTCAGTAGTGACAAAACTCTTGGTCATTTTCATCCCACCTTCGAGGCCCAATTTGACCATCTTCCAGTGACGTACAAAACGTCGAAATAGGCGCACAAAAGGGTACGCGATGTAAAATTAACAACCTCGAAATTCGATAGTGGCGGAACAGTGTGTCATTTTCGTCCTACTTTGGAAGCCCATTTTGACCCATTTCTGGTGACGCACGAAACGTGGAAATGGGGGCACGAAACAGCACGAAAATTCAGTAGTCGATGCGAAAGGAAGGATATCGAAATTCGGTAGTGGCGGAGCAGTGGGTCATTTTCGTCCCACCTTCGAGGCCCATTTTGACCGTCTTCCAGTGACGCACAAAACGTCGAAATAGACGTACAAAAGGGTACGCGATGTGAAATTAACGACCTCGAGATTTAATAGTGGCGGAACTCTTGATCGTTTTCGTCCCACCTTGGGGACTCATTTTAACCCACTTCCCACGACGTACAAAACGGAAGTAGACGCACAAAACGGCACAAAACGATGTGAAGGAAACAATCTCGAAATTCATTGGTGGCAGAAGAGCAATAACTTGTTCCGCCATATTTGTAGGCCCATTTTGACCCACTTCCGGTGATGCACAAAATGTGGGAATAGGTGCATAAAGCGACACAAAACACGCACAAAAGATGCAGAACAAAGTACCTTGAAATTCGTTGGTGGCGGAACAAGTTAATGACGCCGTGAGCACCAATATAAGTATATACTGTAGTTCTTACCAGTTGGCGCGGTGGGTCAGTGGTAGAGCGTTCACCTCCGGTGCTTGAGGTCCCTGGTTCGATCCCAGCTCGCGCAGTTTGTACTTTGTGGTGGACAAACACCGTGCTCGTGGATTTTCTCGGGGTTCTCCCGTTTCCTCCCACTTTCTTCATTTCATTCATTTCCTATCATCACCGTCTCCTTTAGCCTATCCGACATAAGCGTGAGACGTAAAACTAAAGATTTCTTATCATTTTTTGTAGTTCTTACCATCAAGGCTGAGAACTGCATGGTCCAATTTTTTAGCCAAAGTAGAAGCCCAACCGGAATAGTGATGTCAACCGACTCGGCTTGGTTCAACTGAGCGTACAGCTTGAGCTGGCTTGGTTGGGATTACCCATCGACTGGGCTCAATTGAGCCAATAGCTTGAATAGTGATGGGTAAATTCCCGGGAAGATATTTTTCGGGAATATTCCCTGGGAATATACCCGGGAAGATTCCCAAAATGGGAATTTATCCGGGAATTTATGTTCAATCAGAAAGAAAATTGCATTCTATTACTATATTATGATTTCAAAGTTGAATTAATTTTTATATCACAGCATATTATTACTTTTGTCCACAGAGGATTCTTTAAAATCTATATATTCTGAACGGTACTATGTTACTTTATTAACACTTTATTACTCGTATATTTAGAGAGTACGCATAAATGTATATTTATTTACAATGTGTTCTATGAATTAAATGTGTGTGAAAAAATTATATAGTAACAGTTTAAATTTATATGTAAGTGGATTTGTTCAACTTGACTCTATTACTGATATTATAAACACATTAAATTTATAAATGTTATATGACAATTAGATTGGGTAAATGCTACAAGATACATGTCTCACAAATTTATCAACATTTGCCCATACATATTTATGTTCACAAAATTTGCAAGATACTTACTTATCTTTATATTTTAGCACGTAACATTGCCATACACGACCTTTCATTCTACGTATTTCTCGAAATTCCATATGTTAATTCACATGTAAATGAAGTTCGAGTACCTCTTCAGAAATTCGAGTCAGAGAGAGGAGACAGATCGACGTCTATTACTAATGGTGGTTCAGGGTTTATTAATAGTACTTCATCTCTATTTCTACATAATTCTACATTACTTTACAAAATTGTTCCTTTTCATCATTTGTAAATTAGTACTTTGCTAATTTTGGATGTTCTTTAGCATTGGAGGCAAGCTTTTGCACCTATTTTTTCGATATTATATTCCGATGCGGTTGTTTTATGGTTTCACACGTTAAATTACGTCCACCAACATTAAATTCAGACAGCATTGCAGAGCGAGCGTTAGCGAATGAAGGCGGGTTAGAACCCCGCACGACACGTTGTTTTCTATCTTCGTTACCAACAATTCACTTTCTTTTCTCACATAAATCACTTCCACTTACCTTTCCGTTCTTTATAAATCCCCGAATGCCTTAAAAAAATATGTTCGATACTTTCTTGACTACTTGAACATCACTATCAACGCATTTCTTCCGTAAATCATCCTACTTTTTGCTAGTTTTGGCCTCCAATACTAAACAATTACCCTACATTTTAGTGCAAATGGAAAGGAAACTTAAAAAACCACATTTTTAGTTATATAAAGTACCGTAAAATAATTTTAAATTTTTTAACCTCCAAATTCTTTAAAACCTAGAAGTAAATCATAATATATTAAAATAAAATAATTAGTCATATGGTTCTTATAATTTGGAAGATAAAGTAATGAAATGGAAATAAATTCCTTCCCGGGAATTTATAGGCCAGGGAAAAAACCCGGGAATATTCCCATTTTTAAATTCCTTCCCACCGGGAATATTCCCACTGCCCATCACTAGGCTTGAACCGGCTCGGTAAAGACGAGTCATCGGCTCGGCTCGATTGGAGCCAATGGCTCGAACCAGCTCCGTTGAAACGAGTCCATAGGCTGGGTTCGAGTCAGCTCAACTGAGCCGATGGCTCGAACGGGCTTGATTGGGGTAATCAATCAGCTCAATTCGGCTCGGCTCGTGTGAGCCATCGGCTGGAGCTGGCTCGGTTGGATGAGCTGTTGGCTCGGCTCACTTCTCGGTTCGGCTCGATAAGTGAATAAGCTGTGAGCGAGCCGCTTGAGCTGTTGACAACCCTAAGCCCGGGTCGAGCAGTTTTGAACATGTTTGGCTGGAGTCCCATAACTTCTAACAATTTTTGGCTCGAGCCCGAATACTTGCTCCTCCTGAACTCAAACCAAGAACCTCGTGACCGATGTCCTTGCCTCCTGAAGATTTCTTGACGACCAAGATCGACAGTCAACTAATTTTTAGTATTCCGATACAAACCGCCTATATTCCATGTTTATACAGGTACACGGTGTTATAATGATAATTAATTATAGTAGTAGTAGTAGTATCATTGATTATTATATTGTCTATGTAGGATACTTGAAGATAGTAGTACTTGGAACTACACAAAGGATTTAGCTCGAATTGGCTCGACTCGACTGGAAACTCGATCCGAATTCGAGTCGAGTTGGGGGAAATTTTTCGAGCCGAGATCTCAAGTCGAGCTCAAAAATGTCTGCTTCGAGTCGAGTCGAGTTTTAAAGAAAACTCGCTCGAACTCGCTGGTGCCCATTCCTATTGTATGCATGACGGGCATATAGAGTTCTTTCGAGGGGGATAGAACCATAAACATAATATATTTTAAAAAATACTTAGTTTCCTGGCTTTCTTCCCAGGGGGGGGGAGGGATGGTAGGTATACAGCATTTCTTATAAGTACCTTATTTGAAATATGTAAAACAGTAACAAGTGGACAACACAATACACACACATCTTCTTATCTTCAGTTTTAATTGCTGATTTCAATTGCAATTAACAATTACAATTAACAATTACAAGTTTCAATTGTCAATTGCAATTAACAATTAAATGTTTCAATTGCACCCTTTGCAATTGACAATTAACAATTAAAAGTTTCAATTGCCTGGTGACCAATTAACAATTAACAATTGACGAAAATTTAATTGCAAATTTTATGATTAAATTCAATTGCAATTGAAATTAATTGTCAATTACAAATTGAAATCAATTGCAATTGAAATCAATTGCAATTGATTTTCAGAGCAATTACTTTCAATTGATTGATCAATTGCAATTGATTTCAATTGATTTTGCCCAACACTGCCTCATATTCATTGATTGTGAAGGAGGTCTGCTGTTGAAACCATATGGTCTATAAATGCACTATTTATTTATACATATTTTTGGGATTACCGATATCTATTGCCTTATCAGTCCATCATGTATGAGAGATGATGTTCCTCGGCGAGCACACTATCTAGGGAAGGGAGGAGCCGCCTGAAACCTCTATATGAGGTAGCATCCCAGCATTTGCCTGGCATGAATGAGAAAAACCTTAGTATGGCTGGTCTATAAAGCTGTTAACATCTTTTCGACTGAGTGTCCCACCGGGAATCGAACCCGGGACCGCTCGCACTCTATAAATATTACTGGCACTTAATTAAGCACATATATTGATCATAATTATGTGTAAATCAATACGCTACACGTGGTCTTCTTAATATAAAACACAATTTTTACAGAAAAATGCACACTGACAGTTTTCCTGTAAAGAAGGCGTATAAATGTCAATTACATTTACTGATTGTTACTTACTCTTTACCACAGAAGTTTACTGTCAATCACTTCAGTGGATCATATAAAGGTTACAGTCACTATATAAACTTCAAAAAGGAAACAATTTCTAATTCTATTTTTCAACAACGAAAATTGTTTACGAATAGATTGTAACTGTGTCTCTAGCATAACTTTCTTTATTTCCTTTGGGGCTATAATAAATGCGCTCTACTTATAAAATTTTCAACTTTCAAACTAAATGTATCATGTGCTGTCAGGCAAAACTATTTGAAGATTTCAAGACAGAAACACAATACATACGATTGACACGAAAGGCTAAAATGCTTTCGTAAACACTGCAATAAAAATGATAAAAACAAGCGTTAATCATCCCCCTCCTTACCTCAGGATCGAGCGTACAGTATCTCCTATACGCAGTTGCACAGAGGTCCCATTGTTCGTTCTCCAAAGCCGCAAACGCTAAACGTAGCCAAACTGGAGCCTGTAAGCTATTAATCTTCAGAGATTCTTGAAAGTGAGGAATACATTTGTCATACTGAAACGAATAAAATATTTCAACTTAATTTACATGGTCTTCTTTTGTCATATTTAGTGAGAAGAAATATATATATCTTTTGGAATTTATAAATTGTTCAAATGTATATTATTACAGTTTGTAACTTTTGGATATTTTTCTATTATTACAAAAGTCACAACATTTGGATGATTCTTAAAGAATTTAACCTTTCTTTAGGCGTATATGAAAAGTGTGAGGTCGCAGTGGCTCATAAGGGAAGTTCGGGAGAAAGCTCTTGCCTACAGAGAAACTAACCATGCCATTTGAAAGACCAATTCATGCTGACCACAACAAGCTAATAAAATTCCTGTACGGTTAAGAACTGTTCGAGAGATTCAACTTAGAAGTTTATATAAAAAAATATGAGTATATGCGCATTTAAACGCGTTAAGTACAACATTAGTAGCAACAAATATTGACATACGAATTGAAATCTACCTAAGGTGACAGAAAAAACTGTTTTGCAATAACTAACGGCTTTGTTGTTAAAATTAGTCATTATACTATTCACAATAATGATAGGTTAGAGGTGAAAACTGATCCTGTTGTTCTGTTCTATAAAGAAATGACGCAGGCAAAAGACTTTTTTCCACCATGAATATTTTGTATGTGCAACTGCGTTGCAGCCACTGATTCATTAGCATGGACACGAACTTTATTTGATTGTTTCGTTAGTACATCATAACGTCCGGAAGAAGTTGTTTCATACTATTTACATCTCCTGCCATAATCTTTGACTGGTCGAAATCCAAACACATCAAATGATTGTACAAATCGTGTGAAGTTCTTTGGTATTTTCTCAACCATTACGTCTTTACCATCCGTCATCCAACTTGCAATGGATAATTTGATGTAAATGGACCCCAGTGATCAAGCAGTAGTAAGTTCAAACAATCGGCTTAGACGTGGGAGAAAAAAACTTCGGTTATACACTTCTGGCATCCTTCTTTCCTCGTGCATTTAACGTTGAATCTCTCGAAAAGTTCTCAACCGTACACGAATTTTATTAGCTTGTTGTAATCAGTATGAATTGGTCTTTCAAATGGCATGCTGAGTTTCTCTGCAGGCGAGTGCTCTCTCACGAACTTTCCTTGTCAGTGGTAGAGCGTTCACCTCTGGTGCTTGGGGTCCCTGATTCGATCCCAGTTCGCGCCAAGTGAACTTTGTGGTGGACAAACACCGTGCGTGGGTTTTCTCGGGGTTCTCTCGTTTTCTCCCACTTTATTAATTCTATCATTCCATCCATTTCTCATCAGTACCGTGTACTTTAGCCTAGCCGGCATAAACGTGGGACGTAAAACTCAAAGATTTCATTTCATTTTTTCATGAAAAGTGAATGTACATTTAACGTGAGATGCAAATTATATGAGCTCACACTGAAAATCGAACTCGTGTCTGGAGCAGAACAAGTATGCTATCTGTATCACATACAGGGTAAGAATAATTCTAAATGTAGAGTATATATAATAACGACGAAGTTCTGCTTATTTAAACGAAATTTTCCACTAAACTCTGCAAGCGTCCAGTTATGAATACATACAGTATTAATTCGAGGAGTATAATAATACATAAAAATAATTGATTCTACAAGTATTTTTAATTTTGTTATACAGCATTTTGAAATTTAGAAGTAGGATTTTAGGATTTAGATTTTTTGATCTTTCGGCACCTATGGCCATGTTAGCTCGTCACGTATGAAGGATGACGACCCTCGGTGATCACACTATCCGGGGGAAGGGAAGGAAGAAAGCGACCTGGGACCTATAAGTTAGGTACCATCCCAGCATTTGCCTGGTGTGAATAAGGAAAACCCAGGAAAATCTCATTCAGGATGGCTGGCTTGAAAAAGCTTTTTACACTTTTTCAACCGAGAGCTTTCACTGGGAATTGAAATTTAGAAGTGTAGCACTGAAGTAGTAACTAAAGGAATATATTCTTTTCATATGATGCCACCTCACGAATTTGAAAAACAAAAATCACTATGAACTTGCCATATTTACACACCAGCCACTTCAGAAGCTGTAAAAACTATCGAACTGATTATAGATAAAGCAAATGATATACAAGGTGGTATTATTCTATAATCAGCTTCGTTGCACCGCAAGGACTGATCATACTGATGATCTTTGCTCTCGTCGATATGTGTACTGCAAATAGTATTGTAGAACTTGAAAGTCTAAGAAGGCATAACTCTACCCGCTGTGCTAGCTAGGTGTCAATAACTGACAGAAGAACAAACTGATCATTTAAGGAAAATATTTGTATAAAATCAGTTGGGTAAATAGAAAAAACATGAGTACCAAAAAGGAAAAAGAGCTTCATAATACTTACATGTCACCGACCAGTACGATAGACAAGGCAAGTTGTTCGCCTGACAAGATACATTTGTGAAGTGTTCCCTCGGGATTCGCGTAAAATTGATTCAAATGCAAAGTTCTTCGCGGAACAATGTGTATTGTACTAATTTTAGCGGCCCATACTGGTAATTTGCATGTTTATAAGCCTTCATATATATCCGGAATTCAATCATAAACTACTATAACACTCGTCACAAAATTGCTTTTAGTTTGTTCAGATGTAACTGGACATGAATATGGGCATATGCAGAAGAGTTTGGATTAAGTACTGCTTCTCTGACACATGTTATACACTCCGGCCGCCATCTTAGATTCAACTTTCCTTTTTTCAGATGGAGATAGGCGCAAAAATACATAAAATTAATGTACAATTTTCTCGTAAATTCACTGGTGTAGTGAGTTTTATCGTCTCTTCTACCGTTTGCAAGCTATTGCACGTTAGATGTCAGGCACTTCACGAATATTGAATCAAATAGAAGGTTGTGCAGGGCCCCGTGTGTATTATGCAATTGCTGCAGCCCATACAAGGGAATATATATATACTTATGAGACTTCATGAACCAATCCTGTAAACATAAATATACAAGACAGTAAGTACACTGGATGAATATCTAAAATGTCTCACTTAAATCCAGATATGATCAGATTTAGGTGCAGACTTACCATTTCCGTATTGACTGTGCCTGTATGTATGTACGTCCACAGAATATTTCGTCAACGCTAAGTCACTTCAAAGATTACATATACGCACGGGGTACACTGTACAACACAACTTTCTGCCATGCCATGCCCTGCACAACTTTCTATTTGGTTCAATATTCGTGAAGTGCCTGACATTTAACATGCAATATTTTGCAAACGGTACAAGATACGGTAAAACTCACTACACCAGTGAATTTCCGAGAAATTGTACATGAATGCGATGTATTTTTTGCACCTATCTCCATCTGAAAAAAAAGAAAGTTGAATCTAAGATGGCGGCCGGAGTAACATGTGTTATAACTGCGTTATACCTTAATCTGCCTATAGACTTGAATCGTCAGCCATTTTGTGTTTAATTTTAACATATGTGAAATAATAATTAAAAAATTAAAAAAAAAAAAAAAAGTATGCAGTTGGAATGGAATTAATGCTATACACAATAACGTTGTTGTGTGACATGGTGCAAATTAAGCTTAGTGTAACCACTGAGGTATCACATTAACTAAGCAAAATTGATACAACAAATGTCAATAACTCGATTAACAACTTACTACTTGAACGACCAAAATATTGTATCAATACATTAGCAATCTATCATATACGAGGGCTGCTAGAAAAGTGTCTGTAGATTTATTATTTATAGTAGCGCTAGTGTTCCGCCATTATAAAATTCAGAAGAATAGACCTTTGAATATTTAAATTATCTTAGATTGTTTCTTTAAGCCTATTCACTTATTTTTTCACAGCAGTTTGAAAAGTACCTCACAAATCTTTACTGACTGCGCCAACAGCTGTTTCACGCGGCACAAAACGCTCACCAGGCATCCTCCATTTTTCATGTAGAGGAGCAAAGAAGTTATAAAGTGTTAAATCAAGTGAGAATGAAAAACGAGTTATTAATTCCACATTTGTAATGGACAAAAAAAAGTTTGGTATGCTGAGCTGAAACTGACGTTCTTGTGGTGAAAAATGATGCGAGGATTCGGATTTGATTTACGCAGTTATTTGATGATCTCTGGCAAACAAACTGTTATATAACACTCAGAATTTACTGTCTTTCCATTCCCTAAAGCTACATTTGCTACATGTCCGGTATAACCGAAGAAACAATCATTTGCATGGTAGAATTCCAGGGTTTTTCAGAAGATAAGCGGAAGAAATAAATATAATTAAAATTCAATACCAGAAAGTATTTTTAAAAATTATTTCAAATTTTATTCAAATAGCCATATTTTTAAATTTATACATACTATTAAGAACAACAAAAAATAGATCTAGTAAACATTTTCAACAGATGCAAAGTTGCTTAAAAATCAGAGGTACGATATGACATTAACGAGAACTGCATATTAAAATACCAGAAAAATACAAATGTGACAAAACCTGCATATTGAAATAGAATTAAAATTGAAACCTAATGAGTAGGGCTCGGAAGCTGAAGACCTAAATATTGCTCAAAAAGGATCTATAGAAAAACCTAAAACTATCTAAAAAGGACCTAAAAACTGGAAAAAACAACGTAAAAAATAAAATCAAATGTAATTAGAATTACATATTTAATGAATATAATGCTCAAGAAATACAAGCTTCTGATAGTATACAATATACATTTGAAAGAAACGGTGCAGCGGTGCACATACTCTTTTCGGAGGGTCGACTTATCAGGAATCTTCTGATTTGTATACTGCTCCAAAAACATTTTGAAAGTTTCATTGTTTATCTTTGCCAACGGGATATTTGCTCCAACTAAGCCACTGCAAAGATCTTTGTAAAACGGAGACGACACTTAGTATGTCCACTAGTACTTTGTCCTAACACAAACTGTATTTCCTTTTTCTCCGCGGCCCGGGAAGCTGCTTTTACATCCAACGTGCTATTGGACATGGAAACGTTTTTTCTGCACTCACTTTCACTTCGCAATATTTGCAGAAAAGAATATTTCCATCCGTAGAAAAAAAACTTCTGCTCCAAATTTAGACACAAGCTGACGCAAAAAGGAAGTTTTCTTACAAGTTAGTTTTAATTTTAGGCATGTTAACGGTCTGTCCTTCTTCCACAAACTGAAGTCCAAACTAAAATAAGGAAACTTCCCCATCTTCACCCCCTGCTGGAGGACATTGTTACGCCTTCTTGTATCTGACTTGTGATTGTTGCAGATCTGGTCTTATCAGTCCAGTCGTTGAAGAATGTCTTGTTGTAGAATCTTTTGAATTTTCTTTACTAAAGAAAAGATGTTTAGAGGTGGTGGTGATTCGAGTAAATGGCCAGTAAATCTATTGTCGACAGATAAAGTGCGAAAAAAAGACGTTAAAACCTATAGAAAGCTTTAAAAAAGACCAATAAACAAAACAAAACAAAAAAGCCGAAAAAGGCCAAAGACAAATAAAATCACCATTTTCTGGCCTACAATGACCCAAAATGAACGTATATTGCGTTAAGCCTCGTCTTCGGGCACTCGTAAAACAAAGGATTTTTCCTCAATTTCCGGGCCTCTAATGAGATAACTGAGCATGGTGTGATTTCACTAGTGCGGCAGCGTCCGGTTCAATCTTCGGGACGCACAGTGTAAAGTCATTTTCAACTGATAAGCGATTTCCTGCCTTTGTTTTAATACTTACCATGGAAGAAAAAACACTTTCGCACAGGTACGATGTAGCAAATGGAATTATTACTCTTAAAGCAGCAGATACCAGACCAGGATATTCTTTTCTCCTCTTCAGCCCGAACTTCTCCAAGTCTTCGTTACAGAAAACTAGTTGGAAGGACTTGCCACGCACGATAATTCTGTTAGTTAGTCAACAAGTTGTGAGCTTAGATCAGCCTCTTCAATGATAGGGTTTAATATCCATTTTGAATCAGCACTTTCATCGTAGGGAGTATATCTCGGTTACTCTATCCATATATACAAGAATTTGATTCTATTATTATAGAAATCGTGAGATCGCTGCAATAGGTATATTAAAAAACCCACACAAGCTTATTACAAACCAGAAATTATAAGCGGGTCACTGGCAACAGGATGTGATAAAATGGGAGTCGCGATAGGAATTAGGTTGAGAACCACTGCCTTACACGAATAACTTTTGTTGGTTTCTGCCCACTTTGATATACCCACACACTGGACTGCTGTTTAGTTTCGGGTTTGTATGAATAGATCCAAGCTTCTTCCCCTGTAACAATTTAGTACACCAAATTTCATCGGCTGGATTTTTTAAACATTTTATTACACTAATTTACATGAGCCTGTTTTTAAGCTTCGGTCAAGGGCGTACGATCCAACGGCTTGAAAGTTTCTATATGTTCGAATGACCAGGCAAAATTGTATGTATGTCAATATTCCAGAATGCCTGACTCTCACTATACGTTACATGTCGATCTCTCTCAATCATTTCACGCGCAGCATTAACATTGCTGGCAACAACAGACATAGATGGACGATCATCACGAAGTTCATCACTGAGAAATGTGTGACAATGCTGGAACTCGGAAAACCAATTGTACACAATACTACTGGATGATGCTTCATCCCTAAAAGGCAAATGAGGACCATGATGGCTCAGTGGTAGAGCGTTCACCTCTGGTGGGTGGAATCCTTGGTTCAATTCCAGCTCACGCCAAGTGGGCTTTGTGATGGATGAAGACCGTGTGCGTGGGTTTTCTCAGGGTTCTCCCACTTTTTTCATTCCACTATATCATTTATTTTTTATCATCCCCAGTTTTAGTCTACATTACATTACCGTGGAATATAAAACTGGAAGATTTCATTTAATTTTTCCCAAAAGCAAATCAAGTCTTTTGATGCACTATTTCAAAGTATATTTGGAATCATTTAAAATAAAGTAAAATAAAATAAAAAATCATTAACCGAAAGTGTTCATGGCAAATTTCCATTTCTCAAACGAACCTATTTCTTCAGACTAGTGTGAAAAATAAACAAATAGGCTTAAACAAACAAAATGAAATATAATTCCAACATATAAAGGTGTTCTTCCGAATTTTATCCTAGCGGAACACTAGTGCCACTGTCAGTAGTAGTTTGCAGAAACTTTTCCAGCAGCCATTGTATTTCCTATTGAGTTGCTTACCTGTCGTTTGTAATAGTAGAAATACCCCCAGTGCCTTTGTGCTCTCGCACTTTTGTGATTTGAAAGTTCCCACGCTTTGAGGTAACAGTCTGGGTCATCTGTTGCATCACCAAGTAGACACCACATTTTTACGGTCTGCTTCTTCTCCAGTTCTTGGCGTATAATCTCGGACGCCTACCACAGAGAAAAAACTATTATGTTATTAAAGTAATACAGGATGATAAAATTCTTCTTTGTACAGTGAAACATGAAACCGAAAATGTTTATAGAGGGTGAATCAGAAATATGGTTACAAGTTTGAAGAAAATGAATGGGGTTACCGTACATTATAGAGAGGAATGGTGAATGCTATATCAAATTGAGAGTCCATTTTCACATTCAGATAAGAGGACGATTGCATATCAGAATGATCGTGAAACTTCGAAAGAAACAAGACGTGTTTTTTTATGTGACAGTGTGATAAACACATTTGTGCATTATTTTTGGCGTATTCAGTTCAGACGATTTAATTTCTTTTTATTTTAAAAAGACTGCTATATTTACAACAGTGCTATGCATTCTCGCACCGATTGCAACATCCTGCAGACGATGTGGCTATGGCCTCGGCAACCAACGGCAGCCAATCACAACCCTACCTGCGATTACGTCATCTGGTAGGCGTAGCTCGCGCAAACAGCGAGAACACGAGAGAAACCGCGGGAAGCTGCATTCATTGTGCGCGAAGATATCAACTGAAGAACAATATATAAAACAACGCTGCTGAAATGGATTGATTTGAAAGTTAGAAAATTAATAGCTGTTATCATCTCATATTTTAGATTAACAATACATTTTTTTTGTATAAAAAAAAGACCTGTTCATTGTGGAGGATATGTAAGTTTTATAATTTTATAAAAGAATACGCCTATATTCCTGTGTATCATTTACTATAGTTGCGTCTATAAGATTATGCCTCATGTTCTTTCCCTTGTGTGCGTGGTGCTATATATATATTGATACAAGTGAATTTTTAAAGTGTTCAATTAATTTTGCTGTTAAATGATGCTGATATTTTGTCTTATTTGTCAATTTTAAGTCATTACTCGAATTTTCTTCTATGTGTAGTTAGCGGTGAAAGAAGATATCATTTTGTGATAACTTGTTTCTTCGTTAACGCTCGGAAGAAAAGTTCAATTAATGGATATTTAATGTGATCTTTGCTCTACTTGGATTACCATCCTATGGAGTAAACGCCACAACAGTGCTGCCGTCGACTGTGATAAAATGGAAAAAATGCGTACAACATGAAACATCCATAAAGAAACAGCTTCTTAGTGGCCTGGCAATAGTATTGCTTATCAATATCGTTGATTGCTGATTAGGTATTGATGTAAACGGCGAGCAGGTTGAAGCAATAATGTGAGTCTGGTTGGTATCGTTGTGTATTGTTCCTTAATTAGAAGACTCTCTGATGGCACTATTCCATTTCTTATAGACATAATAGTGTCATCACAAGATGCGATCAAAAGTATAGCCATATTTCCGATTCATCCTGTAGGTAGGTTTTCTCTAATAGACGTTTCCCTGGATCATTCTGTTTATTCTGGAAGCAAAGAGAAAGCTCAACACAAGTTTAAATTTAATTAAAAGTAGGGAAAATTATACCCATATTTATGATTCGGTCATCTTATCTACGAAAAATTCAACAATACTAAACCTTAAAAGAACGAAAAGAAAAAGCTAAAAATATTTAAATATATAATAATTCATCTAATTTGAATTAGTGATGATAGAGTTATGGTGGTGTATTTATCTTCCATTCTGCCATCAAAAATTAATAAAGATATATTCAGAAAAAAGTATGTAATTGCCACAGCGGAACTACTGTTCCATGTTTAAACAGCTCACGACAGATCGAGATCTATGCGGAGATGGACTAATGAATCTAAAGACCTAAATTAATGTTATGAAAACAATAGAAAGACGCATGTACTTTAAATATGCAATTTTAGTAATTTAGTAACATTTGTGCACTGCACCTGTTTGTGGTAGTGTCGTATTAGGTGATAGTTATGTGCAACAGAGTGTAAACGTATCTTTGTGTGCAACAGCCCAAACACTGTTAATGAAAAGTGTGAGGGCTCTTACATTTTCAAACAGGACAAACAGACGGTACGCAGTTAATTGCAGTAAGTTTAACCAAGACGGCCTATGTCTTAGATGTATCGATAGCAAGTGTCGAAGGTGATGACGGGACACAGAATATTCGTGCCAAGAGAACATCAGAGAACAGTGGACAGAGACAAAGTCAAAGAGAAATTGATTAAGGTTTAATGGGGACGTCAGCATGGAAGCTATTTGTCCCCGTCACGATCAACATGACTGCTTTAAGTAAAATTTAAAACCAACATATCAAGAAATACTGCTGCAAAAGAGAAGTAGAGATCTAAAAGAAAGAAATAAAGCAATAAATATATGAAAATAACAAATATATAACGATAACAATAAATACTAATAATAGTAATAAAGAAAATATATAACAATAGTAAAAACCAATAAAATATCAGAAATCAACGTTTGAGGCGAACCTTTCCACGTCATCCAAGGATCGTCCATTCAGTATCCATCACGTCGTCTTCCACCAGATCAGATTTCAAAGAAATTGAAGGTGGTTTACGAACAAGTGGAGATTTTGTTCTTTTTGGGAAAAGGACGTATCATTGAGTTGGCGTATACACTGGCTAAGTTTTAGGCCCACCATATAAGGTGAGAGCCAAAGAGATGGAGTTTGCTGAAGACCAACACTAACAGAAACACGTGGGGTTTTGGGGGGTTCCCTAGTCAATGTGATTAGGGTCTGAATGTCTGGACTTTTGTCGGGAACTTGGATGAAAACGTTAAAATATAAGAGAGAGAGAGAGAGAGAGAGAGAGATTAACTAAAAACTGAAGAAAATTATGACAAAGAACCGTAGCAACTGACTGCATGATACAACCTAGAGAACATGTTTCAATAATCACAGTTCGACGCCGGTTACAGAACCTTAAATCCCTGATCAAGTTCAGATTTCGAAACCTCTTATCACCATTCCCAATGCGGTAGTGCAAAAAAGATGGTGTTTTAACAGAAAGGATAGTTAGTTCATGCAAGTTAAATCTTTTCTCGGACAACTATCCGAATCTTCAGTAATACTAAATTCAATTTTATCTTCGTATTTTTACAGTGCTTTATTGTACTTAGAGCAAGCAAAGCAAGTACGAAAAAAATTCTTACCTTGTGTCTCAATTTCAATGTATTGTAACATGTAATTACGTCTTCCCATAGCTCTAATCGCAAATATATTTCCAAAGCACTATTTACTGCTCCCAATGACATAAGTAAGTTAGCTAACTCTCCCTGTAAAATAAAGAAAAATAAGTTGGAAAGCAAATAATACTTTTTATTTATTTATTTTTTTTTTAACGGAAACATTCAAAATTATAGAAAATACAGTACTAAATTAATATTTCATTATAAATTATTTGGACCACGAAAAGTTTTCGTTTTTTACAGTTCAAGAAAACGACGGATGAAGACTATCTAAAGTTGAGAATTCTACTGTCAAACTGTTGTTGTTGTTCATTTCATTGATAAGGAAACGCGAAAGCTATTTTTGAGTGCAACAGGTCTATAAACTTAACCGAGATACACCAACCCGTGCATAATTTTTGTGCCTTTTCAATAATTACATATTAGCACAACAGGAAGACTCCTGTCCATTCACTTGTTACAACGTAAAACGAAAAATCCTGAAAGTAATGATGGAGCAGGACCATCGTATTTTCCATTCGATATGAACATCTTTAAAATGTACTTGAATCAACACTAAGCTTAAAATTCAAATTATCTTCTGTCATATACGTTCAGAGATGATATCGCCTAACACTGATTTTAATCGAACACGAATTCTGTTCGCAGTATTAAAGTAGGATGACAATGAAAATTCAAAGAGCGAAAAAGTGAGGAACAACCAAGATTCGAATCCGGTACTTTGGCTTGACGTGCTGGTGCGGTAACTCTTGTTGTGTTTGGAGAACCCACTGCCTATATTAACTAACACCTATGACGGTTAAACTCGATATTATATGAAAAATTGCAGGAACCAATCAATTTTCCTTATAACATAACCCCTAAAGGTGTGAATGCAAAAAAATCGAACAGCTCAAGTCTGGAGTAAAACCGGTCTCTGGCTTACCGTACTGGATTGTTAAAGTACAGTCTACGTGTGTTTTAAGTTTTTCATGTTTTGTGTCTTTAAGGAACACCGACTTTACGAAATACGGGATCTACTATTCAAGTGCGCTCCGAGCCGTGACTAGGATTTATATCCGGTGCTGTTAGCAGATACACAGACTCTCATTCAAGACCAATGCTCATAGTGTAGGCCGTGCCCACCACACTACATCGCCTACAAGAGCTGAATTACAGGAGCATGTGACAGGCTAGGGTTATACAATCCATGTGATCTGAAAGTATACGTATGAGCACGGACGGCCCTTAGGAGTAAGTAGATGTTCAGCGTTCACGGTGTGTAAATGTTCAGCGACGGATTGTTTGAGTACATGCCGGAGATCCGGGCTCTATTCCCGTCTCAGTCTCGTACTTCTTACTCTTCCGATTTTCATTGAATTCGCGCCTATAGGAGAGATATCAGAGTGTCTACTAAAATTACAAAATAATATTTCTTGACTTTTTTTGCGACCTTTTCTTTACCAAACCATAAAATTTCGTAATATACTCACGAGCGAATTCGGGTGCGAATTAGGCCGAATATTCATGCATGCGATAGAAGCGTGCTTTGTTTGCGATTTGGTAGCGTCTAAAGCCGACCAAAGACTTTCTTTGTGGTGAATTTTGACGTTTTATAAATTCAAAATTTTCCAGTCTGTACTTATATTAGTATAGATAAGAAAAAAAAAATCGTGACCCCAAAACTAAATTTCGTGACTCTTTGTTGACTTACGTGACCGCTTTTGGATTTCGTTACTTTTTTCATGACTTTCGTGATCGATTGACACCCAGGATATGCAAGGTAAAGCAGTAATTACTTTCATATAATAGAGTGGAATTGATTATATGGATCGGAAATTGAGAACAATATCTTATGTCAAAGGGCCAAATCATAAATGAATGCGAAAGCATATAATTACGCATTGTCACAGGATGCAGTAAGAAAGCAAACAAAAATACCTGAATGGCGCTTTTCAAAATATCGACATTTCTTCATACTATCTTTGATTGGATTACTCAAAAACATTTATGGAATGAAAAACGATTCACGCAAATAAAAAGCCTAAACCAATTTTAAACTTTCGAAGGGTAGATAGTGTGTAATCACGGGCACACGAACGATATATGGCGTGTACCTACTACATAGTACAAGCATTAAGGGTCATTATCTGGAGACAGAGACGCAATACTCTGGCGTACACTGAACCGGGTTTCGAGTACATTCGCTGGTATATGTAAATTATAGGTACGCCAGCCACAAGAACTGAGAGAGGTTAGGGAGATTTACAAGAAATAGAATTGTTCCAATCGACTCTTATGGAAACAAGACAGGCGGAAATGCATCTTTAAGTCCTCTTGGACCAACTTGCTTGGGCCACAGAGCAATGGAGCATAAGAAAAGGAAAAGAAGCTACAATACAAGCAGGACAAGGAGTCTTGTCCGAGGATCAGGCATCGGGCCTAAGAGAAGATGTAAACTCTCTCTAGGCTAAAAACGGACATATCTGACTTCATTATAGCCTCTGATAATAAGTATAAAGAAAAGGGAAATTAATATACAAGTGTACTTCCACCTGGGAGCTACATAATTAATGGTAGAAGTTTCATTGCATAGTAGTTGCAAGACTACAGAGAGATGAGAGATATATTTCTACTAAATCTGGCATTATTAACTTCATTCTCCCCTTTTCTAACCAGATGGAAATAGAACAAAAAATAATAAATACAGTCTTTTTACTTTCCCACCTCTAGCTCTGGCGAAGAAGCGGAACTTCCTTCCACTATTCTTAACAGATGTGAAAATACTGTAAATACAGCCAGAAATCGGGCATGATTGAGTCAGTCATTGCAAAAACACTACGTAGGAGACATCTTTGATCGCTGTTGGTCCGCTACTCCTGGAAAGTATGCAAGTCGCGAGTCACTTGAGGTTTAAGGTAGGCCGAAAAAATTTTTTTTTTTCTCTCAAGTCGTAAATACTGCCGAAAAGTTGTGAATTGGAGAGACTAAAAAGGAGTAAAAGAAAAAATAAAATCGGTTTCTATCTTCCGGCGCTCTAAAGCTTGCCGAAATTTGTAAAATATCACGTTTCTATGATTTTTTTTTTCTCACTAATGGTCTAAAATAATTTGTTTTTAAACATTTAACCTTATATTCAATAAAGAAAGCAAAAGACGTTAAGTTGTTAATTTTTCTTGAACTGTGATCTACCTTTGTTTGTAAATTATTTTCCAAGATTTCATTAACTTTGAACGCAATGTGCGACCGGAAGATGTTGATGGATTTAAATAATATTTAAACATTATTTTCTGTGGTTCTAATACATAAGAATTTCAGCTATTATATTTAGGAAGAGGCTAATTTAAAACTGTTAAAGATTATCGTAAAAATGTGAATTTCTCCAAATTTTAAAACACATGCGAACTGGAACATATAAACTAATTTTATTTATTTGTTACCCTTTTTCAGCCACCCCAATTTGTAACTTTTCCGCGCTATTATGACTTGAAAAGTTTTTTGTTTTTTTTTTCACTCTATTGCAGATATGGCAGTTAGCAGTTAGACAGGGAGAGTGAAGAGGACTCTGACTAAGTCTCTGTACGGTACATAGACTTAAATCTTGCATCGGTGACAAAGACTTCGGATTGTAATTCACTTCTGCCTGATCACTGGACTCTGTCGATTGAGAGAACGTTTTCGAGTTTAACAAATTAACTAGGATTCTTCTTCTAGAATGAACTTAAAATAATAGTCAAAGACTCACGCGTTGTAGTTATCACACGACTTAGCCGTTCAATACTTCAAATGAACACGGACACGATTCTGGAAGAAGTGAGTTCTGTGGGTTCAAACGCACTTGTACTTCTTGGTAATTTCACCTGATTTCACGTTCGATCCTACCGTGATTGAGCGGTGACAGTTAGTTGAGTTTCAGCTACCTAACTGCGATATAAGTGTCTCATGATGAATATATGTACGTACATTAATGACACTTTTGTACGTCCGTGTATTGATTAAATGTCGTGTAATCTTATTTTTACTCTCCAATAAAGACTAAAATTGTGAAACCTAGTCTTCGGTCATCTCAAGGATGGAAGTTACGTTCGTTTACCGTAGTTCAAGTCTAAAGCTGCGCAAATACGCTATCTAATTAAAGAAATTCGAATCACAACGGATCAGTGTAACGATTCGCTGTACGGTTTTACCATTTGAGTTGCCTCGGCCCCAGAAATACGTAACTCTTAGTCTCTGCTGCGACCTCCCACAATCACAAGTTAAAATCCCCGAGCACTCGGCGGCCGAATGACGGCACACTTGCCGGAGATTTTACACGAACCTGCATTGACTCGTAAGCCGAGACGGAAAAGGGAACAACGGAGAAAGTAAGATGAAGTCTTCCGGCCAGGTTTCTGGCGCTTAAATTGGACTCCACATGAGACAAGATTCGGCTTGGAACCTCCTTCTCGACGGGAACGATCTGGAATAAAAGGAATTCCAAATTCCTAAACTCGCTGCGCGCGAGTAACACACAACAACGAACATATCAAACCATAATACCAGGTATCACTTATACCTGTATCGGATTACAGCTTCCTGCACAAAATTATAGAAATAGAAAAACTGGATACCAAACTGAATCTATGATCATAATTATCACCGAACTAAGCATTTTTTTTCCAAATATAACATACATAATCATTTTTCCTGGATCAGAACAGTTATCTTTAGGTCTCAAGTATAAAAGTATAGGTTTTAGAGATAAGTTACGGACCACGCACCGAATTACTCGAGACTGGATACAGAATTGATCACAAAGAGACTATACGCACTCTTGGCATTTTATTGCATTTAGAAACAAAGCGCCTGCAGCTTACTTTTTGGAGACTGGATCATTAATTAAATCATGAAACTGCATCGGTATCTTCCTTTCTGGTCTTCCATCTTTTCATAGTTGTTTGAAGGTCTGGTAAGGGGTTCATAAATAACACATCTAGCTGTTTCATAGCATTGGCCCAGTAATATTATTATCCGTACATCATCTTGGTTTTTCATTGAAATGTTGACAGAAAAGTAGAGAGGGGAAAAACGAACTGCAAAGCGAGCAGAATTTGGCTACAGTAGGAATTAGGAAATGTATGTTTGTGTGAAATTACGTAATTATGTTTCGTCATAAAACAGGTTAATTTCGTAGACTGCGTATTACGGATACAGCTTATTAAAAAGCTTCATAGAGATACACACACACAAAAAAAAGGCTACTAGCTTAAGCAATGGATAGAATGACGTAGTTATATCTGAAAAAAATATTGTCACTACTCTCGTCTACTGTGCTTAAGACTATCATACTTGTTGTTTATGATATACAGAAATTGTTCGTTTTTATTATTTCACGTTCACGCAAAACAGTAAAACAAATTACATTTTCCTTCGCTACCAAAATATCCGATACAAAACTTAACAGCTGCTATGCAAATTTAAATTTGTTTATATATTTAAATACAGGGTGTTTCAAAACAATACCGATAACGTTTGGAGGGGATTCCTGACAACAAGATAAGACAGAAAGTATATACCAATCTGGGTGCACAAATGCTTCCTTTCGGAGTTATAGGCTGCCGTAAACATGAAAAAAATGAACTTTAAAAGGTCCATAGCTCCAAAACTATGGAACCTACCATAGTCGGGATAAGACTTCAGTTAGGAACTAGCGTGTGCCCTATCCAAATATCCATGTTTCAGAATCCTGAGGTACTTGTACAACAATTTTTATAGAGGTAGTTCGTGAGTACTTCAAATTATATGCCCGTAGCCAAACTTCCTCTATAAAAATTGTTGCGGAAGTACACTAATGTCCAAAATTATTGTTGTATGTCTATAAATATATTGTTGTAGGAATATAATTTGATAACGAATTCGCCCGGTATTTCTTATAATGTTAGTATGTGTATAATCGGCAAAGACATGTATGTGGCAAATTTCAAATCAAAAGAGCAGTAAATAAGAACAATAAAACGAAAATAATACTTTCTTGTCCATTTAGCAATATTTTGTTTCACTCATTCTAACTTTCGTATTTATAACTCTTTTCCTATGAAATTTACCACAAATATATATTTCCCGATTATACACATAGTATCAGTATTAAAAGTACCCCACAAAATCATTATGAAATTATATTCTTACGAGAAGACAATTGTATATATGCGACAATAATTTTGGACATGAGTGTACCACAGGATTCTGAAACATGTATTTTTGAATAGCACACATATTAGTTCCTATGTGAAGTATTGACCCGACTACGGTAGGTACCATAGTATTGAAGCTATGGACCTTTAAAGTTAATTTTTTTATCTTTTCGGCCTATAACTACGAAATGACAGATTTCTGCAGTCAGGTTGGTTTATATTTTTTGTCTTATTTTGGTATCAGGAATCACCTCCCAAACGCTGTTGTTGTTGGTGTTGTTTTAAAATACCATATATATATAATTGTTTCAAATGTGTTTTGAATACTGGTGATAAATTTCTACTTTTGAAATACGAGGCTGTATATTTAGTTCTAACTCGAAAAGAAGCCGCAAATGGAACAAACATACATCATAACTTTGCAATACTTTAAATTTGTATGCTTGTATTATTTATTTACGTATAAATCTCTCTGCATGTATGAAATTACATCTTCCTGTAAACTTTACACTGTTCCTTGCAAAATTATGATTTCAATGTACCCAAATGCAAAGTGGCTGAAACCTTATGGACCAGCACACATGAAAGAAAAAAAAAAAAAAAAAAAAGTAAAATCACTTATCTCTAAATAATTGTGACTTTTTTTTTAACGGAAATATTATGTATGCTTCCTTATTAGTTTCAGTATTAACTGAAGTCCAGTTTCCTTTTAATTTCACAAACGATATATTACTGAAACCACATTATAAACTAACTGCACTAATTAACGGTGTAAAACAATACATACTCAACGTATATGAATTGATATTAAAACTCTCCTCACCTCAACTTTCCATTTCTGTAACATTCCTGAACAATAGAAATACTTGAGTCGTTCATTAACATCAGGCTTCTCAGCGTTGATACTATCCACCAGAACCTACAACAACAGCGAAGAAATTATTGTTTCCGAATAATTTCAAAACTATCCTGTGACACATCGATTAACAAATAAAATTTAGAAAAAATATTTATACTTTCTGCGTGGAAAATGTATATATCAGATCACGTGTACACGAATAAAAACAACTTTTCTGAAGTCTTTATTTTCGCTTCCTAGAACAACACGGTAAAATTTTATTTTTAGAATATGAACAAAAGGGACAGAACGAACGAAGAAAGGGGAACACGTGCATAATGTTAACATTGCGAAGAATCTGTTATTTCAGCATAAGAGGAAGTCCTTAATATTTTTCTAAAACTATCAAGATCCACTACAATGAATCAATCTGTAGACATTTATTCAATAGGTACATAAACATAGACATTAAGAGGCGTAATCACTGCGAAATTAAAATACCGCTAATTTTACAGTAATTATGTGATTTCTTCAAATAGATAAAACATAATCGAAAAGTGGAACATGAGCGCGCTAGACAATATTATTTTGGCTGAGGTAGCTTTATCACGAATCACCTAATAGCTTTCCGTTTGCAGCCATTTAGAAACGCAAAAATAAATGCCGATTTTTTAAATGCCTACAAATCGAAAGCCAAGAAATTATGCACAACAATGTCAATATTAATCTATAATTTCTGGAGTGTTTTGAATAAGTGAAAAAGTGGGTGTGGGAGTCTGTTGAACATGCTTACAGATTAATGTTAGTCTGTAATACTTACGAATACATACTTAAGAAAACAGAGAAAATGGATTACCTGAGTTTGCATCATTGCTCGCTCAACTGTCCTCGAGTGAAACGATTCTATTTTACATCTTGCCAGCAAAGTAGTCATCTGGAGACTCCACACTTGAGGATTGGCAAGAATACACTTGAAATAAAATAACAATTGCTTAATGAAATTTAATACATATGCATAAATTAACTTCTATACAAAATTTACACTACGAAACATGTAATATTCAGGCACCAAGTCTCCAGTTTGTTATGCACATATGCAAGGTCCTGACACATGTATAGTACTTAATGCGATATACTTGACATGTATATTCTGCTAACACGCCCACTAATTCGCTAACAGCTGTATTTCACATGTATTTAACATGTCAATTACATTTTTATCAAATGAAAAGCAGCTGTCGTTAGATCCTCATGAGGTAACGTTTATGTCAACAACATGGAATATGCCGGTTACGTACATGTCTTTCCACTCTTTACATGTTGTTTACACGCATTTTTCACGTTGTAAGGTTGCAACCCTATCAACATGAAAACTACTTGTTTCTGTGAAATGAACATACCTGTCTCATGCATACAAAAGTGTTCCATTTTCAGACGCATGTACAGGCGCCTGTAAAAATATGCATGTTTCACAGGCGCCTGTAAACCACCTGCATTTTCTGTCTGGGTATTTTAAGAGTATGTATATATATGTATGTTACAGTTTCGACTATGTAACATAGCCTTCCTCAGACACATTATCCATTATCTCATATTAATTCCTCCTTAGAATAATCCCAAGCATTAAGAGGGAATACGTGTTAAAAACAATTGAAGAAGAAATGGAAAATAAGATTATAAGAAAATGAAAAGAGGAGGAAGTGTTGAAGGCCCTAAAGCGATGTGGGAGAATAGTGTATGCATGATTGATGGAAAATTGGTGAGGATAAAAGAAGGGCTAAGCATACTTTCGAGACTGAGTCCGGTACTAGCAGAAATCGTAATGAACAGGTGGGAACAGAAAGTAAAAGAAAAAGGAGGACAAAATCTTATAATCTTTTGTAGATATGTAGATGATTGTCTTGGAATACGGAAAGGAACTAAGAGACAGTTGGAGAACTTTGTTACGATAATGTGTCTGAGGAAGGCAATGTTATATAGCAGAAACTGTAACACACATATATGAAAAAATGAAAATGAAATCTGTAAGTTTTACGTCCCATGGTTATGCCGGTTAGGCTAAAGGAGACGGTGATAATGAGAGATGAGTGAAATGGTGGAATGAAGAAAGTGGGAGGAAACGGGAGAACCCCGAGAAAACCCACGAGCACGGTGTTTGTCCACCACAAAGTTCACTTGGCGGGGGCTGGGATCGAACCCGGGACCCCAAGCACCAGAGGTGAACGCTCTACCACTGAGTCACCGCGCCCCCCTAACACACATATATACTCTTAAAATATATATATATACTGCTTTCATCAGTTCGAGTTTTATTAGCAATCCAAAATGTCCATTAATGACTTTACTTTTGTGAATGTACTTACATCAGGTTCTTCTAATGTAAAACCTGAAACTAAACGGAAAGTGCTTCCCCAACGAGGGACGATATCTAAGTTTAATTATATACCAAAACAAAGATGGCTTTATATATCTCTTTGTTCATATTTTTTCTCGCCTAACAGTTTGAATTAAGCACCCTACCCCAAAGAGAAATACAAAATGTATGTCTCTCGGCTCCTGATAAAAGATAATTAGGCAAACAGAAAGATACCAGTGATACGATGGGTTGCACAACTTATCCTCACGGGAAAAACACGCCATGCCAGTTTCGAAAGCTGTCAAGACAGTCTCCCCTGCATCGAATATAGACTCCCAGGTTGTGTATGTATAGGATGGGACTTATAAATACTGTATGCTGTAATTGTAGAATTCCCTACAGGAAAAGAATGGTGGTTAAATAAGAAAATCGTAAACAGTAGAAAAAAATTGTTATTTTCTCACGAAATCAGGTTTCATACGAAGAAAGTCCGTCTTTTAATAGCCAGCATTTTTCGTATCTTTACGTAAAAAGATATGGGTTCAGGAAAGATGGCTGAATTTGAATGACATGCATCTGGATACTATTCAGGCCATTTTGGGTGAGACTTGGATATGTTTGAGTTGTTTGACTTCTCTTAATGCCGAACGACCGTGGGAGTAATTCAAATTTACTATGTAAACAGGACAAGATTATGTCCAAAACGACAGAAATAATTTTCTTCGCATTTTTTTTTAACAAACTAAGTCATAAAATTTTCACTACGAAAGTTATGGACTAATATGATTATCATATTCCTCACAGTTATGAAGTATTCATCTACAATTAGGAAAGTTCCATGTGCTATCATCCACAACAGTTATGGGTATATGTTGGAGGGGAATGCGTACCAAAATGTTAAAACATTACAAGAACAAGCAGCGTGATATGAGACTTGAAACTTGCTTCCTCGTTTTAAACAATGCATGGTCACATGTTGCATAGATCGTCTTGCTAGAGAAAAGAATACAAATTTCAATTCACCCTCCACTCTTCATATAGGCCTAGCCCAAATTTCGCATCTTATGTCTTCTGGCTAATTGCTGAAATCAACAAACGAATCATTTCTCAACTGACCCGTAAACTCTGTAGAGGTATACAATTTGTCAAAGGGCTGGATTTTGTATTTCAAATATGACAAACATTTTGAGAAATTGTATTGCAATGGGAGGGAAGTTATTTGAAAGGGATAATGAAAAATCTGATTGAATACATTATTCAACAGAAATCAACTATCATTTTTTTTTGATTTCTTCTGTTTATAAAGAAAATTGCAATTCAGTAACATCTCAGTTTTATGTGATTAGAATGCACGTGGTAAGCGACACACACAACGTTTATATACGGATATAATGAAATAAGAGTATGTAATTAAAATTGCAACAGTTTGAAAGAATGCTCGTTGTCGTTATAACCTATTGCTACGAAGTTCCCCCTTATTTGGCAAGCATTTTACGAAGTATTCCAGGTTACGATTTACAAATTATTAAGTCTATATATAATATAAAAAAACAATAATACTTTTCCCGACTGTTCCTCATCTACTATATTGTAAGGATCCCCACCTTTCAGTGCAAGCACATGTTAATCATGCAACACGTGCTATTGTATACAAGCATCAATACAGCAGACGATACACATAAAACCAGGAAGACACGAAGCCAGCACGACGGGAACCGAAGAGGAACGAGCCACCCAGAAATGGCCTATAAAAATGGACCGGAAGAGGGCAGAAGTATCAGTTGACCACTGATCATTCAACCTATACCTGCTCCTGAGGTCGCCTTGGACGAAGGAGTACTACCTTGCCTAAATCCCTAGAGGCTGCCATGAGCTAAGGAGGTTACCAAAAAGTACCGTATCCTGAAGTCGCTGCACGATGCCCTGGAGGCTGCTATAAGCTAAAGGGTTCCCGTATAAAACATTTCCTTCCTTCACCCCACTGGTCATAAGAAAGATTTTAAGATATTTACTTTGCAGATACAAAGACTATTTTGTAATATTTTTATAAAATAAATTAGGTGAAGGGCTAGAATCCCCGGACTGTCATTGTCTCTACCCACATAAACATTACAATATATATATACTTTGTTACAAAACAAAATAATTTCTTTTATAAAATATCCCCTAAGAAACAGTTGGGTACAGCAAATAGAGAAATGGGTTCTGACAAGTAAAAATCAGACTTCTCAAGGTTATTTAAGCTTTTCATGGAAGTTCCTAACTTTTCCAGGACTCTTTACGAGCAAACTGAATTCTCTGATTTTTGTAGGTTTTCCAGATCGGTGGAAACCCAATACTGAAGAAAATGTCGACACTTAGAATCTGCTTGATATCAGAAAGCTTTCCCAATCAAGAGCACATACAGTAAAATATTTTTTGCTCTCTTATTATCTTCATAGCTCTAAGGCACAATACATACGGTTAAATATGGCATCAGTTCTTCTTCAGCAAGCTTGTCCTTTGGCTGTGATCTCTGGAGTTGAACGCTGTTTAAAAAAGAAGAAAAAGGAAGTGTTTAACATTGTTATAGTAAAGTAAACAGACTTTCTACATTTCATCAATGGAAAATGTAGAATTAAAATATTACAGAAGTGTTCCTCCTTTTGAAAACGTTGCGACAGACGTCAATTTACTTTCAATTCCATTTGCCTAATTTCAGGGGCTCATGAGATACTATACTTATAAGATTTGAGTCTCTTCCGTCTTAGGATATGCTTTTTGATGAAAGCGACATGATAAAGGCCTGGCTGGGGTGAAGTTCATTTCAAACGGTTCAGCCGTTTTCCTGTGATGACGAGACCGACAAAGTCGATTTGAAAGTCGAGGAAAATATTACAGAAAGTTCATTCTTAACCCGTTAGAACTGCATAAATTTTGAACCCCTTTTCTCCCTAAGATGCGTATTTTAATCTAGGTAACACGATAGAAACCCACTGAGGTAGATATTATGTTGAAAAATTAATTTTCCAACGGTTCACTTCGATATATAATATATATATATATATATATATATATATATATATGTGTGTGTGTGTGTGTGTGTGTTTGGGAAAATGGAAACAAGCTCGAAAATTCAATTTTCAGATCAAGACTTTTACAGACTTTTAACCATTTTGATAGTGGATTGTACTGACAAATGAAATGAAATGAAATCTTTACTTTTACGCCCCATTGTTATGAGGAACAGGCTAAAGGAGACGGTGATGATGAGAAATGAAGGAAACGGGAGAACTCCTACAAACCCTCGCACACGGCGTTTGTTCACCACTAAGTTCACTTGGCACGAACTGGGAGCAAACGAAGGACCCCATGCACCAGAGGTGAACACCACTGAGCCACCGCGGCCCCTGTACTGACAATGGAATATTGATCCTTATTTGAAATATAAACAAGAACAGGATTCTATTCTCAGTACAAACCATTCCCAAATGACTAAAAAATTTTAAAGGTTTGTATCTGAAAACTGAAGTTTTGGGTTTGTTCTCTTCTCTCAAACACCACAAATATGTAAGCATTCCAGTAAATGCTATTTATTACAACGATATGTCCAAAACTGAACTAACAACTGTGAATATTGAATACTAAATGGATTCAGGCTTTCTTCTCAAATCTTCTGTACAATATGAAATGAGTAAATCAAGGACACTGCCAACAATTCTTGGTCCATTAACTTTTATCTTTACAAAAATGAGATTTTTGTTTTGACTTGTGCTATTAAAATACTACCATCACATAATATGGATTAAGAAGCGAGTTTCAGATTTACCTTCGATTATTGCTGCACAATACTCAGAAATACCACATTTTATTTCTCTTTTAAGCAAAATTAATTTGATCTAAACCACTCAACCCTGACGGGAACTGAAGTATTTTCTGTTCCAACAGTTTTATTTATTGTATTTATTTAAAGTGATTGTATTTATGTACTTATATATTATTCGCCACACCACTTTGAAAGAAGGTGTAACTGATATAATTTAACGCCTCCCTGGGTTAAATTACGAAAAATTATTAATATGTTCCGATCACTTCTTAATATTACTAAAGCGCTCTCTGATATCCGTCATGATTTTTATATTTCTCCCCCCCCCCTCCTACTTCCCATGTTGCGTGGCTGAATTTGGATTTAAACGACATCGGATGTATCACTGTTCATAACAGCGACCCTGAAAACTATAGATTCGATACCAATATTCGTAACTTTCGATCATTTTTAAATGTCTCTCCTCTTATATTGCTCCTTCAAAGTGATACGATAGAAACCATTTTAGGTCCGAACCTCATCCATGTTGAAAATTTGATTGAGATCGGTCTTGTGGTTCAAGAGATAAGGAGTCACAAACATATTCACTTTCAATTTTATAATATAGATTAATGGCAATAAAAATAAGAGAGGTAACTTACAACATTCCTAGAAGTACTGCTTGCTCAATAGCACCCAGTAATGGAATTTTGCCTTCCTCGTCATTTTTGAACTGGATTTGGTTCAGTCGAACGTCGTCGTTTAACTTTATATCCTAAAACAAACAAACTACGTTATATAATATGTAGACGATCAATACAATAAAATGTAAGGAAGTATTTAATGGCCTTTAATAGCGAAAGGTTTACTACGTCGCACCACCAAAACATTTTCTTCTGTCTGAGTACAATATTATTTAAGAGTTATTGCAATTAATAATTAATATTTTAACAAATTAACGAGTAATACTTGTAAAATATAGTTAAGACAGGGACACAAAATAGTATATTTTCATATATGCAAAATTTTATCACTGAAGTTAGCATTAGCGAATCTTCTACCATTCGACCTGATTAGCATTTGTATGCCTCTGTCCATTTGTTCGTACATCTGTTAAACGATAAGTCGTAAAATTTATAAGATTTTAATGAAACTTATACGTGCCTTCCTTTCACTTGCACAAATAACCCTATTGCTTATAGTTGCAATCCATCAAGAATAAGCAGGTAAAATCTCCTCCCCGCCGCCCATGTTGCAAGATTGCACATATACACACTGTTAAAAAAGTGGTTTCGCAAGGGACTGTATCATAAAAATTTGTGATATTGAAGATATTAGCATTGATCTGTGAGCTTATGAATTTTCCAGTGAATCAAATGTTATACCTCAATCGATATTTACGACATAATGAAGGTAATTAAGTAATATGGTAATTACTTCTACTCTTATTAGCACTAAATCAGTTCGGTGTGCTCGAATATTTATTACTAGCAATCAAGGATATGGTAGATTTTCAATAAGGGTGCCACTGAAAATTTATTATATATGTAGACTGACTATAAAATCCGTGCGAGGTGCCATAAATGGAAAAGTTCGGTTTAATGTAAAAATGTGGGTTATGTGCCTAACACTGCTCAGTTAAAATCGGATTATTTAGTATTCACTGTGGAAGCAGTTCAAATAATTATCAGAAGAATGTGCCACAAGTTGTGAAGTAAAATATGGCCTTTTTCTCAACATTTTTATTTGGACACTCAGCATGATTATATAATAAGTCTATATATAGGGTGTTCCAGAGCGACCAGACACTACCTTTTTCTCGAGAACGGTACATGCTATCAAGTTGAAATAAAAAACTGCATCACAAATGTGGGTCCAAAGAATCCGTAGAAATTATTTACAAAATCCCGAAAGCCCCCTTTCGTGGTGTAATGGGGAGGGGAGCACATGCCCCGTTCTTGCAATTTTCAAATGGGAACGATATGTTTCAAATGCACATTCGAAGAAGTGAGGGAAAAATAAGATTGCCTTACAAAACATTTGTCCGTACTACTTACCATTTTCCGTGTACCAATTGTTTTTTCAGAAAAATAAAGGTGCGCGAAATAGAGTATACGGAGTTTACTAATTAAGATAATGTAAGCACCGTCAGCTTCGGGAAGTACAAGACACACGCTTTCCAATGATATGGAACATGGTGCCTTAGGGTCTAAAAAAAAAGAAGAAACTGTGTGACCCCAAAAAAGGGTGTTCAAAGTAAGGTCAGAATTCAAAAATTCCAAATGGAAAGGGGGGGGGGTCGAGTAATACCTCGTTGCAAAGGTCTCTGCAAATGTTAAAAGAATTCGAACACGATTTTGGAATCCACTAACCACTTTCAACATGGCGACCGCGACAATATCGAAACTGAATTTCTGGTTCGTCATGACGAAATAATGTAACTTGGACCGCTCTTCACACTTTTTTGCAAGCTTAGGACTGGCAACGATTTCCACTCACAATAAGGAATTCGTTAGCATGTTTAACGGCAGCTTCGCCAACTGAAAAGGTCCTTCATTGTACAGAAAATGATTGCCACAACGTTGCTTGACCAAAGATAGTACATTAGTCTTAAGTGAAATAAAAAGAAGAACACAATGAGAAACGAATGATAAACGAAAACGAAAAGAATAGGTAAAGCACTGACTTCGACGCACATTTACCAACTTACAGTGGATATTCGAAATGCCTGCCCTGTGCCTCAATGCATTTCTGCACATGGTAACTGAAATGATTCTGTGCCGCAATAATTTCCTCCTCACTAATCTGCCTGCATGCAGCAACTATGTGCTCCGCCATGTTGTTCCTTGTTGTGGGGGGATGTTGATAAACGATTTTTTTTTTTAAAGTCGTCTCCATAGGTAATTATCTAAACATGTTAAGTCTAGTGACCTAGGAGGCCAGGACACAGGTCCACTCCTACCTACCCAGCGACCACGAAATATTACATTCACCTGTTTCCTTGCTGTCAGTTCAAAATGTGCTGGGCAACCATCTTGTTGTAGCCACATATGTGTCCTGATGTGTAAGGGGACATCTTCGATAAGAATGGGCAATTGTTCTTGCAGAAATGTACAAATGTAAACAGCACCCGTAAGACTCGCTTCAAAAAATGAGGTCCAATTATTCTTCCGCCGATAATTCCACACCACACATTTACAGATAATCTACGTTGCTGATCAACCTCTTACATCCACTGTGGGTTTACGGCGGCCCAATAATGCATGTTGTGACGATTTAACTGACCATCACTTTTAAATGTAGCCTCATCAGACCACAACACTATTTCGTCAAAGAATGGAGCATTTGCATGTACTTGAGCTTGAGACCACATGCAAAAGTTGAGCCTGCTTTGAAAATCAGTGCCATGTAGCTCTTGATGCAGGGACATATGGTATGGATGAAATGTGTTAGCCTTCAAAATCCTTGACACCCTAGTTGCGCTGACATCAGAATCGCGTGCAACTTGCCTGATACTCGTGTAAGGATTAACACGGAAGGCTGCAAGTACATCAGCAGACCTATTATCTCGAACAGGCCGAGCTATGCGTTCATTCCTGTGACTGCTGGAAGGCTGAACATTTCCACTTCTGCGTAGACGTTAGGCATGGTTGCAAAACACATGTCTTGAACGACGTTCCCGATCGGGATACCTAGCAGCATACACACGAGCAGCAGCGGAACTATTTAGTTGGCACTTACCCAACAACATGAGCATATCAAATGCTTCTTCGTTTGTGAAAGGCATTTCAACTTACATGCCACGATTTGCCAATGCGAATTAATTGACAGAAATGCACACGACCACGAGGAATGTACGTTAACAAATCCAGACTTTTCACACAATCTCTTCGACGACGCAACGTCTACGTCTTGCAACAGACAACGGTGAATGAGACCAAGATTGGAGTGGCGTGTTCACGTTATTAGTGGAAGCACACTAGAACTGGCAGAAGAGCTAGGCAACCTCCACCTGTACGACATAACTTGCGTACGTTGGTACGGTATATACGTTGTTTAAAACTTTCATACTATCCTTACTGTTTAGGTCTGAACTCAGTAAATTGTGTGGAAGAGAAGTGAATTAATTCGCTCTCAATTAAAAAAATATGTTCCAGGATATTCTTTTATTTTTTTTTAAAAAAAGAAAGACTAAGAATTACTTGATTTAGCATGAATTAAAATTAGTAAAGGGCAAGATTAGGAAACCTCTTAATTAATATGTCCTTTTACTAGTTTACTTTTCCTTCTAATCTTATTGAGTTTGATTTGGTCAGTAACTGCTTTTTCTCTTGATTTCGCAAGTAAATTATGTTTAATGAATGAATGAATGTTTAATGAATGAAGACTCTCTATGTTCACTGAAGGACTGGGTGTCTCTTTTTAACACCCAGGCTATGCAAGACGAGAAACTACATAATAAGTTATGGATGTAAGGTGACTTCCTTTTGTGTGTTTACCTACAGTTTAAAGTGAAATCCGGATCACCGTAATGCGTTCAAATTTCATTATTGTTCGACCGGGAATTGAACCCGGAATAACGTGAACCAAAGGTGCGCGCCCTAGTCACTAGATCAGCGAGGAGGGCGCAATAATTTGCATCCAATTTTTAACCACATTATCTAAACCTGGATTTTTTAAATAAGATTTTACGAAAACCGTTTCGAACACTTGTTTTTCACTTGCAAATGTATTTTTCTTCTTCTTCATTACTTTAGCAGACAATATATGATGACTGCCAATTCAAATTTTCAGATAATTCACATACAAAAAATGAAATGAAAGTCTTTGTTTTACGTCCCACGGTTACGCCAGCTAGTCTGAAGGAGATGGTGATGACGAGAAATGAATGAAATGGTGGAATTAAGAATGTGGGAGAACCCCGACAAAACCTACTCATACGATGTTTGAGTACCATAAAGCTCATTTGGCGCAAGCTGGAATCGAACCAAGGACCCTCAGACATCAGAGGTGAACGCTCTACCACTGAGCCACCGCGTGCCCCAATTCACATACAAGAGAATCATCATGTTTGACACCTTTTTCATGTTCTTCGATTCTAACATTATTTCCTTTATGTGTTATGTAACTATAAACATAAAAACCATCGTAAACTCCTGCTGCATCCAAAGCAATAGACAAAGAAACCTACAAACTATAAAACTCATCTTAGTAGTTCTTCGATGAAGGTAAACGTTATAACTAATTCTGTACCAGATATTTTACCTTATATAGGGCATTCGTAATCTGTGAGTACTAAGATAGTCCAGTCCGGCACGACTTTGTTCTTCGTTATTGCCATCATCCCAATTGAAGGTCTCCCGATTCGCCACGTCAAAAGACGGTGTGGAAAAGTATCAGTAAGCCTAGAGCATGTTAATGGTATTTCGTGATTCGAAAAGCATCACAAGTACGTTCTTTGTGGCAAACAATTACTAAAGAGTACAACCTCGGTATTCTTCGCCAGTTCCTCATTCGGAGATTTTGTCGGGACATTATGGTTACGCAGGTGACAGCCAGATTTTTTCTCCTGACGTCTGGCTATTTCCCAAACTAAAATCTCTGCATGAGTATATGTGACAGTAGAATGATCAATCCAGAAAAAGTTGTTTCGAGAAACGTTAGACAAGATTACATCGTTATTTATCAGAAATCAACTTAGAAAAGGAAAATCTGTCTCACCTTTGGTATATATTCCCTCTCTTGGTGTTGTATTTCCTCGTCCACAGTGTTTTCGTGACCTTCACGATCAACTTCTACATGTAAAGTCAACTGTGCTATGTCTTCGATTTGGAATTTGGTTCTTTTTCCTAACGCACCTACCATATGAAAAAGAAACATCATAATTACTTATAATATGAACACTTTATTTTTACAGGATATATTTAGTAGTTCTCTATGTATTCAGAGTAGCACATTGTATTCGCATTGTCAAGCGCAATAGGTTAAAGGAGACAGAGTCCTCTGCTGGTATCGTTATATATGAGCCACGAGAATAGAAGATGAACATGGTTATTATATGGATATTTTATGTAATTGCTGAATGCACGTTCATATAAAATTCGTAGTTACACATTATTTTACCTGCTACTGAATTTATTTTCGGTGTTCAGGGCTGCTACCTTCTTCCACGTCGAATGTCAAGTTTTAAGTTGTACGCAGAATATCTTAATCAGAATGAAAAGTCATAATTTGTAATTCTCTTAATATTTCTGGCACTCCTACTTTTTTCTTTGTATGCCGAAAGAAAAGAAGGGGAAAAAGAAGTAAACTAAGAACTTACTTCCTAATTTCTTCGATTGGGCTCATTACAATAAAACGTATAGCTGAGCAGCATGTGGTATCCGAGCCAGATGAGCTCCTACCAGGAATCTAACCCGGGTCTCCTGCACCAAAGATGCATGCGCGCACCGTGTAGCCACGAGGGAACTCAGAAGAAAAGAAGGAGAGCACCATAAATATTAAGAGGACTATTGATAGTAAGTTATGAGGACTATTGATAGTAAGTTAACTTTTTGATTAAGAGCTTAAAAATTGTTCTTTTCATTAGTTACCCAAATGTCTGAAAGAAGATGGTAACCTCAACCACCGAAAATCAGCGACAATTGAAAACGCTAATTACTAATATTATATGAACCTTGTCTAACAGACTTCCTAAGAAGTACTGCCAGTTATCAGCTTCTCCATTGTCAAGTCAAATGTTCCTTTATACACTGTCATAGAATGATTGACTGATTAAAGTATTTAATTAGGATATCAGCTCAACAACTTTTTATCATCTCACCAAAAGGCCAATGATTGATGCATCCTTCTCATAAAAGCAGTCCGAAGGTACAAACAATTATAGAAAAAAGGATTTCAAGAAAAGGTGTTAAACAAATATACGACTAGTGACATAATGAAACAAAAGATTCCCAATACAACGGGTCTGATAAAGCTAAAAATATAAACAAAGTACAGAGACCAAGCAAATCCTAAAAGGAAATGCCAGACAACCACATCAATGATTGTATACTATTATATGTATTTAGAATGAGTGGCAATATTTGCTATTTAGCTGATCAGACAGAAGTGGAATATTTTTATATCTTAAAAATTAAGTAACTACCTGCTCTAATGGTTGTTTTACAGTATGTCTCTCCAATTGGTGTTTAATCTTTGTCTTGCAGGTATTTGTAATAGTTCTTGACTTTTCTTCCTGATTGCCCTTCATAACTATCAACATTTAGCATAAACACCGTCAACATCTTGTTACTTGTACAATGGCTTAACCAACTATTAAATGATTTACTTTCTTAGGGTGTACAGTTAAGAAAATTGTTACCGTAAACTTGGAAATTCAATCCCAAGTAAATGTGATTGTGGGGAAAAGTGATAAATGGAGTATACATATAATGAGGTCTAAATTTTACTACTCTTCCTGAAACTCTGATATTGACTGTAAGCTTCTTTCCATTTAAATTAAAGTAATTTTTGTAATATTATACCGACACTCTTGCATCTCATGTAGTCTTGTTACAATGCCTTTATTTTTTTTCTTTTCTCTATACTTCGTTGATGAGGCTTGAAGGTTAGTATCAAATGTCTTTGGTGTTTTGGTTTTCAAAAAGCATGTAGGCACCTAAACTTCAATCGCAATGTTAAATACTGCGAATATACCACAAAGACATGGTTGTTGACTGGAATGCAGTTTGGTGTCCCTTTCAGCAGCGAGAACGTGTGGATCTACAACTTAACGTGAGATCCGAACCACACGATTTTCCGTCGGTATATATACGAGGAAGAATCAGGAACAAGGTTACAAGGTCGATACTTCTGGAGTTTCTTTGTAAATCTTTGAGTTTTACGTCCCACGTTTATGCTGGTTAGGCTAAAGGAGATGATGATTATGAGAAATGAATGAAATGGTGGAATGAAGAAAGTGGGAGGAAACGGGAGAACCCCGAGAAAACCCACGCACACGGTGTTTGTCCACCACAAAGTTCACTTGGCGGGGAGTGGGATCGAATGCGGAACTCCAAGCACCAGAGGTGGACGCTCTACCACTGAGCCACCACGGCCCCTACTTCTGAAGTTTCGTCTGTTATAAAGGAATGAAGAGTGTGCGGTGATTTTAATACATGAGTTGGCAACTGCGCAGAGTTTCAGCTACCCGCCATCTACCGTGCTAGTTGTAGGTAAACAAAAATTGCGACTCGCGAAGAAGTCCGCTGTTATTCGATTTCTGTGGGCGAAACATGTAACCAGTAGCTGGTACATGTTTACGAAGAGACTGTAATGGCTCGCCCAGATGTCGCTCAATGAACGTGAAAGTTCGTGCCTGGTAGAGAAAACGTCACTGATGAGAAGTACAGTGGCCACACTGTTAAATCAGCTTCACTCGGACATTACTGACCACCCTCCTTACAGCCCGGACCTCACTCCAAACGACTTTCACCTGTTTCCACACTTGAAAGAGCACCTAGAAGGCCGTCGCTTTGCTTCAGATGAGGAGGTGAAACACTTCGTAACAACGTGGCTGAACACGCAAGGACAGAATTTTTACCAGGAAGGAATCTTTAAACTCATCCCAGGATGGAACAAGTGCATCAACCGATATGGAGAGAATATGTCGAAAAATAACCTAATGTATATAGTATCTGTTGGCTGTATTGGTTGTATGAAATAATATACACACGTTTCACTGCAGGCTTTGTAACCTTACTTTCTGATCAATCCTCCTATTTATTAAGGGATTTACTTTGGTCAACCGATATGGAGACTACGTCGAAAAATAACCTAATGTATGTACTATCTGTTGGCTGTATTGGTTGTATGAAATAATATATACATGTTTCACTGCAGGCTTTGTAACCTTACTTTCTGATCAATCCTCCTATTTATTAAGGGATTTACTTTGGTCAACCGATATGGAGACTATGTCGAACAATAACCTAATGTATGTACTATCTGTTGGCTGTATTGGTTGTATGAAATAATATATACATGTTTCACTGCAGGCTTTGTAACCTTACTTTCTGATCAATCCTCCTATTTATTAAGGGATTTACTTTGGTCAACCGATATGGAGACTATGTCGAACAATAACCTAATGTATGTACTATCTGTTGGCTGTATTGGTTGTATGAAATAATATATACATGTTTCACTGCAGGCTTTGTAACCTTACTTTCTGATCAATCCTCCTATTTATTAAGGGATTTACTTTGGTCAACCGATATGGAGACTATGTCGAACAATAACCTAATGTATGTACTATCTGTTGGCTGTATTGGTTGTATGAAATAATATATACATGTTTCACTGCAGGCTTTGTAACCTTACTTTCTGATCAATCCTCCTATTTATTAAGGGATTTACTTTGGTCAACCGATATGGAGACTATGTCGAACAATAACCTAATGTATGTACTATCTGTTGGCTGTATTGGTTGTATGAAATAATATATACATGTTTCACTGCAGGCTTTGTAACCTTACTTTCTGATCAATCCTCCTATTTATTAAGGGATTTACTTTGGTCAACCGATATGGAGACTGTCGAACAATAACCTAATGTATGTACTATCTGTTGGCTGTATTGGTTGTATGAAATAATATATACATGTTTCACTGCAGGCTTTGTAACCTTACTTTCTGATCAATCCTCCTATTTATTAAGGGATTTACTTTGGTCAACCGATATGGAGACTATGTCGAACAATAACCTAATGTATGTACTATCTGTTGGCTGTATTGGTTGTATGAAATAATATATACATGTTTCACTGCAGGCTTTGTAACCTTACTTTCTGATCAATCCTCCTATTTATTAAGGGATTTACTTTGGTCAACCGATATGGAGACTATGTCGAACAATAACCTAATGTATGTACTATCTGTTGGCTGTATTGGTTGTATGAAATAATATATACATGTTTCACTGCAGGCTTTGTAACCTTACTTTCTGATCAATCCTCCTATTTATTAAGGGATTTACTTTGGTCAACCGATATGGAGACTATGTCGAACAATAACCTAATGTATGTACTATCTGTTGGCTGTATTGGTTGTATGAAATAATATATACATGTTTCACTGCAGGCTTTGTAACCTTACTTTCTGATCACCCCTTGCATATATAGTTGAAAACATTATAACGTAGCACGCAAACCTTAAAATGAAATCCAGTGTTGATATTTCAAGTTTTTTAGCAATTAATATCTTGTTTCGAGTGAGTTACAGTCCTATGTCTATCTTTAAAAAGCCAGTAAAATTAATGTCTTGACGACGATAAAAAAAAATGGGGAAAAAATACGTACCGATCAAAGAAGCGTCTACACGAGCTGCTTTTTGTGCTGATTTGAAGTAGTCACTGAACTTCATAACTTCCGAGTAATAAGCATGAATGAGTCCAGCCTCCAAAAGGAACTGTACTTTAATATCCCAAAGTTCTTCATTTGACATTAAAAGTTCTTGTCCTTGGACTTCTGCGATTAACTTCATCAAATGTTCATAAATTGTGGGTGACTTCTCTTCCAGTATTTGCTGATGGATAAATAAGTATCTCATACACCACCACTTGCTAGTCTGCATAAAGAAAAATGGTACAGGTATCTTAATATGCAGGCGTTTAAAGAGCAATTATTGGAACATATCATCTAAAATACATCTACTCTATGCCTTCACTCCTTTAAGGATGAATACAAAAACTTCAAATGTATATTTATTTATTTATTTATTTCATTATTGATGGGGCGAGGTAAAATGCAGGGTGCGGCAGTTTTCCCCTTTCCTTTGTAAGACGTGCAAGCGCTATAAGTGTGTGTGGTGGGACATTAATGTTCTACACACTGGGAAGTTCAGTAACAATGTAGCATGAATGGTGAACATGGTGAAAGCTACGTGCATACACAACACGCGTTCCACCAAAATTTTCGTCTGTCACCTCGTGCTCCTGTCTCAGGAAAGGAAGTTATTGATGGTTGAGTTCAGAACTTTGGGGAAAAAAATGAAATATTTGAATGTAAAGTCCCACTATTATATCTGTTAGGCTAAGGAAGAGGATGATTAAAGAAAATAAATAATGATGGAATAAATGGTAGAATGGAAAAGTGGGAGGAAACGGGAGTACCCCGAGAAAACCCACGAGCACGAGACTGTCCACCACAAATTTAATTGGATCGAACTAGGGACCCCTCGCACCAGAAGTAAGTGCTATACCACTGAGCCACCCCCCTTCACAACTTTGAAACAGTAGGTCAAACCACAAGACAAAAAAGAGGTAGTGAACCCGACAATGTGGAGGCTGCACAACTGCGATGACGAAGCCCTAAAAAGTCTGCCCGACGCCTATGTGTTCCTCTTGGAATTTCGAATTGAACATTGAGAAGAATTCTGAACGAAGACTGACACCTACAACAGTACAAAATTCAAACTGTGCAATGACTAAACCCAGATAATTATGTAAATCGCGCTCGTTTTTGTGAACACGTTACAGCTCATTGAAAACGACCCACAGCTCATCCATAATCTATGAATGAGCGGTGGAGTTCACTTTAATATTAGTGGGTATGTCAATAAAAGAAATTTCCACCAGTAGGCCCCTGAGAACCCTCAACAACTCTATGAACAGTCTCTCGACTCAGCCCAAGTTACAGTCTGGTGTGCAATGTCTTCAAATGGAAACATTCGCTTCTACTTGCATAGATTATTAGTGCATTGATCAAGAAGAGAAAAAATGAAATCTTTAAGTTTTACGTTCCACGTTTATGCTGGTTATGCTAAAGGAGACGGTGAAGATGAGAAATGAATGAAATGGTGGAATCAAGAAAGTGGGAGGAAACGGAAGAACCCCGAGAAAACACACGAGCACGGTGTTTGTCCACCACAAAGTCCACACAGCGCGAGCTGGGATCGAACCAGGGACCCTAAGCACCGGAGGTGAACGCTCTACCACCGAGCCCCCGCGCCCCCGCATTGATCAAGAAGAAATCAATCCAATAATACCAGCACTACTATACCACTGGACTGAGAATTTCCTTAAGAGACTCAGAAAATGATCGTGGTCACCTTCTTTAAGTCAGACTGAAAAAATAAACAGAAAAATTTCAGTTTGTTTTAAAAAGGGGATTTGACTGTCCCTTCCTGTATAATGATCAAAGGATACTATCTTCTAAAAACTGGAAAAATAAAAAATAATAATAATAAAAAAAAAGTTTCCAAACCTTACAATTCGTTATAACGTACATAATCGAATAATTTCAAAACAAGTAACATAACAAGTGAATGTTTCACAGTGTAAAACTACAGTACACTTCCAAACTATGGGAATTCAATGCTCAAATTTGAATGTTTCACAGTGTAAAACTACAGTACACTTCCAAACTATGGGAATTCAATGCTCAAATTTGAATGTTTCACAGTGTAAAACTACAGTACACTTCCAAACTATGGGAATTCAATGCTCAAATTTGAATGTTTCACAGTGTAAAACTACAGTACACTTCCAAACTATGGGAATTCAATGCTCAAATTTGAATGTTTCACAGTGTAAAACTACAGTACACTTCCAAACTATGGGAATTCAATGCTCAAATTTGAATGTTTCACAGTGTAAAACTACAATACACTTCCAAACTATGGGAATTCAATGCTCAAATTTGAATGTTTCACAGTGTAAAACTACAGTACACGTCCAAACTATGGAGGATCAATGCTCAAATTTAAAGCAATACATCTATAACTAAGGGTTGCAATAGAGGAATAAAATCAAAGACAGATTCTGTTCCTCGAATGTTGAAACCACATCAGAAAGCCAATACTAGCTCTCTCTTACTGTTTTTGCTCTAGGTACATTAATATTGAAACCGGAAGTGGACATTGATGTCTATCAGTTTCAGTTGCAATAGAGGAATAAAATCAAAGACAGATTCTGTTCCCTGAATGTTGAATCCACATCAGAAAGCCAATACTAGCTCTCTCTTACTGTTTTTGCTCTAGGTACATTAATATTGAAACCGGAAGTGGACATTGATGTCTATCAGTTTCAGTTGCAATAGAGGAATAAAATCAAAGACAGATTCTGTTCCTCGAATGTTGGATCCACATCAGAAAGCCAATACTAGCTCTCTCTTACTGTTTTTGCTCTAGGTACATTAATATTGAAACCGGAAGTGGACATTGATGTCTATCAGTTTCAGTTGCAATAGAGGAATAAAATCAAAGACAGATTCTGTTCCTCGAATGTTGGATCCACATCAGAAAGCCAATACTAGCTCTCTCTTACTGTTTTTGCTCTAGGTACATTAATATTGAAACCGGAAGTAGACATTGATGTCTATCAGTTTCAGGTGCAATAGAGGAATAAAATCAAAGACAGATTCTGTTCCTCGAATGTTGGATCCACATCAGAAAGCCAATACTAGCTCTCTCTTACTGTTTTTGCTCTAGGTACATTAATATTGAAACCGGAAGTGGACATTGATGTCTATCAGTTTCAGTTGCAATAGAGGAATAAAATCAAAGACAGATTCTGTTCCTCGAATGTTGGATCCACATCAGAAAGCCAATACTAGCTCTCTCTTACTGTTTTTGCTCTAGGTACATTAATATTGAAACCGGAAGTAGACATTGATGTCTATCAGTTTCAGTTGCAATAGAGGAATAAAATCAAAGACAGATTCTGTTCCTCGAATGTTGGATCCACATCAGAAAGCCAATACTAGCTCTCTCTTACTGTTTTTGCTCTAGGTACATTAATATTGAAACCGGAAGTGGACATTGATGTCTATCAGTTTCAGTTGCAATAGAGGAATAAAATCAAAGACAGATTCTGTTCCTCGAATGTTGAATCTACATCAGAAAGCCAATACTAGCTCTCTCTTACTGTTTTTGCTCTAGGTACATTAATATTGAAACCGGAAGTGGACATTGATGTCTATCAGTTTCAGTTGCAATAGAGGAATAAAATCAAAGACAGATTCTGTTCCTCGAATGTTGGATCCACATCAGAAAGCCAATACTAGCTCTCTCTTACTGTTTTTGCTCTAGGTACATTAATATTGAAACCGGAAGTGGACATTGATGTCTATCAGTTTCAGTTGCAATAGAGGAATAAAATCAAAGACAGATTCTGTTCCTCGAATGTTGGATCCACATCAGAAAGCCAATACTAGCTCTCTCTTACTGTTTTTGCTCTAGGTACATTAATATTGAAACCGGAAGTGGACATTGATGTCTATCAGTTTCAGTTGCAATAGAGGAATAAAATCAAAGACAGATTCTGTTCCTCGAATGTTGGATCCACATCAGAAAGCCAATACTAGCTCTCTCTTACTGTTTTTGCTCTAGGTACATTAATATTGAAATCGGGAGTGGACATTGATGTCTATCAGTTTCAGTTGCAATAGAGGAATAAAATCAAAGACAGATTCTGTTCCTCGAATGTTGGATCCACATCAGAAAGCCAATACTAGCTCTCTCTTACTGTTTTTGCTCTAGGTACATTAATATTGAAACCGGAAGTGGACATTGATGTCTATCAGTTTCAGTTGCAATAGAGGAATAAAATCAAAGACAGATTCTGTTCCTCGAATGTTGGATCCACATCAGAAAGCCAATACTAGCTCTCTCTTACTGTTTTTGCTCTAGGTACATTAATATTGAAACCGGAAGTGGACATTGATGTCTATCAGTTTCAGTTGCAATAGAGGAATAAAATCAAAGACAGATTCTGTTCCTCGAATGTCGGATCCACATCAGAAAGCCAATACTAGCTCTCTCTTACTGTTTTTGCTCTAGGTACATTAATATTGAAATCGGAAGTGGACATTGATGTCTATCAGTTTCAGTTGCAATAGAGGAATAAAATCAAAGACAGATTCTGTTCCTCGAATGTTGGATCCACATCAGAAAGCCAATACTAGCTCTCTCTTACTGTTTTTGCTCTAGGTACATTAATATTGAAATCGGAAGTGGACATTGATGTCTATCAGTTTCAGTTGCAATAGAGGAATAAAACCAAAGACAGATTCTGTTCCTCGAATGTTGGATCCACATCACAAAGCCAATACTAGCTCTCTCTTACTGTTTTTGCTCTAGGTACAATAATATTGAAATCGGGAGTGGACATTGATGTCTATCAGTTTCAGTTGCAATAGAGGAATAAAATCAAAGACAGATTCTGTTCCTCGAATGTTGGATCCACATCAGAAAGCCAATACTAGCTCTCTCTTAGTGTTTTTGCTCTAGGTACATTAATATTGAAACCGGAAGTGGACATTGATGTCTATCAGTTTCAGTTGCAATAGAGGAATAAAATCAAAGACAGATTCTGTTCCTCGAATGTTGGATCCACATCAGAAAGCCAATACTAGCTCTCTCTTACTGTTTTTGCTCTAGGTACATTAATATTGAAACCGGAAGTGGACATTGATGTCTATCAGTTTCAGTTGCAATAGAGGAATAAAATCAAAGACAGATTCTGTTCCTCGAATGTTGAATCCACATCAGAAAGCCAATACTAGCTCTCTCTTACTGTTTTTGCTCTAGGTACATTAATATTGAAACCGGAAGTGGACATTGATGTCTATCAGTTTCATTGCAATAGAGGAATAAAATCAAAGACAGATTCTGTTCCTCGAATGTTGGATCCACATCAGAAAGCCAATACTAGCTCTCTCTTACTGTTTTTGCTCTAGGTACATTAATATCGAAACCGGAAGTGGACATTGATGTCTATCAGTTTCAGTTGCAATAGACGAATAAAATCAAAGACAGATTCTGTTCCTCGAATGTTGGATCCACATCAGAAAGCCAATACTAGCTCTCTCTTACTGTTTTTGCTCTAGGTACATTAATATTGAAACCGGAAGTGGACATTGATGTCTATCAGTTTCAGTTGCAATAGAGGAATAAAATCAATGACAGATTCTGTTCCTCGAATGTTGGATCCACATCAGAAAGCCAATACTAGCTCTCTCTTACTGTTTTTGCTCTAGGTACATTAATATTGAAACCGGAAGTGGACATTGATGTCTATCAGTTTCAGTTGCAATAGAGGAATAAAATCAAAGACACATTCTGTTCCTCGAATGTTGGATCCACATCAGAAAGCCAATACTAGCTCTCTCTTAGTGTTTTTGCTCTAGGTACATTAATATTGAAACCGGAAGTGTACATTGATGTCTATCAGTTTCAGTTGCAATAGAGGAATAAAATCAAAGACAGATTCTGTTCCTCGAATGTTGGATCCACATCAGAAAGCAATACTAGCTCTCTCTTACTGTTTTTGCTCTAGGTACATTAATATTGAAACCGGAAGTGGACATTGATGTCTATCAGTTTCAGTTGCAATAGAGGAATAAAATCAAAGACAGATTCTGTTCCTCGAATGTTGGATCCACATCAGAAAGCCAATACTAGCTCTCTCTTACTGTTTTTGCTCTAGGTACATTAATATTGAAACCGGAAGTGGACATTGATGTCTATCAGTTTCAGTTGCAATAGAGGAATAAAATCAAAGACAGATTCTGTTCCTCGAATGTTGGATCCACATCAGAAAGCCAATACTAGCTCTCTCTTACTGTTTTTGCTCTAGGTACATTAATATTGAAACCGGAAGTGGACATTGATGTCTATCAGTTTCAGTTGCAATACAGGAATAAAATCAAAGACAGATTCTGTTCCTCGAATGTCGGATCCACATCAGAAAGCCAATACTAGCTCTCTCTCACAGTTTTTGCTCTAGGTACATTAATATTGAAACCGGAAGTGGACATTGATGTCTATCAGTTTCAGTTGCAATAGAGGAATAAAATCAAAGACAGATTCTGTTCCTCGAATGTTGGATCCACATCAGAAAGCCAATACTAGCTCTCTCTTACTGTTTTTGCTCTAGGTACATTAATATTGAAATCGGAAGTGGACATTGATGTCTATCAGTTTCAGTTGCAATAGAGGAATAAAACCAAAGACAGATTCTGTTCCTCGAATGTTGGATCCACATCACAAAGCCAATACTAGCTCTCTCTTACTGTTTTTGCTCTAGGTACAATAATATTGAAATCGGGAGTGGACATTGATGTCTATCAGTTTCAGTTGCAATAGAGGAATAAAATCAAAGACAGATTCTGTTCCTCGAATGTTGGATCCACATCAGAAAGCCAATACTAGCTCTCTCTTAGTGTTTTTGCTCTAGGTACATTAATATTGAAACCGGAAGTGGACATTGATGTCTATCAGTTTCAGTTGCAATAGAGGAATAAAATCAAAGACAGATTCTGTTCCTCGAATGTTGGATCCACATCAGAAAGCCAATACTAGCTCTCTCTTACTGTTTTTGTGTTTTTGCTCTAGGTACATTAATATTGAAACCGGAAGTGGACATTGATGTCTACCAGTTTCAGTTGCAATAGAGGAATAAAATCAAAGACAGATTCTGTTCCTCGAATGTTGGATCCACATCAGAAAGCCAATACTAGCTCTCTCTTACTGTTTTTGTTCTAGGTACATTAATATTGAAACCGGAAGTGGACATTGATGTCTATCAGTTTCAGTTGCAATAGAGGAATAAGATCAAAGACTGATTCTGTTCCTCGAATGTTGGATCCCCATCAGAAGGCCAACACTAGCTCTCTCTTAGTGTTTTTGCTCTAGGTACATTAATATTGAAACCGGAAGTGGACATTGATGTCTATCAGTTTCAGTTGCAATAGAGGAATAAAATCAAAGACAGATTCTGTTCCTCGAATGTTGGATCCACATCAGAAAGCCAATACTAGCTCTCTCTTACTGTTTTTGCTCTAGGTACATTAATATTGAAACCGGAAGTGGACATTGATGTCTATCAGTTTCAGTTGCAATAGAGGAATAAAATCAAAGACAGATTCTGTTCCTCGAATGTTGAATCCACATCAGAAAGCCAATACTAGCTCTCTCTTACTGTTTTTGCTCTCGGTACATTAATATTGAAACCGGAAGTGGACATTGATGTCTATCAGTTTCAGTTGCAATAGAGGAATAAAATCAAAGACAGATTCTGTTCCTCGAATGTTGGATCCACATCAGAAAGCCAACACTAGCTCTCTCTTACTGTTTTTGCTCTAGGTACATTAATATTGAAACCGGAAGTGGACATTGATGTCTATCAGTTTCAGTTGCAATAGAGGAATAAAATCAAAGACAGATTCTGTTCCTCGAATGTTGGATCCACATCAGAAAGCCAATACTAGCTCTCTCTTACTGTTTTTGCTCTAGGTACATTAATATTGAAACCGGAAGTGGACATTGATGTCTATCAGTTTCAGTTGCAATAGAGGAATAAAATCAAAGACAGATTCTGTTCCTCGAATGTTGAATCCACATCAGAAAGCCAATACTAGCTCTCTCTTACTGTTTTTGCTCTAGGTACATTAATATTGAAACCGGAAGTGGACATTGATGTCTATCAGTTTCATTGCAATAGAGGAATAAAATCAAAGACAGATTCTGTTCCTCGAATGTTGGATCCACATCAGAAAGCCAATACTAGCTCTCTCTTACTGTTTTTGCTCTAGGTACATTAATATTGAAACCGGAAGTGGACATTGATGTCTATCAGTTTCAGTTGCAATAGAGGAATAAAATCAAAGACAGATTCTGTTCCTCGAATGTTGGATCCACATCAGAAAGCCAATACTAGCTCTCTTACTGTTTTTGCTCTAGGTACATTAATATTGAAACCGGAAGTGGACATTGATGTCTATCAGTTTCAGTTGCAATAGAGGAATAAAATCAAAGACAGATTCTGTTCCTCGAATGTTGGATCCACATCAGAAAGCCAATACTAGCTCTCTCTTACTGTTTTTGCTCTAGGTACATTAATATTGAAACCGGAAGTGGACATTGATGTCTATCAGTTTCAGTTGCAATAGAGGAATAAAATCAAAGACAGATTCTGTTCCTCGAATGTTGGATCCACATCAGAAAGCCAATACTAGCTCTCTCTTACTGTTTTTGCTCTAGGTACATTAATATTGAAACCGGAAGTGGACATTGATGTCTATCAGTTTCAGTTGCAATAGAGGAATAAAATCAAAGACAGATTCTGTTCCTCGAATGTTGGATCCACATCAGAAAGCCAATACTAGCTCTCTCTTACTGTTTTTGCTCTAGGTACATTAATATTGAAACCGGAAGTGGACATTGATGTCTATCAGTTTCAGTTGCAATAGAGGAATAAAATCAAAGACAGATTCTGTTCCTCGAATGTTGGATCCACATCAGAAAGCCAATACTAGCTTTCTCTTACTGTTTTTGCTCTAGGTACATTAATATTGAAACCGGAAGTGGACATTGATGTCTATCAGTTTCAGTTGCAATAGAGGAATAAAATCAAAGACAGATTCTGTTCCTCGAATGTTGGATCCACATCAGAAAGCCAATACTAGCTCTCTCTTACTGTTTTTGCTCTAGGTACATTAATATTGAAACCGGAAGTGGACATTGATGTCTATCAGTTTCAGTTGCAATAGAGGAATAAAATCAAAGACAGATTCTGTTCCTCGAATGTTGGATCCACATCAGAAAGCCAATACTAGCTCTCTCTTACTGTTTTTGCTCTAGGTACATTAATATTGAAACCGGAAGTGGACATTGATGTCTATCAGTTTCAGTTGCAATAGAGGAATAAAATCAATGACAGATTCTGTTCCTCGAATGTTGGATCCACATCAGAAAGCCAATACTAGCTCTCTCTTACTGTTTTTGCTCTAGGTACATTAATATTGAAACCGGAAGTGGACATTGATGTCTATCAGTTTCAGTTGCAATAGAGGAATAAAATCAAAGACAGATTCTGTTCCTCGAATGTTGGATCCACATCAGAAAGCCAATACTAGCTCTCTCTTACTGTTTTTGCTCTAGGTACATTAATATTGAAACCGGAAGTGGACATTGATGTCTATCAGTTTCAGTTGCAATAGAGGAATAAAATCAAAGACAGATTCTGTTCCTCGAATGTTGGATCCACATCAGAAAGCAATACTAGCTCTCTCTTACTGTTTTTGCTCTAGGTACATTAATATTGAAACCGGAAGTGGACATTGATGTCTATCAGTTTCAGTTGCAATAGAGGAATAAAATCAAAGACAGATTCTGTTCCTCGAATGTTGGATCCACATCAGAAAGCCAATACTAGCTCTCTCTTACTGTTTTTGCTCTAGGTACATTAATATTGAAACCGGAAGTGGACATTGATGTCTATCAGTTTCAGTTGCAATAGAGGAATAAAATCAAAGACAGATTCTGTTCCTCGAATGTTGGATCCACATCAGAAAGCCAATACTAGCTCTCTCTTACTGTTTTTGCTCTAGGTACATTAATATTGAAACCGGAAGTGGACATTGATGTCTATCAGTTTCAGTTGCAATAGAGGAATAAAATCAAAGACAGATTCTGTTCCTCGAATGTTGGATCCACATCAGAAAGCCAATACTAGCTCTCTCTTACTGTTTTTGCTCTAGGTACATTAATATTGAAACCGGAAGTGGACATTGATGTCTATCAGTTTCAGTTGCAATAGAGGAATAAAATCAAAGACAGATTCTGTTCCTCGAATGTTGGATCCACAGCAGAAAGCCAATACTAGCTCTCTCTTACTGTTTTTGCTCTAGGTACATTAATATTGAAACCGGAAGTGGACATTGATGTCTATCAGTTTCAGTTGCAATAGAGGAATAAAATCAAAGACAGATTCTGTTCCTCGAATGTTGAATCCACATCAGAAAGCCAATACTAGCTCTCTCTTACTGTTTTTGCTCTAGGTACATTAATATTGAAACCGGAAGTGGACATTGATGTCTATCAGTTTCAGTTGCAATAGAGGAATAAAATCAAAGACAGATTCTATTCCTCGAATGTTGGATCCACATCAGAAAGCCAATACTAGCTCTCTCTTAGTGTTTTTGCTCTAGGTACATTAATATTGAAACCGGAAGTGGACATTGATGTCTATCAGTTTCAGTTGCAATAGAGGAATAAAATCAAAGACAGATTCTGTTCCTTGAATGTTGAATCCACATCAGAAAGCCAATACTAGCTCTCTCTTACTGTTTTTGCTCTAGGTACATTAATATTGAAACCGGAAGTGGACATTGATGTCTATCAGTTTCAGTTGCAATAGAGGAATAAAATCAAAGACAGATTCTGTTCCTCGAATGTTGGATCCACATCAGAAAGCCAATACTAGCTCTCTCTTACTGTTTTTGCTCTAGGTACATTAATATTGAAACCGGAAGTGGACATTGATGTCTATCAGTTTCAGTTGCAATAGAGGAATAAAATCAAAGACAGATTCTGTTCCTCGAATGTTGGATCCACATCAGAAAGCCAATACTAGCTCTCTCTTAGTGTTTTTGCTCTAGGTACATTAATATTGAAATCGGGAGTGGACATTGATGTCTATCAGTTTCAGTTGCAATAGAGGAATAAAATCAAAGACAGATTCTGTTCCTCGAATGTTGAATCCACATCAGAAAGCCAATACTAGCTCTCTCTTACTGTTTTTGCTCTAGGTACATTAATATTGAAACCGGAAGTGGACATTGATGTCTATCAGTTTCAGTTGCAATAGAGGAATAAAATCAAAGACAGATTCTGTTCCTCGAATGTTGGATCCACATCAGAAAGCCAATACTAGCTCTCTCTTACTGTTTTTGCTCTAGGTACATTAATATTGAAACCGGAAGTGGACATTGATGTCTATCAGTTTCAGTTGCAATAGAGGAATAAAATCAAAGACAGATTCTGTTCCTCGAATGTTGGATCCACATCAGAAAGCCAATACTAGCTCTCTCTTACTGTTTTTGCTCTAGGTACATTAATATTGAAACCGGAAGTGGACATTGATGTCTATCAGTTTCAGTTGCAATAGAGGAATAAAATCAAAGACAGATTCTGTTCCTCGAATGTTGGATCCACATCAGAAAGCCAATACTAGCTCTCTCTTACTGTTTTTGCTCTAGGTACATTAATATTGAAACCGGAAGTGGACATTGATGTCTATCAGTTTCAGTTGCAATAGAGGAATAAAATCAAAGACAGATTCTGTTCCTCGAATGTTGGATCCACATCAGAAAGCCAATACTAGCTCTCTCTTACTGTTTTTGCTCTAGGTACATTAATATTGAAACCGGAAGTGGACATTGATGTCTATCAGTTTCAGTTGCAATAGAGGAATAAAATCAAAGACAGATTCTGTTCCTTGAATGTTGAATCCACATCAGAAAGCCAATACTAGCTCTCTCTTACTGTTTTTGCTCTAGGTACATTAATATTGAAACCGGAAGTGGACATTGATGTCTATCAGTTTCAGTTGCAATAGAGGAATAAAATCAAAGACAGATTCTGTTCCTTGAATGTTGAATCCACATCAGAAAGCCAATACTAGCTCACTCTTACTGTTTTTGCTCTAGGTACATTAATATTGAAACCGGAAGTGGACATTGATGTCTATCAGTTTCAGTTGCAATAGAGGAATAAAATCAAAGACAGATTCTGTTCCTTGAATGTTGAATCCACATCAGAAAGCCAATACTAGCTCTCTCTTACTGTTTTTGTTCTAGGTACATTAATATTGAAACCGGAAGTGGACATTGATGTCTATCAGTTTCAGTTGCAATAGAGGAATAAAATCAAAGACAGATTCTGTTCCTCGAATGTTGGATCCACATCAGAAAGCCAATACTAGCTCTCTCTTACTGTTTTTGCTCTAGGTACATTAATACTGAAACCGGGAGTGGACATTGATGTCTATCAGTTTCAGTTGCAATAGAGGAATAAAATCAGAGCTGAAACATATTCTTGCGATACTGAATCCATACCAGAAAACGCTTGTCGCTATCTATTTCCATTATACGATCAATGTTGTAACTGGAGATTGTAAACTTTCATCAATTTTGGTTTGAATAAACAGGTAAAAGTAGAGACGAAACTCATTCCTGGGACGCTGAATCTGTTAAAAAAAAAAAAAAAAAATCTTACCGTCTCTTCGCTATGGAAATCAAAAGTATTGAAACCAAAAGTACTAGTACATTTCAACCATTTTAGTTTTAGTAGATTATTATGGGTGGTAATAATATGTTCACTTGACACGCTGACTCGATTGCAAAAAAACACTTTTCGATATCTCTTACCGTTTTTCCTCTGATATCCGTCAGACACAGCCGTTCTATAGGACTTTCGATAGTTATGCATAGCATAGTTTGGAAGTCTAAAAATGCTGACATATATTGACATAAATAATGCGAAGTCAAATTTAAACCGACATCTAGTCATTTTACGAATAACTTCCAACGATAATAATTGTCCCAGTTTTAAGGTCGGAAAAAGTTGAACGATATAATCCTTGTATTTCCCAAGAGCAGCACAATCAAATACTTATTGAGCGTAAGGAACACATGTGCAATAATAATAATTCACCTGTAATATTTCTTAAATGCATGTTTTCTTTAGCAAATATTTCAACCGCTCTAGCCGTCAATTTTCGTCACGGCAGGGCTTAACTATACCGATCTTTACATAGTTTTTACAACTAACAGCGGTACAAGGTAAAAATTTGTCTCGTTATTATGTGTCCTTATATGAAGTATTCACACCGGTTAATTATCTTCTAGTTAAGAGCTCTTAAGCTATTAATACATGAATCACTAAATCTGTTTTTAGGTTTTTGTAGAAGTCGATGCTATCTCCTTGTACTGATCTTCATTATGTCCACCAACTGATGAACACTCCAAATTTCTAGATGCCAGATCAAACACTAAAAATTTGAAATACCAGATTAACATTATTATTGCCAATGAACTATTAGAACCCATAATTGAGAATTTCGTAATTTCTGTATAGTCACACTAATTGTAATACGCATTTTAAATTCCTAAAATTTGTTTTTGATATTGTAATTAGTAATAATAGCATCCCAGTCTTTTTGAGTATTTCTCTTATCTGTACTTAATAATGGGTTCTTTGCCCTAATATAACATGCTTGAAATATATTCCTTGCAATATTAGAGGCGTTCCGGTGTTAACCTTCCACATTTAGAATTGAATATTTTGTGATCTGGAGATGTTTTGACAACCATGATACAGCTTCTTTTTCCTCACATGAGTGTGCTCCTTCAGTCTGGTGCCAATATTTCTCTTGGTCATCTCTAAGTAGCTTTACGTGAATAAACATTCTTGTAAATATCACTTCCAGTTGTATCTGGAATTATGTTCGTAAATAAATATGTTAATAAAATAACAATAATGTAATTCCTATTGTTCAGTCTGGCTTTCGTATTATTCAGTAGTACTGTTAGGTCAGGGATGGAGATTACACATGAAATATTACGTGCTTTTGATAGCTCACAGGTGATCAGTTTTGGCCTTGTTAGCTCTCAGACTCTTTCTTCATACTGTAAATCATAAGCTGTTCGTTCAACTCAAATATTATAACCTGCCTGATACCACCATAAAGTCGTTTCAATCTTACTTAACATGCAAACAGCAAGAAGTATATCTCAGAAGTGTACGACAATGCTCTACATCTGAGCCCTTCAGTGTTGGCAAGGGAGTGCCTCATGATCTATTTTAGGTGCACTGCTGTTTTCTCTGTATACTTCTGACCTCATAACTGCTATTTAATACTCCTCTACCTATTGTTTCGCAGGTAACACACTACTTTTGAGTACTCCTCAACCTCAAATTAGCCAACTAGTAATATTACTCGTTAATCTTTTCTCCAATATTTCGGGTGAAACACTTGACCATTCATCCTCAGGAGCACACAATGGCACAATGGCGTAAGGCTTTCACAACATGGTCTTCACATTGTTTTGCTGTGCCTCAACAGTGGTAATTTACGAATATTGGGCAGAATTTTATCGATATTTATAGTCGCCTACCTTTCTCAATACTTATAGATTGCTGTTATTATACAGAGTGTTTTTAAAAAAAGACTTGATTTTGAAAGTCCATATGTATTGATAAAAATATACTACAAAAATGGAATAAATTGCAAAATACTCACAAAATCTTCAACTTTTAGCTATGCTATTGCAAATGCTCTATATGTTCACCAGCAGCAGCACTTTCACGGACTCCGCTCAAACGTTTGCCGAATTGTTTCCATCATTTCATTGGAAGTGATACCAACGACGAATGTTTTTGGGTGCAGGCGGATCAATGCCAAAACGTCGACGAAAAATATGCTGGACCGAAACCGCTGACTCAGTCTTTGAAAACAGTAGCACACAAAACGCTTTCTGTTGAGCGGACGATATCTTACTTCTGACTGTTTGCAAACTGAGAAGACGCATTGACTCACATTTAAAGGCGATTTTCTAAGTCTAGGTTACGTCCATTTAAGCAACACTTATTTCCTTGCAAGCACGTTCCATGTTCCGTAATTATTACCATCCAAAATCAGGTAATTCTTTTAGAAACACAGTGTACTATGCCAATTACCTTTTTACTCGTGATTTAAGTGTTCTTTCCGATAGATTCTTCTTAATGAACGTCACTCAACAGATAATTAATTTAAATCGCCGTGTGAACAATGAAGCCAGGTCACACTACTTTTTTCTATTTTTTGTAGGTATTCGTAAAAATAAAAATCGGTGTGTGAACAGTGTAGCCAGTCAAACTATTTTTCCTTTTTCTGTAACCATATATAAACATCAGAATTTTAATGTAGTTCAGAGTGTGTTATGTGCATCTAACCAATAAATATATAACGAAGATTTTTTGCTGTGTTTTTCGTTTAGCTTTGTTAATATAATTTGTAATAATATCATCCTAATCCCTATTAAGATTTCCTTTATTGGGTTTAGCTTTGGAATTTTTTTCCTTATGAAATATGCTTCAGATATACATTTCTTATAATATTTGAAAGGTTGCACAACCCGAAATTGTCAAATACTATATGAAGTTTTTGGTGATTTGGAAACCTGATAAAGCTTCTTTTGTTCTCTTGAGACCTCCTTACGTATTCTTTTAGCTTAGTGCTAATATTTCTTTTTGTCTCGGGGGAAGATATATATATATATATATATATATATATATATATATATATATATATATATATATATATATATATATATATATATATATGACAGACAGACAGACAGACAGACAGAAAGAGATCATTAGTATACTAAACACGAGCATTCTATAGATATTGGGATATATCAATAAATTTTAGGAAATATTTACTGCTGAGGCACAGATAAACAATGTGAAGATCGTGTTATCAAAACAGACTTAAATTTTGTGTGTCCCTGAGGATGAGTGGCCGTATCACACTCGAAATATTGGGGGAAAAAATTGACAAGGAACATTACTAGCAGAGTAATTTCAGGTATTACAATATGTTCTACACGCTCGATAAATAATTATGCAAATAGTTCAACTTCTAAATTGAGACTCTGTATCTATATCCCAGTTATGTAATAATAACGACTTCATTATTAATCCTTCCACATGTTCAGATCTAGAAAATTCAGAACAACTGAACACAATCAAGGTAACAGATCTACAGACAAAAAATAGTGGATTAGTATATTTCCCATTCTACTCATGTGAATAACCTGGCATTGCTATTAGATAATGAAATAACTTGGACACAACACATTTCTATACTAAGGATAATAAAATAATTACTCTATTACGTAGCTTTTACAAACTAAAAGATTGCTTAACCTCTTCTCTAAAACTGTGCCTAACGAATGTACTTATTCCTATCTTTGTTTGACTATTGTGACTCAGGATATGGACAATCTCTTTCGGCTTACACATCTAAAACTATACAAAAAATTCATAACTCATGCATTCGGTTTGCTTTTAATGTACAAAGAAAGTACTAAGTTTTACCCAAGCTAAATACCAATAATATTCTAACAATATCGATTAGAAGGTACCTGTTTCATTGCTGTTTTATTCATAAAGCTTAACAATTAAATGCCCTCAATACTTACATCGTAAGCTCAAACATCAGTCGGGGGGCGCTGTGGCTCAGTGGTAGAGCGTTTACCTCCGGTCCTTAGGGTCCCGGGTTCGATCCCAGCTCGCGCCGTGTGGACTTTGTGGTGGACAAACACCGTGCTCGTGGGTTTTCTCGGGGTTCTCCCGTTTCTTCCCGCTTTCTTCATTCCACCATTTCATTCATTTCTCATCATCACCGTCTCCTTTAGCCTAACCGGCATAACCGTGGGACGTAAAACTCAAAGATTTCATTTTTTTTTTCAAATATCAGTCAGATATTCATTTTTAGTGAGTAATAATAAAAAACAAACCAAACCCCAAATTAAAACAAATACTGGGATGTTTTTTTTTAAATGAAATCTTTCATTATCCGGCTAGACTAAAGGAGACTGATGAGAAATGAACGAAATGGTGGAACGAAGAAAGTGGGAGAAAACGGGAGAACCACGAGAAAACCCACGTACACGGTGTTTGTCCACGACAAACGTACTGTGCGAGCAGTGATCGAACAAAAGACTCTATGCACCAGAGGTGAACGCTCTCCAACTGAGCCACCACTGCCCCTAGGGTGTCTCTCTATAACAGGGTCAAGGATATACAGCGAATTTCCTAAAACACTCAAAAATCAGCAAGTCATTTAACACATTTAAAAGCATTTTAAAAAATTTACTTGTTCAATGACAAACGATTACTGTCTAGCACTCATAATACGTATAACTTACTGTGACACTACATAGCGAATGTATTTTTGCTTTCTTTCTTCCATCTTGCCACGAAATGAATTTTATATTTCACTTGCTTCAAATCTATCGCAGATTTAGGATACTTTTAATTTTTTTTAAATCTTGTATTTGCTTGTATATGTATCTATTTTTTTTTTAATTCTCATTTTTAGTACGCTGATTTGATCTTATTTGCTTGCTTTGAATTTAATATTTTTATTACTGTGCGATTTACTTTTTGTTTCTTAATGAAAAGAGTTTGGTGTTAGAAGAGGCTTGGCATGAATCTCACCCGCTTCAATTTGTATCTGAATTTGACTGCTTCATTATCATGAAGGAATTCCACTTAAAGAGCTTACAGATGTAATATACTTCTCCATAAAAGCACACCCGATCTTTTCTTGTAACATTTTAAGATTGAAATTCATTTACCTCAAGTAAGTGAAGAAGGTCAAGACATTTGTGTAATATTACTTGAGCCAACAGTAGATATTCAACATGGCGCACGGCGTTGAAGTAGCTCTCTCCATCCAACACCACGCATTCACTTACAGCTTCATTTTCAGAAGAGTCCCCAAGCCATGGATACACTTCACACGGCGATCGCTGAAGTGAAGGTCCCGTCCAGTTGCTCTGAACAAATAATTCAAGAGATGATATGCCTATGATAAGTACTTCGAACTGGCTGTAAAAAGACAACAATACTTAAATATAAATATGAAAGTAAGAAAGGTAAACTAATAAATCAAATGCACTTAAAACTACAACTAACTATGTAAAATAAACGATAAGACTAACCTCAGAGTTCCAATCTGTTTATCCCAACGAAATCATTTCAAGGGTTGATACTGCTCTCGTCTTCCTCGTTCCAAGTAGAAAACCGATTAGCTCACTGAGCTCACATATTTATTTGTCCATAACTAACATTATATAAATCGTAAATCGTGACATTGGCAAAAAAATAATTCTACCACACACTACAAAAGAAAACTTCCTTGAACTAAATAAAAGGAATACAAAACTTTTTTTAAATGTCAAATTATAACTTCATATAATATAACTTATGTACAGTTTGCTACCTTATAACCGTATTATCAATACTATCATTCAGAAAATTTACATTTCAAGTTTACTTATTAATTCGCGGTATGATATGCCTAGGGACGTGATAAAGGAGCAATTGTCATACTTGTAGCTTTATAAAATAGTACAATGTACAAAGGTCATATTTTCTGAAATGATAGCTTCATACTATAAAAATTTGTGTTTAGTTTTTGCGTTTATTTAGTTTTTGTGATTTTTTTTTTCGGTATAGATAAATGGCAGAACTATTTCTTGGCAAACATATCATGATTCAGTTAATGTTAGATATGGACAAAGAAATATGTGAGTTCAGTGAATAAATAGATTTTCGTAGTTGGAGCGACCGAGGATAAGAGAAGTAACAATTCTTGAAATTATTTCCTTGGGATGTAAGGTTGATTGGACATATTATTTAGTACAGAAAGTCGCGCCACGTTAATTTAGGTAAAATAATTTCAACTAATAAAAGTTAAAAAAAAAAGCAAACGAAAAACTGAACATCCAGAGTAGATTGATTTAAATCACCTGGTATTTTAAATAAACGTCGTTGATTTAAACCAAATTCTGAGATAAATTAATTTGAAGTGAAAATAAGTGAGATCTCGTCTGTTCTGTTAGTTCGATTATGGAAGATAATAATCATAATACAATCAGACGCAAAAGTATGTAGAGTACAGTGAGAAAACGAGTGTTTCAATCAGAGGATGATTCAGGGAAATCTCGTTTTGAATAGGTAACGGGACAATTCTGCGTTCATTTCTTCGTAACACAGGTTTTGTAAATCGTTAACTACTTCACCGGGAAAATAACTATCGAGATTTACAATGAAAATTCTTTTGTGTGCGCGTCTGCTTGTTCGTTCCCAAATAATACAGGCGAATTTCGGGTGACGCGATCCCCTCTTTGAAACTTAAAAATGTCGTACATTTTACATAGCTTTAGTTTCGTGTCGCAAACTAGTTCTGGACCGCCCGCCTTTTTTTTTTTTTTTTTTTTTTTTTTTTTTTTTTTTTTTTTTTGTAATATGTTCCTACCAAATATCAATAACTTTAATAAAGAAAGTGCCATGTTGATAAACGTTGATGTACTTTTTTCTTAATACTTAAGAAACATTGTTTAGGATTGAAATAGGTTAACGATTGGAGATTAATTCAAAATTCAACTCTAGTACTCTCACTTAAATGACATAATTAACATTTAATACTAATTCCTAATGTTTCTTTTTCAGTACATGACTCAGTTCCGTGAGAGAGAATGGAGGCAGAAATCTATGATGGATTCGTGTCTCCAAAATGGACCAAACCTATTTCATTGTGATCAAATTTTGGGATCGGACGGGCTAAGGAAGGTGTTGAACTTCATCTCTATGTTCCTGAAACCACGTCCTTACATCTGCAGCTGTGTGATTGGGCGCCTTATGATCTTAAAATAAGGGGCCATAGCCTGCAAACAACATTTGGACCATATAATGTGCTTGGTCGCCATTAAAATATCAATTAGTGATGTGACTCATAATCGTCAGGACAAGCCCATCTGAAAAGAAAGATATTGCGGTCCACAGCACCACAGAGCTGCCGTCATTTTTCACGGTTGGGCGAAGACACTGCTCATTATACGCTTCTTTGGGCGTCCGTAACTCAGAAAACCGTCTGTGTGTGAAATAAGGAGAACGAGACTCATCCGACCATATCACATGTTTCCAGCCATCACCGGTTCATATTGCATGTTTATGAGACTGGTGTCATGCTAAAGCGTTGATATCCTTATCAGTGGTTTCGCCCGTGCAACCTGACCCCGTATGTCCATGCCACATAACTCGCATCGTAATTGTCTACACAGGCTGTAGGAAATGCTGCTTGAATTCTTCCGTCACTTGAACCGCAGTCGTACGACGGCAATCCGCTTTAATTATCGGCGCGGCCTGTCACTAAGGGTTTTTTCTTCACTGTTTCTCTTCGTTAATGCACTTTTGCCGTGACTTCTGTAGGCGGTCATCACCTTAAAATCAATTATCACACTCATCCCTTTCGTCACGCTCGCACTACATAACCGAGTGCCAACAATCTACCCTCTTTGAAAACCAGAATCCATTTTACACTATCACCATGGTCGTACATTTTATACTATCACCGTCTGCTGAGTTCACTGCACACTTTCGTTCTACTGCTTCTTACGTAGTAGGGAGTTCGCCATAACATACTACCACTACTAGTCGGCACCTGACCGTTTCGGGAACAGGTCAAAACTCCCACAGCCAAAACCCCCACACTCAAGAAATGTCAAAACGCCCACACAAATGGACAAATCTCCCAAATACACGAACGGTCATAACCCTCACAGCCAAAACTCCCACACTTAAGAAATGTCAAAACGCCCACACAATCGGTCATAACTCCCACACAAACGGACAAATCTCCCAAATGCACGAACGGTCATAACTCCCACAGCCAAAACCCCCACACTGGTAATCGGTCATAACCTCCAATGGTCATAACTTCCACATAAATGGACAAAACCCCCACACAATCGGACAAATCTCCCACACTCTGAAATGATCCTGGTTGCATGTCTTGCCCTTGTACTTTTTAATAACATTTTTATTCCACTTAAACTGATGTTGCAACTATTCTTCCTGCACTGTTTTCTAATGATAGAAACACTAAAGTGGGCGTCATAAAGAGCTGCAACAAAGATGTGCAATCACGATCATTTCAGAGTGTAGGGGATTTGTCCGATTGTGTGGGGTTTTTGTCCATTTGTGTGGGAGTTTTGTCCATTTATGTGGGGATTATGACCGTTGTTATGTGTGGCTGTTTTGTCCATTTGTGTGGGAGTTATGACCGATTGTGTGGGCGTTTTGACATTTCTTGAGTGTGGGAGTTTTGGCTCTGGGGGTTTTGACCGTTCGTGCGTTTGAAAGATTTGTCCATTTGTGTGGGAGTTACGACCGATGGTGTGGGCGTTTTGACATTTCTTGAATGTGGGAGTTTTGACCTAGACCCACCGTTTTCACATCTGGCGCGTATTTATTAAATAAGTGTATGTATATTTATTACTGTAAAATCATTAACAGATATTTTGTTAGAACAGTAGGACTGCCATATTTATGTCAGGTACGGCTGTAAGCCTACCTCTACATATCTTACAACGAATAAATAGATGTGTTTGGTAATTAATTATTTAAGATTACATGCTGAATTTAGGACAGTGATAAAACCAGAAGTTATTTAATTCCAACTGCTAATTATTATTGCAACGGAGAAATTAAATTAAATGTTAATAGTGTTTCATTCATAAATTAAATTTTACTTGATTACCACTGTTTAAAATTATTTACTCCCGAAGATATTCCTTGATACCAATATATAGCCTAATAATGCATTTCATATTATCAATGTATTCCTCTATAGACATTTATAAATAGTTTCATATTCACCTGTTAAAAGAATTCACAAGTCTTCCTGTATTCACTCCAAGCATTTGTGATGAGTTAAGATTTGATATCAAAAAACCCGCAACTACTGTTGGGCAATACGGAAAATAAAAAAAAATAATTAAAAAATCCGCACATTTATCGTTTCTTTTAAACTGTCAATCAGAATGAAAGTCAGATTCCAATCATTTATGTGTTATTTTCCAAATGTTCTTTTAATACTATGGAAATATTATTATTTGCTAAGGATGCCTTTGAATCGCTAATACTTACAACTTATCTGTATACAATAGCAATAAAGAGTTAGGCAATCTGAATATGTCAGGTTGAATTCCATTCACATTACTGAAAAGGATGCATATTCAAATATTCATTAAAAGTGATACCGTATATATTCGAATCTAAGACGCACTTTTTCTGATAAAACTTCAGATGTGAATTGGGTGATGTGTCTTGCAATCGCATACAAAATGATAGTGGAAGTTTGTGTTCAGACAGTGACAGTGCTTAAGCAGGATGTTGCCTCTTCACACTGTAAGATAGTCTGTTTAATCTTGAGATTTAAATGGTTAGTTTGAACAAATAAACCCGTATGATTTAATTTGTACTGTCAAATTCTGACGTACTTCAAAGAATATCCAGTATGCTTCTTAGAATTTAATGCAAGAAATTGGCACAAATTTTTAAGTTTAGAAATGGGAATGCGTCTTAGATTCAAGTATATACGGTAATACCCTAAAAGCACCCAAAATTATCAGCTGTGAACGTTTCAGTGAAAAGTGATTGCTTCTCGTAATTCCACAGACAATGTTAGCTTTCTGAAAGGACCTGTGCTGAAGAAGGCAATAATTTGTTGCCGAAACTTTCATAGTTGATATTATATTTCTGGGTGTTTTTCGGGTAAATACTATATATATATATATATATATATATATATATATATATATATATATATTGACAGTTGATAGATGTCAATGATTTATCGTTTATGGTGACAAGCTATTTATTTTTAAGAACTCACTCAAAAGGAAGAATTTACCTTGAAGGTTCTGAATTATGTAAATAACTTTCCACACGATCTCGCACTCGATTTGGCCATGGGCATCCTCTATCTGTGCTGTTATCCAAAATCTTTCGACAAAGGTCGGAACTCAATATTTCTTCATATTTTCCCGCTAAAAATTCATCTACAAATGTAGTGCAGACTGCAAAGAAAAGAAAAAGAGTAATAATTGAAAAATGATTCATGCATTACAAAATCTTTTAAAGTATAATAAGTAGTTATTATTATTATTATTATTATTATTATTATTATTATTATTATTATTATTAAGTATTTTGCCTTTTGGCAGGTCCTGGGATAAGTTTTTTTCTTATTTATTTTTTTCTTAATTTTCAGTTTGGGCCTGGAAATGTTTCTTCCATGTTTCTCGATTTTCAGCTTCTTTTAATTCCCAATATTTTCTTCTATTTTTCAAATCGTCGATTGTTTGTGTTTTTCTTCTTCCTATTCCTCGCCTTCCTTCCATCTTTCTTTCTATGGCGGTATGAAGAAGACCACTTCTTCGCAAGATGTGTCAAATCCAATTGGCTTTTCTACCAAGGGTGATGGCTGGAAGCGTCCTCTTCTCTCCTATTTATTTTAAAACATCTTCATTTGGTACTCGCTTTCTCCATTTTATCTTCTCCATCTTCGTCCAACACCACATTTCGAAGGTCTAAATATTTCTTCTCTAACTTCCGTAATGTCCAAATAGTTAACGTAAACAAAACACTATGCATATGTAACAGAAAAAGCACAAAAGATTTGGCCACGAATAAATTTTCGTATAGCTTTAGGATCCACGGAAATATTAGTAAAAGGCGAAAGATTTATACAATTTGAAGGAAAACCAGAGTTGTCTAAAACGGCAGTAGTCACAACCTAGTTTTACAATCAACAGTGATGTATAGTGAGTAATAGTATGTTAAATCTGAAGTAGATTTTTAGTTATAACAATCGTCACATTATAATTACACTGAAGACATAATAATAATTTAACTCACATGTACTTAGTTCATCTATATTATTTTCTGCAGAATATTCAGAACTTGGTTGACATTGCAAAAGTGCTCAGTGTTTCCATCTGTTGGTCTTTACTGAACTATACTTTTTATAAACACTGATTACTCCGTTCTACATATGGTAATAATGTGAATATACTATAGGTAGGAAAGATACTTGTCTAGGATTGCCAGATTTTGTAAACGAAAAACCGGGACCCCAATCTCAGGCAATATATAAGGTCCGAGTTCCCACTCATTTGGTCAGAATCAGTTGATTACTTGTCTTTTCCATTTACTACTCACAATTTCTCAGTTCATTCTATATGCAGTTAACACAAATGAAGCCCCACAAGGAATATATAAAGAATGTGAAAAGGTAAATTAAAAAGAGGTGCCTGGAGTCCCTTATTCAGAATTCCGATTTCTTGTGTTTAATAGATCCTAAACATTACCAGCCGCGCAAATGTCTTTAACATTGGTGCGGGACGGGTGGGAGGGGACGGGTAACACTTCCCATGATCTTATTTTTTTAAAAGCGATGTTCAAAATATTTGTGAAGTTGAAAAACAATTCTGTGGAGGACCAGGAAAGCAGAGTTGTCTTCAATATTGGGAGGAGGGCAGATTTGAGGCTTAATCTCGGGGGATATCAATTTCATCTCACTTTCTTTTGCGGCATTGGGACACAAATCATCACATTTCTCAAAAATTAAAAAAAAAAAAAAAAAATCATATCGGATTATTGGGGGGGGGGCAGTCCTCCCAGTTCCAAGATGGAGATGACATGTACCCCCGCCGGGATTTGCGCCAGTGGTAGAATCATGAGTTGTCAAAATTTTTCTTACGTTCACATATTGAACAAGTTATGAGGTGACAAACATTTTATGTTAAAATAATTAAGAAAGAACCCAATTCAAGGTAAGATGAACAATAAAAACAAATGTGAATTCATATAAAACATTATGATTGCGAGAATTCGAGGTCCTTTTTGCCGGTGGTCTTTCATCATGGACATTCTGATTGTTAGTCTTTGGGCTGTTGGTCTCCACTCAGACCTTACAAGATTCACTTTTATTGTCTTGAAAGTTTGTTGAAAGACAGAGACAAAATGTTAGTTAATCGACATCCATAATTGTAGTCAGAAATCAAGAACGTTTTACAGCATCTACAATGTTTAAAAAAGTTATTGTGCGTATTCTAGAGTTGAAGTTTCAAACAACTCTGAGACATCGATTAGTACGCCTTCTGCTCAGCCACTATTATCATTGGCATCAGAGAAGATGTTATAAGAACGACGAAGGTAGTCAAGACCAAGATGTCATTTATCACACATTTAAACTGATATTTCCAGATAGTGCAAATGACTCAAACATTAAACTGGGAGGAACGAAGTGTGTATATTTAATTACCAATGGTCTTACTCATGATCTCGAAGATCATTCAAGTCAGTGTGATGACATTGTAATTTGTTTTCGATGAATTCCTTAATAAGATATCTTAGAGATGCCAGATAGACAAATTTCTAAATATTTGATATAAACAGAAGACAGAGTATTTCAACAGAGCTGTTGAAAAGAATCTACTAAATATCAGGCTGTCTACAAAATAATGCGCCTCAGGAAGACAAAATTAATAATAAATTTATTGTGATTTGAAAATAACATTATGAAACCATGTACGCATAATTTTATTTCATGACCTTCTGTCTTTTTTCTCGCAACACTGTAAAACCTCATCGCTATAGCACTTCTGAGCTTTGTGGTCAAAAAAATAAATAAGTATGGTATGTGGTTCTCACAGGTTTCCTTTCGAACAAACAACACCTGCAGAGACCGAAATAAATGAAAATCGGACAGTGCCAGCCAGGGTTGGCTGGTTTAAACCAGCTCTTTTTTTTTATTTATTTACTTATTTAAAGGTTTAAACCAAAAAACGGAAAATGTTCGTAAAAGTGTAAGTGTTTGTAAAATCTTGATGAACACACATTTGTAGATTATCACGTTTCACTCCCGTATATTATTCGTATTGTATTCAGACCTAAATTCCCCATCCATTACTCAAAAATAGTACACTACAAAAGTAACTTTTTATATATATATATAAGTTTATAAATGTTTGTTTTGAGATTTTTGTAGTTTATTATTAATGTTATGTAATTGCAATCAAAGAAAAATTCTAAACATTGTTTCGTTTCAATAATAATAACTATTCATAAAATACATCGAAAATGCCAACTTTTTGTGTGTGTGTGGGGGGGGGTCATACAAACCCCACGAGAGGCATTTAGTGAAATGAGAAGTATCTTTGGTATCTATTTATGTATAAATGAATCTGAGCCAAAGTGGACTCAAATAATTCGTATCTTTATTCACTTTTCTTATTGATATGCAGATTAAGTCGGTGTATTTCTTTAATTTGGACCAATAAAAGTCGTTGTTAACTAACTTGAACTAAATTAGTTCTTCTGTACTCCGTAGTACTTTGAAATTGTTCATATGTAATTCTGTGTAATGGTTTCACTTGTGCAACTGTTTATCTTTTTGTCCTTCTGAAATGACTTGACAGTTATATTAAGAAGCATGTAAAGATCAGTACAACGTTTTATTATTATTATTATTATTATTATTATTATCAGGATTCCTTCGTGAGTGAGTCTGCAGACGTATCGCATTTGTGGCCAATTAGTCCTGGTTCCGAATTCAAATGGAGGACAATTTCTCTCGGATGTAACTCGAGAAGCGGTTTTTATTCCGCTTTAAGCTTACGTGACCCCTTCCAGCATAACCCGGTTGTTGCATAATAACATCAAGGGAAACAAGCTTATTTCTGTCCATATCTGATATGAATACATAAAGCAAATTATTTAAAAAAAAAAAAAACTGATTTAAACCAAAAAAAGTTTTTTTTTTTCAATAAAAACCATGGTTTTTGCCAACCGTGGTGCCAGCCCAGGTCTATACAATGGATGCATTAAAACCTACTATTCAAGTGTTTTCAATTTCAGGCGATCTGTCGCTGCCAGAGTGGTATACGACACACTTGCTGTTCATCAGTTTCGGCTGTTTCTTCTCAATTGCTACGCACAATCGCGCTAACTGTCGCCATTACAGGTCCGAACTCCTCTCGACTCATTTTGCCCGGTAGAAGCAGATAGTGATGCACGAGCCCCTTTCAATCACATCAAAACGCGCTGTATAACCTTCTTGGAAGTAAGTGAGGTTTTCATAAACCTACCTTTGATGACAATGTTTTCCGCATATTGTTATTGTAGTTATCCAGTTTTCATCACTTTTCATCAACTTCTTCAGAAATGGCTCAAGTGCGTTATGTTCAGTAGAGATCGCGGACACAAATCAGACGGAAAACATGAGATGAGATCTTCTAACGGTAAGTTTAATGTTTATGCCGGCTAGGCTAAAGGAGACGGTGATGACTAGAAATGAATGAAATAGTGGAATGAAGAAAGTGAGTGGAAACGGGAGAACCCCGAAAAAATCCACGCACTGGGTGTTTCTCAACCACAATGCCCACTTCACGAGAGGTGGGATCGAACCAAGGACCCCATGCACCAGAGGTGAATGCTCAATTACTCAGATACAACGGCCCCAGAAATCTCATGAAATAAATGTTTCTGAGTCAGAGCATGCAGCATCCAAAAGTCGATTCAAAAACAAAAAAAAAAAAAAAGCCAGGTTTCTTCAAATGGTTAAACACTGCTTGGTGATGGATATTCAGGTCCTTTGTGATGTGAGTGCTCACATGAGGGTTTTGCTGAACTTTTGCCAGTCTATCCTCTTTTGCTGTAATTGATCGTCCGCAATATCGAAATTTCCAGAACGAAAGTGAATGAACCCTCTTTTAACTTCTGCTTTTGGTAATGATTCTTGATACGCAGCATAAACTTCTTTACGCACCTGCACAGCATTTGCGCCTTTATCAAATAAAGTATCCTGGCCCTCGCATTCTTAATCTGTACGAAAATATCTTAGGAAGTGCAACCAACAGAATGAAAGCGATTAAGGGAGTGAACAACACCAAGAGCAGAGATTTCAAGCAGAAAAGCAGAGCATTTCAAGGGTGACTAAAATGTCTCGGGAAGTGCATGTAAACTGTTAAGATATTTTTTGTAAAATTCTTGGTGCAGTTTTCCCAAATGTTGTCAAAGAAAAAAAAAAAAAAAGGAATTTTACGGCTAAAATAAGGGACTGCATAAGGGATATATAAAATATATTAATTTTCACCTACACAGAAAGTAAGAAAACTGTGTTTTTTGGGGTTAAGTGCATGAGAGTAGATCTAGAAATACGAAACATAACCTCAACTCAAATTAACTTGCCTTAACATTTTGGACCTACTCAGAGGTACACACATTATTTATGTTTACAAGATTAGTGTTACTAAGATAAAAACACAGTGCTGGTGGAGTTCTGGTGCACCACATTCTGGAAGATTTATAGATAAAATTGAATACCTTGCATGAAAAGACATATTTATAAGCAAGAGTTCTGTATATGCGACAGAATTAAATACAAAGTAATACGGCTGCATTTTAGGTTTACAAGTGTTTACGGTTACAAGAGTAAAACCATTAAAACTGCTATACAATGGAAAAAATAAATGAGCGCATATGAAAGATGACTCTATTAGACGCTATTTTACACCGGCAGTATTTCTCCACAGTGCATAGAAGCTATAGTTATGTTTACAAGTGGAGTGTTACAAGTATGAAATCACGACAAGTGCTATTGAAACACGTATCGTCAAAATTCAATTCTTTTCACTATTCTCGCTTACACGCATACCCACCATTGTTCACGCACCAGGTTTGGCCTCCCTGACGTGTGTTAGATAGTATTCGTGCTTTTTAGTGGGTTGGTTTGTTTTTTGTACTACAGTTTGTATGTCATACATTTAGAAGCCGAATTTATTCGCAAACCGTAAAACAATTGTAATTTTCCAACAAATATTTCTCGTGGCGCCCTTGAACTTTGTCTATGCTAAGGATATATTTTCATATCGCCCACCGCAAATATTTTAGGCGACAATAAGAAAATTATTAAAATAATTGTATTTTTTAACAATTATTTCGAGTGGTGCGTCAAAGGTAAACCTGCACGATAAACACTACGAGTGTTGCAACGTATGCTATAATTGTTGATAATTCTCAGTATTTATACCGGTAACCATGTTCACAACAGTCAGTCTGTCTGCATCACAAGAGTTATTTCCTGTAAGTCACAAACGTTCAGCCACTGAGAAAAACACATCACTATACAAATGAATATAATATAGAACCATGATCGAAGTGCTTGCATATTACACGCGAAACGGTATGATTACAACAGAGTTGAAAAAAAAAGTCAAATTTCTATGCACTTTCTCTCAGCGCCGTTTAAATGTTTCACTTCGAAAGACCTGTCAGGTATTTTGCTAAAGGAATAAATAATAATAATAATAATAATAAATGGTACATGAGTTCTAATAGGAGCTGTGATCATAGTTTCAAATCTTTGATTCCGTTGCTGTGCGTCTAATTCATAGGACCGCAGCCCCAGCAGCATCGCTCTACCCTGAACAGGAAGAGGCAATTCTTGTTTATGCTGGCCATCTATTAAGGTTTTCAGAATAAATAATAGGTTTTTGTGCAGGGTTTGAAAAAACCCGGGTTTTTTTGAAAAAGCCCAACCCACCTGGGCCCATGTGGGTCTTTTCGGGTATTTTCGGGTTTAATCGGGTTTTTTCGGGTTTAATTGGGTTTTTTCGAAATATTTCAATGTCTTTGGGGTAAAAGTGTTAAAATGTGATTTATATTTCAAGATTATCATTGTCACAACTTGCAACAATTTTCTATTCACTGCTGTTTTGAAAAATTGGCCGCCATTTCGAAATTTTACGTTAGATCGCCGCCAAAATATATACATCTAATTTAGAGTGTATCGTGCTTATATTCTAAAAAATTTCAACTTAAAAGACCGAAAATTGCACTTTGTAGCGTGGATACCCGCTATTTTTTTTAAAGCCACAATTTTGAAATTGTACGCTGGTATACCGCCAAAATCTATACTGGAAATTTAGTGTGTCTCGTGCTTGTACCCTGGAAATTTAAATTTAAAACATCGAAGGTGGTATGTGTTATACAGGCAGACGAACGAACAAATATAGATTGAATCATCCCAGAAGCCTCAGTGACGTTTGCCAAATATGAACACCAAATATATTAATTTAACAGCGTAAAATAAATGGTTTTATTTGAAAGTCACTTTCGATATTTTGTGCGTTCAATTAGGTGAAATTCCCGAGCATTTGTTGCAAGACGTTTCTTTCCAGAAAATTAATTTAGAAAATTAACAAAGATATAATTCATATTTTATAAAGTAAATGTCTTAAATGAAATTAAATATCTTCCAGCGTAAAATAAATAGTTTTATTGTTGAAGTATTCAGTTCCGATGCTTTGTGCGTTCAATTGCGGGAATTTCCCGAGCATTTCTTCGCGACTATTTTCCCCCTCGAAAATGCAGTTTTCTTTACTGTACATCGAAACTTCCACTAGTACGGAAGTTTGAATTCAGCACTTAAAGTAGTAAGTGTTACGTAGTTTTCAGAACTCTGAGCATTAAGCTTCTTAAATTGGACAAAAAGTTTTACGCTATTGTTGGTGTTGATCCTAAAGAATGCTTATTTGAAGAATACCAACAAATAACTGAACTAAACTGTTATTGTTGGAAAACTAAATTTTACTGAAGAATACTTGTGTTACCATCAAAGGTAAGAAATAATACTAATAGTTTTACTAATGTACTACATATTTACTGGTGGTACTGGCACATATGGCTTTAAACTCGTCAAACGTAGGGGAGACCGGGGCACATTGTCACAAGGGGCACGTTGTCACAATAGCAATTCTGAAAAAAGCGAAAACATTAGCGCGCCGGTGCTGCTTTCTTGTTTACTTACTAGATGTCACTACTAACTGTACTTGTTTGGAGATGCGCGGGAACAACGGTGCTGCGTCAGTTGAACTTTGTCTATTTTCAGTGCCGGAATGTAAATTTTCCGAGTCCTGAAATTGCTGTTTCGTGTGTTCGTGAAAGCGGTAGAAGCAAATATTTTTGTGTGTGTTATGTAGATTACAAATAGAGCTTCATAGTGTGCTACTTTGAATGCACCTAATCTTGTCGTTTGAGTTGAGTTGAGTTGATTTTAGTTTAGCGTCCCTTTCAGTAGCGAGGCTATATGAGACGTGGACCTACTGATTAACGTGGAATCCGAACCACATGAGCTCCCGCCGGGAATCGAACCCGGGTCTTCTACGCCAAAGGCGCGTACGCTAACCGCTTAGCCTCTTGTCGTTTGGTATAAATATTTTGTAAAAGAAGTAATGGCGACGCGTGGGGCAAGTTGTCACAAATAAGACAGGGCATGTTGTCACTGTGACAATGTGCCCCACTCTGTTTCGCAGACAGTGAGAATATACTAAAGAAAGACAGAGAGGAAAGCACCACCAATTGAAGATCTGCTGGTTGCAGCAAGAGCTATGAAAAGAAATAACAACCCCATATCAATACGTAGGCCTAAAGCTGCTAAAGAATTTCATGTCCACTACAGAACATTTACATTAGGTTACTCTTCGTAATACTAGGAAGTATTACTAGTATCATACCATAACAAGTTTTGCACATATAATTTGGACTCACTACAAAAGAGGTTTGCGATTTGGCTTACAACTATGCAAAACGCTAGGATTGAAATGGCCATAGTCGTGGAAAGAAAAGGCCATTGCTGGCCCAGACTGGTATCCGGTATTTCTGAAGACATGGTGATCTTGCTATAAGAACTCCCCAAGGAAACAGTTTTGCACCTATAAACAATGTCAACGAAGATCCAAAGAAGATTACGATTCTTCCTCAGAGGACGACGATACATTGTGTTCAGTTTATGGCGATCCATACAGTACGAGTACATGTAGCGAGAAGTGGATTCAGTGCATTCGATGTACGGAATCGGCCTACGAAAACTGAGGGAAGCAGAACTTGTTTTACGTGTGTATTAACTGTGACTCTGACGATGACCTCCAGGTATGGTACTTTGTAGAAGCAAAAGGATAAACATTTTCAAACTAGTTTGCGGTGCGTACTAATAAAACGCAACTAAACTTCGTAATAATATTTACTCCTCTTCTAGCTATACAGTAGTCCTATCAGAGGAATTCTTTGCAATTCATAAACTACAATCAGAAACAACTTAAATGCAATTGGTTAATTTTGTGTTGGCTTATTGGAGAAGTAGGCTATGATTTGATAATTTCGTCATTTTGTTATGACCTTTCAGTTTGTAGTTTTGATTCCTTAGCTATGAGTTAGTTCTGTTTTCATGGCAGTTTTGGTTTTCCTACAAAGCTTGATGTAACAATAAATCTTTTAGGTTGAGAAAATATAAGCTATGGAGCCCAAGGCATATATGACAGTTTTAAGAGTGGTTCAATATTGATTCAACAATCACAAGGTCCCCCTATTTTTTACCTATTTAACTAATATAGTTTCCCCTTTCATTTAATTATGTTTTGATTCTCTTTCAGACGCTAAGTATTTAATGCTGGTAACATTTACAGTCTTTTTGCTTTAGTAATAGTTGCATTAATAATATCTACCAATTTCTGGAAAGTGCCACAAGAATAACATGTGACAATTTGCCCCGTATATTGTGACACTTACCCCGCATATAGGGTACATTGTCACAACTGTATTGATCATAAAACATAGTACATAAGTCCAGTTCAGAGCGAGTTACAATGGACAGAAAATATATGTTATGCACAAGATAATAAAGTATGTGTATACTAAAAATTATAATTTTCGGCCTTAGACGAGCATCACAAAAAAATAAAACGTGAAAATTGTGACAATGTGCCCCGGTGTCCCCTATGAGAGATAACGTCCCTCGGTATAGCCGAGTCGGCGAGCATACTATTTACGGAAAGTATTTTCTAAAATATAAAATTGCATTTTTTCAAATAGGCTATAAGCATAATCAATACATTAATTTGTTATATAATTATCTCAAGCTAAGGTAAGGTTTTTTTTCATTTATTAAGTGCATTCAGAACTTTATAAAGGTCTTATGTAGAATGTTGTATACGTTAACGTGAAAGCATTTAATTCGCCCGAGGAAAGTCCAAAATTTGATAAAAATCACTTTCAATGTGATCAACTTAGTTGTAGCAATAATATATTAACAAAAAGTTCAAAAACCCAGGTGGGTTTTAAGGTGGATTTTTTCAGGTGGGTCCAACCCGAAAAAACCCGGTGGGTTTTTTCGGGCTGGGCCCACTTGGGCAAACCCTGTTTTTGTGGTATATAGTTCGTAGACTTATAATGAATCTGTACACGATTATAGAGACACACACCACAAAAATACCACCATAGAATGTCCGAGGGGATAAACTTTTTAATAAGGCCGCTTTAAAAGGGTAGAGTAGGGTAGGGTACAGTAGAGTAAGATAGGGATAAGTAGAGTACGTAGGAGTAAGAACGGGTTAGTTTAAGTTTAGGATAGTTTTGATCCATTTTCATAAAATTAATAGAGTGTAATTTCTTGTTTCTAAGTGACTATACTAACTGTCGCGGGCATTGTAAAGTTATCCCTATGTGAGTATTATTAAACTATTAGAGTGATTATTTTTAATTTGACGAATCTTATAGAACGTATAATTACTTCGTTTATAGAAGAACATATGAGAATGACATTTACATTAGTTATTTTATTAAATGTCGAATGTTACTGTAAGCAATCATTACATACCACTGGGTTTTCTCCTCTTTAATAATACATACTCAGCTTCTCTTACGACTTTCAGTTTTGCATCTTCCATGTCAAAGAGTAATTTAACTACGATATCGTTCAATTTATAATTCTAACACAATGAAGAACGTTCTTCTCTAGAAAGCGACATGCAAAAACGTGGATGAAATTTTGCCCTTGCACTAATTACATTGTTGCCAGTCCACGGTAGTAGCAGTGTAGCATTTCCCCACTCCAACAATTTTATATGTTTTTCTTCTCTACACCAGTAATATATATTAAAATTTTACGTGGGGCCCAATTCATGTGCATTTTTTAAAAGTTATATTAACGCCCCACGATCTGGCTTAACTAAAAGGCCCGCAATGCGGGAGGTCCGGAGATCAAAAAGGGGCCATTTAAGTTTCGAACATCATAATTTTCGGATGATAAAATTATGTGACGTTGCAACTATATCCAATCTTTTGCCTGTGAAAACTGCAACATCTGACCTATTGAAAAACAAACAAACAAACAAACAAACAAACAATAAAAGCATTATGAGCACTTTAGAGCCCACTCAGAGGGAAGTCACACCTGTAAAAAATTAACGTTTTTTTGATTGAAACTAAAACAAAACGTTCTCAGTTTATTAACTGTTGTATACAACAACTAAATAGCCTACATTAGAGATTCTTTACTCCCTTAGTTTGAAACGATAGCTTTAATTGTTACTAGTGTGACTTCCCTCACGAGTCGCCTAAGAACAACTCGCGACTTGTTTTTTAATCGTTGGGCTGAGATAACTTTCACGAGATACAAAACAACACTTGTCAGACGATAACAGAAATCTCACTCGATTAGTCAGAGTGAGACTTGTGTGTTGAACGGAGAAAAACGGCGATGTATCAGAGTTTAATATGGTGGGCAAACAGCTGGGAACGGCATTTCGGAATCAGCACGACATATCGGGTTTTCTCGATCTCCGATGCTTAGCGTTTTCCGAAGGTGAGAAAAGTAATGTGAAACCAGCATCAAACCAAACCACAAGAATTATGATGGCCATATTTGACTTAAAATGTCGGACGTCGTAAACTCTCAAGGTTGGTGGAATAGGATAGGGAGAAAACTGCGACACAATTATTAGGAGACTTTAAAAATGGGCAAAGCACAAATGTCTGTGGTCACAGACTTCACCGTACATTGTCATAGTGGCCCTACACTATAATCCTCAACGAATGGAATGAGCATTTGCCAATCACCATTGGAAAGAACAGCAATAACATATTACACAGTCGATGAATCACGATACTTGCTTCCATAGGCTAGCTAGAATTTTATGTTTAGGTATACAGAAAGAAAACAAATTAGGAGTTGTGCCTTGTTAATAGTAGTATTGTCTAGGGTTCTCGTCAACAATGGAACAGCAGGTAGTCTATGAAACTGGTACGTGACGATACCTTGCCAGGTAGGGCCGCCCCGGCCCTGGGTAGGTCCCTGGGGGAGGAAGATTTATTGTCTGGGCAATAGAAGGGGATGGAGTATTCCTGGAAAGTAGAATAATCCTTTTCCTTGTTGAAACATGATCCTACACGATTCTTTAATCGATATTTCAAAAATTATAATCAAATTAAAATTAAAAATATATTTCAGATTATGGGAACTTCAGTATATGGCTTAAAACGCGATCCCTAGCTCCCACAACCTTTTCCCATTAATTTAATTATGACCGTACTTTTAAAAGCTCATAACTACTCGAACACTCTTATTTGACTTGTAGTTTTAAAATTATTTATCTCGTAACTACTCGAACGTTTTGTGTGAAAGTATTAAGAACTCCTTCTAAAAAATGTTCTGAAAATGTTTTTAAAAGTATGATTTTTAATGGTGGTTCGTTCTACTACGTAAAGTAAGCCGTTTTAAGATGAGCTACATTAACTTCGAAAATATTAACAGAACAGAACAAAATAGAAATAAGATATGTAGGAACGGGAAGGAAAGGAATGAATATTTATTTTTCATTTTTCGGTGTGAAGTGCACTCCGTATTCCTTCTAGCTTGCTTCTGAAATGAGAGACTCCAGCGCTACAACAAGGATGATATAGCCATGTGCTCTCTTCACTTGTAGCTCCCGACTGAAATGAGAAAATTCTAAGTTCCCATTGCCTCCGCTACAAAAATGTCCTTGCGATCTGATTGGTAAGCCAAGTCTGATTTACCTCCACCTATTACTGTTTAACCAGGAGAGATGGTTTGCTGTCAATCATTCCCTTTATTTGTGTTTTCCTCTTCCTTTTGCCCCATTAATACTAATCGTTTCTTGTTTGAACAGGTAAACACATCCCTTCCCCCGCGATGATTGACTAGCTATATTGTTCTTTACTACTGGCTGAGCACACATTTCTTGTCGCGAAAGGATGAATGCTTCTTTATTCTCCACTCTGACCACTTTTGTGTCTGGCGGCAGGTCATCTCCCCTCCCACCTCTCTTCTCACACTGGGTGACGAACAGTGTGCGTAGGTTACTTTCCCACCCACTGAGAACGCTAGTTGAAACTTCGGCGGTAGTTGAATTTATTGAAGCCCCTATTCAATACCAATATTCCGTTGGACGACCAATTGGCATCAATAAGCAGTGTTTAGACACCAATATTCCTTCTTGAATGGTTGATTGCTCTTTTGTGTATTCAGAGACAAAAAAATGGATGGTCTGTTCTTTGTGAAAGCATACAAGACTTACTGAGATATATGTCGAAATGAAGCCAATAAATTTCAAAGCTGACATCGGGTTTCATTCCTTCGTTCAAAACATACAACTCATTAAAGTCAAATTTCTATTGCTGGTTGACCCCGCCTTAACGAATTTTCTAGTTCTTTGTAGTTATTAGTTCGGCTGTCTCATAAATCTCCGTGTGTTATTGAAACACGACAATTTGGCTCCTCTTAAGAGAGGAGGCTGGTACGATTCTAGACAGACGATTTACAAAATAAAATTTGGCGACTACAAAGTTTTCGCACAGTATGGAACGGTCTGATAACCGTTAATACTTTGAAGAAAATGAGATTAAATGACCATAGAAAAATCTATTCCTTGATCTTGCAAGATGCTTACAAACGAAATATTCCTTTCTTTTGCTGTTTGTAGACTGAACCCAAGCGGTATTACAAAAAGAAAAAATTGCGCTTGCTATATCCCACCCCCTCTTATGTTAATTAATAAATATCTTATATAAACCCACCGCGCCAATTCCAAACTAAGTTTACTCTTGCGACACGTTAAGTTGTGGTTATTGAGCAGTCTAAAACTTGTTTTTCTCCTTTATGTGGTTGTCAAAAGAAGATATTAAAATCAAGTAAGTTTTTATATAAGATTATTGCTTATATATATATATATATATATATATATATATATATATATATATATATATATATATATATATATATATATATATATATATATATATATATTTGTATTGAGAGTGGAGGGAACCCCTAGAAAACTCACGCACACGGTGTCTGCCCATCACAATTTATTTAAAAAATCCAAAACACTTGTTTTTGTCATAAGAATGCTAATTTGCACAAGGATCGAAGCCTTCCACAAGGAAACCTCCCTAGAAAAATAAGACATATTGTCTTTCTTATGAAAATAATTAACGTGGTGTAGAAACGAACCAAGAATTTTCACCAAGAGAAACGAACGGAGAAAACTCAACCACACAGCCATTATGTTTTAAACCGGGGAAACCAAGACTGAGCCATCGCGTCCTTACAATTTAGAGTATTACTAACCCTCCGCGTTTCCCAAACCGAAGAAAACCACCCCGTGAACGAACGGAGTCCCCACACGAACGAGAGATATTTGCTTTTGAAAAGGTTAGTTGATGGTCGTACCAGACCCGCCGGGCCCCCTTGAATGTTGTGAATATTTATTTATTTGTTCATGAATTGGTTTACGGTTAACCAAATTATTGTTTGAAGACTATGTCGTAGTTTCGTCTCGTCTCACATAAGCAATCCAAAACTATGTTGTTTGAAGACTATGTTTTAGTTTCGTCTCGTCTCGTGGGCAATTTAAGAAGCGAACTGTTGTTTGAAGACTATGTTTTAGTCTCGTTTCATTTCATAGGCAGTCCAAACATTACATTGTTAGAACAGTACAGTAGGTGAGACTGAACTTCTACACCCGAAAGGAAGAATGTTAACGGTACTTTACGTAATAATTATGTTCTAACATGGTCCTTTAATGGATGTGTTGGCAGAGGGGGCGTGTATGTCATTATGGGTTGATGACCTGCTTACGTGTGTTTGGAAAGTTCTTATATTTCTTTTTTTAGCTGTGGTGACATGTGTGTATTGTTGGAAAAGGTCATGTGCTCTTTTTCGAGTCTGTATGCGTGTCTGTACAGCCTCTATACTGGATATTTTAAAAAATAATAATGGAAATTTGAATTGGTTCGATTTGAATTAAATCTGTTGATACGTCATTCTGTATCACTTACTTCCGTAGTAGTGATTAAATTAATAATTCGTATGAGTGATTAAATTAATAATCCGTAGTAGTGATTAAATTAATAATATTGAATGTATTGACATTGATATATATATATATATATTGACATTGATATATATATATATATATAATTTGTTCGTTTGTTTTACAAACTCGTTGTTAAAAATAATGTTCGAATCTCATATTATACAAATGGATTTGACTAATAGAAACTTACATTGAGAAATATATAATTTGGAAAAAATGAAATATTTGAGTCCCACCATTATGCCTGTTTTTTTATATTGCTTCGCTTTAGAAAGAAAGCTCTTAAAAGTATATAGAAAGTGGGAACTTGCAAATTATTTTATTTGTTAAAAATAAGATGTTCGAACAATATGTGAGAGAATAAAAAAGATAGTCTCCTAATATATATATTTAACGGTTCGATTTCTATGAAATCTCATAAAGTGGTAGGAAACCATTTTATTAGAAGCTGAGAACACTTATAATGTGTAAAAGTTTATGTGATACGTACTGGGATTGAATCCGGGACCCTTAACACCATAGGTGAACACTGTATTGTACTGAGAATGAGCCTGGGACCCCCAAGAACCAGAGGTGAACACTGTATTGTAATGGGATCGAACCCGGGACCCTTAACACCATAGGTGAACACTGTATTGTATTGAGAATGAGCCTGGGACCCCCAAACACCAGAGGTGAACAGTGTATTGTAATGGGATCGAACCCGGGACCCTTAACACCAGAGGTGAACACTGTATTGTATTGAGAATGAGCCTGGGACCCCAAGCACCAGAGGTGAATGCTGTATTGTACTGAGAATGAGCCTGGTACCCTTAGCACCAGAGGTGAACGCTGTATTGTACTGGGATTGAACCCGGGACCCCCCAAGCACCAGAGGTGAACGTTGTATTGTACTGAGAATTATTGCAATTCTCACATGTAAATTGGCGAGAAAAAAAACATGGGAAATACGAAGTGTGTGTGTGTGTGTATGATTTGAATGGTTTATTTATTTATTTATTTTGTTAATATTCATCGTTTTATTGATTTGTTTATTCCTTATAGTTAACTCCGTGTTTACAACCAAGTTTGAAATACGGAGTGACTGAATTGTTCTTCCGTCTCTGAGAGAAGGCGAGCTTAGAATGAACACAATTTTATTTTTGTAAATGCCATTACTTCCGGGTCACTGCCTTAGACGCTTTCCCCTTGACCGTAAGAAAACTGTTTGGCGACATACTGAAATATTTTTTCCATTAACTATGATTGTCACAGCGATACTTATCGGCAGTGATGAAGAAGACAGATAGAAATTTTATGTTTCTTCCCTTTTACAAGATGTTTGGACAAACACGTAAATGTATTTTGTGACAATATCTGATTTTGGCAGAATATCTAATATCTGATGAAAGTGTTACATGTAAGCATTTTCCTTAATTAGATGAGAACCGCACATTGCTACAGGGGACCCTGTCTGAATGAGGAAAAATGGTAGCTTTTCCTTGAAAGGTCATTTACAGCGGTTGATGAAGTTGTAAATAAGAAATTTTTAGATTTCTTGGTGCAGCAATAAATAAATGATGTTAGCGGACATGATGACTTTATTTATAATTAATGAAATCGGGTTGAAAACCTGATGAAAACATGATGCTTGGGGGAGGGATACATTGAAATCCTTATATATATAGTATTGAAATAAAGTTTATTATTATTATTCTTTACACAATTCCATAGTGTGTGTGTGTTGAAAAACTTTATTTGTGTGTTTATTGAACTTTTTTCGTTAGTCATTCTAACAGAACGAAGTCTGATTTTTAAGGTGAGAACTTTTTAAATGCTAAACTGACATGTATTATTCACTTAATTATAATGAAAGTTTTTTGAATAATTATTGGAAAACTACACGAGTTGCTTCTGAGAAACATTGTCGGAGAATAAACCTACGACCATTTTGTAATCATGCAAGAGGGATAAGATTTTAAGTGTTTGCAATCTATTACTAAAGTTATTATTATTATTATTATTATTATTATTATTATTATTATTATTATTATTATTATTATTTCATTCTTTCGCTTCATTAGAAGGTCATTGTAAAAAATATTATGTTCGAACAATATGTGAGTGCACTAAAATAAGCTTGCTGTAAAAAATAAATATACGGTCCCTTAAGAACCGCGATGATGATTTACCAAAGGGCTAAAGACGGACCATTTACTTGTAGAGTTTTATTTGCTTAATTATAGTATGCTTAATTACAATATGTTTGATTCATTTGTTACGATTTTTAACTGTTATACCGATTGTGTACTGAAACATGATCACTTTAAAATCAGTTATACCTAATATATATATATATATATGCACGTTGTACAGATGGGACTTGAACTGTTTAAGTAAGCTCATTTGCCAATAGATGGCATACTAGTACGCTTTGGCAACATAGCTGATAATCTTTTAGGAAGGCAAATGTTTGAACTACGACTAGTATTTGCAGAAAGAAATGTTTTAGTCTTGGGGGAGGGAGGGAGCACTTTTCCCCAACATTATCGTGTTTTGATAGTAAATATTACTGAATGTTAGTTATTGCGGGGGTTTGCTAGTCACAAAACGCATACAATAGCTTTAATCTTAAGAAAGAAAATTTTACGGACCCCCTAAATATATTGGTTATTGAACACTGTCTTTTGATTTGAAAAAAAACTTGTTGTGTATCCTCGAAGCAAAATGAAATAATGGTCCTCCAACTAACTGGCTTTTGCATGTCAGATAGATTGCCTAGATTTTACCAGTATTATAGCAAAAGGAAATTATGTAGTCCTATTTGTAGCATATCCCTCTAACTAAGTGAGTTTTGCCTTTCAGATAGATTGCCTAGATTTTAGCAGTATTATAGCAAAAGGAAATTACTTACGACTATTGTAGTATAATAGTATAACTAGCGGAGGCCCTTTCACCCTTAGTTACGGACCAACATAGATTTTAACAGTATTATAGCAAAAGGAAATTATGTGGGGCTATTCGTACTATATCCCTCTAACTAAGTGAGTTTGGCTTTCAGATAGATTGCCTAGATTTTAGCAGTATTATAGCAAAAGGAAATTACGTACGACTATTGTAGTATAATAGTATAACTGGCGGGGGCCCCTTAGTTACGGACTAACTTAGATTTTAACAGTATTATAGCAAAAGGAAATTATGTGGGGGTATTTGTACCATGTTTTACCAACTGATATTGTGTCTCCCATTAGTTATTCCCTACAACTGCGGTTTTTTTTCTGAATAGGTAATAACATGATGATGATTATGTTCAACTGAAGGTCCATATGTGTTGGTGGGTCCCCCTTAGGGATTTGTAATATAATGAACGTTTGGTGGTTTAGTGATAGAAGAAGAATCAACTATGCTTTCACAAACTATATTTTATTAACAGAACACAATGATGAGAAGGGTTCTTGGTACTTATTTAATGCTATTAGTAGTATTTTACGGATAAAAAGAAATATATATCATACTGTACCTTTAAAATATAAATATATATATTCCGGAATAATAATAAATACGTCAACACGACGCTCGGAGATAAACTAAACTAAAGTTAATTTAAAATTTCTCCGACATATGTCACTGTTAGTGGTGGGAGGGGGAGAACACTTGATAGAACATGATATAACATGTATTTGATGTGTACGCTTATCATTTTTTCTTACGTCGGCGTGAGTTAAAGATCACAGAGAAAGCTTTCCTGATTATTAAACCTATTTTAATAGTATTAAATAAAGTATACAGGAATATCACTATATTTATTGAGGCCTGTTCTATTACAGACATTGAAGCTGTGCTAAGCGTTGTGGTGCTAGCAATTATATTAAAAGTACCGACTATCCCAGTTGAGATTTCTTTTTCTTCTTTTTTTGTGGATTGTGAACGGAGAACTAAGCCTTGAAAGGTATGTATTTCTTATGGTTATTATGATTTTTTTAAAAAAGAGAAAGAAATTATATAGTTTTTTAATTGTACTTGACTTGTATTTAACCAATATTAATGAACAAAGAGACTCTCTCTCTCTCTCTCTCTCTCTCTCTCTGTGTGTGTGTGTGTGTGTGTGTTTGTGGATATTTTTAATAGAATAGTTTATAATTCAATATAAGTGAATATATTTACTGATTGTTTCATAAAGTAACTTGATTGATTTCTATTTACATATGAATAATTAACTAAAGATGACTATTTTTTTCTTTTATATGATATCATGTGAGCGTTGCTTAAAAGAAGTATTTATTTGATCTTTTTTTATTAAAGTGGAGTTGATTACTCAAAATAGTTTTTTTTCTTTGTTTTATTTTTTAGATGGATTTCTTCTGCCCGACTGAAGAATTAAACCTTATTGATGAAATCTACCTGCAAGAGGTCTTGCGCGGTCTCAACGAGTACCCTAGGGTTTTTAGTACGTGGAAAGCCATTATGGAATTAAACAGACTTGGCCATAGGGGAGCGGTGAGATGCGAAGCCATATTGCGAACCCTTCGTGTCTTTGAAGGTAATGATATACTACTTCTCCAGCACTGTGTAAGCAGTGCTGACGTACTGGATTTGTTTGTGTACGGTTTTTTCCGTAGTAAAGAATCGTATGATTTGGCTCTAGATAAAGTTATGTATTTATTAGCTTGTGGGGAAGGTCAGGTAGATAGGATAAATGATACAGAGTTATCTGAGTTTTTTGATTTTGGCTCGCGATTTGTTTTGGAACCATGCTTAATCCCATCTGAAAATAATAATGCCATAGTCATGACCCCTCAAGAAACTCATAACTTGAGTCCTAATAATTTATATTTGTTATCAAATGAAGATTTAGCTTTTCTAAATGATAAAGCAGATGGGATTGGCAATTTAAATTCCGTTGAAATACCGATTGAAGAAGAAATGAGGAGATTGGTTGAAAATGAGGACAATGCTGTGGTTATACCCACGCAACAGGTCCAGGGAGAAAATCCTGTATACAATCCACCTGAATGTTGTGTACAGGATAATCGTGACTATGGGAACCAAATGATTTTTTCTCCTCAACCTGGACCGTCATCTGCTAGTGCCCCACCAATGGTTGGACATGGCAACATAAATAAGAATAGTACAAGTAGTACTACTGGTAGTCATAATAGTGGTAGTACAAGTGGTAGTAGCAGTGATAATAGTAATGGCGGGGATAATCAAAGAAATAGTAATTTCGAAGTTGTAAGACAAAGCAGACAAAGGTTTCATAAGTTTCATCTTACGGGGCATGAAATTGTCGTCAGACCTGTGGGTGATGAAAGGAATATTAATAACCCAGAGGCCTATATCGAAAGTTTAATTGATTTTGCGTTGGAACATGTGATCTCCAATGCACACCCCATGGACTACATTGGTTTATACGTTGAAAGTAGTAATAGTACTAATAACAAACCAGTGTATGTGCCGTTTAGAAGAAAGGACAATTTCACTGCTAGAACAGTCCTCACTTCAATCGAAAGAGTACTAAATTCGAATGAAGTGTTCCTTTTAGGGGAAGAAGTATTGTTTCGATTCCATATAGCAGAGAATTTGCACGGACAAGGAAGACCTAATGCAATGAGTGCTGTCCAAAAATATTGCTAATACCAAGATTACTTGGAAAAGCGATTAATTCGCATTGAAAATAAGAATATGTACTGCCTCCCCATGGCCATAATATATGGAATAACAAAGCATACCGCAAGTAGTCAAGTTTTATGTAATTTAAAAACAAGAGACTATGATAGTTGGATTCTTAAAGCAGAAGTTCTCTGCGAAATGGCAGGAGTTAACGTCTGATTTGGACCTCTTTCAAGCATATTTGAAAGGGGAGTATCAAATCGTAGTTTATGAGGAGGTTGAAAAGAATAATCGGGAATATATAGTACGTTACCCGGGAGAACATGCCGAAAATAAGATTTTTATCCTATATCAAAGAGGTAACACTATTGGTCATTTTGAACCCATTCGTAATATTAGAACTTTTCTTAAGGCACGGAAGTATTGTTATTATTGTTTGGAAGCTTATGATGAAAGATATTGGGTACATAAGTGTAAAACTCGTTGTACTTTTTGCGAACATACTCACGAACGGAACTATACTGCAAACAGAATTAAATGTAATGCATGCAATAGAGAGTTTGCTGAGGGTACATGTTTTAACAACCATCTGACACGTAATAAAGCGGCTAAATCCGTATGTGATAATGTAAAGCTCTGCATCGATTGTGGTATCATCTTTGATAAGAGGGGGCGAAAATCTGAACACATGTGTGGTGAACATTTTTGTTCAACATGCCGCGCGTATGTTGATACAAATCACACATGTTTTGTTCAGAAACAGCAACCTGTTCATACGAAAAGGTTTATGTACATTACCTATGATGTAGAGACGATGTTGAAGGCGCCGAATGAGCGCGGTGAAAGGGAACATGAAGTTGTACTGGTGTGTTGTCATCATGTATGTCACGTCTGTATAAGTAAAGGTATTGATGAGCCTTGTAAAACGTGCGGTGACAATATTGGAAATCGTTCGTTTTCTTTTAAGACAATGACGGATTTTATTAACCACGTGTTAGTAGAACGTCCTGTCTTTCAGAAGATCCTGGTGATCGCTCATAATGCATCCAGATACGATGGTCTTTTCTGTCTTAGAACTCTAATAGAAGACCAGCATATTGTACCTAGTGTTCTTATTCAGGGTCAAAAGATTTTTAATATTAACATAGGTAATCGTATCTTTTTTCGCGACTTTTTCCTCTATATTGGTGTTAAATTATCTAAATTACCGAAAACGTTAGGCCTTAGTGAAAATTTAAAGAAGGGAGATTTCCCATATTTGTTTAATACTGAAGAGAATCAAAATTATGTCGGTCCCTACCATCCGCTTAAGTACTATGACCCTGAGGGACGAAGCACAGAAGAAAGAAAACAACTGGAGGCCTGGCACCAAGAACGTGCGGAAAGTGGCGAGGAGTTTAACCTGCAGAAGGATATGTTGGCTTATTGTAAAAATGATGTTAGAATTCTAACAGAAGCGGTCATCAAGTTTAGCAATATTATTGAAGAGAAAACGGAGGGTTTGCAATGTTTCATAACATCATCAACCATTGCAAGTCTTGCAATGCGAACATATCGTACCTTGCACTTACCCGAAAATACTATTCCTATCATTCCCGCGTTGGGATTTCATCATAAGACCAGGTATAGTACAAAAGCTATGCAATGGCTTATGTATATGGAAGACCAATTAGGGATAGAAATCCAGCATGCTAGGAGAGGTGGGGAAAAGTATATTGGTAGGTACGAGGTCGATGGATGGCACGAAGGACTCAACGCTGCCTTCGAGTATTACGGATGTTTTTTCCATGCTTGTCGCCTTTGTTTTCCCTTTAACCGTGACGCGGTTTTGCACGATGCACAAGACTCGTACAATACGATGGAGAAACGATATGAGCAAACCATGCGCCGCCGTAAGTACCTGAAAAGTATAGGTGTACAGCTATATGAAATATGGGAATGTTCTTGGGATAATAAGGTAAAGACGGACAAGGAAGTGCAAAAGTTTGTTCAAGAACGTTGTACTAATCTGCCTGATTTTCTTATTCCTAAGAACTGTTACAACGGTGGTCGCACGGAGGTCTTTCGTTCTTACGTCAATTGTACGAGTGATGAGCGTATTTCTTATGCCGATGTAACTAGCCTTTAACCATGGGTAATGGCGCGTAAACCTATGCCGGTTAAATCACCTAAGATTCACACGGGACCGGACTTTCCAGATGTGGAAAGTATTCACGGTGTAGTCAAATGCACAATTGTCCCTGCAAAGGACCTCTATTTTCCGATCTTACCATACGTTGCTGGAGGTCGATTACTTTTCGGCCTTTGCCGCACATGTATGGAAGAAGAAAACACTAACGAATGTACCCATAGTGACGCTGAGTGTGCTCTCACAGGAACATTTTGCACTCCAGAGTTACATCTTGCTCTTAAAAAAGGTTACAAAATAATCGATATACATGATATGGGAATTAGAACTCCTAGATCCTGAAGAGGGGAATTCAGGTGGGCTGTTTGGGACCTATGTGAATTCCTTCCTTCAGATGAAGCAGGAAGCCTCTGGTTTTCCTGCTTACTGTACCACTGAAGAAGACAAACATAAATATATCGAAGAATATTATGCCCATGAAGGCATACGATTAAATTATGATAATATTAGGACGAACCCTGGATTGAGGCAATGTGCGATACTATACCTCAATTCATTGTATGGAAAGTGGGGCAACGCACAGACATGTCACAGAGTATAATCGTTAGTGATGAGGTCACATTTCTTATGTATTTAACTACGGCAAGGTATGAAATTCAAAGTGTGATACCAATTGATGATGACCATCTCATTGTCACATACAGAGACATTGAAAACGAAAACGTTCCGTTAGCGTTTTCTAATGTGATACTAGCCGCATTTATTACTTCGTGAACTAGACTTAGACTTTACGAACTACTGACGACTGTAGGACCTGACAGAGTAATCTACTGTGACACTGACAGTATCATGTACCTACAGAAAAAAGATGAGGAACCCTTGTTACCGCTCGGAAACTATTTGGGTGATCTTACAAATGAAATTCCTGAAGGTTGGGAGTTTACAACCTTTATTGGTCTTGGCTGTAAAAACTACGCAACGCGGCTAACAAAAGCCCAAGGGGATGTTCGCGATATATTCAAAATTAGGGGGATAACACTAAACGATAGAACCTCTCAAAAAATTAACTTTGAGAGTTTCTATAAATTAGTGTCTGGACAATTAGAGTCCACAGTAATAGAAAACGCAAACAGTATCGTTCGTAGACCAGGGTTCCGTATCTTTAGCTGTAGAGAGACAAAGACACACCGTGAGGTCAACAAAAAACGAAAACGTATTGACGAACCTGACGTAACTGACGATGAACCAATACAAAAACGTGCAAGTGTAACTTACGGTTATAGACCCACGAATGAATGAATGTGAGTTGTATGAATGTCTCTTTTCTTAAAAAAAAACAGCTCGTATGCACAGCATAACCGTTCTTAAAAATATTTATTTTTAATTTATTCCTAATTTATTTTAATTTATTCATAATTTTTTTCATTTCAAGCTTAAATTTTATATACCAGTGATTTTTTTTTATTGGTTCGTATGCCAGAGCAGCTACGCTGTGATCATTTTGTTTGTTCGTTTGCTGTGCAAACAATATATAAACTAGTCATTTTAAGCTTTAATCTTATATCCCAGTGATTTTTTAATGGTTCGTATGTCAGAGCAGCTGCGCTGTGATCATTTTTATTTGTTCGTTTGCGGTGCAAACAATATATATAAACTAGTCATTTCAAGCTTTAATTTTATCTTTTATTTCCTCACATGTTGGAAAATATGTGAATGTATGAGTGTGAGTGTGTATATACAGCAGAGTCTCCATTGTATGCATTCATTTGACTACAAGATGTTAAAGTTTCAACATCATCCAACTGTTTTAATCACTGGTCCTTCAAGGGCTGTTCAAACTTGTTTTACTTAATGAACGTAATCAAATGTTTAGTATAAAGTTTTATGATATTGTTTGGTGTTATGGTGCAGTAATACCAAAATTAGATGCAAATGCAAAAATACGTTTTGAAGAGGGAATACCTGACATGAATAATTTTGAAATTAAAGAAAATTCATTAGTAATACTTTATGGTTTAATGTCAGAAACTAATGAAGATGTTGCTAATTTATTTACAAAGTATGCACATCATAAAAAGTTGACTGTAATATTTATTATTCAAAATGTATTTCCAAAACGAAAACATGGACGTGATATAAGTGTAAATGCACATTATTTTATAGTATTTAAAAATCCACGTGATAAATTACAAATACAATATTTAGCAAGGCAAATTATGCCTAGGTATAGTAAAGATGTCGTGAGTGTGTTCGAAGAAGTAACATGGGAGCCTCACACTTATTTATTATTTGACTTGACACAAAAAACAAACGATGCATTGCGAATACGTACAAATATTTTTCCGAATGAAATCATGCATGTGTACGCTAACGTAAAAGACATGCATACAGAAATTTTTGTATAGTCTGCATCAAGATGTTGAAGATGAAACAACACTACAGCACGCTCCGTGCTCTGTGCAAATGCAAAAATGCAAAACGAAAACAAATTTTACAAAATGCTTCAGGGGATTTAATAAGAACAATATCTCAAGTAGCTAAAAACACAATAAAAGGGAACATTCCTTTAAATTCTCGTCAGAAGCAACCTTTACGTAGACATAAAAAGATCTTACGTGCTCTATCTCAGCAGCGTACTGCATTGAATAAAAAGAAGTTGTTACTACAAAAAGGTGGTGCGCTTTTACCGTTAATCTTGGGACCACTTCTTGCAGCAGTAGGAAGTAGTATTTTCAGTCGTTAAATATGTCAGAATTACGTAAAATGATTTTAGTTCCTGAAAATGCTGTACATGAAATTCAATCAAATCTTAAATCCATAGATTCACATCAGTCACGTTTAGATGAAGAAATGAATAATATCTTAAAACGCCGTGATCTTAGTGTACAACAAAAGTGGAAATTATATCAACAAGCTTTGCATCGTTATTTACAGTATACATCTTCTTCACATAAGCCTATTACTTAACCTATCATTCAAGAAGAAGAACAAGAAGAAAAATTATCACCAAGTTCCAAACAAGATAGCAATACTTCTATTTTACCATTTGTATCAGACATTTTACAATCAGTACCAAAAACACTTCGTAGGAAAACAGATCTATTATTAAAACAGTTGTCAAGTTCTGATAAAATTCAGTGGGATAAGTCTGGCATTGTACGTATTCAAGGAAAAACAATACCAGGTTCAAATATTATAGATTTAGTAAATGATGTTGTTCGTACAAGAAAATATTCAAGAAATCCTTTAGGTATTCATGAATTTAAAAATTTATTAGAAGATCTTAATGTTCCTAAAGAATTTATTGGTACACCTATTAGCACACCAGCATCAAAAGTGAATAGTAGTAGTAGTAGTAGTAGTAGTAGTAGACAACGTATTCGTAAAGTAAGAAAATCTACTAGTCCTGCAGTAGTTGCTAATTTATTTAAACAGTGGAAAGAATATAGTATGTAAAAATGACAAAATTATCAAAAATATATTATGATTATTCAAATCCTGATTCTTTATCAAGTATACAAACATTACAACGCAAAACAAAGTTATCTAAAAAGAAAATTAAAAATTGGTTAGCTTCTCAAGATGCTTATACATTACATGCACCAGCTCGTAAAGTTTTTGAACGTAAAAAGTATTATGTTAGTGCACCAAATGAAACATTACAAATTGATTTAGCAGATATGCAAAATATTGCAAAGTATAATAATAATTATAAATATATATTATGTTGTATTGATATTTTTTCACGCTATGCATATTGTGTTCCGTTAAAAACAAAGAAAGGTCCTGAAATGGTAAACGCAATAACAAAAATTTTTTTAAAATTTCAAGTTACCCGTGTTTAACGTACAAACAGATTTAGGCGGTGAATTTTATAATCGTCATGTAAAACAATTGTTTAAAGAATATGAAATTAATCATTATAGTGTTCATTCTGAAATTAAATGCGCGTTAGCAGAACGTTTTATACGTACATTAAAAGAAAGATTATATCGTTATTTTACTGCAAAGAATACTTATCCTTATATTAATGTATTAGATCAAATTGTAAAAAATTATAATCATTCATACCATTCAAGTATTAAAATGGCACATGCTCAAGTAAATGATTCCAATGTGAATCAAGTGTGGGAAACATTATACGGAAATAAAAATAATAAAAAGAATATAACATGTAAATTTAATCCGGGTGATTATGTACGTGTTAGTAAGTACAAACATGTATTAGAAAAAGGATATTTACCTAAATGGTCACAAGAAATATTTATTGTTGACAAATGTATTAAGTCAGATCCTGTCACTTACAAATTAAAAGATTGGAACGGTGAAGAAATTAAAGGAATATTTTATGCACAAGAATTACAAAAAGTAATTATAAATTCAAAGAAAACATCTCATTGAAAAAGTATTAAAACGTAAAAAAGGGTGGATGTATGTAAAATGGTTAGGATATCCATCAAGTATGAATTCGTGGATTAGATCAGATTCTATTCAGTCTGCAAAATGAATTCGAACTTTACACACGACTTTTACGTTACTCTTCCTTCAAATGCAAGTAGCAATCTTTTTGATAATAATACAACATCATCATTTCGAATTAAATTGGCACAACCTATTGATTTAAGTGATGGGGAATGGGGTGTTGCATTAACACAAATTAATATTCCGTGGAGTTTTTACAATGTTGGTGAAAATGAAGAAATTATAATTACTAGTGTTATCGATGATAAAGTTGAACGCTGCCATGTTCCAATAACACCTGGATATTATTCATCAATTGAATCGATTCTACAATTAATTCCTGAAAATGTTCGTATGTTACACTATTTACAAAATAAAAATCAAGTTGTTATTAAACATTCTTTAAAATTAGAAGATCAATGTATGATTGGTGTTACACCAGGATTACAACAGATTTTTGAATTTATTAATGAAAATACGCTTGATGTTAAAAATGTTATATACACAAAAGTTAAAAATGTTGATTTAATATTAGCACGTGGAAAATTTCCATGTGATTTAGATTATAATATTCCCAATACAATTAATGTTTGCATTGATATTGTAAAACAACAACAAAATATAGGTCCATTAGTTCGAAAACTTAGTGCATATAATGTACAACACGGTCATGTGAAATCTTTTGTGTTTCACACACCACATTATGTTAAAGTTGAAAAGAAATATTTTGATACAATAGAAGTAAACTTAAAAGATGAACACGGGTTAAAGTTACCATTTCGTTTTGGAACTTCAAACCTAACACTTCACTTTAAACGAAAATTATTTCTGAAAGTATTGATGATAGTTTTTACATTACATTAGTTTCAAATGCTAGTGCTGATGTATATCCTTTGAAATACTATTAAAAGATCATGCAGGGCGAAATTTGCCATTTCGTTCTGGGACACTGACCGTAACACTACATTTTAAACGCTCTCCGGCATCTTCTAAATAATAATAATAATAATAATAATAATAATAATAATAATAATAATAATAATGAGAGCAAGACGTGTTACTTATCATCGTGGGTGCGGAATACCATATTTTTCAGGACCTGTATATCAAAGGGCACATGGTATAGGTAGTTTCTTTAAAGGATTATTTCGTTTTGCATTACCATTTCTTAAACAAGGTGCAAAAACTGTAGGACGTCAAGCATTACAAACCGGTATGCAAGTTGCGGGTGATGTATTAGAGAATCGACCATTTAAAGAATCGGTTCGTGCACGTGTAAAAGAAGCTGGTAATAGTTTAAAGACAAAAGCAATTAATAAAGTTGGGCAGTTGCTAACTGGTAACGGCAAGAGACGGTCACGCAAGAGGAAAGCTCCTGCAATTGGAAAGTTTGGACCACCAACAAAACGTAAACATATACAGGACATCTTTTCATAATGGCGTTCCTAAATTCAAATAGTTTCGAATGTTGTACCAATGAATTTGATTTCTTTTCTATACCAATGACACAAACAGCTATTGAAGCAACTACAAATGCTGAATATCGTCCTATTTCCACATTAACCTCAGAAGGACCTATTGAATTTGTTATTCCGGGAGAAACAGGTGAATTTATTCATCCTGCATATCTATATCTTTATGTACGTTGTAAAATTACTAAAGCTGATGGTACAACTTTAGCTAACGATGATGTCGCACCCGTAAATAATTTCTTACATTCTTTATTTAGTCAAATTGATATTTCATTAAATGATAAATTAATTAGTTCTTTATCAGGATCTTATCCTTATCGTGCATACATTGAAACATTATTAAATTATTCTCATGATGCTTCTCAAACACATTTAGCATGTGCCATGTGGCATAAAGATACTGCAAAAAATTTTAATAAATTAGATAATACAAATGCTGGTTTTCAAAAACGTGCTAATAAGGTGAAAAATAGTAAATCTTTTGAAATGTATGGACGTTTTCATACTGATATTGTAAGTTTAGATCGTATGCTTCCTAACAAAGTAAGTTTGCGTGTAAAACTACATCGTAGTAAAGATAATTTTTGCTTAATGTCTGCTGAAAATACAAGTGATAAAGTTGCACTTGAGGAAATTATTCTTCATGTACGTCGTATTGATGTAGCTGCAGATTTAACTATGCAATTAAATACACGAATGGGTTCGGAAACAGCCAAGTTACCTCTGACGAGAGTGGAAACAAGATCTTATACTATACCTGCACAAGTAAAGTCTTACAGCATTGATAATCTTTTCCTGGGTAATGTTCCTAAAGGCCTGATTATTGGTTTCATCTCCAACACAGCCTTCAATGGGAAATCACATCTTAATCCCTTTGAATTTCGAAACTTTAACGTTAACAAACTGCAATTACGAGTCGGTTCAAAATCATTTCCTCCCAACCCCCTCACTCCTGATTTTAATAATAATTTATACCTTCTAAGTTACTATACTTTGATTTCAGGTACTGGTATATATTATCAAAATTATTCACATACTGTTACTCTTGATGAGTATCCAAACGGATATGCTCTGTATGCATTTATTCTATCTCCAACAGGAACTTTAGATGATAACACGTGGGACGTAGTACGCGATTCCCCTGTAAATTTAAAAATATCATTTTCAGAAACTTTAACTGAACCTGTTACATGCATTGTGTACGCACAATTCGATTCTTTAGCACAAGTAGACAAAGACAGAAATATTTATACTGATAAAACCTAATTTATTTAGTTGAGTACAATGCGGGTTGTTGTTCACTTCTCGGCGTATCATGATAACGAAGATGAGTTTATTATAAAGAAGCTAGCCATTGTAAATTCTGACGTTCCCTTTTTTCAAAATTGGGTTTTTAAACCACCATTTCGTTTAAATAAGTTATCTGAGCCAATCATAAGTACAAACAAATATCTAGGTGAGAATGTGTATGGCATTACCTGGCACGAAGGGGATGTAGAATATTCACATCTTAAGGAAATACTTCAAACATATTGTTCAAATACTACAACCATATACACATACGGAATAAATAGAAAGTGTTTTCTTCAAGAAATTCTTCAAAGAGAAGTTACAAATTTGGAAGAAATAAACTGTCCAAAGTATACTGCATTAAGTTTTCACGTTCATCGGTGTGCACATAATAAGCATCGTTTCGGACAATATAGATGTACTGTTCATGAAGCATTACTGTATAGTGAATATGTGAAAGTGTATGATTATGTGTTACATGTGAATAACAGTGATAATTACATACCTACTACAATTAATAATAATAATAATAATCTTCATAATGTATAGTGATGAATTATTAAAAGTGTTACTAAGTGATAAAGTAACTGGTGCAAGTGTTACTGGAATTTACCCTATTGACAAACTTCCTGTAACGGTAAAACCTCCTGCAGCACTTGTGATTAATCTTGATACATCTGATTCTGCTGGTTCCCACTGGGTTGCAGTGTACATCAATAAGAAAAAACATGGGTACTACTTTGATAGTCTTGCTATGGACATTCCCAAGGAAATAAAAAACTTTTTGTCGAAAAATACTAAAATGTACTTTACAAATATTCAACAATATCAACATGATAATTCTGTGTTATGTGGGTATTTTGTCTTATATTTTCTGCATCATATTATTCGCACTCAATCATTTGAAAAGTGTTTAAAATTGTTTAACAAGAAAATTTTGAAAAGGAATGATGATATTGTTTATAAACATGTAAACAAATTTTTAAAAAGAAAACACAAATAATTTTTTTTAATTTTTTTATTAATTTTTTTAATTTACATGTTTAATTTACAATAATTTTTTAAAAACTTACACCCATGCATTTTATTTACAATTCCTCATTACAATCTTGATAATGCATTAGTTAATGCTGTTGTTTTTTCATATTTCCACCAATAATTCAACTGTTGTGCATTACGATATGCACATCCTGATTTCTTTACAATACTAGTGTGAAAAGAACAATATTCATTAAATGTATTTCCACATAATTCATTTAATGAAGGACAATGTTTTGTTTCTAAATCAATGACATTAATGCAAATATTCTTTTAATCCAAAGAGATTTCTCTAAGCCTTTACAATAAAAGGTTGAATTCTTTGCGCATAATTGATATACAAGGTTTCGTATGCATGATACAGTATATCCAGTTTTGCTATCCCATTTCAATCCATGCAAATTTAATGTTAACCAGTCAATTTGTTTTTGACATCTTAGTGATAATAAATTATATTCTACTGGTGATTTTACCAAGCAATGGAAATTTACTGTATCATCGCATGCAGTTAAACAAAACTCACGAATAATAAATTCGTTATCAGACATTTTAAAACCTTGAATATCGATAATATACTGATTTACACATGGTGAAATTTCATTTGTATGAAAAATAAAAAACGGAATTATCTGTCCAACAAATTCTGTATTTTGTAAAAGATCACAAGTTTTATGCATAAAGCATAGAAATGAGATTTCACTATGTTCTTGTTCAAACACTTCAAAGAGTTCACTAAGAGTTTTGTCAAGAGATAGATACTTCACTGCAAATGATCCAGTATTATGAAAATGTCTACATTCATGAGGAAGATGTAACTTGCATTCCACACATTCCATTGGATTATTGTTGTGTAAGTATACTTTTATAGTTTTTAATAGACAGTTCACATTAATGTTTTCACCAGTACATAACACACATGAAACACTAGCACTATTCGAATACATTTTTTCAATCTGAAATATTCGCTTTCCGTTTGTCTTTTCTTATGAAGATCTCTAGTAATTCCGGTAAATAGTATGTATCACTTAATAATTCCACATAGGCGTCATAAAATTTTTCTCTTGTTAATTGTCCAATAATATGCGTGTTTGCATACAAATAAAACACATCATCTTCAACACTAGGACTTGCTATAATACTCCAAGCACGGATTTCCAATAATTCTGGACGCATAGTCATACAATCATGATCAAAATCATGATTAGATCCTGTTGTACATCCCTCACATATTAGTGTTTCATTAAAATTCCATTTTTCAATAGCCTTCTTTATACATTCGCGATCCACTTTTTCACTATTACAACAACAATCTAAAGCCCAAAATCGTGATGTTCTTGATAATACAATTGGAGATGATGGCGGTGTTGGTGAAACTGTTAGCGCTGGTGAATCTATTGCATCAAAATCAAATTCTTCATCTGACGATGATTCGTATATTTCTGTTTCAGCATCAGATATTGCTTCAATATTGCTATTGCAAAGATCTTTCTTCTCATACGACTGCATGATGTATCTTTATATATTTTGTCTCTTATAACCTGTATTTAAAGTATTTTCATAACAGCAAGGTAATCACGTGTTCGTCATTTCCAACATTAAAGTTATTTTTATTAGTTTGTCTCCAACCTGTGATGCTTATCTTCCACGTCCGCAATCTTTCTTTTGTTCACCCACCGCGGCGCCAATGTTATTTCTATTAGTCTGGTGGTATTCTGTAATGTTTACCAAACGTGTCAACGGTCTTCCTTTGTATTTGAATTCGTTTTAGCAACGTCCTGCAAGCACACATCATCACTCCTACCCAACCGGTTTTCCAAAAGCGCGCGAAAAGTTCAGTTCATGTCTTAAGTTCAACAGCAAAAGACGTACGGAAACCACGCTCTGTATATGTACCATCATAGTGTATCGTACCGTACACGTGCTTTTACCACGTTCACCGAGTATAATCACACAGTGTTCGAGTAATAATTACGATCCAACAAATTAAAAAAGTCCCGCATGAATAAATATTTCCCTCCCAGCATAGTGTTCACCTATGGTGTTAAGGGTCCCGGGTTCGATCCCAGTACGTATCACATAAACTTTTACACATTATAAGTGTTCTCAGCTTCTAATAAAATGATTTCCTACCACTTCATAGAAATCGAACCGTTAAATATATATATTAGGAGACTATCTTTTTTATTCTCTCACATATTGTTCGAACATCTTATTTGCTCCGACTAATTTATTAAGAGAATATCTTTTTTATTCTCTCACATATAGTTCGAACATCTTATTTTTAACAAATAAAATAATCACCATCTCCTTTAGCCTAACAGGCATAATGGTGGAACTCAAATATTTCATTGTTTCCAAATTATATATTTCTCAATGTAAGTTTCTATTAGTCAAATCCATTTGTATAATATGAGATTCGAACATTATTTTTAACAACGAGTTTGTAAAACAAACGAACAAATTATATATATATATATATATATATATATATATATATATATATATCAATGTCAATACATTCAATATTATTAATTTAATCACTACTACGGATTATTAATTTAATCACTCATACGAATTATTAATTTAATCACTACTACGGAAGTGATACAGAATGACGTATCAACAGATTTAATTCAAATCGAACCAATTCAAATTTCCATTATTATTTTTAAAAATATCCAGTATAGAGGCTGTACAGACACGCATACAAACTCGAAAAAGAGCACATGACCTTTTCCAACAATACACACGTCACCACAACTAAAAAAAGAAATATAAGAACTTTCCAAACACACGTAAGCAGGTTATCAACCCATAATGACATACACGCCCCCCTCTGCCAACACATCCATTAAAGGACCATGTTAGAACATAATTATTACGTAAAGTACCGTTAACATTCTTCCTTTCGGGTGTAGAAGTTCAGTCTCACCTACTACTCAGTACATGTTTGCGGCGTTTGTGGACAACTTAACCAAGAAAGTTTGAAGGATTAAATTATTATTATTATTATTATTATAACTAGAAATATGTGAAAATCTAAAACTTCATATGATACTTTAAAACAAGTTAAAGTCTTATTTACACGGAAAATATCTGACTAGTGTTATTTTTTTTTAGAAAGATGGTTCGTGACGTCCCTTAAGAGCCGCCAATGAAGGAGTTCATATTTTACTGCAGAAATCTGGTGTAGATTAGATTGGTCAGTCTTTTTAATGGTTAGTGATGTGACTTAAGAACTACCAATGATGGAGTTTATAATTTACGGCAGAAACCAAGTGTGTAATTTGTCTGATTCTTTATAACTGAAAGCGAGACTAAACAGAATTGCGTACTGTCCTATATTTTTAATTGTAGATACTATATTGTTTAAATATAATGCAGATAGTATTTAAATTGTGCCTGAATGATTTGTCGAGAATCTGTAATCATATTGGGAAGTCTTACCGGAAAATGAGCAATTTACAAATAAACAATTTGGAACATATAGATATCCAATATATTTCACATCATCTGTAGTAAATATTGTTTTATTTACTGTACTGTAAAATAATTAACTTCAACAGAAAGATAGACTTTTGTCTTGCAGGCATAACAAGAATAAATGCAAAGAAAAAATTATAATATAGAGATATATATTCCCTATTATTTAAAAAATCAATCAGTATTAAGTGTCCAAAAGTATTCAAAATTTGTTTAAGTGTGTTCCCATACTGGAAAAAGGACATATAAAGAGTTCTCAGTTGCAGTGGGGCAGTTTCCCGAGATAGATTTGATTATTGCAAATTTTGGGTTGCGTTACGTTTGCGTTTAAGTAGATGTACAGGCTTTCCTCTAGATGTGACACTTTTCCACATTTAGACTCTAAAGAAAGAACTACGTTCGTTAATTTTTTTTTTCATAGAACTGCACGGTAGGCATCCTCCTCCGAATTTGCTTCTGAATAGCATAACCATCGGAAATCTAGCGAAATGTAATGAATACACAAGTGTTTTCTATAACTCCTGCAATATTGGTTGTAATTTACTGAGAGAAATTTAAGTTAGATATTGTTTGTCTTTGGAAAAGCATTGGGAATGAAGCCTTTCAAAAATGTAAGAAATATGGACTTGAGTATTTTAAACATGTAGGGCAGTATTCATAGATAATATGTTAATCGCGGGCAAGTCACATACTTCATACATACTAATTCTCTACTAAGGAAGGTGAACTGCTTTGAGTACAAGTAGAAAGGTGAATTGAGTATGATTAACACCAATGTATCGAGTGAGAAAAATAATTATTGCAACTACAGAAAAGTAAATGACTGCATGCGTCGTTTGTAAAAATGAAATACGAAATGGAGTGTTGCACGCTAAACCATCGGTAAAATATTAGCCTCTGCTTTCCAATTTTCATATTGATCAATTCAATTTTGATAACCATCCCATAGTCAACGTATATTACGATGTTAATAAAGCCAATGAAATCTTGGTAGGCCTGTTTTAAGAATATGGAAGAAAATTCAAGAAGAGAACCCAATGAACTGTAGTGAGAGGGACTTAACCCCTTGTGATTAAGAGTAAATCCCCCTAGACTTTTCCATTACTAAACGTTACTTCTTTTATACTTCGTTTGCCCAAAGTGAACACTTTGTCTCTCAGTGAGAGAGCGGGAGCTTTACCCCTATTGTCGTTAGATAGTAAGCCCTAGACTTTTGCTTCACCGAAGACCATTTACTTAATCTTTTTGATAATAGGATTTCAAAGAAAACGTTTGCAGCAATACTGGAGAAGATATCCCCCTTAAATACTCATTGCCTAACTCAGCGTTTCCTAACCGGTGTGCCGCGGCACACTGGTGTGCCGAGAATGGACCACTGGTGTGCTGCGAGGAAATCGAAACAAAATTATTAATTCTATAGCAACCAAATTGCAAGATATAGGAACAAAATGTATATTTTGTATTTCACATTACTATGAATTTCTAACATGGAAGAAATTACTGTAATTGTATTATATTATTCTACATCTATTACTGTGTAGCAGACAGTATTTCGGCTCGTACACATTTCCACGGTTAGCTGCTATGTTACGCTTCAATTGAGAGTAATACTAACATCGAGAAATGGAAACACTTGTACGGTACGTGTCAAGTGAACGTTTGTAGAACACTCATCGCAAGTGAATGACAGGGCAACACTTTGTTCAGCAGGTGTGTTTTGACTTCAACGCATCGCAAGCTGTGTGATTGCAATAATCGGTTTTGGTTAAAACAGCAAAGTTAGAAGTACAAGACATTTGTTTGTTCGTTAGTGATCTTCATTTTTAGTGAAAGGTTGGATAGAGTTTTCGAAAAACAAAGTGTATTTTTAAAAATCTGAGTCCTATATTTCATTGCAATTGTTTTCCATTTTAAATTTAGAATAAAAAATAAGCATAATGAGTTAGCATAGAGAAAACCAGTGATCGAGCTTGCATCTCTGTGAGAAGATCAGTAATTACAGAAAAAAATACCATGGTATTTTATATTTGCAAATAATACTAATAATAATAATATCTATGAGTGTGCCGCAAGAATTAAAGTTACACACGTAGTGTGCCGCAAGTTGAAAAAGGTTGGGAAACACTGGCCTAATAAAAAGACGGGTTTATGTCCCCTTATCTAACCCAATAATTTACCTTATTTGTTAAGTTTACTTATACTTGTATTGATCTCCAATACTTTAACAGAATATTAAAAACACTAGAGCATACACGCATATGTATTTGAGTATTGAGAAAATGATTGAATCTTATGAGTGAGATAAAACTTAGCACATGGAAGACATGTTTTACTTCTGTTAATATCAACCAATGCCTCGCATTAAGATTAAAATAGTGAGTACGTGCTATTGTTTTATTAGAAAATTAAAACATATTACAAATATACTATATTCACCTTATATATATATATATATATATATATATATATATATATATATATATATATATATGTGTGTGTGTGTGTGTGTGTGTGTGAGTGTGTGCGTGAATATACGGAATAGTGTTACACACGACACGTGTCTGCAGTGCCGAACATTCAACGCACAACTAACGTGCAATTTAGAATTCTGCCATTAGGTATCACTGGTAGTAGTGTTGGCGCAATACATGATAGGACATGATATAACCTGCATTTGGCTGTGGGGGCATCATTTCCTTTTACGGCAGCGTACGTGCAAGATCAAAGACGAGCTCTATCCTCTGCTAAGCGTACTTTTATTAAAATATATCGATTTTTATTAGTATTAAAAAAAGTATACAAGACATTCATTGAAGCCTCTCGTAATCCAGACAGCGAAGCATTGCTGAACACTGTGTGGCGGTAGCAACGCAATTAGCAGAGCCAGACATCTTGTTGACCAGCCTCACTGCGAGTGAGAGTAGACATTTCTTGTTTTTGTGGATTTGTGAAAGAACAACTAAGGCTTGAGAAGTGTGTATTTTATATTTTTATACTTACTGTGATTTTTAAAAAAGAAATTATATATATATTCTAATTGTTCTTGAGTTGTTTTTAACCATTATTAATGAACAGAGATACTTTTTGTGGATATTTTAAAAGAATAGTGGATATTTTGTAGATATTTTAAAAGGATATGTTAAAACAACTAAAAATAAAGTTAATATTTACTTATTCCGTTTCATAAATTAATACTTTTTTATTTACATATTATTTAACTATAGCTTGAAATTAAGTGATTGCTTTTAGCTTTACATATAATAATTTAACTATAGCTTTAAAATAATTTGTCTCTTTTTATATTAAAGTGATATATAAAATTGACCTTGATAACTGAAAATAGTTTTTCTTTGTCTTATTTCTTTCAGATGGATTTCTTCTGCCCGCCCGAGGAAATCAACATGGTCGATGAAATTTATTTGCAGGAATTGGTGCTCGGTTTCAACGACTACCCGAGAGTCTTCAGTACCTGGAAAGCCATAATGGAATTACAGCGCCTGGGACATCGGGGATCGGAGAGATGCGATGCACTCCTATGCGCCCTTCGTGCGTTTGAAGTAATGATACACTGCTTGTCTAGCACTGTGTGTCCAGTGCTGACATCCTAGATTTGTTTGTGTATGTTATTTCTGTACGTGTGATAGTTATGATCAGGCTCAGCAAAAACTTATGTATTTATTATCTATTGGGGATGGTCAGGTGGATAATATAAGATGCAGTTATCGGACTTTTTTATTTCGGCACGCGTTTGTTTCCGAACCATGCTTAATCCCACCTGATAATAATACCATAGTCATGACCCATCAAGAAAATCATAACTTCAGTCATAATAATTTTCAGAAATTAACCAATGACGATTTAGCGTTCTTATGTGAAGTAGATGGGATTGGCACTCAAAATTCTGATGAGATACCAGTTGAAGAAATGAGGAGTTTTGTTCAAAATGAGGACAACGGGGTGGTTATACCCACGAACAAGTCCAGGGAGAAAATCCTGTATACAATCCATCCCAACAGTGTACAGGATAATTATGACTATGGGGACCAAATGTTTTTCACTCCTCAGCCTGGCCCGTCATATGCTAGTGTTCCAGGAATGGCAACATCAACAATAATAGTAGAAGTGGTACTTCTAGTAGTCTTAATTGTGGTGGTACAAGTGGTAGTAGTAGTACTAGTAATAATGGCGGGTATAGTCAAACAAATAGTAATTTCGAAATTGTAAGGGAAAGCAGACAAAAGTTTCGTAAGTTGCATCTTACGGACCATGAAATTGCCGTTAGACCTGTGGGTGATGAGAAGAATATTAATAAACCAGAGGACTATATCGAAAGTTTAATCGATTTTGCGTTGGAACATGTGATCTCCAATGCACGTCCCTAGGACTACATTGGCTTATACATCGACAGTAGTAAAAGTACCAACAACAAAGCAGTGTATGCCCCGTGAAGAATAAAGGGCAATTTCTCTGCTAGGACAGTCCTCACTTCAATCGAACATGTACTAAATTCGAATGAAGTGTTCCTTTTGGGGCAAGAAGTACTGTTTCGATTTTATATAGCCGACAGCATGCATGGCCATTGAAGAAATGCAACGAGTGCCGTTGACAAATATTCGAAATACCACAATTATTTGGAAAAGCGATTAATTCGAATTGAAAATAAAAGCATGTATTGTATACCTCTGGTCATAGTATGGGGCCAAATAAAGCTCCACGGTAGTAAAGATAATTTCTATAACTTAAAAAGAGATGATCGCGATGCATGGCTTCTTAAAGCAGAAGTTCTCTGCGAGATGGCAGGGGTTAACGTTCAAAGTAAGGGACGCTGTGACTTTTCCGATCTTCGCACTTTCCAATCATATTTGAAAGGGGAATATCAAATCGTGGTTTATGAGGAGCATGAAAAGAATAACCGGGAATATATAGTACGTTACCCGGGAGAGCCTGCAGAAAATAAGATCTTTATCCTATATCAAAGAGGTAGCACTATTTGCCACTTCGAACCCATTCGGAATATTAGAACTTTCCTCAAGGCATGGAAATATTATTATCGTTTGGAAGCTTATGATGAATGTTCACGTACACACAACTGTAAAAGTCGTACTTTTTGCGAACATACCTTCGAACGTGATTACACTGCCAACAAAATTAAATGTAATGCATGCAATAGTTTGCTGAGGGTGTATGTGTGAAGCGTAATAAAGCTAGATCTGTATGTGATAATGTAAAGCTCTGCATCGATTGTGGTGTCATCTTTGATAAGAGAATGCGAAAATCTGATCACATATGTGGTGAACATTTGTGTTCTACTTGTTGCGCACATGTTAATATAAACCACACGTGTTTTGTTAAGAGACATCGACCTGTTCATACGAAAAGGTTTATGTACATCACCTATGGTGTAGAGACGATGTTGAAGGCACCGAATGAGCGCGGGGAAGAGAATACAAAGTTGTACTGGTGTGTTGTCATCATGTTTGTAACACCTGTATAAGGAAAGGCATCGATGAGCCTTGTAAAACGTGCGGTAACAATAATGGAAATCGTTTGTTTTCTTTTAAGACTATGAGGAATTTCATTATCCACGTGTTAGTAGAGCGCCCTGTCTCTCAGAAGATAGTAGCGATCGCACAAAATGTAGTCACTACGATGGTCTCTTTTGTTTTAGAACTCTAATAGAAGACCAGCATATTGTACCTAGTGTTCTTATCCAGGGTCAGAACATGTTAATTATCAGGATAGGTATTCGTATCTTCTTCCGTGATCTTTCCTTTCTCCCCGCGTGAAATTATCCAAATTACCGAAAACTTCAGGCCTTAGTCAAAATTTAAAGAACGGAGATTTCCGATATTTGTTTAATACGGAACAAAATCAAAATTGTGTCGCTCCATTCCCTCCACTTGAGTACTATGGCCCTGAGGAGCGAAGCACGGAAGAAAGAAAACAACTGGAAGCCTGGCACCAATAACATGCGAGGAGTTTAACTTGCTGAATGGTATGCTGGCTTATTGTGAGAATTACGTTAGAATTCTAACAGAAGCGGTCATCAAATTAAGCGATATCATCGAGGAGAAGACGGAGGGTTTGCAATGTTTCATCACATCATCCACCATTGCAAGTCTTGCGATGCGGACATGTTGTACCTTGCATTTACCGAAGAATACTATTCCTGTCATTCCGGCGTCGGGATTTCATAAGGCCAAGTATAGTACGAAACCTATGCAATGGTTTACGTATATGGAAGACCAATTAGGGATAGAAATGCTAGGAGAGATGGGAAAAAGTATATTGGTAAGAACAAGGTCGATGGATGGCACGGACTCAACGTGCCTACGACTTTACGGTGCTATTTCCATGCCAGTAGGCATTGTTACCCTTTTGTCCGTGACGGCGTTCTGCACGACTCTCAAGACTCGTACAATACGATGGAGAAACGATATGAGCAAACCATGGGGCGCTGCAGGTACCTGAAAAGTATAGGTGTAAATTCCTATACGAAATATGGGAATGTTCTTGGGACAAGTTTGTTCAAGAACATTGTACTAATCTACCTGATTTTCTTATTCCTAAGAACTGTTACAACGGTGGTCGCACGGAGGTCTTTCGTACTTACTTCAATTGTGCGAGCGATGAGCGAATTGCCTATGCCGATGTAAAAGTATACACATGGGTAACGGCACGTAAACCTATGCCGGTTAAATCATCTAAGATTTACACGGGACCAGACTTTCCAGTTATGGGAAGTATTCACGTTGTAGTAAAATGCACCATCCTGCCTCCCAAAGACATCTATTTTCCGATCTTACGTTGCGGGAGTTCGATTACTCTTCGGTCTTTGCCGTGCATGCATGGAAAAAGAAAACACTAACGATTGTACCCAAAGTGACGCTGAGTGTGCTCTCACAGGAGTTTTGTACTCCAAAGTTACACCTTGCTCTTCAAAAAGGTTACAAAATAATCTATATAAATGAGATATGGGAATTTGAACTCTTAGATCATGAAGATGGGAATTCAGGTGGGCTGTTCGGGACTTATGTGAGTTCCTTTCTTCAGATGAAGCACGAAGCCTCTGGTTTTCCCGCTTACTCTACCACTGAAGAAGACAAAAATATATCGATGAATATTATGCCCATGAAGGCATACGATTAATTTATGACATTAGGATGACCCCGGGATTGAGGCAATGTGCGAAACTATACCTTAATTCATTGTATGGAAAGTGGGGGCAGCGCACAGATATGTCACAGAGTGTAATCGTTAGTGATGAGGTTACGTTTCTTAGGTATTTATATACGGCAAGGTATGAAATTCAAAGTGTGGTGCAAATTGATGATGACCATCTCATTCTCACGTACAGAGACATTTAAAATGAAAACGTCCCGTTAATTTTCCAATGTGATACTCGCCGCATTTAATACTTCGTGGGCTAGACTTAGACTATAAGAACTACTGACGACTGTAGGACCAGACAGAGCTGATCTACTGTGACACTGACAGTATCATGTACCTACAGGAAAAAGACGTGCAACCCTTGTTACCGCTCGGAAACTATTTGGGTGATCTGACAAATGAAATTCCTGAATGTTGGGAGTTTACAACCTTTATCGGTTTAGGCGCCAAAAATTATGCAATGAGGCTGACAAATGCCCAGGGGGATTTTCAGCACATATGTTTAAAATGGGGATCAATCTAAATGATAGGACCTCTCAGAAAATTAGCTTTGAGAGTTTCTATAAATTAGTGTCTGGACAAAGACTCCACAGTAATAGAAAACCCAAATAAGATCGTGCGTAGACAAGGATTCCGTATCTTTCATTGTAGACAGACAGACACACCATCAGGTTAACAAAAAACGGAAACGTATTGACGAAATTGACGTGACTGACGACGAACCTAAACGAAAACGTGCAAGTGTACCTTACTGTTATAGGCCCACGGCTGAGTGAATGTGACTTGTATGAGTGTCTCTTTTCGTGTTGTAATTCCCCGAACAATCGTTGATTGTGAAAATACTTAACTTCAATTTATTCTTAATTTTTTTCTTAAATTATTATTCTTAATTTATTTTTCTTAATTTATTCTTAATTTATTCCTTTGCTGTGCTTAATTAATTCCTTTATTGGATTCTTTGCTGTGCAATTTTCTTTGGTACTCTTCTTATTGAAGCGAATTTTTATATTTTCGTTTGCTCTGCGAACTCAATAGTTACACTAGTCATTTCAAGGTTTAACGTTATATCCCGGTAAGTGTGAGCGTGTATATAAAGCAAAGCCTCTATTGTATGCATTCATTTGACTACAAGATGTTAAAGTTTCAACATCATCCAACTGTTTTAATCACTGGTCCTTCAAGGGCTGTTCAAACTTGTTTTACTTAATGAACGTAATCAAATGTTTAGTATAAAGTTTTATGATATTGTTTGGTGTTATGGTGCAGTAATACCAAAATTAGATGCAAATGCAAAAATACGTTTTGAAGAGGGAATACCTGACATGAATAATTTTGAAATTAAAGAAAATTCATTAGTAATACTTTATGGTTTAATGTCAGAAACTAATGAAGATGTTGCTAATTTATTTACAAAGTATGCACATCATAAAAAGTTGACTGTAATATTTATTATTCAAAATGTATTTCCAAAACGAAAACATGGACGTGATATAAGTGTAAATGCACATTATTTTATAGTATTTAAAAATTCACGTGATAAATTACAAATACAATATTTAGCAAGACAGATTATGCCTCGGTATAGTATAGAAATCGTGTGTATTCGAAGAAGTAAATCGCGAGCCTCACACTTATTTAGTACTTGGCTTGACACAGGAAACAAACGATGCATTGCGAACATCTACAAATATTTTTCCCAATGAACTCATGTGTGTGTACGCTAACATAAAAGACATGCATACAGAAATTTTTGTATAGTCTGCATCAAGATGTTGAAGGTGAAACAGCACTACAACCCGCTCCGTGCTCTGTGCAAATGCAAGAACACAAAACGAAAACAAATTTTGCAAAATGCTTCAGGGGATTTAATAAGAACAAAATCTCATGCAGCTAAAACACAATAAAAGGAAATATCCCCCTAAATTGTCAGAAGCAACGTTTGCGTAGACACAAAATGATCTTACGTGCTCTATTTCAGCAGCGTACTGTATTGAAGAAAAGAAGTTGTTACTACAAAAAAGGTGGTGCGCTTTTACCGTTAATCTTGGGACGACTTCTTGCAGCAGTAGGAAGCACTATTTTTAGTCGTTTAGTATGTCAGAATTACGTAAAATGTTTTTGGTTTCTGAAAATGCTTAACATGAAATTCAATCGAATCTGAAATCCATAGATTCATATCAGTCACGTCTAGATGAAGAAATTAATAACATTTTAGAACGTCGTGATATTAGTGTACAACAAAACTGGAAATTACATCAAGCTTTTCATCGATATTTACTTCATCTTCACATAAACCTATTACTTTACCTGTCATTCAAGAAGAAAAATCCTCATCACCAACTTCCAAACAAGATAACAATACTCCTGTTTTACCATTTGTATCAGACATTTTACAATCTATTATTAAAACAACTGAGAAATTCTGATAAAATTCAGTGGGATAATTCTGGTACAGTAAGTATTCATGGAAAAACTATACCAATTTCACATATTATAGATTTAGTAAATGATGTTCGTACAAGAAAATGTTCAAGAAATCCTATAGGTATTCATGAATATAAAAATTTATTAGATCTTAATGTGCCTAAAGAATTTATTGGTACACCTTTTAGTACACCAGCATCAAAAGTGAATAGTAGTAGTAGACAACGTATTCGTAAAGAACATCACCTTGTCCTGCGGTAGTAGCTAATGTATTTACACATTGGAAACAATATAGTATGTAAAATGACAAAATTATCAAAAATATATTATGATTATTCAAATCCCGTTTCTTTTTCAAGTATACAAACATTACAACGCAAAACAAATTTATGTAAAAAGAAAATTAAAAATTGTTAGCTTCTCAAGATGCTTATACATTACATGCACCAGCACGTAAAGTTTTCGAACGTAAAAATTATGTTAGTGCACCAAATGAAATATTGCAAATGGATTTAGCAGATATGCAAAATATTGCAAAGTATAATAATGATTAAAAATATATATTATGTTGTATTGATATTTTTTCACGTTATGCATATTGTGTTCCGTTAAAAAAAAGAAAGGTCCTGAAATTGTAAAGCCAATAACATTTTTTTTAAAATTTCAAGTTGCCCGTGTTTAACGTACAAACAGATTTAGGTGGTGAATTTTATAATCGTCATGTAAAAAAAATGTTGAAAGAATATAAAATTAATCAGTATATTGTTCATTCCGAAATTAAATACGCGTTAGAAGAACGGTTTATACGTACATTAAAAGGTAGATTGTATCTTTATTTTACTGCAAAGAATACTTATCGTTATATTAATGTATTAGATCAAATTGTAAATAATTATAATGAATCAGCCTTCAAGTATTAAAATGGCACCTGCACAAGTAAATGCTTGCAATGCAAATCAAGTGTGGGAAACATTATACGGAATTAAAAAGAATAAAAAGAATATATCTTGTAAATTTAGTCCGGGTGATTGTGTTCGTGTTAGTAAGTATAAACATGTATTAGAAAAAGGATATTTACTTAAATGGTCACAAGAAATATTTATTGTTGATTAATGTATTAAATCAGATCCGGTCACTTATAAATTAAAATATTAGAATGGTAAAGAAATTAAATGAATATTTTATGCACAAGAATTACAAAAAGTAATTATCAAAGAAAACATCTCATTGAAAAAGAATTGAAACGTAAAAATGGATGCATGGATGTAAAATAAGTGGGATATCCGTCAAGTATGCATTCGTGGATAAGATCTGATTCTATTCAGACTGCAAAATGATTTCAAACTTTACACACGACTTTTACATTACTCTTCCTTCGAATGCAAGTAGCAATCTTCTTGATAATAATACTACATAATCATTTCGAGGTAAATTAGCACAAAGTATTGATTTAAGTGATGGTGAATGGGGTGTTGCATTAACAGGAATTAATATTCTGTGGAGTTTTTATAATGTTAGTGAAAATGAAATTATAATTACTACTGTTATCGCTGATAAAGTTGAACGCCACCATGTTCCAATAACACCGGGATATTATTCATCAATTGAATCTATTTACAGTTGATTCCTGAAAGTGTTCGTATGTTACATTATTTACAAAATAAATATCAAATTGTTATTAAACATTCTTTAAAATTAGATAAATGTGTGATTGGCATTACACCAGGATTTTTGGATTTATTAATGAAAATGCATTTCATATTAAAATGTTGTATACACAAAAGTTAGAAATGTTGATTTAATATTAGCACATGGAAAATTTCCATGTGATTTACATTATAATATTCCCAATACAATTAGTTTGCATTGATATTGTAAAACAACAACAAAATATAGGACCATTATTTCGAAAACTTAATGTATATAATGTACAACACGATCATGTAAAATCTTTTGGTTTCACACACCGCATTATGTTAAAGTTGAAATGAAATATCCTGATACGATAGAAGTAAACTTAAAAGATGAACACGGGTTAAAATTACCATTTCGTTTTGGAACTTCAAACCTAGCACTTCACTTTAAACGAAAATGATTTCTGTAAGTATTGATGTAGAAAGTAGTTTTTATATTATGTTAGTTTCAAATGCTAGTGTAGATGTATATCCTACAAATAATTTAACACATTTTAGTAATCATTTAAAAAATAATATCCGTTTTTCAGAATCCGAATGGCATGTAGGATTAAGTGAATTACATATTCCATTAACATGTAATAATTTTACCGAAGGTGAAAATGTTATATGGTTCAAACTTAAAAGTGCAGTTCCTATGAAAAGTAAAATTCGTTGGATATTATCCATCCATTCATCGTTCACTAGAAGAATTAAAGGCAATATCAACTTTTATAAGATTTAGTTTTTCAAATGTAAATTTTGAATGTGATGAACGTGTAGAATCAGTTACATTGTCGCCTACATTAGCTTTAATTATATTTTTCTGAAAAATCAGATCTTGTTAAAGAATCTCGTGGATTCAAACAACCATCAGATATCCACATCAAACTTTTATTTATACAGATATTATACAATATCAATATTTAGGTGATACAAAAGCAACATTATTACGTATAGCAACAATCTCTGATATTAAATATGGAAAAGTTCAAACAATTACCTTTGAAGATATTCACTATATACAACTTGCAAAAGTTTGTTTTAACACAATCGAAATGTTATTAAAAGATCATACAGGGCGAAATTTGCCATTTCGTTCTGGGACTGACCGTAACACTACATTTTAAACCCTCTCCTGCATATGCTAAATAATAATAGTAAAGATGAGAGCAGGACTTGTTACTTATCATCGTCTACGTGGAATACCATCATCAAAGGGGACATGGGATAGATAGTTTCTTTAAAGGGTTTTTCGTTTTGCTTTACCATTTCTTAAACAAGGTGCAAAAACTGTAGGACGTCAGGCATTACAAACCTGTATGCATGTTGCGGGTGATGTATTAGAAAATCGTCCATTTAAAGATTCTGTTCGTGCGCGTGTAAAAGAAACTGGTGACAGTTTAAAGACAAAAGCCATTAATAAAATCGGGCAGTTGCTAACTGGTAACGGCAAGAGACGGGCACGCAAGAGGAAGGCTCCTGCAATTGGAAAGTTTGGACCTCCAACAAATCGAACATCTTTTCATAATGGCGCTCCTTAGTTCAAATAGTTTTGAATGTTGTACCAATGAATTTGATTTCTTTTCTATACCTATTACACAAGCAGCTATTGAAGCAACTACAAATGCTGAATATCGTCCTATTTCTACATTAAGCTCAGGACCTATAGAATTTCTTGTTACGGTAGAAACAGGGGAATTTATTCATCCTGCATATCTATATGTACGTTGTAAAATTACAAAAGCTGATGGTACAACTTTAACTCAAGATGATACTGTTGCACCCGTAAATAATTTCTTACAGCCTTTATTTTTTTCAAATTGATATTTCATTAAATGATAAATTAATTAGTTCATCAGGATCTTATCCTTATCGTGCATACATTGAAACATGATTGAATTATTCTTAGGATGCTTCTGAAACATATTTAGCATGTGCAATGTGGTATAAAGATACTGCAAAATATTTTAACAAATTATATAATACAAATGCTGGTTTTCAAAAACGTGCGAACAAGGTGAAAAATAGAAAATCTTTTGAAATGTATGGACGACTTCATACCGATATTGTAAGTTTAGATCGTGTGCTCCCTAACAAAGTAAGTTTATGTGTAAAATTACACCGTAGTAAAAATATTTTTTCCTTGATGTCTCCTGAAAATACAAGTGATAAAGTTGAACCTGAGGAAATTATTCTTCGATATTATTCTTATTATTGATGTAGCTGCAGATTTAACTATGCAATTAAATAATGGTTTCGGAAACGGCCAAGTTACCTTTCACGAGAGTGGAGACAAGATCTTAAACTATACCTGCACAAGTAAAATCTTACAACATTGATAATCTCTTCTTGGGTAATGTTCCTAAAAGCCTGGTTATTGGTTTCATCTTCAACACAGCCTTCAATGGGAAATCACATCTTAATCTCTTTGAATTTCGAAACTTTAACGTTAACAAACTGCAAATACAAGTCGGCTCAAAATCATGTCCTCCTAATCCCCTCACACCTGATTTTAATAATGATTTATACATTTTAAGTGACTATACTTTGATTTCAGGTACTGGTATATATTATCAAAATTATTCACGTACTGTCACTCTTGATGAATATCCAAACGGATATGCTCTGTATGCTTTTATTCTATCTCCAACAGGAACTTTAGATGACAACACATGGGAAGTAGTACGCGATTCCCCTGTAAATTTAAAAATATCATTTTCAGAAACCTTAACTGAACCTGTTACATGCATTATGTATGCACAAGTCGATTCCTTAGCACAAGTAGACAAAGATAGAAATATTTATACTGATAACGCCTTCTAATTTATTCTGTTGAGTACGATGAGGATTGTTGTACACTTCTCTGCCTATCACGATAATGAAGAGGAGTTTATTATAAAGAAGCTAGCCATTGTAAATCCTGACGTTCCCTTTCTCCAAAACTGGCTTTTTAAACCACCATTTCTTTTTTATAACTTAGCTGAGCCGATCATAGCTACAAACAAATATCTACGTGAGAGTGTGCATGGCATTACCTGGTACGAAGGTGATGTAGAATATTCACATCTTAAGGAAATACTTCAAACATATTGTTTAATACTACAACCATATACACACACGGAATAACTTGAAAGTGTCATATTCAAGAAATTCTTCAGAGTATTTACAAATTTAGAAGAAATAATCTGTACAAAGTATACTGCATTAAGTTTTCACGTTCATCTGTGTGCACATAATAAACTTCGTTTTGGACAATATAGATGCAGAGTTCATGAAGCATTACTGTATAGTGAATATGTGAAAGTGTATGACCATGTCTTACATGTGAATAACTTAACAGTGATAGTTACACACCTTCTACTATTAAAAATAATAATCTTCATCATGTATAATGACGAATTGTTAAAACTGTTACTAAGTGATAGTGACTGGTGCAAGTGTTATTGGAATTTATCCTATTGACTGACTTCCTGTAACGGTAGAATCTCCTGCTGCACTTGTGATTAATCTTGATTCATCTGATCCTGCTGGTTCGCATTGGGTTGAGGTGTACATCGATGAGAAAAACACGGCTATTACTTTGACAGTCTTGCAATAAACATTCCCACGGAAATAAAAAACTTTTGATCAAAAAATACTAAAATATATTTTACGAATAATCATCAATATCAACATGATAATTCTGTATTGTGCGGATATTTTGTTTTATTCTTTTTGCATCATATTATTCGCACTCATTCATTTCAAGTGTTTAAAATGTTTAACAAGAAAAATTTGAAAAAAGAATGATGATATTGTTTATAAACATGCAAACAATTTTTTAAGAAAAAGAAAACAAATATTTTTGTATTTTTATTTTTTATTATATATTTACATTTTTATTTTTATCATATATATTTTTTTAATTTTTCAATATTTTTTAAAACTTACATCCCTGCATTTTATTTACAATTTCTAAGAAAAAAACATTACAATCTTCATAATTCATTAGTAATGCTGTTGATCTTCCATATATCCACCAATAATTCAACTGTTGTGCAATACGATATTCACATCCTGATATCTTTACAATATTTGTGTGAAAAGTACAATATTCATTAAATGTGTTTTTACGTAATTCATTTAATGAAGGACAATGTTTTGTTCCTAAATCAATGACATTATCTAATGCAAATATTCTTTTAATCCAATGAGATTTCTCTATACCTTTACAGTAAGAGGTTGAATTCTTTGAACATAATTGATATCCAAGGTTTCGTATGCATGATACAGTATATCCAGTTTTGCTATTCCATTTCAAACCGTGTAAATTTAAAGTTAACCAATCAATTTGATTTTGACAACCTAGTGATAACAAATTATAATCTATTGGTGATTTTACCTAACAATGGAAATTTACTGTATCATCGCATGCAGTTAAACAAAATTCACGAGACAATTTCGTTATCAGACATTTTAAAACCTTGATTATCGATAATATACTGATTTACACATGGTGAAATTTCATTTGTGTGATTAATGAGAAACGGAACAATCTGACCAACAAATTCTGTACTTTTTAAAAGATCACAAATTTTACGCATGAACCATATAAATGAGATCTCACTATGTTCTTGTTAAAAAAAAACTTCAAAAAGTTTACTAAGAGCTTTATCAAGAGATAAGTACTTCGTTGCAAATGTTCCAGCATTATGAAGATGAATACAATCACGAGGAAGATTTAACTTGCATTCCATGCATTAAACTGTTACACAATTCACATTAGTGTTTTCATCACTACATAACACACATGAAACACTAGCTCTATTCAAATACATTTTTTTAATTTTGAATGTCCGATTTCCGTCTGTCTTTTCTTATGTGTCCAGTAATTCCGGTTTATAATGTATCAGTTAATAATTCCGCATACGTTTCATAGAATGTTTCTCTTGTTAATATTCCAAAAATATGCGTGTTTGATACAAGTAAAACACATCTTCAACACTAGGACTTACTATAATACTCCATGCACGGGTTTCCAATGAATTTTGGTGTACATTCATACAATCATGCGCAAAATAATGAAGAGGTCTTTCTCTACAGCCGTCGCATATTAATGTATCCTTGAAATCTCATTTTTCAATTCCCTTCTTTATACATTCACGATCCACCTTTTGACTATTACAACAATCTAAATCCCAATATCGTGATGTTCTTGATAACACTGGATATGACGGTGGAGTTGGTGAAACTGTTGTTAGCACTGGTGATTCTAGTGCACGAAAATCATATTCTTCATCTGACGATGATTCATATATTTCTGTTTCAGCATTAGATATTACTTCAGTCTTAACTTCATAGGGTTCTTTCTCAAAGAGATGCATGCTGTCTCTATATATATTTTCTGCTATAGACCGTATTTAAAGTATTTTAATACTCGCAAGGTAATCACGTGCTCAACATTCATTGCGACAAACTTTTTTCTATTATCCAGTAGCATAGAGGCATGTTTAATCATGTTCACCTACCAAGACTTCAATCTTCTTTATATTCTCCGCCGACAATGTCTTATGTTCACCTACCGCGGCTCCAAACTTGTTTTTATTACTCTGTCTGCACTCTGTAATGTCTACCCGACACGGCGTCGGTTTTCTTTCGTACTTGTCTTCATGTTCTAACACGCACCTGTAAGGTCATTACCCGACAACGCCATCTTCCGCTCTCCCTCAACCAGTTTCCAAAAGAACGCGCGAAAAATTCAGTTCATGTCTTGAGTTCACCAGCGAAAAACTTGCGAGAACCACGCTATGTATATGTACTCTGTATGCGAGCTTTTAGCACGCGCACACAGTGTTCGAGTAACCATTACGAGAGAATAAAAGATACGATCCGTTGAATTAAAAAGTCCCGCATGAATAAAGTTTATTCCCTCCACCATTTTTGATATGATCACAGCATAGCTGTTCTACAGAGTGTGCTTTAGCATGCGAACAAATGAAATAAAATAATATTATGTAATTAAATAAAATATTTAATTTGATCACAGTATAGCTGTTCTATGGAGTATGCTTTATCATATGATCCAACACATATCCCGAGTTTCCTATAGAAACGAGCCCTATAAAGAAATCATGTGATACAGGTCATTCAACTTTTTCTAGAAACTACACCATTCCTCCTAACAGTCAACCTTTTCCAGGAACCCGTCTGTCCACCTAACGTTCAGGGTAATAAATCTTTCCCCTCCTAATGACATGTTCGACCAAGCCTCTTCCAACTGACTTAAAAGTAGTCAAGTAACAGCTGCAATAGACCTCTTGCGGTTCTATTGTTGACGAGAATCCTAGACAATACTACTGTTAATACCTTTGTAGCTTTGCAATACAATCAGTTTGCTCTTGAACTGCACTAATGTTTTTAAAGGAATACTAGCTGAACCGCGCTGTCTACTCAACGCATCGTTCTGTTATGACCATGTATCTCTTTCCTACTGTGCATGTCTCATTACTTACACAGGAGACTCACAAAGGAAGTGAATTGCTATGTATAGATGTTCGAGTGAGTTTGTAGCAAAATTGTAGAAGTAACACGATATCAAGTGGAAATATTTTTTTCTAATAAATCCATATCCGTCCAAGTACGCCTCATTGCCTTTCTTGAGGCTTTTGAAGTTGCCAGCATGCAATAGGTTTTGCCATTCAAATATAAGCAAAGCACCTGCAATGTTCGTCAATCCACCATACGTAACTTCTCTACTGGTTGCCTAACATCGTAGTTTCGGCCTACAACAATGTTCATCTTATGAGCTCAAAGCGGTTCCTAAAATGTTGAATAGAACAATAACGACACGATTTTTGAAAATTTGAATGAGAACCGGACAATCTACATAAAATTTGGAATCAACCAGTGAAAATGCCAAGTTTCTAGTACTTGTGAGTTTCGAGATCCCATTGTCGAAAGGATTGCGGAGAAACATATCAAGCTAGCATTTTAATATATAGACTCAGTGGCGTGGTGTGACACTTTGACGATTGTTACTGGTTGTTGATATTACAAGTACATATCTCCAGTTTTTGAATATCAAAACATACTAGTACTTTTTTCAGCTTATTAACCATTTTAAACTATAGGCATTGGCAACGATTTTTTAGGGGGTGAGGGCAAATCCTCCTTCAATTACATTGATCTTTTTGAAAAATGTGGCTCTTCAGATTCTACCATTTTTTACTAAATATAATCGAAACCGTCTCTCAATGATCTTAGATATTCTTCAAAGTAATCTATTTTGTTTCGATAGTAACTTACATCATGATTTTTTTTGTAAGATATTGAATAAGATTTATCTTGAGGCTGTTGGGATACTTTTGTTGACTACATAGTCCAAAGCATTTGTTCTTTTTGAAAACTTAGAGAAAAAAGAAGCGTAACAACATAATTTAAAAAATAACTTACACCCTTTTGTACAGTCAACGGACTTTTCTAAAACTAAATTAAATCTATGGGCATTACAATGAAAAAATTAGACTTCTGTATATCTTTGTTTAACAAAGGGCTGAAGCTTCCCACACCACCAACCATAACCGAAGCTCCATCGTATGTTTGAGCAACAAGTTTTCTGTATTGAAATTTAGTCAGACGGTCAAACACAACTTGGAACAGTCAAATTACGGTTTGGTGAAGATGATTGCACAGTTCTTTTACAACACATCAAACTGCATGAAAGTGTAAATTCAACTAGTAGGCTAGAGACTAGAGCTGGAAATATGCTGAATCAAAAGTATTCTATACTAAATTAAAAACAAAATATTTTGAACTTAATTAGCATAAATCCTAAATAATAATAAGTATTCGAATTAGGAGCACCGGGAAACATCTTTACTTCTCCTTAATTATCATTACTATTCTCCCTTGCTCTTGAAACAGTTCACATATAGCACAATATGTTTCATCGGTGGGGCATTCCTGTATATTTAATGACACACTTCATAGACTGACTCTTTCCTCTTTCAGGCATGTAACAACGACCATCTATTTTTTTTCTACCGTTTAAACAGAAATAAAATCTCAATAATAATAATAATAATAATAATAATAATAATAATGATAATAATAATAATAATAATAATAATAATAAATTCCCATAGCTCAAATTAACAGTTAATAAGGTACTTTATTTTGAATCAAAGCAAATCTATATTAAAATTGTTAGAATATTCTATTGAATATATTCTTCTTGTTCTCTGTTGGTATATTATTCAAATTTAAAGATAACGTATTAACATACAGTCATGCGAAAACGATATTTTAACATATAAATAATGAACTTCGGAACATACAGTAACAGGTGTTCAATGCTATTATTATGAAAAACCTGCTACTTGTCTGAAATTGTATACTGTTAAGGCAATGAAATAAACTTACGAACTTATGAAATTACAGGCAAGCTTCCATCCTTGGAATGTGAAAGTAAACGAAACTGTATAGAATCAGTGCCAGCTCGAGCCTCTATAGTGTGAGGAGAGCGAGTAGAATAAACATACTTATGATATTCTAGATTCTCCTTGTTTTGAGAGGGAACGTTCCTATTTGTTTCCTGAGCCACTCAGCCGAACGGTAACATGAGAGTCATTCCGAAAGTCTAAATACGAGCGCGCGGGATGCTTCTTGCTGGCACGCTCAAAGATACTACTAGAGTGAATTAGGCCTACCACTATCGGCGTTCTCGTTAACTCTGAAATCTGCGGTATCAACAACAGTACATGTGTTCATATTTGACGCTGGCATGTTGCGTTTATTCACATTGTAAATGTCATATAGGCCGTCCAAACTTGTTTTTTAAAAAAAGAAAAAAATATGTAAACATCTTCCTATGTTGATGATGAAATTTAGAGACATATGAAAACAACGGGAAACTCATATTTTTATCGTTATCGCCGGTAACAGCGGTAATATGCACTACACGCCCTTGTATAACTAGTTGAACCTGCACTCTCTACACAGCGCATCATTCACATATGAGCATGAATCTCCTTGTCGTTTCTCACATCTGTAGCACCTACATGGCCTTCTATAGACACAGGTGAAAAACGTCTTGAAAGACGTTGGCAAGGGGTACCATAAAGAGCAGATTTTTTTTTATTACTTTTTCAACATCTCGCACTGTTTCCAAGATTAAAGCCTACTTCTGGTTAGACTTTCTAATTCATGTATTATCAGTGTTTTCTTTCTTCTTGCATGCAGTACATAATAAGCAAATACATTACATGCACAATTAATTATGTCAGTGATATATGGTGTTTATTGGGCAAAACATTCCAAACGATAAAGATTCATCTTAGCCTGGAGAAATTGTTATCCTTCGTTTTTCATTATCATTTGGCCATGAAACAAACGCCTGAGAGATATAACCCCTGTATACAACAATGTTGTGTTAGAATGTATAACTTATAGGATATGGTGCTTCACTTTTTTAAAAAAAAAATCAACACTTCCAGTGTACCCCTAAAAATGTAATAAAGAAATAACGGCCACGGTTTTTAAATATTCAATTAGAACTGGACAATCTACACAAAATTTGGAAAACACCAGCGAAAACTGCACTTTTTTTGCAATTGTGGTTTTCGAGATTTCTTTCCCCAAAGGAATGGAGACAAACATATACTGGTAAACTTTCCTGTGGAGACAAACATATAAGCCTAGATAGACTTTAACATATAGATAAATTCACTAAATGACAGTGTTGAAAATTTCTGGGTATAGCGATGCAGTAAAAACAAATTGCATGGAAATTAGACACAAAATGTTCATAAATGTTACAAACAAATACATCAAAATGTACATAATCAATAACAAGAGACGTCTGTCAAACGGCACAATATTCTGAAATTCATCAATAACTTCATCTACATGAACAGAAGCTCTTTCCTGTTCCACAAACAAAAAGGGCAGGACTTCCAATCTATCCTGCTTCTGAGTTCCTTTTAATTTACTTTTACCTTGCGTAAGCTTGGAGAAAGCTCTCACACACGTGCAGCTTGTAGCAGATATAGAAGAGAAGTGCTGTATTACAGAGTAGAATGCAGTCAATATTTTCTTTCTTCAATTACTGAAACTACTTCTGTAGCATAGCAGAACTCTTACGTACTGACGATTTTCTTTTTAGAAGTCTTACTTGTGCTGCCAACTCATTGCCTGACAATTTTAATGTTCTATCGATAGTTAAGAGGTTATTTCTTCAACTTTTACGTTCACACTAACCAGATTTCCAACGGCACTGATGATCCCAATAGTTTCTTGACTAAATATCTCATCAATACCACAAACAACTGAGTCTATTCTATTCTATTCTATTCATCTCCCTCGCGGGAGATTTTATAATTAAAAAGTCACAGCACTAAGGCCAAGTTGACTGCTTCACTAGAATTGTTTTAAATCTTTTTGTTGTTAATATAATTGTAGAAGATGGCCCGTTCCAAAATGGACGAATTGGCCTGTTTCAACTGTTTCCGCACTAGTTTGTGAATTAAAAAGGAAGGCCGAAGCGTAGAACATACAAAAAAGTATGTATAACACTATAAAAGTTGTAATACACTAAATTATGTCAAAAATTGAAATTGTTAAAAATTAAATTGAAATAATTGAAGAGCATGACGCTCTATTGTGTAGAACATTCTACGCCATCTTGCCAACCCCAACTGAGTCTAAAAGTGGATAATAACAAGACATTATCATATCTTGTCTTGTCTTCTTCACTCTTAAAAGTGTTGGAAAAAAAGTAGGGCACCAGGAAATAACCAGTTTGTGCCATAAATGTTACAAAAAATATTGTAGTGAGTTAGATAATTTCTTCAGTAAAAATTGCAGTAATCATTATCCTTGAATATATCTACATTTTTTTTTCAATTGAAATTCCGGTTTTTTTTAAGAAACTGTATTAAAGCCTTGATTGGTATTCGTTGATTTGTTGCTAAAATATATTTATATGAAAAAGGAGCACATCCTAAATGATTATAAAGTTGATTTAAAAATTGAGTTCTAAACGATTCAAAAAGTTCACATTCGAAGAGAATATGATTCATGGTTCCAATGCCTCTGTCACACCAGCAATGATAAGTTGGTTTTTTCTTAATTTGGAATAATTTTAAGGGGGTTAAAGCAGTTCCTAAAAGAAGTCGATAATAAAAGATGATATCTTGACGAGTCCAAGATTTTATGTGAGTCTTGAGTTGCTCTTGTAATGATGAAGATATAGACCAATAAAATTTTCCTGGTAGGGTTTTTTCAGCATCATACCATTTATGTAATTCTTTATCATAAAATTCTTTAACTTAGTGAAAAAGATTACATGGTGAAATCTTGATATTTGTTGGAGTTCCTGTTATACATGATTGTTTAGCCAAATTATCAATCATATTACTGTTTTCTTCTATATTTACATGTGCCTTTATAAAAGAGAAATGGATCCGATAATTATTTTCAGCCATATTTAGATACAGATGTTTAATATTTAAAACTATCCATGTCATAGTTTTATCCCAATTGATATATTGTAATTTCATAAGCACACTCAAGGAATCAGAACATACCACAGATTTCTTGATTTCATGTTTTTTAATATATAGTAAGGCCTGTCTAATAGCGAATGCTTCTCCTTCAAAAATAGAGACTTCTTTAGGTACTTTATACTGAAGGGAGACTTTTTTCTTAGGGATATAAACTGCAGCTCCAACATTAACATCTTTATACTTCGAAGCGTCTGTATAGATGAAAACTGTTTCTTCATCAAAACGTTGTTTGAAATCTTTCCAAATATTTTGGTATATTTTTTCTTTAAATCCTCGTTAGAAATTGGCATGTAAAGAGGATTTGAAACTGTTATTTGTGTCGTATTTGTATTAAAACTCCAAACAAAGCAAGGTAGTGAAGGTACTTTATATATCATTGAAAAAAAATTTTTAAAATTGAGATAAGCTTGTACGATCCAAGGGAAATTCTTGGTATATGGTGTATTCCTTTTTTGTAATAGTAATTCAATCTGTTGTAGCTATTTTGGTATAGGAGAATTAGACTTACCAAAGATTTTTATTAAGAACATTGAGGCTGCTTTGGAGAATAGTATTGGTAAAGGAATACATTCTGCTTCCTTTAAAATAGCTTGTTTAGGGCAGAATGATGGCTGAGAAAAAATAATTTTAATGATATATATAGCTTGATCTAAATCCTGATAATATGTACCAGATCTATTATACAATATGCAACCATAAGTGATTTAGATCTATAACCATGTTGTAGAATTTTCAGTAAGGTAAAAGGATTAATTCCCCACTTTTTCGATGAAAGACACTTAAGTAAATTTTGATATTTGAATTGCTCTTGTACTAAATATTGAAATTGAATTTTCCAATTTAATTTCTGATCCATTCTAACTCCTAAATAAGGAATAAATTGTTCACAATATAGTTTATTATGTTGATATGTTAATTGATAATTCTTAATGTTTTTTTTTCCCTAGAAAATATGATAAACTTAGTTTTTTTCCAATTTAATTCCAGTCCATTCTTGATCATCCAGTTATTGATTTCCTGTAAATGATTTTCCACCTGTGGAATAGATCTTTCGATGTTTTTAGAAAAGAAGTTAACAATATGTCATCAGCATAACTAGTAATTTTACTATTCTGCCAGTTTTTATTTATTAGATCCAATATATAAATATTAAATAGTAGAGGGCTTAATTTACTCCCTTGAAGGAGACCTAATGAGGTGTTTCTTGACTCTGAATAGGTATTTCTGACTTTGATGAATATCTGTCTATTTATTAGAGTATTATGAATAATTCTGATGATTTTACTAGGAATATTCAATTTATGCATCTTTTCTATTAAAATATCTAAATTCACATGATCATATGCACCAGTAATATCAAATGAAATAGTCAGAAGCGCTCCTCTTGTTAAAAAGGTTTTATAAATATCTAATATTAAATTCGTTAATGCATCACACGTAGAGAAGTTCTTTCTGAAACCTGTAATTTGTGGAGAAAAAATTTGTGCATGTTCTAGGAACCAATTCAATCTATTAAGAATTAGATTCTCAAAAATTTTATAAGCGCACGATAGTAGTGCAATTGGTCGAAAATTAGAAGAAACTGGATCTTTAGAATTCTTTGGTATAGGTAGAATCAATTTTTTTTTCCAGCTAGATGGGATGTATCCAGTATTCCATATATAATTATAGTATTCTAATATATTTTGTAATCCTAAGTGAGGAAGATTTTTATAGTGCGTGTATGTGATTCCATCTATACCAGGCATGGTATTTTTGTGGATGTTTTTTAGTACCACTTGTAATTCTGCTATTGTAAAATTTTTATCAAGAACTTCATTATTGTTCGATATTAAATATTTAGTAAACAGGCTACGATCATTATTAACGGTGCATGGAGTTAATTTATTGTGAAAAGATGGTATCCAATCTATATTTTTCAAATGGATTTGAGTGTCCTGTCGTCCTTGATATAGTTGAATTTTTTTCCAAAAATGCCATATTTTGTAAGGTGAAGTACGGTCCGATATGTTATTGCAAAATTCTTGCCAACTAGATCTTTTCGTATTATATATGATGTTTTTGGTTTGGGCTTTTTGTCTTTGATATTCAAAAAATGATTCGGGAGTACGTGTTGATATGAATTGTTTGAATAATATTATCGTCTTATTTACATACTTTTGACAAATGTTATTCCACCAGATAGGACGAGGTCTATATTTTTCCTTATCGTTATTCTTTCCAAAAGATTCATTATGATACTCCTTACGTAAATCAGATACTGTTTTCTTTATAACTTTAAATATATTATCTGGGTTATTATTTTGTGAAAAATGCATTTGTATTTTGTTTTGATAATCTGTCCAAGATATATTTGTAGATATTTTTTGTAATTTAGATTTGAAACAAGTAGTATATGCTTGTTCAAAATTTACCTTAACTTTTCCATCTGAGATGAAATAAGAATAGAGAACAACAGTGAAATGATCGCTAGAGCATGTATGATAATAAGTTTGCCAATCAGTTTCCATATAATAAACATTTTTCGTTAATGTAAGATCTGGTGCTGAAAACGTATTATATTGTAATCTAGTAGGTGATTCATTGTTGAGAAAAATATAGGATGAATTAAACAATTGAGAAAGAAATTCTCTACCTCCTGTAGTGGTTTTATTAGATAACCAAACTACTGAATGGATGTTGAAGTCGCCACCTATATAATCAAAATTGTAAGCAAGCAATTGCTTCCAGAAAGACATATCAACATAAATTTTTGGAGGAATATAAAGATTAAGAATTTTTAAATTGCAAATTTTGATACTAAGATATTAAATATGCGAGTGTAAATTTTGAAATTGCACATTAATAGTTTGAAAATTTAAATTATTTTTAACACATATAGCAATACCTCCATGTGAGTCATGACGTATTTGATTTATACATTGATAGCCTTTAATTCGTAAAGGTATTTTAGGTGTACACCATGTTTCCTGTAATACACCGAACTCTGACACTATTACAGATGTGTTCAAATTATTAGACTCAACATTCAGTTTCTGAATATTTTACTGTTCCTACAGTATTACGTGAGAAAATACGTTCGAATTTAGTCCAAATTACTACTTTGTAACTCTGTCCTAATTTCTAGTGGGTGTAGCATATGCTTTTCAATATCAATAAAACAAATGCGGACGTAACATTCAAATATAATTACTATAAAGTGTGTATACCCACATTGGAAACAAAAAATGAAATGGAATACTTCAAGAAAATTATCTCTCACACAAAGATTAATATTTCTTATGAAATTCCTTATTCTTTATTAAGTATTTTATCCTTTGTGGCATCTTATGTACGAGTTTAGCACATTTTGCCTTCAGGTCAGTATCATGATACCACAAATTGTTGATCTTGATCAATTGAAGTTTGGTTCTAATGTGCTTCTTCTCTAGCTTTCTTTCATGGAGCTCCGAAAGTTTTCAATCGGGTTCATATCAGGACTAGTGCCTGGCCACGGAAGAAGACTAATTTCGTTGTCCTCGAAGGATTGTGTCACAGCTTTGGCCCGGTGGCATGAGGCTCCATCATGCATAAAGATGAATTGTACGTCATCAAGCCAGAGTGCAGTCTGGGAAAGCAGTTCTTCTTGAAGAACTTGTAGGTATTGGTCGTGCTTCATTGTCCTCTCTATTATATACAGTCTTCCAGGCCCGAAAAAAGAGATCGCACCCCAGACCATGGCTGAAGTAGGATGCTTCACAGTTTATTAAAGACATTCCAACTTGAATTCCTTCCAGGTCAACGTCGTACATATTGTGAACATTCATCAGACACAAAGATACATGATTCATTACTGAAACACACTATTGTCTAATCGGCAGCAGTGCAATATTCTAGGCGTCGTGCTCGTGCCCATTCGAGGCGCTTCTTTGCCATGATTTTAATTTTTGTTTTATTTCTTGATCGCGTGCTTTTATTCTCTCGGCACAAATAATTCTTCGAACACTTTTAGGCCAAATGTCCACGCTAAACTCAGCCATTTTTGTGCTTAAGTCTATTAGAAGTTGCACTTCTGTTTCCCAGAGCCAATCTTTTTAGTTTTCTGATACCTCTTAGCGACAGCTTTGGTTTTCGCCCACACTTCCCAATCCTATTTTGGCTCTTGTTCATTTCAACAGAGATTCTACTCACAGATTTTTGTTCTATTCCAACTTTACTAGCAATGTATTGCCGTGTATATCTTATTTCCACCAGAAGTATTTTGTTAACTTCCATTTTACGCGGAGAAAGGTCTTTTGCTTTTTCCATTATGCTGCAATTACAGGACTACACTGAATCAAAGATTGATACAAGTAATATCTCACGATCATTTTAAACTGGCCCATTCGAACTGTTGAACGTTTTAAATGCCGTTAACTTCTTACGGCAGCAACAACAACACTCCAGACCAGGGTTGCCACAGTCCTAGCTCTAGAGTGGGCTGAAAATAGTACCAAATTAAAACAAAACGGCTGAATTTATTATTTTATACCAGTGTAAAACATGGTTCTATAACACGAAACAAAGAGGCAAAGTTATAGAGCCAGATATTTGGTAACTTCCCCCTCTTTCAAGAGTTCAAATCAAGAAAGCGCTTTTTATTTAAAAAAAAAAAAAAAAAAAAAAAAAAAAAAAAAAAAAAAAACTTTAAAACATTCAAATAGGAGAACCCCGAACAACCGTGGAAGTATCTTTATATTCGTCAATATGGCGTCACTAGTAAACAACTTAGCCCGGTAAGCCGGCAAATACGTCAATGTATTTTTTGTGCTATTATCGTTTTGGTGCAGAATCTTTGCAGACACATAAATTATAGACTTCCTTGAGAACACGCTGATTTTCTTGAGAATATTCAACACTTGATTCAACGGTTTTTATTTATTTATTTTACGCTAAAATTTCCACCACTGTTTCTATCTCGTCTCCTTAATGCGCGGCACGGATGAGCCCATGTAGCGTCATTGTTTCTTGGTCTGCCCTGTCGCGACAAAACGCTGTAACTTTGGCGGAGTAGTTTTGAGAAAAAGAGCCGTAAAGTCGCCACAGACCGGCTAATTTCCTACTCACATCGAAATTCTCTTTGGTATATTTTCAAAAGTATTTGACTCAGCTCAATGCTGGGCCTGGTGAACATAAATATCGGTGGCGGGAAATTCAAAAACGCTTATAGCGACAAAACAATGTAACTCAAGTTACAGCGTTTTGTCGCGACATGGCAGTGGTATAGTTCGAATTACAAATTTTACAGAGCAGCGTCAAAAAATGAATGTTCAAAAGCATTTCTTAAGAGTTCAACACACAGTATGAGTACTGTGAGATGTACGAAATGTCTTACTGCCACTTTTGAAAATGTGACAAGTACTTGTTAAATGGTGCTGAATTGGGTAAAATTGTACCAACTTTTTCACAAAAGGGGCTGAAAATGCCAACGGGGTACCAAAGGGCCGAATGTGGTACAATTGTACCAAGTATGGCAACACTGCTCCAGACTGTAACTTGTTGATAGGAACCACAATAGCTAGGTACAACTGAAACACCATTTTCTGCATCCCCCCCCCCCTCACTAATACCATTTGCTGTTCAAGGGTGATATCACAACTTCAACTGTACAGTAAACAAATGACGAATCCTATATTGGTTGTTCTAGAACTCTGAAATTAGAACTCCTACATTAATTTTGTATTTTTCGAGCGAGAGTCTAGTAATTTGAACACGTCTGTAGTGCTAACATTAAAATCGTTTGTGCATCTACAGAAGATAACTTATGAAGAGCCACTAAATACTCAATAGGTGACTGTTTATTAGCATCAAAAAATCGAAAAATTAACCATCTGCTCATGATGACCACAATCACTCGCTTCATGAGTGATAATGCACATGTTTGTACCAAGTAAAGATATTTTTAACTTGCTTACAAGTACATTTTTCAAACTGCGGATTTTATCATTCTGAATTTGTGAGCTTGAGTACCTGCATTTTTTTGACCCGTTAGCTACGTGCTCCTTCAAAACGGGTTCGTATTTAGAAATCAAATCAAATAGGCCCTATATCTAGAAATAACCCCGTCATATGCTTCTTTATTTTCAGTATGACTTCTCAATGGGCGGCCTCCTTTTGCAAGACAAAGAATTGTTTCTTAGCTTCTCCATGATTTGTCGATTTTTCAATCTTGTTTTTTCTTGCTTGGATATAAAAGCCTTCTTACACTCATGTAATTGGACATCAATTGGTTTATTTTTATTATAGTTTGACGAAGAACTTAAATTTTGCTTGTGTCCTTTAGATTTTTCATTCGTTTGCTTTATGCAAGTTTCTAAAATCTTGGGTAATGAATGCTTGATTAATTTGTTCTCTCACATATGCATTGTTTGTAGCAAAAGCTCTGCAGTAAAAACAAAATGCAAACAGCTATACTATATTCCAACCATTTGTAGCTTTGAAACTAGCAAGATTGTAAATCTCTTTCTTCCCCACCTATTCTACTTCTAATAAATAACTTCCAAATACAGTGTCAACATGTTTACTGACAAGCTTTCTACCTCACAGAAAGAAAACAATAATTAGTTGATTGTAAGAATGAAGGGAACGGCGATTGTTGGCAGCAAATACGTCTACGTTACTGTAAACATTGTTGTTATTGTTATACGTATTGCTTACCTGTATTATGTTTTTAATTTCGAGCGTTTAGGAAAGAAAAGAATCAGTTTCTACATTTCCACAAATATAGTTAAGTTAAACAACTATTGAGGAAGGGAGGTGGAATTCGGAGGTATACTCAGCGAGTTGAATATTTCGAATAATTTTACCCTGCAAAAAGAAAGATGCTGCTTACTTATTCTGTTATTTAAATATCTGTCTTTAATTTTCTTTGATAAACCAGCCCATTAGCACACCACGTGGCTACGCCTATGCTGCCTTCACGACGTCGATGGCCGAGTGAGAATTTGTTGTCTTCCAGGATAACAGCTACTCGAGGTATGTAGAATAGGATGACGACTGGCCATTGGTGGTTCCATTATGATTTAAGGAAATTTCACATTTTCACCCGTGATCCCAGTAATGTGTGTGGAGGGTTCCATGACGGTTCCTTGCTATCGGCAGGTGGTTGCTGATCATCTACATCCCTTTATGTCGGACATATTTGAAGCTGGGAATGGCTTCTTTCAGCAGGATAACGCTGTCACAAGATCAACGTTGCATTGCAGTAATTCGAGGAGCATAGTGGTGAATTTCAATTGTAATGGCACCAAAACTCACCCGATCTTAACCCAATTTCTTTACCGGACCCTTCGGATGTCATTGAGCGTAAGGTCCAAATTCATCGACTCCTTCCGCTCAATATGCAGTAAATGACTTGTGTGTGTGCAGATGTGATGCACCATACATGCCTCCAACCACCTACTTAGGTCTCATTGTTTGCATCCAAACCGCATTGTTGTTGTCCTGTGAGCCATACGTGGACATATTAGATATTAATTAGAAGGTCATAATATTCTGTCCGGTCAATACGGGCTAGGTTGTGAACGGATTCTCTTCCTGCCTTGCAATTTGAACACCACTTGTACACTTGTGACTGAGAGAGAGAGCTTCTTTGTCATACTGCGCACTTACTCGTCTAAGATTTCAGCAGGTTTTCCGCCTTCCTTCAGAAGGAACTTAATGTTGCAGTGCTGCTTTACTGGTGCCGCTGGATCCACACTGCCAGGCTTGTTGCTATCGTCTATTGCCGCTTTCTGAGATTAGTTTCTTGCATCAGTCCAAACATTTCTCATCATACTAAACACTTTTTCACAAAATGCATTGCTTACAGGTATTGATAATACAAATGCAGCTCTCTGTAGAGTGAGGCATAGCTTTAAAAAAAAAAAAAGTTGAACCATTTACAACTTACAGATAAAAACGATCAATCTCGCTTTGCACTTTTCTTAACGTAACGTAACGGTCAATAGAGCTTGTCAATGTTTACGTTAGGCGTTTTAGACGGAAGCATTTATCGTAGCAAAAATCGTATCATCGATATCCTACCGTGTAAAGTAGCAAATACTATAGCATTTCTCATGCCATGGCATATCCTATGGCATTTCTTGTCGATAGAACCTGCTTTATTTCGTAGCATTTTCCCCAACGTTTCTGGTCCGATTGCAGCGCCGTGGTGTTAAAAAGAAGCGAAAGATTTTGTGCCAAATATCCATCCTCTTTGTTTCGTGTGAAAAATTGAATTGTAGTAAAGAAAAATGAGTTGGAGTAGGGATGCTATTATTATGCTGATTGAAAAATATGAGGAGTATCCTTGTTTGTACAAAGTTAGAAGTCGTATGTATCATAATAAGCATTTGCGACAAAGGGCTTTAAAAGGAATAGCGACTGAAATCTGTCGCTCTTCTCCAGTGGTTTGTTTGCTACGTCACGACAAGATGCTTATCAAAATGCTACCGTGTAAAAGCAAAATATACTTTTGGTGCCATAGATTATACAAGATTTTTGGCAGCATATCTGCTACGATAAATGCTTGCGTCTAAAACTGGTCTTAACTTTAACACGATTCAAAATATGAGTTATATCAGACCAATTGAAAGGTTCTCCCAAATTCAATGGTTCACAATATTTGTATACTAATATCGTAATCATACAATTCATTTGAGTAATGCATTAACGAAGAAAGTGTCCGCATCGCGTTGATGTGCTTTTACGTCTCTCAAAGTTAGATCTTCATTCTTCAAGGTTTGAGAGCAGAGAAAATCATAAAATCACCCATTTTGATGGCTTTCCAGTTCTTCCATCACAATAGAGTGGACTTCCATTGAAGTTGTTTGATTGAATTTGGGTTAATGCCGACTGAAACACGCCTAAAATAGTGTAAAAACGCCATAAATTGTTTTGAGTCCTTGTTTGGAAACACGGAAGCAATTAAATCATGTACTTCATCATCATCTTGTGATAAAAATACGAACGCAAGCCATCCCAATTATACAAAAACTCTCTAGACAGCAGGCTTTAAACTAAACCAACTAACTGATATGTAATGTAAAAGATCCTTGTACTCGGAATTGGTGAAGTCATAAAATTCTTTCAGACGGTCTAAGCGCTTACTGGGATAAGAAAATTTACTGTACACTATTATTACAAACGTGTCCACATCAAATGATAAGCTTTTGTAACAGCTTTTACACAACTGTGAAGAATGTGTACCTTACAATTTATCTTTTGAATTCCCGGATTCTTTTCACAGTTTAAAACCAGAATGGACCCCATAGTTTATGGATGCATTGTCAACGACTCCGATGATATTTTTCTCAATGTCAATATCATTGCTTTGAATAATTTCGCATATTTGTTGAAATATGGCTGAACTGCACTCATCATTGTCATGATAAAAATCCAGGAAAACCTGCATGATGCCTTTTTATTTGATTAAGTACTGGACGACCAGAGGGTAAAATTTCTTGTTGCTTTTATTGCTTGCATCTGATGACAAGTTGATGTAGAGGGACTGTTTGATGTCTTACAGCAGCAACTCTTCAGAAAGTAGAGACAAAACGCTTTCCATTAAACTAGAAGCCTTTGTTCTGCCGCAAGCAAACTTTGCAGCAATCCTGGAATCGGGCCAAACCGTTGGGAGTAGTGTCTTGCTGCAGTCCTCGAGATGTAACTGTGAGAATGCAGAACTCCATGGCAAGTCATCGCTAATTCGCCAGCAGCAACAGAGTTTACTGTTTCTCTACATAAAAATGAGACATTGCATACGAATTTTGTTTAGTTTGTATAACCGATTTGTTTCGATCGTTTTAATGAGGGATCGATTGTTTTCTTTGATGATGCCGCCATTAAAGATTTTTGTGTGTCTTTTGGCTTTCTGATAAGCATTAAATTTCTTTCTCTGTGGTATCGTCAGCACTAATTCAACACTACGTTTATGGGTTTCATCTGAATCGGTTGAGTTAGCCCCATGCAGAATCCTTTTTGTTTTTTTAAGTTTGTTCAAGATCACAATTTTTTTAACACTTGTACCGTCCCCATCCACCAATGAGCCAAGATGAAGCAAAGACAAGCAGTCAAAAAATATATGTAATTTAAATAAATCTACTGGTTATCTCAGGGCCACATGCATAGTCAACCGCGTAGGGGTCCTCTAGACGAGCCGTACCTGTGGGATACCTCAACCTTCCCCTTGATTGTGCAATGCATAAAGCTTCCAAAGTGATTCCTCAGGTACGATTAACACTGAGGGCTGATTGGTCTAGCCAGACCTCGAGCGAGGCTAAAGTTTCGTCAAAAGAAAGTAAAACTCCGAAGCTCAATTCTACTATAATGAGGCATTAACATGGAAGCAGCAACTGCATAGATACAATGTATGCTATATCAGAAAATGAAATAAATGTTCTGAACTTTGTTCTTGCAAAGACGGAAAAATAACGGTGTAGATTAGGAATAGCGCACAGTTCTTTTTTAATTTTCAGATAAAGTGTGTTAACTCGCAAAAAGATACAAGGAGGATATAGAAAAGTGGAAAAATAACGGTGTAGATCAGGAATATATATATATATATTTTTTTAAAATTTTCAGGTAAAGTCTATTAACTCGCAAAAAGAAATAAGGAGGATATGTAGCTAGAAAACATGTGAGACTGTAGCTTTACAATAGAGATCTTACTAGAAATAAATTGCATATATACTGTGGTTTTTTTCACAAATCAGTCCATAGCATTTTCGATAATGCATTTTCTAAACAATTTTCCAGTAAAGGTTAACCTTAGGAGAGCATAAGAGTTATGACTATAAATACAGTATTTTGGTGGAAAATTCCAAGGAAATAGCGTAAAACTTATTATCTACTTATTCCTAGAGTGTTATTAACCAACTACGTACAATGGTGTAAGACACATTCATACTTAGCTAGTATAGTGAGAGCCACACGTCTCAAAACTACGCACCAAACTTTGCAAGCTGCTTATTACAAGCATTTTTTTCGCACCTATTACGGAGCATGCCAAGGTGAAGCTGGAAGGCTACAGTCGAGGTGCGTCCGTAGGAACGGGCGAATTTGCGATGGTGGTTATACATGTAAGCGAATTAGGGGCTCACTCGAGCAGACGGTTATAAAATAGAAAATTTATAGGTGAAATACGATGTGAAGCCCTGCATTTTTCGTGAAGGAATGAGAGTGTGAATATAAGTAATTACCATCAATGACAGCATATTGAAATGAATTTTAACTGATAATGAAAGTATTGTATGTGTAAGTTTTCACCTTCTAGATCCGCCACTGATTTTCTGTATCGCGAAGTTATAGGATACCAAAACGGACACCAACAAATACTCGATACACCAACTGAACAAATGAAATATTACTTCACCAATGGCAGTCGCCTACGAATTCGATGGTCTTTAAGCATCTCAGTCCAGGCACATTCGCAGAAATTTATTTCGGGAGGGGTCCAAATTAAATATGAAGATAAATTATATTACAGTTTGTAAAATCATCCCCCCTAAAATTAGACTAAATTTGTAGAAAAGTCGGAATTTCGGGGTGTCCCGACACACATGACCCACCTTTACCTCAGTGGAACTACAACCTCGAAGGGCTTCGCCCATCCAGAACGGTTTTTATTTGGGTGAAGCGGAGATAACCCATTGGGACCGATCGCCATGTTTTCTTTGTTTCTTGGCCAGATTTGATACTCCTAACATTTTAGCTTCGTGCGTTTCTGAGAAAAATGAATTTTATTAATTTTCATGAGTGTGAAAGTCTGAATTCAACACTGACCTGCTTGTTTATGTCCCATTAACTATTGTTTCTTCGAGTACGAGTACTCTTTCTTTATCTCTAGCACTAAAACATAGAGCTGGAAGTAGAAATACATTAGATAATGCTCCTGTGGGTGGGGAACACCTGGGCTCAGTACAAAAACGATGCTAATAAAAGAAAAAGAAAGCAGTGACAGTTTCTGGGAGAAAAGTAATGAAATATAAATGCCATAAACGATCTCATTACTTATCCCTCTCCAGAGTAATTCACTCCAACAATAGTGGTACCAAAAGTCATGGTAAATACAATAGCTTCAAATACTGTTTAGTCCTTATGGGATTTATGGTAACTTTCATTACCATAGCGTACTGTTGTCTCTGACCGCTTATTTAGGCCCTGTAACAGGTATTTAAGCCTTTTTTTTTTTTTTTTTTTTTAATATTGATCAAGTTAAACATGGACTAAAGAACACCCACAAATGCATTTTGGAACTAGATGGTCAACTTGGCGGCGTCAAGTAGGGGCATTTTTTTAAAGGCAAATTTCAAAAATTTTTCTCGCCCTTATTTTTCAAGATATCAGATTGAAATTTTGCATGCGGATTGTGTGCACCTTTGAGCATTTCTTTCTCTGTTTCTTTTTCTTTCTTTCTTTTCTTTTTTTTTTTTTTTTTTTTTTGAGAAAACGTGAACCGGGCTCGGGCCCGAGGGGCGCAACTATTCCGAGGGGGTGATTTTTCAGAAAAAATTTCGTTTTTCCCGAATTTCCCAGTTCAGGTGTATGATACGGACATGTGAGTGGTACTGTTGGAAAGGGCGCGTTATACTGAAGAAAATAGCGTTTGAACCATGATCCTAAGCCAAATAGTAATGACGCAGTAAATTTTTAAAATCAATCAATCAATCAATCAAACAAACAAACAAACAATCTATATATATATATATATATATATATATATATATATATAAATGAGTCACCTTCAGACTTTGAAATTTTTTCTACTAGTCTTTGTTTTGAAGATACAAGATTGAAATTTTGCACATGTATTGTGTACATAACTATTTATTTTCAAGAGATTTTCAGATCCATACGTAAACCCAGGCTCAAGCCAGAGGGCGCAAAAATTTTGAATTTTTTCCAAAAACACTCCTGGTTTTCCCCGATTTTTCCATTTCTGATGTATAATACGGACAGGTGAGTGGTACCGTTGGAAACGATGCTCTATTCTGAAAAAAGGTATGAACCATGATTCTACGATAACTAGTAAGGAAACAGTAGCTTGATTGTTGATTGAAAGTCTAAAATTTACCTCAAAAAGTGGAAATCCCAAAAGGGTTAGAGCAGAATTTTAATCTGTATCCTTTACTTTGCAACGTCAATTTTAGCGAAAGAAAAGTAATGTCAGTTTTGAAACAGGTCCATTTTCAAAATTCTATTTCTTCTTTGAAGTTTGGACACCTTTCGTAGTAACCAGCTTTTAGTCTCGTGTACCCGATTCTCAGGTCTGGAGCCAGGCACTCAATTCTTGGTGATGGAACCGTGTCCCAATTCTAGGTTCCGGATCCGGGTAACCAATTTTCACTGAATCTGTAACCAGGTGACCCGGATTCGAAATTTTCTGGCCACCCCCTACTACTAATATGAAGTTACCCAGTTTGTCTTAATAACTTACTGCTTATTATTAGGTTCGCAATTAAATTCTGCTGTTAATTTATTTTATAGACAGCAGAAATTCATTCCAACAAATCAAATACGCTACTTCACTGGAAGAAAAACTGGGAAAAAAGAATAACATTAACAATTGACTGTTTTTTAAGTAATTTTGTGTGCTTTTCGAAGAAGAATTCAATGAAATGACCCGTAAATCATATGAAAATGTTATAAGTAAAGCAATCATTTAAAAAATCATCTTTTATTCTCCATAATATTCATATGATTGCTCTTCTCCATAAACATGGTACAGTTCACAGCAAAAAGCCTGCAACATGAGCATGTAAGTTTATTGTGAAGCGACGAAGGCTTTTGCTCCAAAATAAGTGTGCAGGGGAGGACGCCGAGGTTTCTTCTGGCGTGATTCGTGGCACTTAGGCGTTATGTTGATTCCCTGCGCTGTTAGGCGTAGTTTCACAATAAACTTACAGGCTCATGTTGCAGGTTTTCTTCTGCGGACTGTACAAAAGAGATTTCATTATTTTGTATGACATAGTATCAATAAATGGTTTGAAATAGACGAACACAAGAAAGTGTGATATCTTTCATACAACAAATTGTGGTGCTTTTCTAAGTCGACAAATTATATAATACACACTCATACGATAATCCTTACACTTTAGAATCACTTCACAAACAGATCTTTTAGGGAAGTTCAATTTTTTGTATTTTTCTTTACTATTCACGAAGTTCTCACTGATATTCAGAATAAAGCATGATTTCTCACTCACAAACGGACACTTGATACCACCAAAGCAACAATAATTCAAAGTATCTCCTGCTCGGATAAAATGAGCCAGAATTCCATTCACGTCGTTTTTGATCCTGCACTTTCACCTTGGTTTTTCTTTCATAGCTAGAAATAATAAAAAAAAAAAGCTTACGTATTATGTGAGGAAAAAGTAACAATATACCGGGTGTCCCAGAAGTAGAAACTCACTTGTTGTTACTTGAACTTATTGGAGGAGACTGTGATACTTCTGTTGAGGAGAGGGATGATTTTGACACATTGTTGTGACAGCATAACGGTGCTCTACCACTCTTTGCCCGGATTGTCCGTGATTTTTTGAACATCTTTTCCGGGCGATGCATTGGTCGTCGGGGAACAATGGAGTGGTCGCCAGGATTACCAGACCTCACACCACCCGACTTCTTCCTATGGAGACATTGGAAGGACAAGGTATATGCAAGACCCATAAACAGTGTTGCGGGACTGACGGCGCGAATCACACAGAAATTCAACAAAATTTCCGTTCAGATGTGCTGAGAAGCGTGCAGAAATGTGCGTCTCCGGATGCATCGATGTTAATAGCTGCCAGGTGGACTTCCAAATTGAAAACAGGGATTAGATACGCCTACAATTTTGTTTCATGCCATTCTTGTTTATTAAACAAATGTACTGATCACTCAAAAGATGAGTCAGTACTTCTGGTACACCCTGTACGCTGTACATGGCAATAATGGTAAAAGAACGAACGAATAAAAATGAGTTAACAGTAGACACAACAACGACACTTAAATGTCCAAATGCTATTCTCGATACCAAAAAATCTGGTTGTGAAACATGAATCCCGATTTCCTATCGTCAGCCATTGTTTACCAACTGAACAAGTGAAGATGGACTCGAGTACTGAAAGTCCAGCAGACAGATTTATTTTTATCCTATTGGTAAACAATGATCAAAAATTAAGTTATTCAATACAAATAAAAAAGAGGCTAAGCAAAATAAACCTGGTATAAATTTTAATTATTTCTAACGTAGATTCTTATAAGTAATTCAACTGCAATACATGTTTATTAATTAAATACAAGGGGAGGAGGGGTCAAATATAAACGGGATTTTTGTTCCGGAACATCAACAGTTGCTAGGACTGGACGCGCGTTTCTGCTATGTTTAGGCGGGACCGCTGGGAGTGGAGAGAGCGTGCTGTTAGATATTTCCCGCCATTTCGTCAGTACCACTCATGATGTCGGAGCAACAAGTGCACCCCTACATTGCGCAACGCATAATTATAAAATTTCTTGCTCGTGAAGGAGTTAACAGCGGCAGAAATTTGCCAGAGATTGACTGCACAGTTCGGGGATCAAACATTGTCACGGACACGTGTGTATGCCTGACATAAAAAGTTCAAGGAAGGACGAGAACGTGTGGAAAATCAGCAATACGGTAGCTGTGCTCGGACCAGCATAACGAACGAAAACATTCGTACGGTTAAAGGCATTATTGACGACCATCGAAGAGTAACAGTATCAGAAATTTCAGAACAAGTCGGAATCAGCTCTATGGGAGTTGTCAAGCAATCATCAAAAACGACCTACAGTTCCGTAAAGTGTGTCCCAGATGGGTCCCTCACCTTTTGACCGAAAATCTGAAGTTGAGACGTTTGGAGATCTGTCAGAGGCTTAAAGGAAGGTTTGCGGAAGAAGGTGATGTATTTTTGAGTCGGATCGTCACCTGCGACGAAACATGGGTTCACCATTACACTCCTGAATCCAAACAAGCCAGTAAGGAGTGGCGGAGGAAAGGGGAGGCAACACCAGTGAAAGCCAAGACTCGACTTTCAGCTGGCAAGGTTCTTACAACCGTTTTTTTCGATCCGCGAGGCATTTTGCTAATTGATTTTTTACATGAGCGACGCACAATAAATGCTGAGTACTACTGCGAGCTGTTGAACAAGGCGAAGAGTTGCATATCGCGGGAAAAGATGAGACCAATCGATTCAACAGATCTTCCTCCTGCACAACAATGCGCGACCCCATACTGCAACTCGAACTGTCTCGAAGCTACAGGAAATGCACTGGACTACACTTGAACATCCTCCTTATAGCCCGGACTTATCGCCCTGCGAGTTCCATTTGTTCGGACCGCTTAAAGAAGCTCTAGGAGGGCAACGATTTGAAGATGACGAGAGTGTGGAAGAGTTCGTGCGCAACTGACTGATAACATGACCCTGTTTTTTTTTTTTTTTTTTTTTTACAATGAGGGCATCAAAAACCAGCTCATATGCTGGGAGAAATGCATTTCCAAAGAAGGAAACTATGTGGAAAAATAAATTGTAAGTGTCTTCTGGTATTCAATAAATGAATTTAAATAAAAAATAAAATCCCGTTTATATTTGATGCACCCTCGTAGAAATATTGCACGGCTATCACATTTCAATAGGTATACTCGCAGATCAAATGGTTTCCATCGTCTTCAGTTAACAAAAAACATAATTAATTATGAATTAAACCAAAATATTAACTGCAAGTGGATATTAAAAACATTTATAATGGAGCTAATTTAGTTTAATTATCCTTTTATAGACACGTAATATATGGAATAAATTAAGTAAGAAGTACACTTGATAAGCAAATTCAATGAGAATCTAATTGTTTACAGACTCAGTAGAAATATAAACACGTACACAGTACTTTAATTTCATCATTATATATTATTTAATAGATTTATTCATTATATGTGTATTTTTCGTCAGATCTCTCCACATCAACAAGCATTTTTTAAAATATTAAAAGCTTATTTAACTTTCTTTCCTAATGTCTAACATGACCATTTTTTCTCAGTAAATACTTCGTAACATTGAACCAATTATTAAATAAAATGAATACATTGGATCCTTGAAATTATCTGTTCTTTCTTTTTAAAAAGAACTATCACAATAACAGTGACTAGAGGTCAGGTAACCCATGGTATAAATGTTTAATCTTTATTTCTTTTGTTGCAAGTGACAGGCGGTGGTAATTGTAGTACAGTATCATAGCAGCACGGTATACATACTGAAAAAAAAAAAGAAGAATTATGTCTAAAAGAGTACATAAAGTGTTTGAATTAAGGAAACACCACAAGAAGTTACCTATAGGCACATCCCGAATAAATATTTAATTAAATGTCTGTACAGCAAATTGAGGAAAAACTAGGAACGTGTTAGATGTCCATCGGAGTAGCCGACCGACGATTCTCACCGAGGAAAAAAAATTGACGAATATCAGTGCAGCAATAAAGAGTACTTGAATGGCTTGAGTGATTTCCTAATCACTCTATAGTATTGTTCCTTCAATATGACTGCACAGCACATGAATTTTCAAAAATCACACAGTCATATACTAAACACACAATAATGAACTTAAGTGAATGAATCCTGGTTAGTGAGATTCGTTTTAGATTGTAAAACTACGACAGACCAGTTACAACAGAGAGAGAAGGATGGAGATAGAGAAGAAAACGTTTTTGGTCTGATACAGAGTCACTCTATAGAACTCCCCGTACTTTCGCATCATACAGTTTGCAAGCCTTAAAACGTGAGTTCTAGTTTCACTTAGGTGCAAAGGCTTAAATTACCGAATTCTGAATTGAAAACATGAAAAGTTTTCAAGACTCACAGAAAATCGGACATTCAACGCGAAAGGAAAAGAGCATATACGAACTCCTAAAGTATTAAAGGAATTCCGTGAGGGTTTACAAGAAAACGAATGCTGGAATTTAAAGTCCAATAATGCCTTTACTATTATCAGAAAAGTAAACTATACTAAAAACTTCAAGATAAAATCAAGAATTCAGATTATGTTAAAGTTTAATTCAATCCGTTATCGGAAGTCATTCGCAGAGTAAAAAATTTATTAGATGAGTAGATGATTTTTTACCAATAAATCTTCATATTATTGCACCTCCTTTACCAATCAAGATCGAAAATATCTGATACAAATACTCAACTTAAAAATTTGCTAGGCGGTTAACGCAGTAGATTACACAAAACACCAAACAACTTAATATGCCATCAATAATAATTACGAACTGAAATGAAGTATATGTGCATTAGTTAATGCTGGGAGTTAACCTTAATATATGTAGCTCAATTCCTTAAATTTAGCGATAGAAGACACCGCTGCCAATATATGAATAAAATATAATAAAATTATCAAAAAAAAAAAAAAAAAAAAATATTTAACAGACTATAAAAGTTACTGTGTAGGTAGTGAAGTTAATTCGGATATTTATGAGGTGTTCTGTGGCAGTAACCAGAAGTATATGAGATGGAGAGGAAGACACGAGAAAAAAAAAAAAAAAAAGAAAAAGAACACATCACATCAGCTATTCCAAAGATAACGGAGAGGATCCACAAGTCATTCTAGGAGATCCGTCTGTGGCAGTTATGAAAACGACAAAAATCAATTGCTACTTTCTATCTAGAGACAAAAACGAGACTACTTCCATCGAACAAAAAGTACTTTCTGTAAAAGTAGTTTGGGTTCTTGTTGCTAACTCGCTAGATGGAAGTAGTAGTAATATATCTACAGTCACTGGAACTTAGTTTTGGTTCTTCTCGCTAGCTCACTAGATGGAAGGAGTAGTAATATGTCTATAGTCACTGGAACTATCTCGACCTTTCTTGCTTGCAAAGTACCATTTCCTCGATGGTTTCTCGAAATCTCCTTTATTCATTTTCTTCAGTTAAAAACTTGAGATACATGAAAACTTGTACAAATTAAACTTAATGTTGTTTATTTGTTTGTTACAGAAGTTGCCAACGGTTAAACTGTCGTTGAAATAGAACTGTGGCTTAAAATGGGCTACGTGAGCTCAAAGAGTAGTCAGCCAGTCAGTCAATTTGGAAGAAGATAGCGCCCTACTTCAAAGTTACGATAAATTAAACTGCAAACTATCAGGAAAGAAAATATGACGAATTTCAAGCTGATCAGAGAAAATTTGTATCTCATGTAAAGACAAATACAAAGAGAACGCTGAAAGCATCATACTTGGTTAGTTATGACTTGGTTCTTACTGGTAAACCTCATACCACTGCTGAAACTCGTAAAGTCACTATTAGTGGAAATAGTAAAGTGCAGGGGAACTAATAAAGTGCAAACTTGATCTCCAGTGCCCTTACCTAATAACACTGTGCGTAACCGAATCCAGGATCTATCAAACGATGTTACAGATATCATTGAGTATTGGGAATACGTATGTGACATATATCAAATTAACTTCAAGTTTTAAAAAGAAAATAACATAATAATGGGTGAATCACTTTTAGCAATAACAAAAGAACACCTTAATTATTTGCTTCAAAATTTGAAATCTTGCTTTCCGCGGGAGACTCAAAAATTGATTCAAAAGAATTCTGAGTGGATTGTAAATCCATTTCCAGTGACGTCAAAACAAGCAGCCCTTATTGCAGCAGAACATAAGGTCCTTCTAGATGTAGTTTTGGACAGGCATCATTTAAAAGGAAGCCACTTCCCTCGATAATAAGATCAAAAACTAATTTTCTCTTACTACCTCTTGGTACTACATAACTCCGTAAAACGGCATTTTCGAGGTACACGGCTACAAAAACTAAATATCGGGCTTATTTGGACGCAGAAGACGACATACGTCTCAGTTGAGTTCTGTAACGCCAGACATTGACAAATTGCCGGAAGAAAATAAAATCTTTAGTGTAACGTCCCACGTTTATGTCTTGTTTTAGGCTAAGGAAGAGCAAAATGGATGATAATGGAAAAATTGGTGAAATGAGAAAGTGGAAAGACACACGAGTACTTTGAGAAAACCCACGGACATCATGTTGTCCACCACAAAATTACTTGGCCGGGGATTGAACCCGAGATAAGCGTTCTAACACTGAGCCCTCAAATTGCCATAAGAAGCAGCCACGTTGTTCGTATTAACTTCGGGTATACGTATAATGTTGCAATGCTTTTCAAAAATCTTAACAAACTAATTGTTATATCATTTTGTACATTTCAGTAATAAATAATATTGTCTCCAGTTCTCTTTTGGTATTGTTTCTAATAAATAAATTAGTAAAAAATGCATTCCTATTTTATTCATTGGTACTTTAATCCTAATAGACATAATGGATTTTTCTTTTTTTCAAAGATCAGGACAAACAGATAGACCCAAACACCTTTGTGTATCCACAAGAAACTTTTGCTTTTGAAAGAGATCAACGGCTAAAAAAGTTTAGGAACCGCTGGTATACAGGAAACAGTATTGGAACCAGAATTGGCAGTAGATTTGAATAGAGAATAGGAGGAATAGAAAAATAACAACGAAGACGGCACCAATTTTTGCAGTTCTGAATTCAAATCAGAAAACTGCTTCTCCCTATCTATTACCGATTTTTCACTATAGTAATCAGCGTAGTGACTTGAAATAATTGATTTCCACCGTTTCCACTTTGAATAGTAAGATAAAGGTCAATATGAAACTCCTTCTATCTATCTCATACCATGTCGACGAACCGAAATAGCCGTTGTATAAAGCTTCCTATATTTATGGATAGCATCGTCTGGATATCTAGTAAACTACAGGAATTCCTAAAATTTCACAGTATAATACATAATAGGATATTAGGGAAGTGGGATGTGACGATTCTCATTTGAGTGGCTTGGCACATGATACGATTTACTTAAAAAGGCAAACGGTGAATACTCTGGTATGAACCATTAGCTTTCATTTCCTTGAGTCCCCAATGATCTACGAAGTGCTTAATTCGTATCATCTACAGCAACAAGCGTATTTAATAATAATAAAAAAGCTATCTGACACAAAAGAGTACCAAATTAAATAATAATAATAATAATAATAATAATAATAATAATAATAATAATAATAATAATAATAATAATAATAATAGAAAAGTTGCTGACAGCTTTTAAGTTCGCGAATAGTGGAGGAAAAAGTGCTAACCGAATAAAATATGGAAATTGACTTTCCATTGAAGCAGAAAAGTGGATGAATAATAAATTCGCTTAATTCTAATAAAACTTATTCTTATATTTCAACCAATGCCATGCCCTCGAAAATTAGCGCCCGGTGCGAGAGTATACGACAGCGCCCCGTATATGTGACTGAGGTCAACAGACCAACAGCGAAGCTCCACTATGATTGGCGCGAAGCGTAATGAAACTTTCAAAAATAAACCCTGCCTTTCCTTAATTTTGAGCATTTCTATTACTATTTTCCTTCTATTTTATATATATGTGCATATGCATTCTCCTAACATGAGTAACATTTTTTTCCCCTCCCGAATTTTGCGTCCCCTTACTTTGGCGCCGGAGCCGTCGCCTCGCTGGCACCTCCATGGCACAGCACTGATTTTAACCCCATAAGCTAATAGACAATAGTTTCACAGAATATGAGATTCTATATTTAACTAATTTTGCTGGGTAAAATGTCAGCACTGATGCACTTCTTCCAATAGGTCACTCATTTGGCATGATACACTGGAGTTATTTGAACGGAACTCAAGCAACAGTGTTCTTTGCAAATTATTTACATTTAATAATTAGAAGTCACAATTATATGAAGTACTAGTGTGAAATATGCAGGAAAATCAACTCATTCATTAAAAATATATATATACGAAAATATAGAAATTTTACCTTGATAAAGAGATTCTTCCCTCTTCAGGACATAAAGTCATATAAATATTTTGTGATATTAAAGTCAACAGATCTGTAACAATAAAACAAGAATAAATATACCAGATTTTATATTAAGAAAAAACTAGCATAAGAAAGTTAATTAGGAAAATGGAATTTTAACTCTTTAGCACAGAAAAATAAATGTAAGGAAGTAAGAAACTAAGACACATTTACTGTTGGGCACAACAAATAATTAAGATAATATTCTGAAATAAATAACTAAATGCGGTATTAATTCACAGTTATAACAAAATATTTAAACCTGATTTCAATGTGATCTGAACAGGGCTCTATAGATTACATTGTTTCTACAATGTACTCTTAGCGATCGAAAAATCGCTGAAAGAATTTATTGTAATGTAAAACGCTTGAAGGGCAATTTTATGAATAGAGATATACAACTGTGCTACTCTCAATTTCTTATAGATCTTATTTTAAATGTGATACACAAAAGTCAAATTTTCGCTGACAGCTGTGAGCATTCCCAAGACTTGATTATGGAAATGGTAGAGATATGGAAATTAAATGTCTACACTCATAAGTGTACACATTTAAGTTCCATACACCATGTTCCTCCAAATTCTGTTCCTTATCTAAGGCAGGGCGCATATTAACAAGAGGAAGACCAAGGAAGCCAAAGCAGAGAGAAGCAGGAGAGGCCTCTGTCTAGCACGTGCTGAATAAATGGTACGAGGATTTGCTGCATTGCTCACAGTACTGTATCTCGGCTCGGCTGTTCTGTCCTATAGTCAATATACGCCGGACTAAGTCTTGACAATGTCGACAGTTGGCAGCGAAAAAGTTGACGCTTAATATTATTTTTTAAATGATTTTTAAAAAAAATGGGAGGAGAGAAGTGAGTACCTTTGAGTTTATTACTATTAGAATGTTCATATAATTTATTAATAGTCATCAAAATAAATTACTAAATGTATCGTTTCCTTAGCTAGAATACAACTTACTTTGAAATTTCGCTTATAAAACTTAAACTATAAGTACACCTATAGGCAGGCTTTCTAAGAGTATCTTCCCCAACGACAATTAGGTAACGAAGTGCCACCAACGAAGAAACCTAAAAAAACAAAACATTTTATTACTATCCTATTATCTACAATCTCATTCACTTATTTACAGATTGTTAACAAAATAATGGAAACACCTGAACAAAATCTAAATTACCTCATAAATACGGCAGCACGAGACCATCGTGCGTCATGGAATACAAACATATAGTTATGAATGGTTTCCAGAGGTACATAGCACCACACCTTTCCTCATAGAGTGCAGAACTCAGTATTATCAGAGAGATTGGAAGAGGATATCTGCCTCGGAGTGTGAACTCCAGAACAGACCACAGGTGTTCAATAACGTTGAGAACTGGGGAGTAAATGGGCCAAGGGAGGTGTTGTAGTTCACCCCACGCATCAGCAACTTCAGTAGTGTGAATTGGAGCATTGTCATCTTTAAAACCTTCGTCACTGCTCGGAAATAAAAATGAAATTAAAACCCATGGTTTTACGTCCCACGGATATGTCGGCTACGCTAAAGGAGACGGTGATGATGATAAAGGAATGAAATGGTGAAATGAATAAAGCGGGAGGAAACGGGAGAACCCCGAGAAAACCCACGCACACGATGCTTGTCCACCACAAAGTTCACTTGGCGAGAGCTGGGATCGAACCGAGGCAGGACCCCATGCACCAGAGGTGAACGTTCTACCATTGAGCCACCGCGGCCCTACTCGGAATGAATCAGAGGGTGGATGTGATCTTGTAAAATATCCACAGAATCACTGCAAATAATGTCCTGTAAGCGTAAATCACAGGACCCAGAGAATGGTAGGAAGTTGCGCCGTACAGCATTCTAGAACCGTCGGCACGTTTCGTGGTTGAGAGCACATGATTCGGATCACAAGCTTTTGTAGACGTCTTCAAAATAACGAATATAACGAGAAAAGCAACTCATCGGGCCATATTACGCATTTCCACTTTGCAAGTTCTCGGCACTATTTTCTTTGCACTTAAGCGTTACTGGCGGTAATCAGCGGATTGAAAATTGGGACGTCACCCAAGATGTTCAGGTTATACACCTCGCGTCAGACTCTGATTAAGGCAAAAAGCTATTCCAGATACTGAGTGTGAGGTCCAGTTGTTGAGGTCCACAATACTCTTTAATGCTTGCCTTCTCTTTCGTCCAATATTCCTTCCTTCCGCCAACGTAGTTGCTACGAGCTCTGTACGCCATCACCTACACGCCGGCCACCTGGGATAATATTTAGCTTCTTTGAACTCAGAGGGATTAGTTGACAACACAATTGACATTACTTGAGATTAATTGACAAGAGCGTGGTTCGGTTGTATTTTTTGAGGTACTTTGTGCGTATGTGAGAAAAGCATATTTGGTTATCAGCTAGTTTGTTAACAGAAGAACTTATATTACAGTACAATGTTAGGAAAGGTCAGATAAGTTCATGAATTCTTCGACTTCTGTCTTTAACTTTCATTAAATGACTGACGAAAAGAGTAAAATGGCGCTTGAAATCGTATCACATTGTTAAATATTAGGATATAACACAGGTTAATTATTAAGTTACTCTTTAGAATGTTTCTATTATTTTAACAACTATATATATATATAAACTTGTAAACGCAGTAACATTCTAAAAACTTTAAATTAACCAATCTAATGTAAGTAGCAATTTGTTATGAATACTTATGCAATTGTGACATATTGTGTAACTACAGAGCTAAACTTAATTCCTTTAAAAATTATACTGTGAAAAGATGTAGTTTTGAACTTTCCGCCTTTTACTTTTATATGATTCTTGAGGGCTCTACTCTAATATAGGCCGATTGTGAAACACAATCAAAAATGAGTAGCGACAGTGGGATTTTGAATACATTACCTGTGCAATAACGTTCGCCCGTAGCATTGGGATATCATGGTCTAGAATTGAATAGAATATTGACAATAATCGATGGAGACTAAAAGGCTTTGGTCCTATGACATGGCTGTTCACCTTCTCTTTCTTCTTCATGAAGAGTTTTGATTTCTTTTGACTGTTCTTTAAATAAAGGTGTTTATCCAATTTTGAAGGATTATATGATGCCAAGTAGGCTGCGATTAGAAGATATTTCGTATATAACGGTACATTAACATTCGTAAAAGAATATGTAGAATTCAGTGTAAGGTCTCCTTCTTCGCAAGATTTATCCATTAATCCTGCAGTCTGCCTGAAAGAATAAAATGAAATAAAAAAAATTAAGAGCGAAGACTTTCATAGAATACAGCGTTAATTTTCAATTGATTAAATGGGGAGGTCGCTAGCGAGTAGAGATGCAAGGGCTAAAACGACCTTCGTTCAATAAACAAACATTTCCATCGCTTTTCTGTCAGGGAAATTTTGGGATATTTACATATTCCAATCTTACAGTATGCTTTATCTTTCTTTTGCCATTACAACACGAAAAAGCATTCTGAAGAAATTATTTTTAAAAATAATTCATTCTAGAGGAAATAAGGGGGCCGCGGTGGTTAAGTGGTAGACATTCACCTCTGGTGCCTGGGGTCCTTCATTCGACCTTAGCTCGTGCCAAGTGAGTTTTGTGTTGGACAAACACCGTGTGTGTGGGTTTTCTTCGGGTTCTCACGTTTCCTCCCACTTTGTTCATTGTACCATTTCATTCATTTCTCATCATCACCGTCTCCTTTAGACTAACTGGAATAATGTGGGACGTAAAACTTGACGATTTCATTTCATTTTTTTCTATAGGAAATAAAACGCTAGTTCGGTCAATGCAGTGGGTGTTCTAATTATAACGAAATGTTTGTAGAGCTATTAAAGTAGTGACTAACGACAAAAATATTTGATTAGAAAGTTTAATAGTGTAAACAAGAATTGTTCCTAAAATATTGTAGCTACATTTCATGAAACGAAATTATCATTTACGTATATGATACGTAAACTGATACTTCAATTCCTATAGTTGTATGAGCTAAAGACACATTTCACGTATCATGACAAGTATATAACGACCAAATTAATTTATTGACGGCATTAAAATCCGAAAGAGAGGCATTTAGAAATGATTTCAATTATATTGTTATGTTGTAATATCATGCTCAGAATGGTCGTTTATGGCTTCAATTTTGTAAACGCATACTCATATTGCATTCTACGTATAAGAATATCAGAAGATGACAATCAAATATTTCCCGAACGGAGGACGAGTTCTACGCGAAATCTTATGCCAAAGCAAATGTGTTTTTATATCTGTTTCTTCGTTTATGGTCCTTTTTTTCTTGCCTGCCAGTTTGAATCTAAGCAACTCTTAAAAAAGATATGACCAGATGTGTAACTCTCAGGATCTTGGTAAGGCATTTACGCACCTGAACATAGAACTCACAAATACTGAATGTTGTAAAGACACTTCTTTAATTATAGAATCTTTACGGAAAAACAAAGCCAGTACTTGAATAAAAAAAGTTATAAAAGATTAAAAAAGCGAAAAACCACCACAAAAAGCCTTTTTTTTTTTTTTTAACCTTTACTAGCAATGCTCCTCCCCGACAACCTTTATGAAGATGCTTTGTGTGTTGACTAGGGAGGATCGCGTGCTACAGTGAAATTTAGAGCTATGTTGGAGATAGCTCACTACCAGAAGGGCCACCTTTATCGAATTGGTCTAAATGGAGTAGCCAAACTAAGTATGTCTTGGGAGAACGCAACCATTTTCCTGTACTCATGTTGGCGCAAATCATAGTGACTGGTACGGCAACTTGGACACTAGTCCAAGCAGTAGTCAAATTGACCTGAACGCTTGGGACACTGCCAGATAGAAGGCAACGGGAAAGTACCGCTCTAGTTTTCCTTAGTTTGCTGTCAACAGAAAGAGAACGTATGTACAATCGTCTTTCGCAGGTCAAAATATAGTTCTGAAGGTAAAATATACCCTCATTCGGATCTCGGGGGTGGGGGTGGATGGCTTGGGAATAAATATTGGACGAGAGCAACAGCGTGGGGAAGATCGCTGAAGGAGGGAACACAAGTAAGGGCAAAAGGTTTAGGACAGGAACATGGATCGTACGCACCATGTTAGATGGAGAGAAAATTATCTTAAAGAAGAAATGAATCAAAATAACCTAGACTTGATAGGAGTTTATGAAACTAGATCGGCAGGTAATGGGAAACTAGGTGTTGGAAGCAAGAAGTTAGTTATTGGCTAAACTAGTTTAATTTTATGCACATGCCGAGTTTTTAAAAAGAAGAAGAAGAAGCAGATGAAAAATGTAGTTAACTGATAAAAATGGGTTGGATATAAAATATATCTTCGTTCTTTTGGACAAATGTATTTAATGATGATACATGGCGTATGTTATCTATGTTAATACAAGATCTGTGTTTATAGAATAGAAAAAGAAAATCGAGTTTTCACTAGGAAGCGAAGAATATAGAATATTTTACGCAGGTAAGAGGAAAAAGCGGTCGTGGTAGTATGGGAATAATTTATAAGTTCTTAAAAGAGAAGGTAGTTCAAGTAGAATTTGTTGATGACAGAGTTATGACGATAAGACTTAACGGAAGAAAAGCAGAATCTAGTAGTGCCAAAGACATATGCACCGACCACTTCGCATACAACTGAAGAAGTAGATGAAAATTATCATGAAATAGAGAAGAAATTATAGACAGCGAAAAGAGAAGGTGCATGCGTAATTGTATTGGTGCAATTGTAAGAGGACAGGAAGCCAAATATCGTTTTGAGAAAGAAATTAAAGACGAGAGGGACCGGTCAATTTCCGTAGATGGAATTAACTCTTCACTGAGAACACTTGGTTCAATTAGCACAAAAGAAGGTATATATGGAAATCCTCAATAGACGGTCGAAGATATCAAATAGATTATATGATTTATAAAAGAAATCGGAATAGCTTGAAGAAGGCGAAGACCCTTCCCAGGGCTGAAACTTTTTCTGATCATAACCTTGTGCTCGCCAAAGTGGATATTCAACTGAAAAATATAGCCAAAAGAAAAGTAGAGAATACTGAAAAGTGAGTCAGTACGAAATCTTAAAGTGCTCAAACGTGGAAAGAATGGGTGCAAGTACCAAAAGACGGTGAAAGTACATTAAACTGTGCACACAGCAGGCTGCAGAATACGTAGTAGGTCACCACGAACAAGAAACGTTTAAAAAACTGTGGTTACAGTACACATGTTACGGACAATGAGGAAAAGGAGAGCGTGGAAAAAGGTTAATACAGAAGAGGGCAAAAATATGTAAAGGAAGTTAAACAACAAGTTACGAAGGGAAACAGACAAAGCAAGGGAAGAGTTTTACAAAAGAAAATGTGAGAACACAGAATAATTACAAAGAAGTTGGGAAATATGTGGAAATGTACAAGAATGTGAAATCTATAGCTCTTTGGAAGAAACAATGGTTTATTACGATAGAAAATACGAATAGGGAAGTAGTAAGCGAGAGAGTGAAGTCTTACAAAGATGGAAAGAATGTATTCAGAAAGCATAAAATGAAGTACGCAAGGATAATAAAGAGTTTAATATTCTTCAGGATGAGTTTGAGAAAGCATTATGCGAGACTAGGAATATAAAAGCAACTAAGAATTTTTCCTAATCTGTAATGAAATGTATGAAACAGGAGAGTGGTCGAAATATTTCTTGAAGATGATCCTGATATCGCTGGCTAAGAAATCAAACCCAGAGAGATGTGAGGACTATAGAACTAATAGTGTCATATCACATGCAGCGAAAAGTATGCTTCGAATATATAACAGAAGGTTGTGTGGTGGAACAAATGAAGAAACTAACGAGGAATAGTTCGGGTTTAGGAGAGATAAGGGCACGATATGCAAAAGACTTATTAAGAGTAATTAGTGAAAGATGTATAGAAAAAGGAAAAACGTGTAAGTTATATTTACTGATCTAAAAATGGCTTTTGACCGGATGAACTTGGTCTTGTTGATTTAAGTTCTACAGAAGGATAGGCTGGAATGGAAAGTTCGAAGACTCATAAGAAATTTATATGAAAATGAAATCTTTAAGGTTTACGTCCCACAGTTATGTCGGTTAGGCTAAAGGAGACGGTGATAATGAGAGATGAGTGAAAATGGTGGAATGAAGAAAGTGGGAGGAAACGGGAGAACCCCGAGAAAACCCACGAGCACGGTGTTTGTCCACCACAAAGTCCACACGACGAAGCTGGGATCGAACCAGGGACCCCAAGCACCGGAGGTGAACGCTCTACCACTGACTATACCGCTCTACCAATTATAAGACTAGAGCAACAGAACACAAGAGACTGAAATTGATACTTAAATGTATATTGAGATTGTGTTTCATAATCGAAGGCTGACTTATAAGGATTTTGGCCTGGTTCTTTACTGTGACATTTTAAACTACAAATTATTAGTTCACAAATAAATACTAATGTTCACTGCAAGTTAATGCTTTGGAATTCTTGTTAAACGTAATTTCAGCCTTATTTCGCTGTATATTACGATACTAAATAATTAATACGAATTACTGTTTTACAAAGTAATCTACCTTCTTTCTTTTAACGAATATATTTGCAAGCACTATTTTTACCAGAAATAAGAAGTTACACGCCAAACATCTTTTGGCATGCAAATGTCTGCCCTGACATTAAAGTTTATATTAATTAAATAGTACATTTGCAATATATTTACAATCACTGACAATAGATTAAAATTAAAATAACACAAACAATAATATAACAGGAACTAGGAAATCAATAAATTAAATCAACAAGACAGAATATTTGTGGGAGATGCCATGTTACCCTTTGGTTAAAGATAAAGTATTTGACTACTTATAAAGATTACCAAATACTTAATTTTTAAAAGATGTAGGTCAAAGTAGGATCTATTCCATAAGGTAGTAGTTAAAATTTCTAGTAGTAGTTAAAATTTCTTAAACATCTTATTAATAATGGTAGAACATAACAGTGCAAGTCTGCAACTGCACACTACATTAAAAAAACAAAACAATAATAATAATAATAAATGTGTTCTAAGCGTACGATTACTTTTCTAAGTTATCAAATTCCATACTTGGTTGTTTCTCTGAGGAAAACGGCTTGCAGAAGTTTCTTCAGGTGTGGCAGGAAGTTTTGCCATAAACTGTATCCGTCATTGGTTCCTACTCCTCGTGCAAGAATTGGTTCACAGTACCTATCGAAATTTTCTTGAACCTGTAATGCAGACAGAAAAAGAGTTAGAAGAGCATACCCTAAGTTTATATGGTCTAATTACCACTGAGACTGAAACAAGAAAGTTACATGAATGGAAAACTGCACAGTATAAATCACATTTAAAAGGTACATATTTAAATAATTTATAAATACAAGGTACATGCTTAGTATAGTGTGTTTTGTATAAAATTTGACACCTGATTTAAGTAAACGCCATGGTATTACAACTGTGGTATCAAATTAAGTGATTGTCTCTTACTATAAAATATTAAAAAATAACTGTAATTATTACTAAGGATTTGTTTTAATTATGTGTGTGTGTGTGTGTATCTGCTTATTTAAATATAAAATACACTTCATCAGAGCCTGCTCAAAGGGTATAGCGCCCTTAGAGCAACTATTCAGGTTGCGCCCTAAAGAGGACAAATAAGTAAATAAAATAAAATAATTTTTCCTTTAAGATACTACGACTTTCAGTAAGATCAATTATAGGAACAATTACTATTTTGGACTTTTACTTTAGTAAATATATCAACCAAATCTGCCATGTAAATTTCATTTAATAAACTGCACTCGATAAAACCGTTGCTAAACCGTCCACTATATCCTGAGTCATTATAGTTTCGAAATACGCGTTAATTAATTTTGAGAAATTTTGCTCTGCGCTTGCTACTTTTCCGTTTTATATTTCAGAGACAGTTATAATTTTGTGTACGCGCTTAACAGATCGCTTTCAGTCACCGCCATAGATTTACGAACCTAATACAAAAGAGAGAGAGAGAGGGAGAGAGAGAGAGAGAGGGAATATTACTCGCTCTTATTCAAACCATCCATGTAGTGTTTCTTGCATAATTCAAAATTTCGTAAAACAAGATGCCGACTGCAAGGAACACCTTAGATATCGAAATTTTCAGACTTAGATATCAGATATTGCATCATCTTTTGGCTGTTGCTCTTCATAACGTATCTTGTCCATAAACAACTGAAATTTGTTCATGGGCTTGCACAGCATTTGCTCCTTTATCAAAAGAAAAAAAAATGTAAAATGTAGGAGAGTTTTGCGGAAAATTCAGTCATCTTCACGGTACAATATCTTACGATTTATTATAAGAATTCCAGCATTTCCTGTACATCTACTAGTTTCAATCGTTAAATGACGTAAAGCCTAATAAAGAATTAACAAAATCAAATACCTTAGCATATTTGCGTTTTACACAAATACACCAATGTACGTGATTTTATTCTTTAATTTACATAATACCATATTATACATAAAATGAAAATATTAACTTACGACGTAAAGCTTGACCCGTGTGACTCATTTACCCTGAGATTTGAGACACTAACGTCATCTCGTGCGCAAAAGGCTCATTCAAGGAGTTGTTGATGTTAAATTCGGTTGCTTTCAATCTTTATCTCCCGTCTACAAAGCTTTATTCGTAACATTTATATTTTGTAACACATCGTTCCAAATAATTAATGAACAAATACAGTAAACTTGAGTTTAGTGATGGGGTACTGTGGCTTAATGTTAGAGCGTTCACCTCTGGAGCGGGGGATTCCTGGTTCGATTCCAGCTCGCACCAAGTGGGCTTTGTGGTGGAAAAACACCATGTTCGTGGGTTTTCTCAGGGTTCTCCGTTTCCTCCCATCTTTTTCATTCCCACATTTCCTTCATTTGTGACCATCGCCGTCTCCTTTAGCCTAGCCGGCATAACCGTGGGACGTTAAACTTAAAAGATTTCATTTCATTTCAGATTTTGAAGTTTAGTGATATATTTTAATAGGCCTCTTCCAGGGATATACTTTGGTAGCTGTCATCATATTACTTTCGTGTTTCCAAAAAAATTTTAAGTGCTTCTATTATATCTCCTAATTGAAATTTCAGAAGTTTGAGGGCTTCTAAATGACTTGCCCATCGCTAACTGAGAGGTTTGAGGACACACATTTTACAGTGTGTTCTGTTAGATTATTCCACTGACGTGAAGACAAAGAACAGACATTAAGAATCCATTCTTTCTCATGCTGATCTGTTATCTACGGCGATGTCTGTACAGAAATCAGAAGTATCGACCTTAAAAATGAAAAGGGAAATTGTTACAATTTATATTCCAGGGAATTAAGAATTAGATTTCTGGGCTGTGGGCATCTAAGACCATTTAGCCTCTCACGTATATGAGGGATGACGTCCCTCGGCGAGCACACTATCTGATGAAAGGGAAGGAAGCGGCCTGGGACCATTATGTTAGGTGCCATCCCAGCATTTGTCTGGTGTGAATGAGGGAAACCCAAGGAAAATAATCACTCACGATGACTGGCCTAGAAAGGCTTTTACACTTTTTCGACAGAATGTTCCAACCGGGAATCGAACCCGGAAGCGTTCGCACCAAAGACGAGAGTGTTAGCGACTACGTCACGCGGTGCCACAATTTACATTCGAATGAAAAAAATGAAATCTTTGAGTTTTACGTCTTACAGTTATGCTGGTAAGGCTAAAGGAGACGGTGCTGATGAGAAATGAATGAAAAAATGGTAGAATGAAGAAAGTGGGAGGAAACGGGAAAACTCCGAGGAAGCCCGCGCACACGGTATTTGTCCACCACAAAGTTAACTTGGCGGGGTCTGGGATCGAACCCGGGACCCCAAGCACCAGAGGTGAACACTCTACTACTGAGCCACCGCGGCCCTTACATTCGAATGAAGACAGAGAGAAGGAGATGAACTAATCAGAAAACAGGCATGTAAGTTGAAATTAAACATTTATTTAGAAATTTATTAGTAGCAATGTTGTTCCCAAAAGAAAAAAAAAATAAAACTGGCATTTAAAAATATACAACAAACGTAATAGAAAAAAAATATAGTAAATACTAATATCCTAATATTTTAAGAAAATTTGATAGAAAGTTCACCGAAATAATCAGAATATATACACGAAAAGGAAAATTACATTAAATATAAACGAATATGTGCGAATACGCTACAACATATATTTCTTCTCTTGCACTCGAGGCTATCCTAACAGATTTATAACTAGTAATAATACAGGATGTTCGGAATGGGACTGATGGTTTTTAAAAGTTTATAGTTTTTATATGGTCAGAGATAAATAAATAAATAAATAAATAAAAAAAAAACATACATACATTTTAAAGGAGAACTCAAAAAGTTTATTTGGTCTTACTTACAAGTCATTCTAACTCAGTGTAACTCTACGTGAGCTCCATTTGTAATTCTTACAATATCTAGCTTAAACTCACTCTCTCTTCGCGTATTCTGTAATATCTGAGATGTTACGGAAGCAATCGCATTCCTAATACGGTTCTTCAGTTCATCAAGATTACGCACCTTTTCACCAGAATACACAAGGTCTTTCACATATTCCCACAGGAAGAAGTCCAGGGTGGTAACATCAGGAGAGCATGGAGACCACCTAATTGGCCATCACGGCCTATCCAACGGTCAGGAAATTCAGTATGAAGGTACTCTCTCACTTGTAGGCTCCAATGTGGCAGGGCACCATCCAATTGCAATATCATTTGAGGTTGCAAATGTTGTAACTGGGGAACACTAAAGTGATGAAGCATGTCTAAGAACACATTTCCTGTTATGGTTTGCTCTATGGAAAAGAAGAGGCCTATAACTGCATTATGTGTTAAAGCACACCAGACATTCAATTTGAGACTGTCTCTAGGATGTTCTATGTACGCATGCGGATTCTCAGATCCCCATATCCTAACAATGTGTCTGTTAACACAGCCAGACAAGTGAAAAAATTCCTCATGAGAGAAAACAACGTTCAATAGGAAATTATGGTCATAATCAATACTGTCCAGAATTTCAGTAGCAAATGCTGCTCTCTGTGGCTTATAGTCGGGCTTAATTTCTAGCAACAAATGCACCTTATACGCGCGCAAACGTAATTGTTTGTGTATCACATCGTGCAGTGTTGACTTTGGAATTGCCAATTGACTGCTCGCTACGCGTATTGACATCCTCGGGCTACATGAGAAACACTTTCTTATTGCTTCCATATTTTCTTTTGACACAGGCGATTTACCACCGCTGTGTTGTTTCACTACACTCCCCGTTGATAAAAACGGATCTTTCCACGCCTGGATATTGTTGCATGATGGGGGATCCTTGTGTTAAGCACGTCGAAAGTTTCGTTGAACTTGAACAACACTCTTTGTCTCTGCAAACCACCACACGCATTGCGCCTTTTCGACTGCTGACGCCAGTTCTGTTTATCGGCGATACTAGCGCCGTCACTGGTAGTTGTTCAAGTAGGAAAATTTGCTGAACAAAACTTTTTGAGTTTTCCTTCAATATGAATGTTTTTTTTTTTCTGTATTTCTGACCATATTAAAACTATACACTTTTAAAAACCGTCAGTTCCATTCCGGACACCCTGTATTAATTTTAATTTGTTATAATTTCATCATCAAGAAGCGCTGACAGCCCCCCTCCCCCCTGATTGAGCCGGTCATAATTTAATGCTACTTTAACACTTTCATTCTTTAATTACGCATTACTTATTTTTGTCGGTAAATTAATGTTAAAGTAACGCAAATCCTGTACTGGGTATAAAACAAGTGAGTTCTTGTGAGTTAACTTATGTCAGTATAACAAACTGATTTCAGAGGTCCCGAAAATTTCGTTACAGTGCTATTTTACTGTATTCTTATTTGTAACTTGCGAGAATCAAATCTTAATGAAGTAGCATTTTAGTAAATTTGCTCTTGTCTAGGTTTTAGAAACAAAGAGTAAACATTCAGCACAAACTCAACTTGGAGAAAAGTCACTCTCAAGAAAATTCTAACGACGCAATTATCGGAAAAGGGAACACGATGTACAGTTCGGTAAGGCCGCAAGTTTTAACTTCTAGTAGCAATTTTAAGCAGCTTTTTCTACTTCCTGAAATTACTACACCTTAACAGCGAAAAGTACAGGAGGATGTTCGATTACCAGTTGCAAAGAATTACTGATTTCTATTCACAGTAGATCAGAACAAAAATCTAGTATAATTATTGTGGTCTAGTTTTCTTAGATAATTAACATTGAAGAAAAATTCCCTCTCCTTTTAGCAGTTCTTTTTCATCGAGTCATTTTTATTTTCTAGACCATGGCCCTTCGTGTACTGTTTCATGGTACGTACCATTGAGTGCTACTTTTTAACCCCAATCTTTGTTTATTTTTATTGTCTACGAAAAAAAAAAAAAATAAAATGCGTTTAAGGCAATGGCCACATCTAATGCATGGCGCCATTTAATAAGTTAAGATACTAAATCTACTTCCATTCTCTCTTATTTCGTCTGATGTTACCGCATTCTAGCTTTGTTCTGTCCACTCAATAATTTACATATTTGTGATACATACTCTATTTTATATTGTTAAGGTATTTTATCGTTTGTTTTCAATAAGTAACAGAGGCTTCTTCAGTAAGAATTAGGGAACGGACCATTCTGGAAGCGATAAAATCACGTGTAACATAGTGATCGTTAATGGATCTCAAATACAAACTAAATTTACTTTCTTTCAAATGGAATGAAAACGTATGTTGCACAAGTATTGAAAGAGATAGTGAAAATATAACTGTACGGAAATATACTGTAGTTTATACAGCTTTGATGCTAAAAAGGGATGTTAAACTATAAATAAATAAGCCAACAATTTTTGTATTTAAAACACTGCTTTTAATTCACCTTTCCTCTAAAACGGTGAAGTATAAGGTTCCTTTAAAATAAATTATTCCTTCAGGATAAGACTAGTGTACCCAAACATTATATAAAAAATATTTCAATCTCTTTAGGATTTCACTCTTTCGTGATTTGAAAAATGCACATATCTGAAAAATAAACCTACGGAATCACTGTCTGAGATAATATACACATTGTGGAAAAATCTTAAAAGTTACCAATTATGTTCTAGAAAATTCATTATCAGAAAAATGTATATTTTTCCTGACAACAATGAATGTATGTTCAGAATAATTTGGATCCTTGCGAAACTTACAAAAATCTGCAGTTGCATCTCAGAAGGAAAATACAACGAACTCTCGACATCGATGGAAATTAATTACTAGCCAAGCCGCATTAAACCTGTGAAAGTGTATTGGAATGGGACAGAAGACACGGTATGTTACAAATCAACTCTTTGTTAATTGGAATAACACAAATCTCATCGCTAGATAAATGGAAATATGAATAGCAATCTCTGGATACGGTAGATCTTGTACTTATTGATCTACCACCAGCTTCTATTGAGAATATCGCTTTCTGTGTTTCCATACCATATTCCTTAGCCCAATCTACTGGGAACCTGCTACAATGGATATTTTGACCTAATGTAGAGTAGTAGTTAGTCGTTTAACGTAGAGTGCTTACATGTATTTCTGCTTCACTTGTTACCAGTAAACATGGCATTTCTTCTTCTTCTTCTACTACTACTATTACTACTACTACTACTACTACCACCACCACCAGTGGCGTAACTAAAGGCTTGGGGGCCTCCCCGCAGACAGCGTGGAGTGGGGCCCCCTCTTTACGTCCTGCTTCACGATTTGGGGCCCCCTGATGGCTTGAGGCCACCCGCATTGCGGGGTCTGCGAGGCCCTTATTTACGCCCCTGACGACGACTACTACTACTACTACTACTACTACTACTACTACTACTACTACTACTACTACTACTACTACTAATAATAATAATAATAATAATAATAATAATAACCGTAATAAATCTGTACATTATTCCGCCTTGTTTCCATCATCAGTTTATTAAAATTTGTTATATGCTCATCTCGTTAAACTTCCTTCAAAACACTGATTGAGTTTTTTAGTTTAGCGTCCCGTTTACATGAGTTCCTGCTGGGAATCGAAACCGGGTCTCCAATGCCAAATGCGCGTGCGCTAACCGCTTAGCCACGAGTGAGCTTTAAGCTACTTAATGCTTCAATATGAAATCAAATTTTAAAATTTTAGAAAAGTAGTCGTCTTACTATGTATTCCAGCTCGTTGAGATTCCTGCACATCTTGTAGAAGGATCCCACAATTATGTTGAGGTAATTGATGTAGATAATATCTTCACACGAATATGGACACGACCGGAAAAGTAGTTGCTTCACTTCATCTTTAAAAAGAGAACAAAAATTAAAATATCAATAAATAATACGATTTAGAGAAATAGCATTTATTAACATAACAATATATTAACGAAACGAACTTAAACAGTAGTAGAAAAAATATAATATACAGCCCTGTTCAAAACAAAAACCTGACTGCCCATTTCTGACTGAGAAGTCCGTCTGTTAGAGGCCACTGAATCTATACTTTAAACCCAGGTTTAAACATATGCAACTCACTACGGTTCAAATTACGCACCTTTAAAAGAGACCTAGTTAATTAATTTTTTTGGAATATGACTCTACAGTGTATATGAAGAGTAAGGGGAAAAAAAAAGAAGGAATGTCACAAAACTACATTTTCGAGAAAACGGCCTTTTAATATTGAAAACCATGTACAAAATGAATAGGGTTAAATTACACGAATAATCACTTAATAAAATTAAAAGGTTATTGTACGCAGTGAAATAGTACCAAGAATCACCAACAGATAGACCAAAGTACTCACATTAAAGCACACACATGGACATTCCTTGGTAATTTACAATAATAAAAGTTTGTAGTGACTGTACGTAATAGTGAGCATTGTTGCTGGTGCTAGAGGCATTGACTGGTACGGTCAGTCTCAAAGATGATTCTAACTAATTATTAAATACTTCATGATTTGCAAATTCTAAACGTTTGCGATTTACCGGCATTTACGCTTTAAAAAATGAAGCTCTATATGTTTAATCCTTTTCGGGATGACAAATTGATATTGTTGACACTGTAAAAACGGTATTCAAAACAAAATTATGTATTACAGCATGTATAGTTGGTGGCTAGCTTTTAAGGAAAAGGTGAGTGCTGATTCTCTTGAGTATGATTGTAAATTAATGAAAATGAAAAACCGTTATAAAACGGGAACATTACACATATAATTTTATAACCCAGTTATTGACCAATTCACCTCTATTTTCCTTAGACATAACCATACTTTTGTCTAGAATATAATGTTTGTTCTTAAACTTAGAACAGCTATCAAATGAGAAAAGGATGAATGTTGAAACACACTCTGACAGGATATGTATGGAAAAGTCGAGGACACTAAGATTTAGTAAGAACAAGATAGAGAAATGGATGTGCCATCACAAACAGCAAGAGTGATAAAGAAAGAAATATCAGTTGTGTTACTGTCCAGTGGAGTACTGAAGGCATTGTGGAGTTTGGACTACCATTATCTATCAATCTATAATCATGGGAGGATGATACCGTTTCGTCAACAACTTCCAGAAGCAATTGTTCATTCCGCCAATTTCGATGATAAGTAAAAGATAATACTCTATAGTCAAGATGTCATCTTGTAATTTACTAGCTAAACCTGCGCTGTCTACACAGCGCATCATTCACATATAAGCATCAATCTCCTTGTCGGTCCTCACATCTGTACATGGCCCTTTACAGATACAAGTGAAAGACGTGTTGATAAAAATTGGCTAGGGGTAACATTAAGGTGAGTTTTTTTCGATTATATTTTCAATGTCTCGCACCGTTTACAAGATTTGAGCCTACTTCCGATTGGAGTTTCTAATTCATGTATGATCTTCTTGCATGCAGTATATAATAAGTAAATATATTACAGACACAATGAATTATAATGTCTGAGATATATATATGGTGTTCATTGGACAAAACACTCCAAACAATAAAGATTCAACTTAGACTGGAGAAATGGCTATTCTTCGTTTTTCATTATCATTTGGTCTGAAACAAACGCCGGAGAGATATACTAACCCCGTACACAAATGTGTGGTGTTAGGATATATAACTCGTAGAATATGATGCTTTATTTATTTATTTATTTATTTTTTTAATTTCAATACTTTTAGTGTACCCCTAACGGCCAATTCTTTTAATATTCAATTAAAACTGAACAATCTACATAAAATTTCCAATCGATCAGTGAAAACGGCATCTTGTAGCTTCCGAGATATCACTATCAAAAGAATTGGCCACAAACATATAAACGTAGCATTTTAATATATAAATATTTGTATCTAATTTTAAACAAATCCTTCATGTGGATATAGTACCTGATACCATCCAAGGTCTTCTTTCATCATAAAATACACTAGATACTATAATACTGGGGCAGATTCAGGCTCATAGCAACTACTTCTAACTGCCATTATATGTATATGACACTGAATGACATTCGCCATCTTTTCATTTGATTAATCCTTGAGATCTGTAATAATCTGAAGTTAAAAAAAACGAGATTTGTTACCTTCATTGTACTGCGGGAAGAAAATTTGAATAGGCTCTGCAACGCCAGACTTTGGATACAAGTTTTCAGGAATGCCGTTCACAATCATAATCACGCAAATGTTTAATTTCACTAACTCCTGCAGACGTAGAAAAGCTGGCAAAATATTTGGTCCTAACTTCTTCAAATATTCACATCGATCAAGAACCTATAAACAATGAAAACATCTAAATTAGTTGTACGAATGTATTCTATAATATATAAAGACTTCAATTGCCACCCTACAAAAAATGTGAAGTGTAATGGATATAAATGAGGATAAAAGGTTCCTCTCGGAACTTTACTCTTCTGGTAATCCTATGGTTTAGTTTGTTAATGGAAAAGATAAGAGAATTGTTAGTTACAAAAGTAAAGTGTCACAAATTACATGAAAGCGCTCATTGTATAGTGATCTTTATTATGAACTAATTTTGAGGATATTCATTCTATTATCTGCATAGGACTTTAAAAAGTTCATTTCATTTCATTTCACTTCATTTCATTTCCTCTGCATTTTCTTTCTCTTCACAACAGAATGTACTCTCTATTTACATTTAATCCTTAATCGTGGGAAAGGAGCTGACAACGTGCTCGCACACACACTGCTAATACGTCATGATAAGGCTCCAGCTCATGAGAATATATGTGCAGACGAAATGAATAGAAATTCGAAATGTTAAGAGGGATTTGAGACTTTTTCGACCGAGCGTCCCCAGCGGGAATCGAATCTGGAACCGCTACCAAAGACGAGAGCGTTAGCGAAGTAGATTGTACATATATATCTTAGGGATGGCCCAAATTTTCACGAATCCGGATAATTTATTTCCCGGAATTGGAAATTTCACTTTCGGAATTCAGGAACTTTTCCGAAATAAGAATTTTCTAATATATATATATATATATATATATATATAGAGAGAGAGAGAGAGATACATATAGATATATACTGTTTGATTTCGCCTAAAACTAACGCAAAAATTACTTAAAATGTAGAATTATACTCTCTTGTTTTCACGAGTCTTACTGAAAAATGACTGGAAGTGGCCATGTACTTGGGTGTTGCAATTTTATTAATAATACTATTTCATGTAATGCTTTGAATTCGACACACAGCGCATTTGAAGTTATCAAGAATTTTTACACTGATAATGTTTAACTAAATATATCTACGGAAAGAAAAAAAATAATGATCTATTTACGTATTCATACAATTTTATATGTAGACGACTACTTACAAGAAAGATAGGTTCTTTCTGTATTCCACGGCTCAATACAAGTTCTCTCAAATTCCATACAAAGTCTGCCATGTTATCACATCTAACAAACGACTCGAAATCTTCACTTTCTTGTCCTAGAAAAACGAAAATCGTAGCAGTTAAAATAAAGCATTAGAGCAGTCAACAAATATACAGACAATAGTAGCATAAAAGCAGGCGATTATTAAATAAATAAATAAATAAATAAATAAATAAAAAAAAGAAAGGATTTTGAATAAAAGCTCTTAAAAGCTCTTCTACGAGTCACGCACAGACATACAGTGTCCAAAACCCAATGTATTCGCGATACAATTACCTGCGGATCGTAAGGAACGCCTACTTATATTTTTATACTCATCTGCATGCTTCCGAGGAAAATATTTGTGAATAATCATCTGCGATATATTTTAAACTACTCGGTCTTCTTTTGGCAGCAACAAATTTCGAAAATAAGTAAGCACAGAAAATAGCAATGGCGGGACCTACATACCATATGAAAAATGGAAACAAAGCAAATGAATGGCTAAACACTAGTCATGTGAGCGCCAAATAAGAACAACTTGATCAGGTTATCTTTAATACTTTCTCTATTATTAACATTGAAACAGTGTAAATCTCTTTGTGGGATACACTGTACATACTGTTAAGTTTGCCTTTTGACAGGTCTACTAAAAAAAATCGACCTAATCATCAGAGGCTCACCAAACGCTTCAGAAACATTTTCCACTTGTTTTAGAAATGATGGCCACTATCTAACTATACAATGAGGATTATTGTGTCTACTTAAAATTGAAGTGTTATTCACCTGATGATACTTAAAAAAAGAATACTTGGAAATCATGTGATTTTGGGCATTCAGATGGTACGGTTAGCCAAGCTGTCATCTACAGTGTGAGTTCTGATACAGTATCCTTAAAGTGTTTGATCTTCCAGTGTAAGTTCCTAACGATATGCTACCTCTAGTACTTGCCCTTTATGAAACTATTCACACAGCAGAATGTGAAGCGGCCCAGGAATTACCCCTTTTCGATTGAAAATAAGGTTCGTATTTGCGGTATGACTTTAATGCAGCATCCCTCTTTTTTAAAATAATAGTGCAAGATGTCTGTAATTCTTGAATACTTGTACTTCTGAGTTTCCGATTCCTTCTTGAACCCTTCGTCACAGAATAAAAACAGAAAGATGAAAAATAAAAACATCAGGGAATAAAAAGGAACGGCCTAATCAAGTGAATAACGGTGCTGAAACACACTTTGTGAAATTCTACGATCACATTAAGTGGTGGTGATGTACGCTGCAATGTGGCGGAATTGATTTGTACGTGCTTTTGTTCTCCAGTGAGAGTTTTCCAGCTCGTACTTGTACTTTTGTTGTAATGCCAATCCTGTGCGAATTGTGTAATTACTGCTTCCCATTCATCACTTAACAATCCCTTGTTTAAATTTAATTTTGGTTTTCTTAAATGAATACGAGTCTCTCTATTGCATTTTGGATCCTAATAAAATATTTGTATCTTTGTGTTGAGTTTCTTTTAGATATTTAGACAGATCTGACACCGGGCTTTCTGCTTCAGAAACTCTCATATGCTCGCTGACACGGACCTTTAGATTTCTTTTGGTTTTGTCTAAGTAACGCTCATGGCAATCGCATTAAATACCCTCCCCTTTTTTAAATAGGGATTCGTGTAATAACTCTTAAACTGGAATGAAAGGACCATCTATTGAAGTTAAGTAGTATGATGGGTATCCAGTACCATTATTAATTAATTGCTAAAAGAGATTTACATATTGATAGACCTGAAACCGATACGAAAGACATAAAATGGATGGGATTGCCTATTTTTCCCAGACTGACAACAACACTAATTAACATCTATATGCAATACGGTTTCCGTACAGCATTAGTCTCCCCGAAAACCTTAGAAAAGAACATTACCCAATTCCAGAGTTATTACACGGATCCCAATGAAAAATCGGTTATTTACGAAATAAAATACAGTTATTATGAGTGTTACATAAGCAAAACCACAATAAATCTAAAGGTTCTTGTCACGGAGATAATTAGGGATTCAAAAACGGAAAACCCGGTGTCAAGTCTGTCGAAACATCTCGAAGAAACACAACACAAAGTAGAAGATTCAAACATTTTATTGGGGGTCAGAAATGGAGGAAAGACTCGTATTTGAAAATTTATTTATTCATTAAAAAATAAATAAATAAATAAATTTAGACAAAGGATGGTTAAATGATCAATGGGAAACAGTAATTATAGAATTCGCATGGCATTGGAGTAACAATGAAAATAAGAGCACGAGCTGCTAACCTCTCACTCCCTCAAGAATGGGAGGGCACAAACTGACTTAGCCGTATTACAGCTTGCATCACCACGTTTTGATGTGTTATCGTTAAACTTGGCAAGGTGTGTTCCATCACCGCTCTATCATTGGTAAGTTCGTTCTATTTTATTCCATAATATTTTAATTTTTCTTCTCCTGTTTTTATGCTCCATTACCAAGATTCCAGGGGAGAGTCGAAAGAATAATATTCAGGAATTACAGAAATCTTTAAGTAGAATGACAGAACTCTTGAGCGTGGTTTTATATTGTCCAATACTGCAAGGTTTTAGAGTGACTGCTTTTTATTCTGGCCAAAACCCAAATGTGATTGTGTTGCGTTTAGTCGAAAAATAAAAATATGTAAAATGTTTGTTAATAAAATCTCCGTTTTAAAATGGCAATAGGTTCGTGAGATACTCGTATCCGGGTGACCTTGGCAATACCTCTGGTGGAAGTGCGCGAGCTTTCCGCTGTGTGTCGCTAGTTGTCGCTGCAGCCAGCTGCTTGCTGCTCAGCCACCGGACGGTGTATTTTCACCTAGGTACTGAAGGAGTAGAGTTCGAAACATGATAATGGGAATTGTTAAATGGAGGCGGTGATATTTAAATTACGAAGACAGGAAACCATTGGATTATGGCTGTAAGGAGACTGAAGCAGAAATCTGACCACTAAATTGCTCAGGAAAAAAAATGAATGAATGAAATAGTTTTTGGTATGTATGGTAATTTGTCATATTAGAATTAGTAACTTCCATTTCCCTTTCCTTATGTCTCGTATGAGAAAAGAAAGAAAAAAAAAAAAAAGGAAAGAAACTTTGAATTGGTTACCTTACGTAACCAGTAAATGTCTTGGTTGGACTATATGAATGAAACCCTTTTGATGTTGTTTGCTTTTAACTATAAATTTAAATTTTCAGTAGCTAACCTTGGTCATTCATATTGGGTAGAGCATTCCTATATTATTTAACGTTTCGATAAGAAGTACTTTATTACGTTTAAAGTGGGGATTTTATATCTAAAGATTCGAGTGTTAAACAAATCCTTAAAAAAGTAATGTGTGTTACTTTTCACATTGGATGTTATATTTTAGAATTGATTTACTTCAAAGAAGGACTTTCGTTATTAAATTTCGTACATATTATTTGTTACTGAATTACACAAAATAAAGTTTGTTAGTTGTTATTTGAAATTGGGATTTGCAGTGATTTGGAACAGATGATAACCTATTCTACCCTTCTATGGTAACTATTGCGCTCACTCGATGTGTGGACGTTAATTGTCAGTACTGGTTGTTTTATTTTCGGGAATTATTTTGCAGTAAAGAAATTTAATACTATTTATATTCCTAGTGGGTAAAACAGCTAGAACTGGGAATTGGCGGATACATGGAATTATATATGTGTATTCCATTACGCAACAATTGTCACCGATCCGAAGCTCATTTTTCGAATTAAAAAAAAAAAAAAGAAAAGAAAGGAAAAGATAGTGTTAATTTCAAACTTTATTAACCGAGCTTCGTATATAGAGGAACAATATCGAAGCCTTCTTCATCAGTTTGGTATTTTGTATATTTGTGTTGGTGAGCCTCACTTCGATTTTACGGCCATATATGGTCAAGAAACAGAGACTCTGTTCACGTGATAGTAACATGCTTGGAGACTATTTTGTTCTCCCTAACTTTCGGGACCCTTGCATTTCCATCTAAGCACTGTGTTAATTGAATGCTGACTGGCCGATGACCCTGCTCCTGAAGAGAAACTAATAATATGTAAGCTGTGTTTCGGCAAGGGAAACTCCAGTCATGTCAGTGTCTGCGAGGACGTACGATCCCAGCGAGTCCGCCACCCTTGAACGTAAACTTGGTGTGCTATATAAGTTAATTCGCGCATTTGTATTATCGAAAGTCGGCTCCCCTCTTTCCTTTTGGGGTTGAGCATTAAAAGTGATTTCATAATTATACAAAAGTGAGCCATAGTTGAACGTTATATTACTAGAGTAGCGAAGCTCTTAGTCTAATGAAACAAGTGGGTTCCAGGTTGTCAATTATAAATAAGAATTACGCCAGCGTGGACAGTTGCTGAGCACCGCCAGCAGAAGATTATAGCGGATTCTTGGGATTAACCGACGCACTTCTAAAACTATTCCGGTTCCAGTATAGGAACTCTTTTTGTGGACTCTTTTGCATTCAGTTTGGATTCGACGCCAGCAGTGAACCAACTGACCGGTCGAAGACTAGCTGTAAGTGAAATCTTAATTTATTGCTTGAGCCACCTAGCCACCTTTCATTGAAAGAAAACAAATAAAAAAATGAAATAAGAGAGATCGAAATGGCCATAAACGACATTCAGTAAAAGTTGTTTATTCATTTGTAATCTTTTGATGTTCTTTTAATTTGTATGAACCATATTCAGTATCATTACATTTTTTTGCACAGTTTAATCAGGTTTTGTGATTTATATCGTAGGATATTTTTTATTTGTTAATATCTGTGCTTCATTTAATCACCTACACATATTTCTATTTTTTACGGTATCTATGTTTTATCTACCGTTCCTTTCCCAGCTTCGGTTTGCAATAAAACGTAGGTACGGATGAAATCGTGATTTGTCGTAGTAAAGCTGGGATGAATGCATTAAATCAAAGAGAGAGAGAGAGGGACGTGTAAACTCTCGAGAAAAGGCAGAAACTAATTCGAGCGTTAAGGTTATATTTATCAAATTCTAACAACGACAAAAAACACGATTTCATGATCGATATCTGGCTTCTGATCATCTTATAAATGTATAGCCGTATAAAATGCGTTCAAATGTCAATACACTGCAACATTCGGATCAGCCTCCGATTTCCTTACTTAAAGTTTGTCTTTCTTTCTTAAACTTTCCGTTACTAAGTCTTGACAAAGATCACAACTATCAGCGAAAAAGTGCGACGTTTAACTTTATTTTCTTAAGCAAAAAGAATACTTAAGTAAACATATAAGACGTTGCAAACAGGTTTTCTCGGGTTAGCAGCCAGTTAAATACTGTTGTATCTTGCAACTTTTCGAGGGCTGACATTGTCTCCATCTTCAGGCAAATATGATGGGGCAATAGAGTGCGTAGAATATACAAGTATATTGTATATTTCATGTGTGTGTGATTGGACTCTTCTGATTAGTGGTTGAAATGGTGGCTTCTGATTGAAATTTGTAATACTCAAGAGTTTGGGGTAGGAGGATAAAAGAAGCTGTTGCAATCATGCAAGAAAAGCGAACCTTAACAGAGACACAGGATTCAAACTGAGTCAAACATGGACACCAATCATATCCCACCATTTGAAGTACCAAGAGTCCAATCACACACACACATGAAGGATATATTCTACGCACTCTATTTGCCTGAAGATGAGGACAACGTCAGCCCTCGAAACGTTGCAAAATATAACAGTATTTAACTGGCTGCTAACTCGAGAACATCTGTTTGCAATACGACGCCAGGAAAGCTTCAATGGATATTTTACATAAGACGTTGCAGAAGAGCATTTTGAGTACTCTTTGAGTTTATTAGTTGAGTATTAAAAACAGACGTTTGCACACAAATTTCTCTCTCTCTTGAATGTGAAAATCTATGGCTGACATTATTAAATGGAAGAGAAGCCCAGTCTTCTAATGCCTCGAAGTCAATGACAAATGACTAACCTTTCGTAACAGTGGTATCATTGATTATCCTTGGATGGCCACTAATGCTTTTCTCACAGTATTACTGCTGATAAGAAAGGTTGCCATAGTTTGTAACTGCATGGATATTTCTGTAACAAAACTACAGCACAATCGACTCATTTGTTCCCAAGTTAAGGAACGATATTGCATCAAATACCTGACTTTTGTTTGTGAATTTACAACCACGTTCCGAAGTTGATGCCTAACAAACAAATTTCTTTCAACATATCCATTACATTAGTATAAGAACTTTAACGAACTAAATTGCATATAAAAAGCAAATATTTTATCTGTTTGTAAGATTTAAAGTGTTATATATATATATATATATATATCGGGTGTTGCAAAATAAGTGTTACAACTCTTGGCTGCTGAGTCCTGCCACTGAGACAAGAAAAAAAGAAAGTTCTCTTGAACTTTCGGCTATCGGACATAGTTTCGGATCTACAAGGTGCCGAAAGAGTGGGAAAATGACTTTCGTACGCCAATAGTTCGGAAATTATCCAACGTAAAGAGGGCGGGTAAAAAGTTCACTAAAGAAGTCATACCTTCTGTATTGAATTTTGCATGTTTCACAATCCTACCATGCACGCGCAAGGGATTCCCCAACGGAACGTAGGGAGTCCCGGATAATCTGTCAAATGAAAATTGGTCTAAATGGATATGAGTTGATAGCGTTTCTACCAGGTAACAATAATTCGTTTGTATTAAGTCGATATTTGGAACAAATACAATTATTGGACACTTTCATGTCCGTTGTGTGTGGTTGCATAATCCCGAGGTACGGATGTTGGCTAACAGTGACGTTCTGAGTAGTAAATGTAGCGAATTTGTACTCAAATGCTCTAGAAAGACATCTGGAGTGTCGGTAGAGAACAGCAGGTGAAGCAGGGTGATTCACATGTGTGGAAACACGTAACGAAAAATGCCCAGAAATGCACTCATATTAAGTAAACGTGAGTTCAAAGCGTCGGAAATGTAAAGATTATCGTCAAGAACATGAAAGCCTCTACCAATTCACCAATAATATTCCCTCAAACCGATGGAATATGATGTGCACGGTTGCATACCAATAAGGATGCAACAACTGAGGTCAAGTTGAAATTGTGCAAGGGGACTCACTAAGGAACTGGGTAAACTAAAAGAATGTCACTGGTGGGATCGCATGATCAATATTGAAATGTGGCCAATGTATGTGTGTTGATATCGACATGTAGCTAATGGACAAATGTCAACATGTCCCACTACTGCTGGAACACCGTCCCACGTGCGAAAAATAGGAAAATAACTACTCGGGTCTTGAACCTGAGGCCTTGGGCTCCCAGTAGGATTGGAAACTGCGACCACGCGAGCTAAAGCGAGTGCTCTAGCCCTGAGGCTTCGAGGGAGCCTCACTTTCTCTGTATTCATTTCTTTGAGGAGTACCCACTTTGTTTGGCAAGCGCCCTTGCACAGCCTTTCGACATGCTTGTGTGTTTCATTTTATTACTTCTACTGCACAGTTGTAACCAATCAGAGCTTTAAGACGTTTCTTCTTATCTCTCTTGTCGTTTTATTTTCCATATGTATGGTGTTCCAGCAGTAGTGTTACATGTGCCAAATTGGTTCATTTTCGTCTTTGTCTTGGCATGTGCACTGTGTGTAAGATACGAATTTCTGGATATATTTTCCTATATTTCGAGTACGTCATATGTCCCAGAAGACGTGGAATATGATACAAGTTTGTTATTTTCGCTCTCTATCAGGATTTGAACCACGAATAAGGAGGTTTCGTTTCATATGTGTCGACTCTGGGACAATGTCCCAAACAAAGAGGGGCATTGATACAATCATGTTCTAATTACGTTCTACCAAAAAGTGCACCAGATGTAATAGCAGAATGTACAACGTTATTTTCATAGTTTTCGTACGTGGGACATATTGATATCAACACAAACATTGTAAACATTTCAATATCGATCATGCGATTCCACTAGCGACATCCCTTTAGTTTACCCAGTTTCTTAGTGAGTCCCCTTGCACAATTTCAACTTGACCTCAGTTGTTGCATCCTTATTGGTATGCAAGCGTGCACATTATATTGCATCGGATTGATGGAATATTATTGGTGAATTGGCTGTGGCTTTCATGTTCTTGATGCTATTCCTTACATTTCCGACACTTCGAACTCACGTTTACTTAATATGAGTGCATTTCTTGGCATTTTTCGTTACGTGTTTCCACACATGTGAATCTTCTTGCCTCATCTGTTGTTCTCTACCGACACTCCAGATGTCTTTCTAGAGCATTTGAGTACAAATTCGCTACATTTACTACTCAGAACGTCACTGTTAGCCAACATCCGTACCTCGGGATTATGCAACCACACACAACGGACATGAAAGTGTCCAATAATTGTATTTGTTCCAAATATCGACTTAATACAAACGAATTATTGTTACCTGGTAGAAACGCTATCAACTCATATCCATTTAGACCAATTTTCATTTGACAGATTATCCGGGACTCCCTATGTCCCTTTGGGGAATCCCTTGCGCGTGCATGGTAGGATTGTGAAACATGCAAAATTCAATACAGAAGGTATGACTTCTTTAGTGAACTTTTTACCCGCCCTCTTTACGTTGGATAATTTCCGAACTATTGGCGTACGAAAGTCATTTTCCCACTCTTTCGGCACCTTGTAGATCCGAAACTATGTCCGATAGCCGAAAGTTCAAGAGAACTTTCTTTTTTTCTTGTCTCAGTGGCAGGACTCAGCAGCCAAGAGTTGTAACACTTATTTTGCAACACCCGATATATATATATAATGAAACGAGGAAACAACCGAATCTTCAACACACACCAGATCCTTTGTAGGTGCAAATTCAGTAATGGTGCCTTCCATTTCAATTCAGGCAGAGCATGTACCATCACCATATCAGATATTGTTGAAACTTTTTTATATAGCAACTAGACATGTTTCTAAAAGACCCATATTTTTTTGTTTTGTCGAGAAAAAATTTCCCGCCAAGTAATGGGCCATCCAAGACGGGGAATACAATTTATGAATTGTAGAAGACATGGAAAATGGTCAACTTCGGAGCCTCACCATTCGGCTATGGAGACAGGTAGAGTTATAATTCTTGTTGTGGTATGTACATAGGGATATAAATAAACTATATTTTATTATAGTTTGATTTGCGCATGCGTATCTTTTTGTACATAAATTAACAAATGAACGTCAATTTATCTGAAAAGTCGAAGTTTGCGAATTTTTTTCGAGCGCTTCCGGTTTGAATTTTAAAATTCTGTTTTCACGGTTGGTAAGACCAGATTACCCGCTTTCAAAAAAAAAAAAAAAAAAAAAAAAAAAAAAAAAAAAAAAAAAAAAAAAAAAAGTATTGCTTCTGTGTGCAACCGTTTTGCCGCAAAAAATTCGAGAAATTGTAACATTTTCAAAAATCGCCATTTTTGGGCGCCATTTTCTCGAAAACACCATCTTTTAAAATTCTGAAATTTTGTCAGATGGTTCAACTTTACATGAATAAACACACCAAATACCATTCTCGACCAATGCCTCATGAATCAACTGCAGCCTTCTAAAGTTAGCGAAGTTTCGTTAACTTTGATGTCACAGTTAGCAACACTTGGAACAATAAAAGTGCAATGATTTGATTATGTTTGTGGTTCACATTCATTAAATGAAGAATAAAAGATTTTCTTGACTGTTTTTTTATAATTTTGATTAAAAAGGCTCTCTGAAATAGTAAAATGAGCCTCCCCCTACTCCTCCGTCTTCTTAAACCGAAATAATCTGAGGTGGAACGAAACAAATAAATTTTAAATTTACTTGAAATGGCCATCCAATAAATTTTGATGATCTACAAAAAGCCTGAACTACTACCTCAGTGATGATTTGGAATGCTCCAGACAAAGTCTCAATTAAGTGCGATGTCATTACAGTGACCGAAAAAGGACAAAAAGTTAAAAAAAAAAAAAAAAAAAAAAAAAAAAAAAAAAAAAAAATCGAAACGTTTTCTTACACGTTCCAAAGAAATTTACTGACTTTTTAAACAGAACAATCTCAACATAAGAATGGGTCACTCGGAATTTTACATTATTCGACTAAAGTGGGTCAGTCCGCAACCTGCGAGGGAAGTGTATATATATATATATATATATATATGTGTGTGTGTCTTGTGCAAATTTTAAGTTAGCTGCTATTGCGTTGCTACAAATAAAAGGTGTAGCCTGTATTGAAGCTGTCATGAGTGACCTATTTCCTTTAGTAGTATGATCCGTAGAAAATGACAACCGTCTTCTTCAGGAATGTGGTGAATGTCCTGGAGTGGAAGGAATAAGTGTGGAGTCTTTAATTATTGATCCTGATGAAAATGAAAGTGTTGAAGTGTATGAAGTATGCCATGTGGGAAAACAATAATCTCGTTAAAAAACTGTGCCACTTTCTGTTTTCGTATCGTACATTGCTGGTTTAACTGTAAGAATTGTAACTCATGACTATATAAAAAAAATCCAAAGAGAATAAATTGCTACCGAAAAGCATCGTGTAAAATTTCAAGATACAAATTCTATTTTACTTCATGTGGACTTCGCTGAAAACTGGACTGTTATTCTGCAAAGTGAAATTCAGAGTTATCACCGGAATATGAAACAACTGACAGTTTTGTTGTAATAAACGACGATAAAACACACGATTCGGTTCATGTACTCATAGCCATAGACAAGATTCTAAAAATACTCGAAGAAAAGCGAAAATATATTTTATAGAAAAGGTTTGAATACGTGAAAATAAGTGTCTACAATTTCCCAAACCGTGTCAGTGATTTCTGATGGTGCTGCATCCCATTTTAAAAATCGCTTTCAGATGTTCGAGATGCAGACAGGTCCGATAAAGCAGTGGTTTTGCAGTGAAACCGGCCATGCAAGGGTCTGTGCGACGGTATTGAGGGAGGAGGTGTAAAGAATGTGGCAACGCGGCATAACCTTAAGCAAAAACAGATACACAGTGTTAAAATCGCAGAAGAAAAAAATGAAATGAAATCTTTAAGTTTTACGTCCCACGATTATGCCCGTTAGGCTAAAGAAGACGGTGATTATGAGAAATGAATGAAATAGTGAAATGCAGAAAGTGGGAGGAAATGGGATAACTCCGAGAAAACCCACGAGCACGGTGTTTGTCCACCACAAAGCCCACACGGCGCGAGCTGGGATCGAACCAGGGACTTCAAGCACCGGGACCCCAAGTCTACCACTGAGCCACCGCGCCCCCACTAAAACCGCAGAAGAATTCGTGAGTATAGTGCAAGTACAAACTCCGGGTATTACTCTCGTTTTGTTGCCTGCAACTGAATTCGACGACTCCCGGAAGAAAAAAAGGGAAAGTATGCGACCAGTAACTGGTATTCAACGAAGTCATCTTTGGCTTTCGGAAAATGGCGAAGTTTTTATGGCAGTAACGGGTCACCATTAACTAACTTTATGCTTCCCCCAAAATCGAACTTCTGCAATTCAAAGTGTAGATTTAAGAAATCTGCAAAAAGGAACTTTTGTTACATACATATATGTATGATAACCAGTGGTGCGTAGTACAAATATTATGAATGAATCATGAATTACGTGAAGTTGAAGTGCTGTTTATGATTCTACATGGACCTTCAGCATTTGTGACTATCGTCAATGTGCTACGCAGGGGCGGATCCAGGACGGACTTCTGGAAAGTGGAGGGGGGGGGGGTAATACTGCTACGTAGAGGTACTTTTAAGAGCTCAAACTCTGAGATCGGTTTTATTTATATATAAAATAAACAAGTTTCTTCCCCCTAGATCAACTCCTGGACGAGTTGTGAGTGAGCCAACACCTATTGAAGCACCTGCACGGTTACATGCTATTAGCGAAGAAGACACCAACTAAGTAAATGATTGGTCCATGTAAATAAAATAAAATAATAATAATAATAATAATAATAAATCAGTGAAATTTTGTTTCCGAAGACCATTTTAAGTAAGTGAACTTGAAATTTGTGCGTTTCGTAATCGTAATTTCCACCTCAGATTATTTCGGTTTAAGAAAACGGAGGAGTAGGGGGAGGCTCATTTTGCTATTTCAGAGAGCCTTCTTGATCAAAATAATGAAAAAACAGTCAAGAAAACCTTTTATTCTTCATTTAATGAATGTGACCCACAAACATAACCAAATCATTGCACTTTTATTGTTCCCAGTGTTGCTAACTGTGACATCAAAGTTAACGAAACTTTGCTAACTTTAAAAGGCTGCAGTTAATTTATGAGGCATTGGTCGAGAATGGTATTTGGTGTGTTTATTATTCATGTAAAGCTGAACCATCTGACAAACTTTCAGAATTTTAAAAGAGGAAGATGGTGTTTTCGAGAAAATGGCGATTTTTGAAAATGTTACAATTTCTCGAATTTTTTGCGGCAAAACGGTTGCACACAGAAGCGATACAATTTTTTTTTTTCGGAAAGCGGGTAATCTGGTCTTACCAACCGTGAAAACAGAATTTTAAAATTCAAACCGGAAGTGCTCGAAAAAAAATTCGCAAATTTCGACTTTTCAACTAAATTGACGTTCATTTGTTAATTTATGTACATAAAGATACGCATACGCAAACCAAACTATAATAAAATATAGTTTATTTATATCCCTATAAACTAAATATAGTTTATTTATATAGTTTATTTATATACCACGACAAGAATTATAACTCTACCTGTCTCCATAGCCGAATAGTGAGGCTCCGAAGTTGACCATTTTCCATGTCTTCTACAATTCATATATTGTCCCGTCTTTGATGGCCCATTACTTGGCGGGAAATTTTTTTTTTCGACAAAACAAAAATATGAGTCTCTTAAAAACATGTCTAGTTGCTATAAAAGAAAGTTTCAACAATATCTGAGATGGTGATGGTAAAATTTTATATTTTTTTGCCTGAGTTGAAATGGAAGGCACCTAATACAGAGAGTAAAAAAAGTTAATGACTGGACCGGCTAGAACCACTACGCTACTCAGTCCGCTTCCCAGAACACTTCTGAAGTTGGTGTTCCTCACTCACACCACAGCCTAGAGGATAATACGCGTACTAATCTACTTCATTTCATTTTTGAATACTGGAAGATATTCTTTTCCCGAATAAAATAGGAAAAACACGAATTAAGTAGCGATTCAGGAAGTAATTCAGAGAATAGGCCTACACGAATAAGCAAATCGTGAGGTATGTACAATATAGCAGAAGAAAATAACACCCCACGATGCCTACAAAGGTAACAACGTTTGATCTTTTACACATCCTGTACATGTTCTTTACTTAGTATCTTTTCTTCCTTACATATTACCATTTCTTTACGAAATTTACTTTTATTTAAACATTATATTATTTAACTGCAATAAAGCGAATGGAGACATCTTCTTAGCTGATTTTGTATCTTCTAAAAGGTTCGACTGATCAAGAAATATTGCCTCGCCATTAGCACCAATAACTAGGCTTACGAAAAAGAAAATCCTTGGTACTACAGAGGAATAATTACTCCAAAAATTATGGAACAAGTGATTTGTTAGTTGTATACTTTCTAGGAATAAGAAGTCTAACAGGAGCTCTAAGAATATTGGCTATATTTTCTGGATATCTCAACTTTTCAGAAATCGAGCACAAGCGAAGAATTTCAATAACGAATACGGAAAAACTTTAGTCAATTCCTCACTTTGGCTTTTGACACTTTTTATATAGTTAATTCTCTATTTAAATTGCAATGGATTCACTCAGATTCATAGGGTAGTGTATAACGACACTTTTCGTTTGGAGCCTTATGTAATTAGAAACTCACCTGCAACTGTGCTCAGAATCTTTTCAAAGAACATGCGTTGGCTAGTATAGTACCCACAGTCTACCGAAACGTGCAACAGCTTTAACTTCCTCAAAATGGTCATCATTGTTTGTTTTTTTCCAGTTCCAGTGTGTCCATACAAGACTAAGCATTGTGGCACTGGATCTCCAACCTGAAACATTAATAACAAAGAAACACAATAAACAACTGCTTTTAAATCACAAAACATCAATATGAAAAACAGTGACTTGTCAGTGTTGTAAATGAAACTGATCTTTACTATAATAACCTATAGGAAAGGGAGGAAGAGAGGCCACGGTGGCTCAGTGGTAGAGCGTTCATGTCTGGTGCGAGGGTTCCTTATTTCAATCCCAGACTACGTGAGTTTGCCATGGAAATTCCGTCCATTGGGTTTCTCAGGATTATTCCATTTCCTCCTATATTCTCATTCCATCAAAATTTTTCATAATAATTTCACTGTAATCATCCAGGTCACACTCATGGGCCGTTGTACTCAAAATTTCATTTGTAACATATTATTATTATGACACTGATAATTTTCATAGAAAACAAAATACTTCAGTGTAGACAGAAAACGCCATTAAATCGAACAAGTTGCCAGAGTAGAGTTTGTGATATCAGAAAATAAACAAGGTAGAATGGTACGATATATTTAAGAGGTCGTTATGAATTATTTTTAAAGAATTACAGTTATGTATTATAGAAGACACTTTGATTCACGTATAAAAGGAAAGTTGATGAATTATCCAAGAATACAAAAGACAAAAAATAAAACTAAGATACGATTAAGAGTGTTACTGCAATAGGAAGAGATGATGTGTTCATTAACATACTCAATATTGAACAGCTGTAAAAACAGAATGACGCATCACTGAGAATAATTACAAGTTTACTGTTAGTGAATGCTGCAGTTAATGCAACCTGTTTCGCTCTGAGAGTACATGTACGAAGTCTTAAATCATTCATTTCCTGGGTGTGTCCCTTGTAAATATTATTATTGTTTCTGTTCTTAAGCTTTTAATGGATTGATACATCAACATAGCAACGAGAAGATACTTACATATCCAGTCAGATACAATAAAGTATGAAGTAGCCTCTTCCGACTCGGTGTCCTTCTACATATTTCCTTCCAGGTCTCCTCCATGGCTCCGGATGCTCTCCTCAACACCTAAGGAAACGAATAAAAAAAAAAAAAAGTCTTTAAAATACTTATAAAGCACTTCTTGTAATTAACGAAGAGACTGAATTTGAACCCAATCAAAGGATCGAATTTCAATCAAAGAATACGCACTTATAAACAATAGAGTATAGCACATTTTAAGCCACTACAGAATTCTTTTATAAGTACAATAACAAATTAAAATGGGAAATCACAAATTTAAGGTTAGAATTTTTTTCATGTCAATGATCTTCCTGTAAGTTGAGTGATCTCTAGTAGTTGTAGTGATACCAGTCATCTTCCAGAGTGATCACAGAGAATGAAAATTTCACCTGAAGAAGCGAAGGTAGGAAAGTGCACACGTTGTCCCGTCTCAACTGCCACGATTTCTTGTGTCTAAAGAACTATTTTTTTTTTTTTTTTTCGGAGTTCCCACAGACACGGTGAATATGAGCAAATACAAAGACAATATTGCTGCCCCGAACATTCTGTTTTTGAGAAGGAGCTGTAGTAAACCAGGCTCCGATGACAGCTGATACACAGCTACCCAGCAATTTGAGAACAAACAACAGATTCCACTTTAATGTGCGTTATTAATTTAAGTAAATAAATAAATCGCTACAGTACGCTTGTTTAAATAATAAACTATTTTACATGATTTTTTCTTTCAAAGTTTAGATACTTATATCTAAAGAATACCATACAATGGTCGGTGTATCTGACAACTCAAATTTTCACCACTTCCAAGGCCACCATCGATTTCACTGAAATCTGATTTGCGTCAAGACGAACTCATGGTGGCTCACAAGGCAAGATTCGAATCAAACGCTAATCTTTCGAAAAATGGCGCTTCTTCAATGCACCCTTAACGGTTTGGGTGCCACTTTGAGGAATTCAAGCAACTTATCTCTCACCATTTACCGCTTTTCAGTTCACACAGTCATCAGCCATTATTATAATTTAAGTTAGTGACTTTTATTCCCGGTATATTAACAGTCACATACATGAAGCAGCTTTCTTCCCTCGTCGAAGTACCATCTACTCTCGCGACTTTTAATCGGAATTCAACCGCCAAGAATCATCAACAATTCCACGTCTCTCAGTAATCGAATCCTTATTATCTTGGCGGGACTCCATAAATGGTCACTTTTTCTCTTACGGTACCCGTTGTTTCAGCAAACAGGGCTCTGAAGTCTAACCCTACACAAATAGACGTCTATTCGTCCGACATCTCTTCCAACCAGATGCCATTAAACAGTTCCGACGTTTGTCGGAGTATGTTTAGCAGAAGGGGTTCAGAAGCACGTAAAAAACACAAAATTTACAGGAGAAATGAATGATGCAAGTACTTAGACCTAATATAACGTAACCAAATCTAACCTAAACTAACATAAGCTAACTTGAACTAACCTAATATTAGTAGAAAAAGCGAAATTCTACCATTTTTTGGAAAATTATGCTGGACCCCTACAGTAACATAAGAAAAACTAAGCTAAACTTACCTAAATTAACATAACCTAACCTAATGTGAACAGAAATTACCAAAATTGTAACATTTGTTAGAAAACAGAGCTGGAGCTGAACCTTTCTGCTAAACATAGGCCCGTTTTTCTTCCATCTCGGACTTTACACACCATTTAATCGAGTTTAATCCTTCCACACTCGTGATTAAACATTATAATATCCCATTTATGGCTTGCGAATTCAATTCTGCCTTAAGTGAGTCGTTCAACACTGCTATAGGGATTGATCACATATATTATGATATTTTGCCCAACGTCCCAACCAATTAATAGCTTGCATTATTGCAGCTGTTTATAATCGCATCTGGTTGGAGGAGACGTTTCTACCTAAATGGCGTGAGGTTCTGGTGCTTCCAATTTTGAACCAAAGAAGACTGCAATAACAGCCACCAGTTACACACCAGTTCAGCAAGATTCAATATGGCTTTCGCTCCTTCCAATCTGCTGCAGATAACTTTGCTAACCTCGAAAGCCAGATTTATGAAGCCTTCTTCCATCGCCAGCGTCTTGTTGCTATACAGAGTGGCCCAAAAGTAGGTATACACCTCTGCATTGATCAAGTATAACATTATAGTTTATGGGTTTATTCTCTTCGGCTTCTGCGAGCTTAAGATGTAAGTAAAAACACATTAAGAACAAATAATAAAGAAACTAAGTCTACTTGATGGATAACAATAAGAAATTATATAAAATGCAATGAACTGATCAGTACGTTACTGTATACCTACTTTTGGGCCACCCTGGATTTTTCGATTTGGAACATGCTTATGTCACAACTTCATGTTACGGAATTTTAAAACAACTATATCACTGGAGTCTTCTTAGCCACGCGTGGGTTCTAGTTCCTTCGCAGAAAAATGTTATCTTCCAAGGCTGTGTTTTCACCGTCACACCACTTGCTGTCATAGATTAAGATTCCTGTGTTTGCTCTGCTCTCTGTTGACAATCTTGTTATTTATTGCTTCCCCAGAAACTTTCGCGATATTATTCGACTGCTTCAACTACATTAAATCGTATTGTCCGCTGGTCGACCGAGACAGGCTTTCAATTTTCTGACCAAAAACTCAACGTATTCACTTATGCCGTTAATAAACCTGCCTTATTGAGCCCGTCTTGTCTCGGTGGGATTAGTTTGTCATTTGTTAATGCAGTCCGATCTTTTAGTTTGACTTATCGCAGTTTAGTGTGAACACATTCGTAGTCTTAAGTGCTCGTTCTTGTCTCCGAGCTCTGACATGTGAGTTTACTCCGCATACTTGCCAATCGCACATGGGGTGCTGATTGTATTATTGTTACGTGTATATTATAGTCTGATTCGATCCAAGTTCGAGTACGGTTGTATTGTTTATTCATCTGGTCGTTTCTCTCTGCTGAAACAATCTCATGACGCGCAGCTATAGGAATATCCGAGATTTAAGGATCAACATAATTGTTAAATTTACGTTAGTAATGTTGTGTTACTTTGGAAGTATAGTAGCTCAAGTGGTAAAGCATTGCCTTCGCATTCAGGAGGTCGTGGGTTCGATTCCCGCTGCCGATCATCCTGACTGGCTTTCCAGGGCTTTTCTCAGTCATACCAGGCAACTGCCGGGATGGTACCTACTAAACAGGTCCTGGCCAATACCTTCCCATTGTTGTTGTTGTTGATATCCAGTATAAAATGGCCTCTTAGCTGTATCTAGTGATCGTTAAATAAAGAAATAAAGAAGTCTGCAAGCTATGGAATCATATCGAGATATTACCTATAACGTGTTTAGTAACGTATGAATGCATAACTAAATAGTAAGGTAAGTAATTTTACACCATAAATAGTGTTTTGCGCTATCCTCGTTTATGTTATAACCACTTGAGCCGATGCGTCTGCTCCCTACGGACGCACCCCAAAGCTATCGCTTAGGCCACTTCCTGCGCTTCTATCTCACTCGGTTATTCGTGCTTTTTCCGGCCATCTAACGCAAGTCGGTTAGTGTCTTTTACTAGATAGTTCTTATCGTATATAGACTTAAAATGAATCTGTACAGAGGAGTGCCAGTCCACACTCCAAAAATGTTTAAAAATATAAAAAGTCGACTTACTGAGAAAGAAGTATACGCAATGAATTTATGGTGCTGTTTTACTACACGGATCCACAGATTGTAAAACGTACAGAAAAACTTGGGCAAGTCTTTAATTTGCCAATTTTATGTCGAGAACAGAACCCAACCAACCCCTACGGGGCTTCTAACCCGTTACTACTACTACTACTGATACTGTGGATCCGTGTAGTAAAACTGCACGGAATTTATATATGGATCCGCATAATAAATCTGCACCAAAATAAATTCCCATATTCTTGATATATATTTTTAAAAAATGGATGGCATTTAGTATCTCCCCCAACTCGTTTCATGGTTCCAGAACCGAGTACCTTGCTCTTGTCTAAATTGTGATAAAGGCAGAAGTACAAGGGCCCTGGGGGCTTCTAACTCCTTTCGCTAGCCGTCTCTAGCTCAGCTATATTTTGTAAAGTAAGTAACACTGTAAATCTTATATGTGCAAGATTGCTGGATATACTAAATATCAGCCCAAAAAAATGTTATTAGTTTGGCTGACAACACAGAACATTGGGTTGACAGACACTGTACAGTACTACTTTGTGTATGGCCCTTTTTTAAAATTCTCCTTAATTTCATTTGTAAACTACACACAATGTCATTAGAAACATTTCATACTTATTTCCTTATGTTTTCATTTACTAATTTTCGAACAACTTACCGCATTAACACTGCGAACTGAGAACCCGCGCTACCCAGCATTGCCAGAACAAACTGGGCTTTTCCCCGAATAAGTTTCAGATGTTCAATGAATAATCTGTAAAAGACTGCACTTCGTGCGTCCTCGGGAAGTGACGAGTACTTGACGTCTACTATTAGCGTGACGAGTGCTTGATGTATACTATTAGCACTAAAAATATTATAACTCTAACAAAATGAAAAAAGAGATATTTCTTATAATATATGCATTATCCTCCTAAATTCCAAATCTAGAGATCTTGTGTAGTAGTGAACTCTTTAATAACAGAAACCTGGCAGCTATGATTGACTGTAGAATGGTGGAAAACACAAACTGAAGAATTCGGTTTGATACAACCATAATTTCTGTTAAAGTGACATTGTTTTCTAGAGAGTTTTTGTAAAAGATAATGAAAACATTTTTTTGAGTTCTAAGGACGAAGTTTAGATAAGTACGAAGTTAAAGTTTTCTTTGTCGGAACTCAGCAGGTAAGATGATAAATTTGTCACGAAAGAACTACATATTAAATAATCCAAGTTTTTTAAATGTGGAATCTATGCATAAAGATTTGTAAGGATCCGTCAGATTGAAAACAAATTTGGTTATAGTTAAGAAGCCGTACTTCCCATTTAGGGAAGGACGAGAAACTCAATACTTTCAGGCATTATTCATTGACTATCTAGGATGTTAAAAAGTAGGTAATAGACCGAGTTCTTGCCCTTGTACTTAGGGTGTTTAGGTAGTGCAACAGTAAGATGTATCCTCGTGCACGGGAGATGAGAAGTAGCTGTTCTTAACTAACTACTAACTAACTAACTAACTAACTAACTAACTCTATGGCCTATGGAACCCGGAGGTTCAGTGCCGCGTTCACAAAAGCTCTCCACTGACTTCTATCCTTAGCTAATTCCATCCAGTTTCTACTTTGTATTCCTATCTCTGTGAGATCCATCTTAATATTATCCTCCCATCTGCGCCTAGGTCTTCCTAATGGTCGTTTTCCTATGGGTCTACCAGTCAAGACTTTGAAAGCGTTTCTACTTTCTTCCATTCTAGCTACATGACCTGCCCACCTGTTCTTAACTATTACCACAAATTTTTGTGCAGGTTTACTTTTGGCGTACCACGAGAAAAATTTTTTTAAAAATTATAATTCTTACAGGAATTCCTTTCCTATTATTCCCTAAAAGACTTGCGGTGGGCGACGAAAATATCTCACTTGGCATAGATAAAATACAAGGGTGCCGCCAAAAGTAATTGTTGAAAAATTACAATTATTTATCGATTTGCTTATAAATACGGCTTCCGGATGTATGGCATAAGAACTATAGTGCAAACACGAATCAACCTGTGCTAGGTGGCCACTACAATGCACAAACGCCATCTAACCGAGATAGAGCAGGTTGACGCTTGTGGGCCCGCGCGGGGGTGCGTCGGAAGGGAGCAAGCAAGTCAGCGATTGTGTGTTCGTGCAGTTTTACTATACGGATCCACACAAATTCATAAAAAAAAAAAAAAAACCTTCTGGTTTTATTTATTGCACCTTCTGCGATTATTTTCGAGGTGTGCTTAAGCATTCTTCAGTGGAGGTTTAGGCTTGTGTATAGCCCGCTCCCCCCAGTTCTTTGTCACCGGAATTAGAGTCTGTAACATACATACATTAGCTTATGTAAATGTATTAAAATCGTGATATGCATATAATTAATTTTGCCTAAAATTTACATATTCACATACACTTTCCGTATATTAATTTGCATTTAAAATAGAATAAGTAAAGGATTAGTTGTGGAAGTAATTGTGTATAGTTTATTTCATTTTTGTGTGTATTATTATTATTATTATTATTATTATTATTATTATGTGTGTTATATAAATGTAAGAGTAAGTATTAAATCAAGATAGAAGTTGAATTAAACACCTCGATTGAGAATAATATGTGCAGAAAGCAATGCTTTGGAAATCTTAGGAAGTTGGACCGTACATCGCATGAACCCAGCACACAGAAAAAAAAAAAGCAAAGTTGGGAGATTCTTTGTCTCAAGGAAAAGAACACCCAAGAGTTAAGGCAGCTGGTCCAGGGTTGCTAACTATAATTTTCAGAAAAAAGAGAATATGGATGAATCTTCAGTGTGCATAAACCTGCGATAGATACATATGAGAAAATTACTATGGTCAGAGACGATGTGACATGTAGTCTCCAAGTCGGATGCAGCTATTGTTTAAGTTTGCTTGCTGGAGTTCGTAAGTACATGCAAAACTTCGATTACAAAGAGGTGTGATAATTTTAGAAGTTGGCCAGAAGTAACACTTTTTGAGCAGCTAGCTTCCTTTCCAACGGAAATTCCGCCAGCCAGAACCAAACCTAGAATTTGGCAGCTCCCCTCACCTCACCGGAGAAAAACCGAGGAACGGAGCATTCTATGTAGAATCCTTCACCCCTGTAGATAATTTTACTTCCACAAGTAATTCTTTTAATATTGTAAAGATTTTCTTGATATTTCGTTAGTATAGAATATAGCTTAGGTTAGTCGCTGTATTGTGTTATTTTTGTGTCGTATCAAAAAGGGCTTATTTCAGTACAGGACGGCAAGTCCGGCAGTACTTCATGGAAGGAATGCATGATAGATGTAAGAGCATAAACATCGTTTATGTTAGCAGGCGACGTCCTGAGGGGAAAAACTGCACCAACATGGGAGAAAATGTAAAATTTCTATGTTTTTAAGATATGACAGCATGTCACACTTACAAATAAGCTGTCTTATTGTATATAGGTGTTAATTCTCGTGTGTGCTATGTTGACAAACACTTTAATTCAACAAAAACAATGAAGATATGACAACTTCACGTAGCAACCCTTCACACAGGTGAGTGGTCGCGGAGAAATCCCGTTAGGTGTCAGGACCGTCAGGTCTGCATGAGAGCAGCGTGTGTTATCAGCTGAAAATTAAACAATTTTGGTGAGAATAACGTGAAATACATTTTAATAAGAACATGATTAGTGTAGTGCTATGCATCATTTTAAAGCTGGACATTTCAGCTACACTGTGGATACATCAGTTTGCGAGTATCTATTAACAATTTTAAATGATGTACATTAGAAACAGTGAAAGTGTAAATTCAGGTCAGAGGGGACAATGACCTCTGTAGGCAACCCCTTTTCTTCCCCACTTCACCCCGTCTTAAGACTCGCAAAAGCTGAGATGCGAGCCCAGCTTTTTGTGTGGAAGGTGGTTTTGACAAAACCAAGGAGGCAGGGGGAAGAAAGTCAATTCGTGTCTGGTGATCGGAAGAGAGGTATCACTCTTCGTGTGCTCGTATAGAGAAATTCGGCTCTGGACGTACAGAGAAACTTGTGACTTTAAGCTCATGATATGAGCTATGTACGTAAACAGTTTGTAAATACTTAAACTATTATATATATATATATATATATATATATATATATATATATTCAATATTTACCATAGTTCAGATATTCATCATAAAATGTGTATATATAGTGTCTCTTGTTCATAATCCTGCACGACGAACTTTGCAACTGTGTGCGCTTAGTACAGTACAGTGGTGTACGAACATTTTTTTTTTATATGAGCAGGTTATTATAATCCGTGAAGCGAACCCGATAGTGTCATCTTCCCTTTTTCTATAAGGGTGATGAAGTTAGCTAGTCGAGCAATAGCCACCTAACAGGCTGGATCGCGTTAGGTTAGGCGAAACAACCTGTGCCAAGATCCACCGCAGACACAAGATCCAGAGATTGTTTATTATTCTCTGAATATTCGACTGGAGACAAACCAGGAGGAAAGCAGAGTATTGTCATGTTCAATGTGGAAGAAAACGTGACCTCCGTGGGACCTACGTTCTGCTAAAAAGGAAGTCTTACAAGGTATGTGATCAGTGTGATATTATCGTGTCTTTCCTTTCAGCTGCCCTGGAGTTGTCAATGTCCGGTAAAATGCGGTCTCCCAACAACCAAGTGTTGTTGTGGGAGAGAGAATTAGTATTGCCTCTAACTTCCTGGAGAAACACGTAGACCTGGAACTTAGAGTCTCTCTTTTGATTTGAAATGCTATCCTAAATTACTGTCATTTTGTTCATCAAATTACTTTATCTTTTATATTACATATTTTGCTCTACCAACATTTTAAACTTAAAAGCTCTACCGACTTAGCTAGTTATTTACATATTTTTCAGAAAATTAGCATTTCAAGAGTAGCATATTCAAATTTATTTAAATTTTGATTCAATTTGCATAATAATTAATTTATTTTTCACGCTACGGCCTTTCCCCTCTACAAGTCACAGGTCGGAACAGGCACTATATATCATTTCAACGACTCCTGCTACTACTACTACTACTACTACTACTACTACTACTACTACTACTACTACTACTACTACTACTACTACTGCTACTACTACTATTACTACTACTACTGCTACTATTACTACTACTGCTACTACTATTACTGCTACTGCTACTACTTATGTCGAAAGCACAACCCAACCAACCCCTGCGGGGCTTCTAACCCGTTCCTCCTCCTCCTTCTACTACTACTACTACTACTTCTTCTTATACTTCTTCTTCTTCTTATACTTATGTCGAGAACAGACCCCAACCAACCCATGCGGAGCTTCTAACCCGTTCCTATACTACTACTATCCGATTCATGAACTAATATGAATCGTTAGAATCACTATGATTCATTAAAAATCACTGGGGGGAGCGGGCAATACTCAATCCCAGGTTTACTTTAACAGGTCTTCTGCAAGATAGTAGTCATCGTAGTTTTACTATACGGATTCATATTACAAGTAGTAGTAGTAGGAGGAGGAGGAGTAGAAGTAAGTAGTAGTAGTAGTAAAAAGAATACTAGTAGTAGGAGGTGAAGTAGTAGTAGTAGTAGGAGGAGGAGTAAGTAGTAGTAGTAGTAATAGTAATGGTAGACAGGCCCGTATTTAGATAAGTGCTATTCTGTGCCCGAGCAGAGGGCAGGAAAATTTGGAATTCTTTTTAAGATTCACAATAAAATGATATTTAAAACTACCAACCCGCAGAGTGCCGCACTAGAGCGAGAAAATGTGTTTAACTCGCTCTAATTACAGTAGTTACTAATTAGCTAACTTATCTGATTATTTTTAAAAAGTTATCCTCGCACCCCCACCCCAAGGGCTGAGGAATGAACTTGAATATCATGCAAGCTGATACCGTTAAACTCAGCGACCCCAAAAACTATGAATACAACTCCAATGTTAGTCGTTTTCGGGAAGGGGCGGCAAATTATTTTGAGCACAGGGGTACACAACATATAAATACGGGCCTGATAGTAGGTGTAGTAGTAGTAGTAATAGTAGAAGTAAGTGTAGTAGTTGTAGTAGGAATAGGAGTAGAAGTAAACAGTAGTAGTAGTAGGAGTAGTAACGGGTAGTAGTAGTAGTTGAAATACGGGTAGGAGTAGGCCTAGTCGTAGTATCAGTAGTAGGAACGGGTTAGTAGCCCCGCATGGGTTGGTTGGGGTCTGTTCTCGACATAAAATGGGGAAGTTACAGACTTGCCAAGATTTTATGGGAGCTAATGGAAGATTACGTACATTTCAGGTTCGACTTAATTTCTATATTCTTAATTTCTGAGATACCGGGACATATAAAAGTAATCCAAAATGACCGATATTAGTGTCAATTCCGTAGTTTTCGCGGTCGCTGAGATCAATGGTGATACTCCCACGGGCGTTGACTTCCAAATAGAGCCCCGTGCGAAGCATGGTTATATTCAACTAATATTTAATAAAGTCATCTTTCGTCCGCACTTAATTATCCGTTGTAAAGCACTTGTAATGATTTTACACTTCGAAACTTAAAATACAGCTTTATTACTTTATATTTAATTCTATCGCCTGCAGAAATTGGTTCTTTGTAAATTTGTCTTTTCATGAAAGTATTGAATTTTACTGTAAATCTTCCAAAATGTGTTGTGCCGAAAAGGACTGTGGCTTTGCTTATGGTGAGTAATCTGTGTGAAACTTGAAAAATTAGAAGGTGAAAAGAAACGTCTATGTATCTACAATTATATATTAAAATTTATAATTAATAGTGCATTTATGTGTAATTACATGTATTTCACATCCTCACAAACCCGATCAACGATAACAAAATGGTTACAAAAAATGTTGAAAGTACGGTAACCAAACAAAATTATAGTAAGAACATTCTTCGGTCACGTAATAAATCACAGGCAATGTGGAAAGTAATCAAACAAGAGCTTTATATGCAAAAGTACAGTGCCCGTATAAGTAGCATAATTACGAGGTTTAAATATGACAAATCCAAACGAAATAGCAACATCATTTAAGAAATGTTAGTATTACTAAAACTAATTTAACGAAATTAAATATAAAAAAGTTGGAGAAATCGATATTTTTAAAGCCGAGAGAGTGAAGTAGTTACTATAATAAAACGAATAAAAAATTGGGACTCGGCTGGGACGAATGAAATATCTTACAATTTGATGGAAAATTGTTACAAATACTTAGTCAAACCATTATGCCAGTTGCCAAATATTTTACTCTCAACAGGAACTTTTCCTGAACTAAATATTGCTAAAACTAAATCGTTACATTAACAAGATAAACATAATGAAATGGGAAACTATAGACCGAGTTCATGGCTACCTATAATAGGTAAAGTTCTGGAGGAAATATGTTCGATCGGGTAATGTAATCCATTTAAAAATACTCCATTTCTTCCAGCACACATGATTTCTTGAAAGATAAATCCACAGAGACAGAAATTTTTAATTTTGTTGATACCTGTAGTCAGTTATTGGATAGGAAAGAATAATATATAGAAATATTTTTAGATCTAACAAAAGCCTTCGACTTGTTAAATCACAATATATTACTAAAGAAAATTCATTACAATGGTATCAGAAGACTACCAAATAAATGATTTGAATCATACCTTAAAGATCGGAGGAAGGTGTCTGAAGCCTCAAGAATAGTGAAGGACAAAAATCAAAAATGCGTATCGAATGAAGAAGTTATAAACCAGGAAGTACCACAGGAACTAATACTGGGACCATTTCTCTTTCTTCAATATATAAATGATTGTTCTAGAAATATTAGCAGTTCATGTGTCTCTTTATATGGAAATGAAACAAATATAATAGTTATAGTGGGAAAGATGAAAGTGAATTAGCTTCAAACTGCCAAACGGCAATATACCAACTTTCAAGTTGGATGAATAAAAATCTAATTATTAATACTAGTAGCCCCCAAGAACCAAGTTAAGCAAACTGCGTTATACAGTTAGATGTGTAGGAGATAAGATTAATGTAGAAACAGCTATGTGTATATATTACTCACATTTTTATTCTATAATGAAATATGACTTGATGCTTAGGGGAAGTACATCCAAAAGTCTTGTCATCCTTAGACCACAGGATACTAGCGGGAGTAAAATTGGACTATCAATGCAGAAATATTTTTAAAGAATGTGAAATAATGACACTTTCATCGATGTACGTGTTTAAAATGTTAACATATCTGAAGATAAAAAGTCCGGGTCACCGCACTAAACTTTCTTGCTCCCATTTGTGGTATATTAGAGGCAATTAAAAATTGAAAATAGTAACAGACCGTATGAGTTGTTTTTGAGAAATTCGTCTGAACTGAATTCAAGTAAACTACTTTGTGCATATCTTTTAATGAGAAATCACTTACGCCACGTTGTAGGGTTGTTAATTAAATGTTTACGTACAAAACGTGAGCAATATACACACCGAAACAACACCGACAACGTTTGGAAGGTGATTCCTCACACCAAGATAAGACAAGAAGTAAAGACCAACTTGGGTGCACAAATGCTTCCTTTCGGAGTTATAGGCTGCCGGAAACATGAATAAATGAACTTTTATGATCCATGGCTCCAAAACTATGGGACCAATCATAGTCGGGTCAAGATTTCACTTAGAAACTAGAATGTACGCTATCCAAAAATACATGTTTTAGAATCCTGCGGTACTCATGCAACAATGTTTATAGAGCTAGTTTGGCTACGGGCATATAATTTGAAGTACTCACCAACTACCTCTATAAAAATTGTTGTACAAGTACCTCAGGATTGTGAAACTTGGATATTTGTATAGGGCACGTAGTTCTTAAGTAAAGTCTTGACCCGACTACGGTAGATCCCATAGTATTGGAGCTATGGACCTTTAAAGTTCATTTCTTCATGTTTTCGGCAGCCTATAACTCCGAAAGGAAGCATTTGTGTACCCAGGATGGTCTATACTTTTTTGTCTTATCTTGATGTGAGGAATCACGTCCCAAGGGTTGTCGGTGTTGTGTTGAAACATCCTGTATATATCTTTAGAAAATAGTTTTTTTATACCTATAAGTTGCAAAAATGATTATTCTGGCAACAGTGATTGCCTTAAAATAAGACGTGACGCACCCGTGAATAAAGACCTATCAATAATTTTGTTTGTTTTTGTCTTTAATTTACGTTTTTTTTTTCACGATTTTTCAGGATGAACTAAAGAGACTAGGACATAGAAATTTATGTTCCATAGATCGGATGTGGTCCCTGTGCTGACAATAAACGATTCAAGATGACCTGCAATGAACGCAGAGTAGCTTATGTATATGACAGGAAGTTAACAATGGAAACAAATAAAATATATAATATTGAAGAAAGGGTATGTTAAAATTTTATTCTTGAGTTGAGTTGATTTTAAGTTTAACAACCCGTTCAGCAGCGAAGCTAAATGAGACGTGCAACTATTGGTTAACGTGGAATCTGAACCATATGAGCTCCGGCCGGGTATCGAACTCGCGTCTCCCACGCCAAAGGTGCATACTAAAAATTCTTAACTAAAAGAAATATTATTGCATTCGGCTTATGAAAACAGTATCCAGAGGCTTTAGGAAATTAAACTTCACACAAAAATAAGAATTAATACTCATGCTAATAATTCAATGTGATTGCATAAATGTGTCATTTGGGAGATAAGAGTCCGTCGGAAATTGGTCGGAAGGATAAAATAGAAAGTCATAACTCAAGAACCAGATGTCGGGTAAAAGAACATAATTCTTATTTCAAACCCACATTCCATTAGCGGGAAAAAACGGCAGGGAAGTAAAAGGAAATTCACGAGAGCCCTCCTTGCTGGTCTCGTGGCTTGCTCGTGCGACTTTGGTGTACATAGTTGCGGATTCGACAATCGTACGGATTCCACCACGTCTCATATAGTCTCAGTGCTGAAAAGAGACAACTAAATTGATGAGGTTTTCTAGAAATGAAAAATGATAGACTAAGACCTGGGAAATAACATATCTACTGGTTTATTAATAGAATCTAGGCTCGAAATAATTCGTATTTTCTTTTTTGCTATCCTTATCCGGCAGTTCATTCCGTAATTACGACTCTTTTTGTACCATTACGATCAATTTTTGGTGGCTGTATATCTCCGAAGTGACACATTTGTGTACATATATATATAATACGTATTCATGTCTCTCTCTCTTTCTTATATATAAGATAGATAGATATAAAGTTACGAAAATAACGGAAATAGCTTCAGACATGCAACTTTTGTTATTAGTACGGCATTAGAGCACATTTAGTCATATTAGCCACTTGTACGACTTGAATTCATCAGAGAATTCGGGGTTATGACTCGCGAATCGTTTGTAGAAAATATAACGGACCATTGTTCCTTGAGAGGAGCACTCAGTTGCATCACCGGTTATGAATGACGAAATTACGTGGAGTCGCTGCTCTAAAATCGACCACAGATGTTGAAGAATTATGTTCAAATAGGGGTTCAGCTAGTCAGATAATTTGTTGAAGTTTATTCTCGTGTTCCGCAAACCACGCCTCAATAGTTCTCACTGTGTGCATTAGCGCATTATCTTTTTGCAAGACTGTGTCTTTGTTTGGGAATACCTGTACTATAGGATGCACCCTACGACTTAAAATGTCTCCAGATATCGCCATTAGTTCTTTCCTTTAAGAGTAATAATATGAGTAAGGGCAGGGTGGATTGATTTAAATGAGTCTGGTTTAAATCACGATTTAAATCACTTGATTTTTTAAATAAAATTCGTTGATTTAAATCAAATTCCGAAATAATTTAAAGTGAAAATAAGTGAAGTCCCGTTTCTGTTCTATTATTTCGGTTATGGAAGATGATAATCATAATACAATGGGACTCAAATGTACAGTATGTACCGCATAGTATGAAAACAAGTGTCATGCAGAGGATGATTAGGGAAAATCCCGTTTTGAACGGGTAACAGGGCAATCCTGTTTTCTTTTCTTCGTAACATAGGGTTTATATTGTAAATCGTTAACTATTCCAACGGGGAAATCACCATCGACATTTAAGACGAAGATTCTTTTGTGTGCGCGTCTATATATTTGTTTCCAGATAATAGGACGTATTTAGAAGTGTCCTATCCCCTCTCCGAATTTTTTTTTTTTTAAGATTTTATAGCTTTAGGCAAAATTTATGTATTTCGTGCCGCAAGCTAGTTACAATTTCCTTAAAAATATGCCCCTGCCAAATATCAGTAACTTTTGTGGGGAAAAAAGTGTCACTTTGATAAGCGTTGCTGTACTTTTTCCTTAACGCTTAACCTTTTAAATTATATCACCTATTTTTAGGTGATAGGATAAAATATTCATTATTCGATTAAAAAAGTACCAATAAAGCTTTTTAGTTCGTTTTTTCATGACTGAAGGCATTGTAGAGCACGTTACATATGCTTTCACGCCTCTCTGCGTCGAGACATAGGATGCGATGACGTCATAAATTTAAAAAAGATATTTTTTGTTGTGCTTATTTTTATTATTTTTTGGCGGGCCTACATTTTACATTCAAAAGACTGAAATTCTGCACACTCGTTCAGTGCACCCTTAGTATTTTTTAGATGATTTCAGATCTCTGCGTGAAAACAGGGGGATCCAGAGGGGCAAAAATGTTTTTAAAAAATTAATATTTTTAACAAAAAATAGCCTTCTTCGCGATTTTCCCGCCTAAGATGGAAACATATGAATGGTACCATCTAAAAGACTGTTCTATTCTGAAGAGAATGATGTACAAACTATGATCTTAGGACAAATAGGGATGTCTCAGGAAACTGTTACCTGAGATCCTGTTTTATACGGGAATCTGGGATATTTGGGGATATAATTTTTCGCGGGCGTACTTTTGCATCTAGAAGTTTGAAATTTTGGACATTCGTTCACTGCACCCCTTAGCATTTTTCAGATTTGTTTCAGAGCTTTGCCTTTAAACAGAGGCGATACAGAGGGGTAAAAAGTAAAAAGGGGGATATTTCTTAACAGAAAATTCCTTTTTTCGTGATTTTCCAGCCCCAGATAGCCTACACGATGGAGACATTTGAATGATACTGTTTGAAACTCTGTTTTATTCTGAAGAGAATAATGTACAAATCATGATTCTAGGATAAATAGGGATGTGTGAGGAAATTTTTATATTACATCCGGGTCATCTGGGGTATTGTGGGGCTGTTCTTAGCTCATTGTTAAATATTTTCCCGCTCTTACTATTCGAGATAGAAGCTTGAAATTTTGTACACACATTTAGTACACCCTTAGTATTTCCCAGTTGATTTTGAGATTTGTGCGTTAACACAGGGGAGTCCAGAGGGGATCAAAATTAAAAAAAAAAAAAAAAAAAATCAGAAAAATCCCGAATTCTCTCAAAATTTTCCGTTTCAGGAACATGATAGGGAAAATGTGAATGTTACCATTTCAAAGGCTGTTCTGTTCTGAACAATGATTCTAGGATAAATAGGGATAAAGCTTAACTGAAAGTCTATAATTTACACACACACACACACACACACACACACAAAAAATGTTAAGAAATATTGTTTGGGATTGATATAGATTAATGATTGGGGATTAATTCAAAATTCAACCCCAATACTTTCAGTTAGATGGCATAATTGGCATTTAATACTAATTCGTAATGCTTTTTCTTCAGTTCGCGACTTGTATTATACGAGGAGAAAGATTTGATTTAAATCAAAAAAATCAGCAAAAATGATTTTTTTTTTATTTATTTATTTTTTTTTTTACAAAAATCATGATTTTTCACCCTGATTGGCATTTATACTAATTCGTAATGCTTTTTCTTCAGTTCGCGACTTGTATTATACGAGGAGAAAGATTTGATTTAAATAAAAAAAATCATCAAAAATGATTTTTAAAAAAAAAATCATGATGTTTTCCACCCTGATTAAGGGAATACCACGGAAGTCAGTACTAGCACTTATTTAAGCGTCCGCCGTATACCTGTGACATATCTTTACATCCCATATTATATTTTGGATTTTGTTTGCGCCCTCCCTTCTCTTATTAATGTAAGAATATTAATGGCGCCGGGTCAAACATAGCGGCAATTTGAAGCTCGATAACAGCATTTCTCACTATAATCCATGGCAACGCAAGCAGAGAGTTTCGTGTTTTCGTCTGCTGGTATGGAGATGTCAGTGAAGAGAAGAATAATTCTGATAATAGTTGCAAGATTTTGTTTGCACTCTTGTTAATCCTTCTGTATACAAAGAATAATGTACATTTATAATAAAAAATCGTTTCATGTGTTTCTAGAAAATATTAAATATGTAATAACTATGGAGAAACAAGTGGAAAGCTCCATTCTTCGAATGAGTCAATCAGAGTGCACCTTGGCGCGAAGTGTAGCGTGTACCGCGCTTTTGTACTGAAGAAGACATCGCGTATGATGGCATGTTTGTCTTAACATTAATTGAAAATGTCGAAGTACTAAAAACTATTACCAGAAACCATGTAGCTGCTCAGGATGTTGTGGAAGTCAGGTGGAAAGAGTGGAAGATGGACAAAAACTCTACGTGATAAGTGAAAGTCAGCTAAATTTTGGATAAAGTGCTATTCGTAATGTGATCCTATATGTGAGCAATACTTTGTCTATGTTTTATCATATATCAGTCATCCTGTGGACCCTTTCTCCGTGTCTATCCAGGCAACATGTTTATAGTTTATTACATTTCATCATCGGATGGATGGTCTAACCGTATCAAAGTTATGATGGATTATATGAGTAACCACTTGGGTTCCTATGACAATAACTATGACTTACATTAATTAGGACTAAAGTCGTTCGCTTTCGGAGAATATTTAACGTTTTGGAATAATAATAAATCTTTCAGATACAAATTACTTTCTTTGGAAAATTTCTAAAGATAATTGGCTTTTTTCCGAATTGTCAATCAGAAACAATAATAAAGTCTCTCTTTAGTGAAGTACAGTTTATCAGAATATCATTTCAATAAAATGCATAATAATATCATGTTTTAAATGAACAAAATTATGACTTCTTTCTAATGTAAAATCTTGAAGAGAAAGTGATATAGTAAGAGTTGCAGCTTAGAAAACTGAACTGGCGCATAATTACGTATATTCACTTGGACTAATCTTGATATACGCCTGTCATGTAGCAATTGCCAAAATTTCTCATCTTCCTCAGCAGCTCTTTCTTAAAACATCAACAGAAAATTTATCACATCATTTGGCATCATCATTGAGGCAGAGAACTATCAAAACAAAACTTTTCTTCTAGCAAAAAGAATATGTACAAATAACTCGATATTATCAGCAACAAGAGGAGCATTTTTTTTTAAAGGAAAAGAAGAAAAGATTGAAAAAGTGGAGCCTATGTTGCTGATAATGTCGAGTTACGTGTACATATTTTTTATTTTTGTTTTGATAATTCTCTATCTCAATGATCATACCATGTGATGCGATAAATTTACTGTTGATGTTTGAGGGAAGAGCTGCTGAGAAAAATGAGAATTCCCGTTGAAAATTTCAGCAATTGCTATGTTACAGACAGACGTGTACCAACATAGTCCAACTGAATATTTGGTTTAGTACGATCTTTGTTTTCTAAACTACCAATTGAGTATGTCGTGCAGCAGAAATCTTTATGTAATAAAATAATTTACTATTATAGCATTTTATCAATATTAATTCAAGAAGAATCATAAAGTACTGTATACGTGAGTCAGTCAGAAAGTTAGTTGCATTCCTTCGTAAATATTTTCGATCAAAGGTTATTCTGATGAAACTGTGTGGCAACAGTGCAGACATGTAGCTGTATACTGTGACGTAGCGGCTTTCACGAGGCGAGTGAAGGTGTTTTGATAATGAGTTTTAAACAGGTCTCGACAACTGCAGCTGGCGTCCAAATTGGAAATGTGTGCAGTGATTCGTGTTTTTTTGTTTTTTTTTTTGTTTTTTTTCTTGGGGGGGGGGGGCAATAGAGTGTAACTGCACTGAAATTCATCGGCAGTTGCGTAAAGTGTATGATGAAAATGTATTGTCACTTCAAGCTATATGCAGCGCATGCAGCATGCGAACGCGAACCATGCAGCACAACAAACGTGTGAACTTCAGACAAAGTTTAGGTGGGAAGTTTGGGATCACCCTCCTTATAGCCCAGACCTTTGATCGTGTGACTTCCATGTGTTTCGTTCCATGAAAGAGGAACTTTCAAAACAACGATACCACTCGGATGACGAGGTTGAAAGATGCAGCCCAAGAATGGTTATTGATCATTCGACGGAATTTCTTCGCAGAAGGTATCGAAAAACTTGTTCCACGCCTCGACAAATGCTTAAATAACAGAGGTAATTACGTTTAAAAGTACATTGTAAATGGAACTTTACGATACAAATGACATTATTGTAAAATTCCTATCCTGTTTTATTTTCTTAAGCAGAGCAATTAACTTTTTAATGACCTCGTATTTTACATCATGCATGTGTTTTCTTTGGATCCGAGATAACAGTTGTGTCAATATAACAGCCAATATTTATTAATAATTCTAACCAGTTTGGATTATTGCGCACCCTTCTAAGATGTTTTATACAATTATCCTCTCAGTTTGTTAGTCCACTGCAGTTTCCTTTTCCCAGACTTACGGACTATGCGTACTACACGTATATTGCGCTTACTCGCGACATGCCCTGGCATTTTAGATACCTCGTGTTGTATTTAAATCGTAACGGCTTGTCGTAATATATATAAATTATTATTATATATTAGGTTCGAGATATACTTTAATAATATTGGCTAAACATGTTTTTGATTTATGTAGTATTGTTTTGCCCTTGAGAAATCTGTCGAAGTGGGCATATAATATAATATATTCCTTTCTACCTAGTATATTTTGCAATGATTTTATATTGTTTTGTATGTATGTGTGTGGGTTTACAGTTTTTTCTCCCTCTCTCTCTTTTTTTTTTTTTTTTTTTTGTTGTTGTTGTTGTTGCATATAGTGTGATGGTCTTCGAAATTCATTTGTTTGCAATTAGTACGATAAAATGAATTATTCGAAAGTATTAACTTATGAAAATACTACTTACATAAAAGGATTTTTTAATAATCTATATCCTAAAATCATATATATATATATATATATATATATATATATATATATATATATATATATATATATATATTAATTTAAAATGTGGTATTTTACTTAATATGTTTAGTTTTGTGATAAATTGTTTTCAGTATACGTTGTGGAGGTAGAGCCCCCCACTGTTATTTTATGATGTAGGTTATTAGAAGCAAATGGCATTTTGGTTAGTTAATAGTTTGAAATAGTTTATTTTGTCGTAATTCACCTAACTTGACCTCTTGGTGGTGGATCTGAAGGAGGACCAGTGTTCTAGAACCTTGCCTTGCATTGTGTAAGCTTCTGAATTCACTCATTTACTCGTCTTTTTCGTAAAAGATTGATTGTTCGAACTGCACACTACGAAAATATTTAATTAATTTTGAATTTCCAGTGATGATGTATATATAGATATATATGTTGGTTCACACGTGGCGTAGAATAGGTACCTTTAAATTACGTTGGTGCTGTTATGAACGTTCATTTTACATACGATATTACATTTTAAGTCAATTTTAATAACTTAAAACATGATTTCCACGAAGGAGCAAAATGTTTGATCAGTAGGCCTACCGAATTGCAGCTATTGGTGCTAGGATCTGAACGATATCTTCCATTGTGTTTGCCTATTCCGTGGAGCTACAGATCCTAATTTCATCTTTATGGATGACTTGAACTCATTGAAGGAAAAGATATTGACCCGCGTCCACCAAGATCAGGGTGTCTACTGACCTGGAAAACCTTGAAAACCTGGAATTAGCCTGGAATTTACTTTTGGACCTGGAAAACCTGGAAATAGCCTGGAATTAGACGAGAAACCTGGAAGTTTTAAAATTGTTTTTAAAATATTGTTTTTAGGATTGGTATGGAATAAGTATATTTTTGTAAAATGCAAGAAAGTTTTATACTACAGCATAAGTTAAAAGCCAGTAATAACTTATTCAGGGGAGACGTAGTTGAGAAATACAGACAGACGTGAGCAGAGTGCAGGCGGTGAATAGTTTTGGAAAGTATGTTGAGGGTACAAGAAGAGACTGAATAACATTTTGTTTGGCATGGTCGTTGTGAATAACAGTGACTACAAAAAGAGCTAAATTAGTCCTCGATTATGAGAGTAAGGTAATTAAAAACGTTAAAATTCATGATCTATTAAGTTTGTGTCTTACACTGAGGGGATACTGGGGTACAAGCCAGAAGCTTTCTCTGTAATTGCTGCTTTGTGAAGACATTGGTTTACATGTTTCTGTAGCAAGAGTAGTAGACAGGTCTGGAACAACATTCCGCTTATACTCCTGTGCCGAAGCTTTTTAACAGAAGTCCAAGCCTGCAGATGTCGCAGTGAACACCATTCCCAGTGGCCGAAAGGTGTATCACCGGAAAAAAGTAAAATTGCCCACATCGTAACGGAATCACATTTTACTAGTCTTGCAATAAATCCTGTCACACACTAACAATTAACATTTTATTTTTCAGCCATTAAAATGGGGAAAAGTAAAACTAAATTCCAGGACTCGTGGAAAGGCCAGTGAAAATGGTTATTAGGTCCAACGATCCATTTAAAGCAGGTTGTAAACTCCGCAGAACTGATTTTGACATTTCAAATATGGGAGCTGGATCATTGAAATCTCATGAAAAAGGAAAAAAACATCAAATAGCTGTTAAAGCTCTTAATGCACAATGTTCGATCGTCAAGTTCTCAAGCAATGTTAACATGGAGCCTTCCTGTTCAAAAAAATTCTACAGCGTCTTCCAGTTCAGTGATTGGCACATCATCTACTCCAGTTGTTCAGGAGAAAAATGAAAGCCCAGCAAAAACTAGTAGTGTAATAAATAGTTATCAAAGATCAAGTGACAAAAGCAGAAATAATCTGGACATTACACAGTTACAAGTCATGCATCGGCCAGAAGCCAAGCGAGTGCAACGGATTTGTTTCCTTTAATGTTTCCTGAGTGTGAAGTCGCTAAAAATATGTAGTTACACAAAGACAAAATAGGTTATGTCATCATTTTTGGATTGGGTCCATATTTCCAACAGACGTTACTTCGTGAACTACAAAATTGTGAATTTTTTGCATTATCGTTCGACGAAAGCCTAAACACTATCTCACAGAAAAATCAAATGGACTTAGTAGTTCGTTTCTGGCACAGTGGCGAAAATAAAGTTTTAACACGTTATTTAACATCAGTATTCCTCGGACATGCTACTGCCCAGGATTTGTTAAGTGCATTTATAAATACTTTCAGGGACAAGGGTCTCGATTTTTGTAAGTTACTTCAGATTTCTCTTGATGGCCCCAACATTAATTTGAAATTTCTGAGTGATTTGAAGGCCTATCTGAGTGAAGAAAATGGTGAAGGTCCACAGCTTTTGGAGATAGGAATGTGCTCTTTACATATTGTTAATGCGGCTTTTAAGACTGCGCATATCAAAGCTGGTTTGAATGTGACAGAGTTTTTGAGAGCGTTGTACTATTTATTCAAGGACTTCCCTTCAAGAAGAGCAGATTTCATGGCAGTATCTGGAACAGCAGTTTTCCCTCTTAAATTTTGTTCTATTAGGTGGGTGGAGAATTCTAAAGTTATCAACCGTTCCATAACTACGATTCCTGCCTTAAAAGTTTGTTGATGCAGTGAAAACAAAACCTCCTGAAACATCAAACTTCTCTAAAGTAAAAGCCCACATCTCTAATGTAATGTTGCCTGCTAGATTAGGGTTCCTTCAATCCGTATCTGTAGAACTAAAAGAATTCCTCACTAAGTACCAGACCGACAGTCCATTACTACCGTTTCTATGGAATGACCTAAACACGTTGATTCGTAGTTTGTTAAACCGCTTCGTGAAAGATGAGGTCTTAAAAGTAGCTAAAACTTAAAAAAAAAAAACTGACCTCAATAGATGTTTTTGATAAGGACATCTTAAAACCATTTAATCTAGTTGATGTTGGATTTTCTGCGGTTACATCGCTTAAAGGAGTGAAGGATGATATACTGAACTGTAAGAAAGAATGCAGAAGATTCTTGCAAGAACTGTGTAAAAAAAACTTATGATAAAATGCCCTTTAAAATACAGTGTAACAAGAGCCGGAAATTGCTTGTCTCCAGAAACTATGACCAACGAAACCCTTCGTATCACACTCGCCTTGGATACATTTGTCGAGAAGGAGCAAATAACACCTGTAAATGCTGATATGGTGAAACGGGAATATTTAAAATTTTGTTCAGACCAAGACACAGCACGAAAACTGTCAAATTTCAGTTACAAAAATGACAGATTAGACTTTTTTCTCCATGATCTGTTAAGTAAAGGTGTCTCCAATGCGTTTAAAACATTCATGCATAAGATATGTGTACTTTTCCATAGCAACGCAGCAGTGGAAAGAAGTTTCTCCATTAACAAAGAGTACATTGTTGAAAATCTCCCAAGAGGAGGGCTCGATTGCCCAGAGAAGTGTGGGATGCTGTGCGTGTTGCTGGTGACATACGTAATATGAATATCACAAAGAGTATGATCCAGTATGTGAGGAATGCATCAAGCAGAAGAAATGAATATGTGAAAGACCGCGGTGAAAAAGAAGACAGAGCAGCTCGAGAAAAGAAAGATATTAAGAAGAAAATAGGGTTGGAATTAAAGAAAAGAATACTAACTGACGCCGAAGCAGAAGTAGATACGTTGGAAGAACAGGCGAAAAAGTTGAAAGGGATGTTTGAACTCTAGAAGTTAAATGTCAAAAACTGTTCACTGTGACCAAAGTTGTTTTCTATATTTGTTCATATAATGTGCGTGGTTCCATAACATTTTCAGTTTTTTAAACTTTTATGTTACAATACATTTTTAAATAAAATATAACTGATGGCCAGTCCCCATCCAAGAAGAATGTGCAGTAACGTTTAACAATATGGACTACTTTGCGTTAAGAATTTGTATTATATATGATCATTTCCTTTTTACTTCTAAACTAATACTAGTTTGACAAAAATGGCGGGAAAATAGCTTACTCACCGCTAAGTCCTACCAGTACTTAGCATAAAATACCACAAGAGTACTTTAAAGGGAAGTGCTTGTAGTAAAATACTCTTGTGGTATTTTATCCCATAACTTAGCGGTAAGTAAGCTATTTTCCCGCAATTTTTATAATTGTTCATCAACACCCACGTGCTACTACTATAATATTAGCTTATTTGAAGTAATGTTTTTGACAGAAATTTACTATTATACAGGGTGAACCTTAACTAAACCGATAAACTTCGAGAGGTGATTCCCGAGCCCGAAACAAGAAAAAAATTCCTCTAACTTTTCTCCACGGTACATAGTTTTGGAGCTACAAGGTGCCGAAAGTGTGGAAAAATGAAATTCCGAGGCCTATATTTCCAAACCTATCCAACGTAGAGAGTGCAGCTTAATATCTCTTTAAAGAAGTCTTATCTGTTCTGAACATATGATTTCCTTTGTGAGATTTTAAGCAGCACTCTCTACTTTGGATAATTTTGGAAATATAGGCGTCGGAAGTTCATTTTTCCACACTTTCGGCACCTTTTAGCTCGGAAACTATGCGCCCTGGAGAAGAGTTAAAGAATTTTTTTTTCTTGTTTGGGTGCCGAGAACCATTTCCCAAAGTTTGTCGGTTTAATTAAGGTTCACCCCTGTATAGTATTCTTACATTAGGATATTTAAAGCTACTGCACATTTTTCTCAACTGGCCTTCTGGTAGGGTATATTTTAATTAAACATTTTCTTGTGTAAAATGTTTTGAGAACTTACATTTCAGTCTTTTTTTTTTTCTTTTCATTTTGTCACTTAAAGAAACTATCACTTGCCATATGCATTCTCTAATTATAACCAGTTTTAAAGAACTATATAAAATTGCATCAACTTGTATGTGTAACAATAAATGTCACTCTACTGAATAGACCTGGAAAAAAAGGAAAATAAACCTTGAAAACCTTGATAAAACCTGGAATTTGAAAATGAACATTTAGTAGACACCCTGAAGATCTGCTTGAGATTCTCTAAGGATACGTCCTGCCTTAAGGATACCAGACCTCGATCACAAAACAAACTCTTCGTAACTACTACTGAACAGCAAGGAGCAGTAGCGAACATTGCCTCAAGAACTGCATGACAAACTTAATTTTAGTGTGTCACGCGTATCTGTTAGAGGAGAGCATATTTCAAACTGATTTATTCATACGGTCACCATTTTCCATTCTGTGTTCTTGTTTGTTTAGGTCATAAGGTGGTGAATGAGCCTGCTTTCCGTATTCGCTGCAGTACTAGATGGTCAATAACTATCATATATTGTATTTTTCTATCCAGTTAAAGGTTAATGTGCTTTTCGTAAAATGTACGCACCATTGTAGAATAGAAAAAAAGAAGTTGTAATTTACTTTGGATGTTATTATTCACTAGATTACATATCCGTGATATATATATATATATATATATACATACAGGGTGGTTCAGTAATGTTGGACAGCCCTGAATAAATCGGAAACAAGAAGAGATATTAGCAAGAATGTGGTGGATCCAGATACTTGTGGAAGGGGGACGTCTTTTGAGGTAACACACAATGTTACCAGCTGAACTGTATTGCCAGCACAGTACAAAGTTGTATTTTTTTAAAATGGAATATATAGGAGTTTATGCCATCAAAAGAATTAGTAGAGAATGTGAATACCAACAAGCGAAACCGCACCTGTCAGTGTTGCCAAATAAGGAAGTTATAAAGCTTCAAAGATCAAGAAATTAAAGTGTCCGTAGAGCAAAACTAGCAAAAAGACAAGAAAACTAAATACTACGGAATGAAAAGGAGTAAGCGAAAGAGTAAACCAGAGAACGCACACCATCCAGTGAGTAACAGGGTTGCCGCAGCAAAGGGGGGAAAAAATTGAAAATGTTGCAGTTGCCATAGGAAGAAAAGTGCCCATATGACGCAATGCTGGAAACACCATAGAAAGTCTATGTAAGGTTCAAGAATCCTAATGGTGTTTGTTCGAAAGCGCTATCTCTAACCATTCCCGAGATACACCAAAGGTGTGCCGGGTTTGCAATACTGTATAATAATTCCCTCGCCCTCCAAACTACAGGAACGAGTAATGAAAATGACACGCCCAACAAAATGTAAGAACTACACGGGTCTAATCGTCAAATAGAAGGCAATGATACCTGTATGTTTACAAGAACATATGATGAAGTGTGCGATTTTCCCCATAACTCGCATGGGACATGGAGACATCATTGTGACGCAACGTCCGTGACAATATACACATTATTGAACACAAACCAGATCAGCTGTTCTTGTGATGTAGTGGTTAACGATTCGGGCTACGACGTAGGTCGTTGGTGAATTTGTGAATCAGTGTTAGATAAAGGCAAGAGAAATGACGTAATACCTACCTTGTACAGTCGCCAGCAAAAGAATACGGACCCCAAGTAATGGACTTACAGTACTATAGTCCCTATTCTTTTGCTGGTGACTGTACATACCGCTACCAGTCGATGTGCATGGTTTCGTTTTCATACAAGATGTTACTCATATTCCCAAATGTAACATTCTTCTGTTTCCGATGACCATCTGTAACCAAAGTCCTTCTCTAGAGGACAGTCTTGTATGAGTGTGATGACCATGGTATTATTATTATTATTATTTGTATTCGTTTTCTTCTTCTTCTTCATAGTAATAGTAGTACTTGGTGATGATGGTGATGGTTTTATTTATTAGAAATAAGAAACTAGCATATGAAGAGCAATATGTAGGCCGTAAACAAATGATACGCAAAATGCTATTGTAACGGCACAAGGCAGTTTCATAATTCGCATGCTTTGTTGTAATGGCAAACAGCCTGTCTCCCTTTGCAACCTTGTGGTAACCCAACGAGCTCAGGACGTTCTTATTTAAATCGTTCGATTCGAGTAAGATCTCATACACTCGGTACTGCTGTAACAACGACACAACGCAGGAAGTGTGGAAGTACGCGTTAAGTGGAGTAGGCGTACAATGGAGCAACGTTGGCATGAACATGTGGATATGCTATTAGTGTATGGAGAATAGTGTTGTAAAATTTCCGGAAATTTTGAACCTGCTGGTAAAAAAACGTTTTTCCGGTTTCTTTCCGGAAAAGTTGGGAAAATAACAAAAATCTTTGTATTAGGTTAGTTTTACTACTAATGGGATCTTTTTTATTCGAACGCGTGAAAAATATAAGTTGAGAGATTTCAATATAGCGAATATTAAAAAAAAAAAAAAAAAAAAAAAAGTATTCGGAAATAAAATTGTTGTAATTATTCTTGAAAAATTAATAGTCTGCACTCATTTCCTTTATGTGCCTTTTAGTCGTTTACTCCTGGTTGTGCATTAATTACAGAACTTTTACAATTGTATACACATCTACCATCATGAAGCTTTTCTGTTACAACAAATAGGGCCCTTGAATGAAACAGAGTTGTTAATGTGCTCTTTGATCTGATGAAATTTTGTTAATTTTAACCAAATTATTGTTTAAAAGAAAGAGCAGTAGGTAAATTTCACTATTACTCATGCACTTAGACATATAATTACTAACATTTAATATTCAAATACAGAATTTACTATAAACTTTATGTACAAAATTTTGTAAGTAAACAGATACCTGTTTTCTAGTGCGACAAATTATCTATATATATATAAATGAAAGTGAATATATTTGTAATTTAAAAACTCTTGGACCACCAGACTGATCTCTAAAAATTTTCAACATTGATGAATTTAGGGCCTGGGATGGATTTTAGCATTTCAGTTTAAAGGTGCAACTTGGAGGAAAAAAGTGCGGATATATATTGAAAATTACCGATCTTGGTGTCGAACCCATAGTTTTTGGGGTTGCTGAGATGAACAGTGGCATTTCCGATGAAGCTTAAATTCAAATTTAGCTCTGCAACTTGAAGGAAAGGGAAGGGGAGGTATATAAAAAAGATGGAAAATAGCCGATAGCAGTATTGAATCCATAGTTTTCGGAGACGCTGAGGTGAACAGTGACATTTCCCATGCAGTGTAAATCCAAATTCAACGCCAAAACTTTAGGAAGGAGGAAGGGGATGATATATATATAAAAAAATGATCGAAATTTTCGATGTCGCTGAGATGAGCAGTAACACTTCTAATGCCGTTTTAATCCAAATTCAGTGACGTGACCTTGGGTTGGGGGAGAGGGGAGTTATATATACAAATGATCGAAAATGACCGATATTATTGTCGAACCATAGGTTTTGGGGTTGCTTTGATGAACAGGAACACTTCCGATGCTATTTAAATCCAAATTCAGGCCCGCAACTTGGGTAGGAAGAGATATATAAAAATAACTGAAAGTGGCCGATATTAGTGTCATATCTATAGTTTTGGGGGTCGCTGAGATGAGCAGTGACATTTCCGATGCCGTTTAAATCCAAATTCATCCCCGTAACTAGGGGGGGAGAGGAGATATATAAATGTGATCGAAAATGACCGATACTAAAGTTCATTCGACGAACATTCTGATCCTGATGTAAACATTGCAGCATGGTTTTACTCCGCCAGTCATCGGATGATTGGCTATCGGTCAGCGCTTCTTTTGAGAAACACGTGCTTGTACCCTGTCGGTGTATTGCATATTCCCTGCACGCGGCCATATTGTAAACTGTGATTCGCGTGTAAGGTGGGTCAAAGCTACTTTCTATGCATGCGTATTCTCTTTTATTGCAATAATTCAATTTACTTCTTAGATACAGGATTGTTTCTGTTATTTAATTGTAAGGAAATTATATTTCTGATAATAAGTCTTATAAGCAACAAAAACATTAACAAACAGCTTATTTGACAATGGACTATTTTCTTCTATTGCATGGATGTTCCAAGGCTCTTTAACCAATGAAATGAAACAATCGCCACGTGTATTTGTTTACATGAAGTACTGAACGTTCCTTGAATAAACAGTAGTGTCGAATTCATAGTTTTTGGGGTCCCTAAGTTCATTGGTGATAGTTTTGGTGCCCCTTATACCCAAAATGAAACGTATTCTCCCCGTGCGAAGAACGGGTATTCAGCTAGTCTTTAATAATAACGAACGGAAGTTACACATGTTAAATTTATTAATATATTGGTTACTGCTCAAATTTACGCACTTGCACGGCGCATGTGTGTAGGCCTATATGTAAATAAGGTCATCTCTCTTTTTGATTTGTTCGAAAAATATACAAATAATAACGAGGGATTTTTATCAGAAATCAGAAAACTAAAAAGTAAAATTAAAAGCTGTTGCTTTATATATTTTTCCTGCTAGCGAAATACATTGTATTAGAGATGCAAAAAAGTCGGCTATTTTGGGGGGAAAAAAAACTAGAATTTTGGAAATTTTGGCTTTTTTAATTTTCATGATTTTTCTGTTTAAATAGCTTTCTTATAGTATACTCTAAAGTTAAAGAAGATTTCATGCCTAAACGCCATATTTCGTTCTGGAATTCACCATGTGATGGATGGAGCAAATGGTTTATGAATTTAAGTAAACATAAAGTACGTAGTATTTGAGGGCAATTTTAATAGCTATTTAACTTTATTTTAACTTCTGAATTATCGACATTTTTTTCTTCTCTAGATCATTTCTTTTTAGTCATCCGCGTTTCATTTCTTACAGCTTAGTACTCTACCTTCTAGCACATAATTAAACTTACCTTTTTCAATATATCCATCAGAGCGTACTTCCACATTTCCGTTATACTGTAGCTGTGCAATGATTTAACAATAATCTTCCGGACACAACCTTGAATACTATTTGATAGAAATAATCAGTATCGGATTTAGAAAAATATTTGGGAGGGGCTTTTCTGAATAATGTTTGGTTTTTCTAAAAATTCCTAATTTTTATTTAAGAGGAGCTTAAGTTTATGAGTACAGGCATAACAAATATTTCGTTTCGTTTGTATATTCAGCTGTAATCTTCCAGATACAACCTTGAAGACTACTTTATACTGATAATCAGTGGCGGGTTTAGAAAAGTATTTTCAGAGGGGCTTTTCTTATTAATACTTAGTTTTTCTAAAAATTCTTAATTTTTTATTGTTATTATTATTTGAAGACAGCTTGAAGTTTATGAGTAAAGGCAAAACTAATATTTAGTTTGTTTTAGAAATTCCGTAATTTCGGGGTAGAGGCTTCAATCCAAAAGACATCCCCAGCCTAACCTTGTTCGCAAATCCATCACTGCTGGTAATTAGTAATAACAAAGATTTAAAAGCGATTAGAAAGGAAGTCGGCCAGGACACACAGTACACGCACTATCTCTACATTCACAGATGGAATTAAGAATACTTTTGTCAAAATGGTCGAATGCGGGGTTGAATCCCGGACTTCACGATAGAAGCGCGAAAGCTAACCACTCACTCATGTTTGTTGTGCTTAACTTAAATGTATTCTCTCTCTCTCTTTCTCTATGGCCACAAAAGCTCTCCATTGACTTCTGTCCTTATCCAATTCAATCGAGTTTCTACTCTGTATTCCTATTTCTGCTAGATCCATCTTAATATTGTCCTCCCATCTGGGCCTAGGTTTTCCTAATCGACGTTTCCCGATTGAATTTCCAGTTAAAACTGTGAAAGCGTTCCTACTTTCTTCCATTCTGGCTACATGACCTGCCCAACTGAGTCTCCTAGACCTGATGACTCTAACGATGTTTGGTAAACCGTATAAATTATGTAGTTCCTCCTTATGCAGTTTCCACCTTTCCCCATTCTCGTTCCTCTTGGATCCAAATATTCGTCTCAGAATTTTATTCTCAAATCATTTCAGTCTGCGTTCTTCCCTCAGCGTAAGCGACCATGCTTCACAACCATAAAGCATAACAGGCATGATTATCATTTTATATATTTTAAGCTTTAAATTCCTTGACAGAATTCGCGACGACAAAATATTTTGAACTGAATAACAAAAATTTCCTGATTTCAGTCGACATTTAATTTCTTTGTGGGTATGATTTTGGTCTGGTAATACTGATTCAAGATATTTGAACGTATTCACTGTGTCGAAAGTATTAATTGATATTTTAACGCATTCATAATTTACCATATTACGATCCTTGTTAACTTCCTTGTATTTAGATTTCTCTGTATTTACTCATGTCCCTGCAAGCGTTTAATAAGACCTCTGCATTTTTTTCGATTGTTCTCCTATTAGATTTACATCATCAGCATACACCATAACCTGGTGAATACCATTCAACTGTAGGTCCTGGTTCCTATCTTTGATTTTTCTTATAGCGTACATTGGAAGAAAGCTGAATAATAACGGCGATAACGCATATCCTTGTTTCAGGCCAATCTCGACGTGGAAGCTCGGATTTTTGTACTTGGACTTTACTCTGGGATTCATTTAAACACTTAATAAATGTAGCTTTTTCGGTATTCCAAATTCTATAAAAATGTTGTACAATGTTTCCCTCCTAACCGAGTTATAAGCCTTTCTAAAATCAATAAACAGTTGATGTACTGGGTAATATATTCCCATTTCTTTTCGAGTATTTGTCGAATGGTAAATATCTGGTCGATTTCGACTAAATCCACACTGATGATAATCTCCAATAATTTCATCTGCGTATGGGGTCAATCTTATTAATAGAATGTTAAGAGAAATGCCTCGATAATTATTACAATCAATTTTGTGGTCTTTCTTGTGAATTAGAACAGTGATTGATTCTTCCACTCTTTTTAAATGTATTCCATAGTTTTTTCTTTTTTGTAAAAAAAAAAAAAAAAAAAAAGAAAAAGAAAAGAAAAAAAGAAAAAGTTTCGTAACGATATGTTGAATTTTCTTGTTAAAAATTCGGAAACCTTCAGGACTGGGTAAACCGTGATGGTGATTATATATTCTACAGCCTAGGAAACCATACGTTCAGATAAACCGTCTATTACGTATATGATCCATGAACAGAAAATTCGATACTTTCCAGATTCTGAACAAGCTTGAGGAACAGTCAGTGCATTACAGAATTCGGAGCTTTACCGATTTTGCAGATCCGAAGCGTCTGATAGGTGGTAACAGATTATTACGTATGTGATCAATCAGTGAAAAATTTGTTCGAAATATTCATACAATGTAGATAAAAGTTAAAACTTAACTGAAAAATTTCAAGAATGTACATTACCACCCGAAACGAAGTTCTTGATGTGCAGATTTCTCTGATGTTTTTTTCTTTATTTTGCTTTAAAAAGAGGGTGTGTGATATTTTGAAGTAAAAACACTACATAAAATTTTGCTAGTTATTTGTGTATCATTTTTTAAGTACTTATTGTATATAAGAGGTTAAAATATTATTACATATGTTGGTTAATCCTTTGGAATTCATAATGTAAACAGAATTTAAAAAAAAAATCTTTTTGAAATTCATGGTTTATTTTCGAGGTTTCATATTATTATCTGCATCAATCACTAGTTAAATGAGGTTTTTTAGAGAAGCGAAACAAAGTCTGCACTATCAGTTTAAAGCAAAATTTTCAAAAAAGCCCAAAATTTCCCAAGCAAAAAAGCGAAGCAGAAAAAAAACGAGTTTTTTTTCCAAAAAAGCCGGTTTTTTTCCGAGCCCTTGCATCTCTACATTGTATACATTCTGCAGACACGTTACAGCAAATAAGATTAGCATCAGACGAAGAAATAGTTTTTAAATTATATTTTCCAGGTTTTGCCAATATTTCCGAACAAAAGATTTTTTGTAATTGGTTCAAAACTTCCGGAAATTTTACACAGCACGAGGAAGATACGTATCTCCATAAAATATTTGATTTGAACATGCTGGTTATAACTAAAATGATTCTGGCCCTGTTATTTTAACACTTCCCTGCCGTAAAACGGTAACTTTATAATATTACTTAATATAATTTAAATACGTCTATATTAATTAATCTAAATATGATTATATATTATTATCTTTTGTGGCCATAACTCTATTCTATCACGGTGCTAACTTTAAAGGAATGGTGCAAATATATTTGCTGCCACGAAATTTCCCTGTCCTAATACAAGAAATATAACTACTGACTGATCTTAACTGTAAACTAGTAAATATAAAATAGTTTTCATTTTTAAAGCATAACGTAGTAAAATATTCGAAAATTTCAATTTTTCCGGTTTTTTTCCAAGAACGGTAAAAAGCTGTTTTTTTACCCAAAATTTCCGGTTTTTTCCAGGCCTTTACAACACTAATGGAGAGTGCAGACAAAATGCATCAGAAGCAGCGAGAGTGTACGCAGAAAGATTTCGGGGCAGACATCATCCCAATAGACGGGTTTTCTCTGCACTTTGAGACCACTTGCGGCAAACAGGACGTGTTGATACTGGTCATACAAATCAACGTCTACGACCTGCAACTGGTGAGGATGTTGAACTCTATGTCGTAGCAGCGGTTACTGTGAACCCTCACGCAAGTTCCCAAGACATTGCTCGAGAAAGAGGTTTTAGTCACACCAGTGTATTGCGGATTTATCTCGTCGTCGTTACCACCCATACCATGTGTCGCTCCATCAGGAACTAGTGCCTACTGATTTTATAGTACGCCTGGAATTTTGTGAATGGGGACTTCAGCAGGTTGCTAGGGATCCTGACTTCTTTTTACGTGTTTTGTGTTCAGATGAGGCTTCAGTGACGAATCACGGTGTAATAAATAGACATAACATGATAACATGCACTACTGGGCGCCTATCAATCCACATTGGTTGCGCCAGCAAGTCCATCAACGACCATGGTCCGTAAATGTGTGGTGTGGAATATTCAATGGAAGGATAATTGGCCCGTATTTCTTTGAGGGGCATCTCACCGGCACCCGATATTATGATTTCCTCTTTAACACACTCCCAGTGTTGATGAAAGATGTTCCTCTTGCTCAACGCCGCCAGATGTGGTTTCAACACGATGGCTGTCCTCCACATAATGCAAGAGTAAATCGACGACACTTAGATGCCACGTTTCCTGGACGTTGGATTGGACGGGGTTGTCCTATCCATTGGTCAGCACGCTCGCCGGATCTGACCCATGGACTTTTATCTGTGGGGATATCTCAAAAGTATTGTGTATAGGGAACCGCCAATCACACCTCAGGATATGAGACCGCACATTGAACGTGCTTGCGACGCCATTCCCCGAGAACACTCCATTGCAGCAACCCAATCTCTCACTCGACGTCTCAGAATGCGTTTAGACGCCAATGGTCAACAACTTTGAACATCTGCTAGAATTAGGTACGTTCTATTTAGTCATTTACCGTTCTATTTAGTCTCATAAAGTAATTGCCTTAGTGATAGTGATATTTGGAAGAAAAACAAAACAGTAACCCTGAATGGGATCGAACCAACGACCTACGTCGTAGCCCGAATCGTTAACCATTACATCACAAGAACAGCTGATCTGGTTTGTGTTCTATAATGTGTATATTGTCACGGACGTTGCGTCACAATGATGTCTCCGTGTCCCATGCGAGTTATGGGGAAAATCGCACACTTCATCATATGTTCTTGTAAACATACAGGTATCATTGCTTTCTATTTCAAGATTAGACCCTTGTAGTTCTAACATTTTGTTGGGCGTGTCATTTTCATTACTCGTTCCTGTAGTTTGGAGGGCGAGGGAATTATTATGCAGTGTTGCAAACCCCGCACACCTTTGGTGTATCTCGGGAATGGTTAGAGATATCGCTTTCGAACAAACACCATTAGGGTTCTTGAACCTTACATAGACTTTGTATGGTATTTCCAGCATTACGTCATGTGGGCACTTTTCTTCCTATGGCAACTGCAACATATTCAATGTTCCCACCTTTGCTGTGGCAACCCTGTTACTCACTGGATGGTGTGCGTTCTCTGGTTTACTCTTTCGGTTACTCCTTTTCATTCCGTAGTATTTAGTTTTCTTGCCTTTTTGCTAGTTTTGCTCTACGGACACTTTAATTTCTTGATCTTTGAAGCTTTATAACTTCCTTATTTGGCAACACTGACAGGTGCGGTTTCGCTTGTTGGTATTCACATTGTGTACTAATTCTTTTGATGGCATAAACTCCTATATGTTCCATTTAAAAACATAAAACTTTGTACTGTGCTGGCAACACTATTGAGCTGGTAACTGTGTATTACCTCAAAAGACGTCCCCCTTCCACAAGTATCTGGATCCACCACATTCTTGCTAATATCTCTTCTTGTTTCCGATTTATTCAGGGCTGTCCAACATTCAACATTACTGAACCACACTGTATATATATATATATATATATATATATATATATATATAATTCGTACACATATTATTGGCAAACAAAACGCGGATTCTTTAAAAAAAAAAAAGAAAAAGAAAGAAAAAAAACTTGTACGCAGGATTCGAACTCTTGCAAAATGGATCATTTGAATACAAATGCATAACGTAACTGAGTGCAGCAAGAAGGCAATTGTAGGAGGCTTTTCTGTAGGTTTGTCCTCTTATGTGTTGATCATCTTGCAGCCTCTACGTCTATTATCGAGTACTCCCACTTTTGATTTTCATTTATTTATTTTATTTGGCATTTTTTTCCATTTCGTATAAGCATTGTCTATATGCCAATTATATATTTGTTTTGTATTTTGTTTTGTACTATGTAAGTTACTCTTCTTACTCTATCTGTTATGCATGGTACTAAAACATAGAGAAAATTAATTAATTTGTCTGCAGATGTGAGGGAATTAGAAAGAATTTTTATTCAGGTTTTTGGAATTAAATCAAGGAAGGCCATGTAGGTTTTTGTGAGCATGAGTATATAGTATTATCGTACATATGAAGATGTGTGTACTACTGTATATTTCACATTTTGAATACACGAGTTGTCATGCTTTAATTCCTGGAATACAAATGACGTGGTGAATCACACAGCCATTTGTGACGTTCAGACTTGCACATGACCAGGTCGCAGCCAGTGTATAGCTATGAAATAGCACATTATATGTGTGGTTTGACTTGTTAGCGGAAAATTAGTAACATGTATCTGATATAACATTAAATATTCTAGTTATTCTGAAACATGAATCTACTTTACTTTCTTGCCATAGCAACATGTGATTCGACTATTTTCAGAATTAAGAGAATACGAATTTGAATAGATTTCCGGCATCCAAACTGCCGCTACCCACTACGCAGATTTCGGGAAAATGAGTACCATTAATGTCTATCAAAGCATTACGTTTTCGAAGGGGATTACTTTGAAGATGATGGTATAGGGTTGCCATTGGTCCCGGAAAATCCGGGACTGTCACGGAATCGAGACATGCGTCCCGAAAATATTTCTTGAGACACTTAAATGTCCCGGATTTCAACAAAGAAGAAAGCAAGGAAATCGTAGGTTTTTTTTTTTTCACATGATTAGGTATATGATTATTCTCTTCAACTTCTGAGTATGGCAATCCAAAAGTTAAAAAAAAAAAGGATTTAATTAAGTTCACGATTTAGCTACTTTGACATTAAACGAAGTATTCGTTTCATTGGGCCAGGGACAGAAAATTTTACTGCCCAATCTTATTGTTATCTTTAGTACTCTAGTAATCTGCATCTTGCTTCTGAAATATTTTAATCAATAACCCCTGTCCGAGATTTTTGATAGTGTTCAGCTGATCATTCAAGAAGAAAAATAAAACTGAACAGACAACAATGGAAAAATGTTTGAGCATTAGTAATTTAGTAGCGTCCCGGATTTTCATGTTTGAAATATGGCAACCCTATGGTGGTATAGAGGTTTCCTTTTATAACCGATTGCAGAAATTAAATTGTGTGTACGAGAAAGGATATGAGAGAGACAGTACACTGTATGCTGTTTGTACCATGAGTCATACAATAATTCGTGTAAATTGTGTAATGTTTTCGCCCAAAAATAACATTTCTGATAATTTTTGTGTGTTTGTTGACAATTAAATCTGACCGTGGTAAATATTTTAAAATGCTTTATTACTGGTTTCAGGCAAGCATGGTGCACAACTTAATTGATGCTTATAGGTTGTTGCAACATATGATAATATTACCTTGTTCATCTGCTTCGGAGGATGAGCTGCTCTCTTTTCATTCCCGAGACTACATAAGTTTCCTTCAGTTAGTCAACGAAAGTGATGACCTGGAAAAGTTTGATGAAGATCAGTTAGAGTATGGCTTGGGTAAGTCAAGCTTCTTCATTTATTTGCAGCTTCGTTGATTCACAGTAAAACATTAAAACCTGATTTCTATTTATTTACAGATTCTGTTTTAATTTAACACACATTCTGTATGGAAGTAATGTAAAGTTTGTGACAGCATCGTACAAAGACTGAGGAAAAAATATCGATAATTTCTGATATAATTTCATTCATCATACCATATTTATTTTTATCGTTTTACTTTGTGAGTGAATTGTTATCTGAGGTAAGTGGTCATCAAAGTGTGGATTAAGTTCGAGAGGAAAGTGGTTTCATGTGTGTACAACAATTGCCCTCTTTATTCTTGTCGTTTCCCCTTTAACACTCATGAGAAGGTACTTTTAAAAAACCTTGCATGCATGGCCCGATTTGAACGAAATTTGCTCTATTAACTATGTCTTCAGTAGGGTGTGAAAAACCCATTAAAAAAAGAGAAAGAAACCAAACCCAGTGGATTTTATTGGGCAAACTTAAAATACCATTTAGGCATTAATGTTCTATTGTACACATGAAACAATGATATTTCTTGTCCACAGAGTGAATCCGTGGACACACTTTGCACCATTGACGCTCTCATACATTTCGATTTTTAGAACACTGATAGAGCGTTCACCTCTGGTGTATGGGGTCCTTGATTCGATCCCAGCTCGCGGCAAGTGAGTTTTCTGGTGGGCAAACACTGGGTACGTGGGTTTCCTCGGGGTTCTCCCGTTTTCTCCCACTTTCTTCATTCCACCATTTCATTCATTTCTCATTATCAACGTCTCCTTTAGCCTACCCGGCATAAGCATGGGACGTAAAACTTAAGATTTCATTTCATTTCGATTTTTAGAAACAAGGAACTGCCCAGATTTTTTTTTAAAGTAATAAAAATGTTTATCCACGCAGGATACAAATCATTGGGACAAGATTCCTTTAATTTATCTCAAAACACGCTACATCCTGGAAGATTATCTCAGACAAGAAGCCAGAGATAAAAAAAAAGACTTTATTAAATGAATGTTTTTTTTTTATATAAAATAAAAATTATCTTCTTTTGTAAGAATTAAAACGTTGGAATTTTTTATTATTATTATTTAAGAAAATCTCATTTCCTGTTGTCAGGTTGCTTTCTCAAAATAGATTTACGATTAAAGGACCTTTGTAACATAGATAATTGTACTTTACGTCACGTACTCCGGGTACACTTTTTCGTTTCTATGTGTGTAATTATCCAAGTGTAGTGTTGAGTAGGAGACAAGAAAGTATGGTGATCGTGAAAAAAATGTATAGATTTCAATGGATTTACATTCGCCTAGCGTAAATTGGGACTAAATTTTAAACTTTTTTTTTTTTTTTTTTTTTTTTTTTTTTTTTTTTAATAACAATCTTTAGAGATTTTCGATTTCTCTTTCTACCCCCAGAAATAAGGGTGGTTTACTGATGATCAAAAATAAAAATTTTCGATTTTCTTGAAAGCAGATCGAATAATGTTATTCATATTTCATAAATTAACAACCCTATAATATGATATAAGTCGCTTTTCTAGGAAAAATCTGCAAGAGTAGTTTACGTTTGGGAGTAAGTTTTTTCTCAGACGATTTTCTCAAAAACGACTCAGTCGATTTTCTTTATATTTCATAAATAAATCTTTCATTAATAACGTGATAACGTGGCGTAACTCATTTGTCCTGAAAATTCACAAAGGGAAGTTTTTGTTCTGTGGGGTGAGTTTTTCTCGGATGGTTTTCTCATAAAATAGCTCAGGCAGTTTTGTTCATATTTCAAAATAAATGTTCCATTAATAATCCTGCAATACGGTTGAACACATTTCTCATGAATAAATTCACAAAGGGTGGTTCAGTGTTGCAAGCGAATTTATTTTGAATGATTTTCTTAAACGACTAAGACAATTTTCATTATATTTAATCAACCGTATATTGATGCACAAATCACTTCTCACAAAAATATCTAGAAGGGTACTTTTTTCCTTTTTTCTTCAACAGTTGACTCAAACGATGTAGTTGATATAAACAAATGTTTCATTAATATCTCTAATAAGGCATAAGTCATTTCTCGTAATAAATGGTAGTTTACTTTTGGGAGCTTAGTGGAGTTTTCTTCGTACGAAGATTTTCGAGAACTTACTTTTGTTTGTATTTCGTAAATAAATGTTTCAGTAATATCTGCAGCATAACATGATTTAGTTTAAGAAATTGAAGCGAGAAATTTTAGTGCGGTAACCCGTTACTTCCTATTTAAGTAAAGCTTCAATACTGTCTGTCATTCAACGTATTATAAATATATGGAGAGAAGATTTTTGTTTCCTTTTTAATGCAACTTTTTCCGCTTATATGTACGTAATTGTTGACAAAATAGAAGTATATATTTAGTTTTCTTTTTTAAGTGAAAAGTTTTCGTTTGTAATTAACTGAAACGTGGAGAAAGACATTTTATGATTTGTTTGTACTAATACGCGAGTTTGTACAACAAAAACAAAGGGAACGTAGTCGCATTGCTTTTTGTTCCAGTTTACAGTTGAACATCGTTACAGTGAATTTGATCGAGTATAATCAACAATTGTTATCCGTGATTTCCAAATATGCTATTTTTTTTCAGTAGTATTCTGTTCTGAAGATCTCTTAACAGGTACATATTTAAAGCAAATTCTCAAACTGAGCGTGTACTGAGAAACACGATTGAAGAAGGTAATTATATTCACATTAAAGTTACCATTTCAGTCAACGTTCTGAAGTATATTTTTGATTTTTTTAAATATTTTTATTGTTTTCTTTATGTAGGATTTACTCCCTCCACCGCACAAAAAAAGGATATTTTTATGCTAAGGAAAATTCCAATAACCCTTGTCTGCATAGAACTGCTTATCTTAGTTGAAAAGTCGTGACAGATCAACTACTGCAGAGGGTAGCCTAATCGTAGTGCTTCAAATAATTTCAAGACCATTCGACAGCGTAACGTGTGTGAATCCGTCCTGTCAGTATCACTCTTTATCTACAAGGCCAGAAACTCTATTTGTGCAGTTAAGTAGTCACGGCTTCGAGAGACCGGGCGCTCACGTGGTCAGTGTCACTTGTTGATATATCGATGATTGTATGATGAAGTGCTCCCGCGATGCACCAGCGAGCACATAGGCGGAAGGATCGCACGGATCATCCTAACTGCAAGAGTGAAGAACATTTCCTACGTTTGTCCTACGAGCTTTTATGAATGTAGCAGGGTAAGTCACCCAAATTATCAGCATCGAAAATATTGAAATAGAACATAATCCATGTAAATAACGCACAAAGAAAGAATAAATGACAGACTGGACCGAGACTCGAATCCGGGACCTCTGGCATACCGTGCTGGTGTGTTAATCACTACGCTACCCAGTCCGCTTCCCAGAACAGCCACACACACTCTCTCACTCTCGAAATCGGTGCTCTCCACTCGGATCACATGGAGAGCACTTTTCATTCTTTGTACGTTATAAAATTCAGATCTACAGATGATCTGGTGTGCCAAAAAATCGGTTGTATCACTTTTTATTAATATATATAACCAATATAAGTTTATCCTGTCAGATTCTCTCAGATTGTTAATCACTTATGTTGCGAGTGGCAACAAATGTTATTGAAGTACCTCAATAAATTTTAATCATTCCTCTCTTGATGAAGAAGGCAGAAGTTCATCAGACGGTGAACGTCAACATTTTGCAGTTTCTGTTACTTAATTATAAAATGAAATCTTAAGAAACTGAAAGAGTATACATTAATGTTCAAAAGAGATATTTGCATAATAAATCCTGCAATTTATTCTTCACTTATTTATTATAAATGCAGGAACTAACCAATTTTATATCATACCATTTCCTCTGTAGGTGCGATGTAGGTACAATGATAAAGTGCGATTGAACATCCAGCAATTGTCAACAGAAATCCATAGGAGATACATCTAACGCTTTAACAAGGATATATCTAAATAGGATAACCTTAACACTAGTTTCCATTTTCATGAGCCAAGTAGCCATCGTTGTTTTGGCGGTGTGACCGCTGGTCTTCGTGGATGTGGACTTCAGCTGTCTCATTGTCATGCAAAGCAGATGCACATTGGCTGTGTATGGGATCTAAGACTTGCTGTATATAGTAACTGCATTTACTCTCGCATTAGATAAAATTCTGTGTATAAGAAGCTTCCAGTTGGTACAGTAACTCGCCAATGCTATAAACTCTTTGGGAAAACTTTCCTTGCACGTGCGAATCCACTGTCTGTGCTCATTTGCATTGTAGAAGAGTAGTAAATCGCACGCATCTGCTTTGACCTGGTCAAATAGACCCACGTCGTCTAGGAAGGATGATATAACACCGTTTATCGTCCGCTAGGTAGCGCTAATGCAGATGTTTGCATGAACTTTTGTGCCTTTGGCATATTAAATCTATCATAAAACGTCGAGTCACTACCCTTGAGGGACTCTGAAAAGCATGCAAGGATAAATGCGCTAAATTGGATCAGGCTGTCCTGAACAGAAACCACCTTCAATGCGAGCTTCGATGTCGTGTAGTTGTTAATCGTCAGGGCCATCATACTGATTATGATCAGTGGTGGAAATGAGATTTTACAGTGTAGGGTAGGCGGCTACAATTCACTACCATAAGGATAAAACGGCCTTCATTTTAAGTTCAAAATGCAGGCTGTTTGATATAAGATAGTTGCGAATTCTGCTGATTAATTTAAATTAATAGTATGTGTCGAAAGTAGGCTTATGGTATTACACACTTCCATTTGTCTTCATTATGTACAATCTTGTTCAGAAATACCTGACCATCATCTTTTGCTTAAGAAGCCCTGGACTTTTATCCATTAGTGAAAGTACAAATACGATTGTGAGAGCACGGCCTTTTAAACAGTGCTTGACTATGTTATTTTGAACAAGACTATGTATAAAAATGTTTAAAGTGTTGGGAATTATTCAACTTCTACTGAGTATTACATAATATATTAGAGTCAAGTACACGTACATTTCTTTTAACAGGGTACGACTGTCCCTTAGTAGAGAGGATTTATGATTTTGTGCAGCATATTGCTGGTGGTTCATTGAGTGCAGCCCAATCCTTGGTGGATGGAAGAGCGGAAGTAGCAATAAATTGGTGCGGAGGTTGGCATCATGCACAGAGGTTGGTCCTTCCATTTAACATTTAGTTTTTACAATTGAATATGTCTTTTGGTTTGACTTCATATTACGCATTTACTTCTCTTCTATGTATGTTCTCAACTTGGGATTGCGTGGAAAACCAACTTAGGAGTCACCGGCTGACAAAAGAAAGGGATATGATAAGAAAGTTATTCAGGATTATGCTTTCTTAAATCGAACCCGAATCAAACTTACTAAGGGTGTTTCAAAACAACACCGACAACCTTTGGGACGTGATTCCTGACACCAAGATAAGACAAAAAAAGTAGAGACCAGTCTGGGTACATAATTGTTTCCTTTTGGAGTTAGAAGCTGCCGAAAACATTAAAAAATTAACTTTAAAGGTCCATAGCTCCAAAAATATAAGATCTACCGTGGTTGGGTCAAGACTTCACTTAGGAACTAGTATGTGCCCTATCCAAATATTTATGTTTCAGAATCCTGAGGTACTTTTGCAACATTTTTTATAGGGGGAGTTGGTGGTACTTCATATTATATCCCCGTAGCCAAACTCCCTCAATAAAAAATGTTGCGTGAGTACCTTAGGATTCTGAAACATTTTTTTTATAGGGCACACGCAAGTTCCTAAGTAAAGTCTTGACCCTACCGTAGTCGAGGTCCCATAGTATTGGAGCTATGAACCTTTAAATTTCATTTTTTCATGTTTTCGGCAGCCTATAACTCCGAAAGGAAGCATTTCTGCACCCAGGTTTGTCTATACTTTTTGTCTTATCTTGGTGTCAGGAATCACCTCCCAAAGGTTGTCGGTGTTGTTTTGAAACACCCTATATACGGTGGAACATTGGTCGGGAAAAGTGTAGTTGTTTTTTTACATTATATATATATATATATAGATCTGGAAATTTGTAAATTGTGATCTCGAAAATCTGAGAAAGTCAGGGAAATCGTGCTCTCCAAATAGTAATAATAATAGGAGTTTAATCAGTAGTATTTTATACTTAGAAAAAAATTTTAGTATTGTTTTTTGATTTCTTGAAAAAAGTGAAAAATTGGACATAACGCTTATGAACACCTTTTACCAAATGGAGTGCGTGGTATAACGGTAGCTTCAGGAAAACAAAGTTTGTTTCCTATTTGAGAGTAATAAATATATTCATTTTTCAACCATAGAGGTTAAGTACGCGAGGTATGCAGTAATTTAATAGTTCAATTTATTAATATTTAGAGAACACAATGTTAAATATTAAAGTGGGGTATTCGAAGAGGTAATATATAATAAATATTCCCTATGATTTATTTCATTCTGTCTTTATACACTACGATCTTCTCTAAATTTTACCTTACTGTGTCATTAGAAGAAAATCAGAATTACGTAAGTAGGCCATATTGTAAAATGTGTTGATGACATTGCAGTTTTTTTTAAAAATTAGATTTCGCCTGATTTGAACTCATTTATTAAATTCATGCTCTTTTACTAATGTAATTAATATATTTTTATTTGTAGAGACGAAGCTGAAGGTTTTTGTTACGTGAATGACGTTGTGATTGCGATCCACAAATTACGAGAAAAATTTGATCGTGTGTTGTATATTGACTTAGATCTACATCACGGTGAGTAAATACTTCTATATCTTCTATATCAATATATCTTTTACTTTTTCATCATAATTTTAATTTGCATGTTTTCTTAATTTGAATACGTGGTAAATATTTTGTATTTAAAGATGAAATATTTATTTCTTACATAATATTGCACTTAGTTCGGTCAGGCTATTTCAAGAATTTTATTCGGTTACTGAAGTTAACCATAGGTTTGAAGGTGCTATAGAACTCAGAACTCATCATCATTTGTTAGGTTCTAGAAAACCTTGTAGAAAACTTCAAACGATTTTGCCATTTCATTCTTGACTCCACTGAAATACTTGAAAGGCTGCTTGATTCCTCAACGTAGTTGCCTCCAACTAAGAGATGATGAAAAATATATACAAATGTAATGGATGAGTTCTTGATATGCTATGTGCAGACGAAAACGGTTACCTTTTTAATTCTTAAATTGTAGAAAAATGAATGTATAACTTTGACTTTTGTTAAGGATATTCACTTAAAAAAGACACAATTTCAGGTAGTATTGACAAATTTCTAACTTAGAAATAGTGTTGTAAATAGAAAAAAAAAAAAAAAAAGTTCGTATTTTTTCAAAAATGTACGTTTTTCTTTTTTTTTACAAAAAAAACATTGCCTCTCGTTTTTTTGTAAATTTCGTTTTTTTTTTAATAGTCACTTGTAATGCATCTTACGTCTATTTAAGCATGAAATATTTTTATGTACGTGTAATTACCGTAAAAAGCAACATAAATTAAACGCTAGATATTGATACGCTACAAATATTTTACAATTTATATAAATAGCATACCTACTAACAATTCGGGTTTCAGCAGTTTTCATCAATATCAACTAAGAAATAAAAATAGAAATGAAATTTTGTTTTTTCGTGAAAGCAGGCCTTTAATAAGTACGAAAATAATGTCTCGAACAGTATAAAATTCAAATAACTTGTCTAAAGGTAAAAGCTAATACTAATTTGCCTACTAGTATTTGTCTAAATATAATATATAAATAATTTGTCGACTAGATATATATGATATGCAGAGCCGGCTCTACCATATGTGCAACACGTGCATTTGCATGGAGTGACAAGTATGGTGAGCCGGTAAAATCTGTCATAAGTATATTATTTAAATTAAATAATTCTTGTTGGAAACAGACTTCATGATGATGGAAGTTACATTTAACAAGTTGACCTAATATTTGAATACTATATTCATAAATTGTGTTTAGGTCGCATTAGTTTAAGGTCACATGGACAATGCTGAAGCAAATGGTCAAATAAATCCCAGCACAAATTGCTTGATTGTTGTCAAATGCAAGAACTCAATTCTCGAATAGTTGCGAATATCTGTTTCATTTAGTTAGTTATAACAGTTTTGATATGACGACTAGTCTTGTTTTTGTCACAAACAAGTTCCTTATCATTGAAGATAGAAACAAGTTTTTTTAATGTTAACAGATGTAGAAGAAAAATCAAGAAATAAAGATAAAAGAGCTAGTTGCACTGGAATTGCAAACTGATACATTGAGATTGAAGCTCGATATTGAATTCTGTAAAAAAGATTACCATCTTTCCTCTGCAGGTGTGTTTCCTTTATCTCTCACTAACATTACAGATTAATATTTAAAGGGAAAAAAAAAAAAAAAAACAAGTAATTAAGCCTTTCTTTGTGGGACTGCACTTACCCTCCCCTTCATTGTTCATGCTGGAGTAGCATACTTAAAATCGTGACTTTTAAGATTTGTTCTTTCTGGAGAAAGAGGGAGGCGGCAAATTATGCCATTGCAGGAGGCGACAAATTGCCTAAGGGTGGCCCTCATGATATGTATATACAAGACATGAATATAGGATGACTCAATTTGAAGTAGTGCAGGGTGTTTCAAAATGAATATTCGGGCTTTGAAACTTTGTAGTATCTATTACAATTAACTTACAATTAAAGCGCTTGGAGGATAAAGGTGTTATGTTACATTTTTTGAAGTGTTGCATTCTGGCTGTTCATGCACGTGTTATATGCTACTCATGCTACCTAACACATTATTTGGTGAGTCCTCGTCCTACTGCAGATATTTGGAAACGATGAAGGTGATATGATAACGGACAAAGTTGTGAAAGTCAATTTTCCCGTCATACTCAATTTGTTACATACCACCTTTATCCTCCAAGCGCTTCAATTATAAATATTATCAAATAAAAGAGCAACTCAAACAGCTTTGCACACACACATGCACATGCATTGTTTCCTCTGTCTGTCGTTAGAAAGAGCTAGTAGCAAAGATGGGACTAGAGAGCGGAAAGCTGCTTGTGTTTTAATAAAGACTGAATTTGTAGTTACAGTGCAACCCTCTGTGTGAAGAATATTAAGGAGACGCTTGCAACTACGTCCTTATCGTTTGCAGTTGTTAAAGGTCTAAAGCCTACAGACTACGGTTTACGTGCTAATTTCACAGATGAAATATTGCTGCATAACAATGAAGATTTTCTAGATCGTGTCGTCTTCAGAAATAAATCGATATCTTACCTAAGAGCTAATGTGAATACTTATAATGTTCGCATCTGACGGTCAGCAAATCCTCAGGAGATGGTACAGTTGCAACGAAACTCCACTAAATTGAATGTGTTTTGTGCGGTATGGCGGAAAGTTTATGGGCCTTTCTCGCCTATCGACTAGATGTGTCCCGTGTGATGAATGAAGCTCACATCGAACACTTGTAGCAAAGACTGTTTGAGGTACTCTTTTACTTGATGTATTGTGTATAATTGTACGTAACATGTAATAAGTACTACGAAGACTTAAAATCCCGATATTCATTTTGAAACACCCTGCATTTCTTAACAACAATATTGGAACTAATATGTAAAAAGGAGAGAAAATTTTCCTTATAAAGTGATTGCTTACAACAACGATATTATTATTAGTCGAGACTATAACTACAACAACAACACGAGTTAGTAGTCAAAAAAATGTAATCAAATGTACACTCGTAACCCTTTCGGACCCAGGTGCCCAAAGTAGCACATACTGGTGTGGCACTTTTTTAATACGCTCCTGTGTGGACACTAATTAAGATATCGAGATATTATTTCTGCTAAATATGGTTGGACCATAGTTTATCATATTAATTTCTTTTTCTTCTCGGGATCGAATTTCCTTCTCAAATTTCAGCCCAGTCAAAAATTCGAGAATTTTCGAATTTCCTTCTTTTTTCCCTGTAGCTTCCTTCATTGTAGAGAGACCTCCTTAAGATTTGCCAGGTAGATACCTCGGATAGACACCTAATTGTTGACATCAATTGGACGGGCCTGCGCGTAGTGTTTCCAACTAGGTAAATTAAAATTTCCCTAAATTTGGACAAAAAATTCGAAATTTTTGTTTATAAATCCGTATCTATACGTCCGAGTACAAGTCAGCTTACGCCAGTCGAACATTTATCCTTACTGAATAAACGCGGATACAGATCGTTACAATGGGGTTATTAGGGGGCACACGGAAAATTCGTATTTAGGTTCTGACCCTTGATTCTTCTAGTTTTTCCCTACTTTTCTGTTTACCTTAATATATTTTTTGGTAATTAGAAGCTTTTATCCTTAAATATCGGCATGATACTTATAAAATATAATAGTGGTGTACCAATGTATAATTTAAGATAGTTTTCGTCTGTCAGGTAGCAGCGTTGCCAGCTACAAAAAATGTAATTCCAGATTTTAGGGGGAAATTTTGGGAAAATTATTTGTTTTGTCTATTATTTCCCACTTGTTCCCTACATCGGAACATACGTATCACTACCTGAAATTCTCGTGTTTGCCCTACACAACGCACTATAGAAAGTTTTAATAGGATAATTAGGGGAAGTACAGTTGAGGTTTACAGTAGACCTTGTTCTCTAAGTGGAAAGATTTTTTTTTTTTTTTGGTGGAATGAGATTTGACACGCTTACTTTATTAGATATCGTCACAATACTTGTAGGATATATTAGAGGGATACCAAAGCTTATTTTAAGATAGTTTGTATGTGTGTCTGATAGAAGTGTTGCCAGCTACAGAAAATTTTAATTCCAGATTTTAAGTGGAAGTTATGAAAAATTCCATTTTTGTCTCTGTTATTTCCCTCATGTTGGCTACAGTCGAACAAACGTACCAGTGTCTAAAGGCCTCGTTCTTAGCCTACACAGCGCACCATAAAAAGTTTCCCTCAAGTAATTAGAGAAAGTATATTTGAGGTTTACAATAAACCATGTTCTGTAAATGGCAAGATGATGGTGAATTTCTGAGGTAGAATGAGATTTTTTTTTTTTTTTTAATTTCATGCTTACTTTGTTAGATATCGCCATGATACTTGTAGGATATATTTTTGGGGTATCATGGTTTATTTTCAGATAGTTTTCGTCTGTCTGATGGCAGTGTTTCCAGCCAAAACAATTAATTCCCGATTTTAGGTGAAAATTTTGGAAAATTTCCTTTTCCCTCTATTATTTCCCTCTTGCTGGCTACATTGAAACAAACGTACCACTACCTGAAAGCTTCTTCTTTGGCCTACAGAACGCACCATAAAATGTTTCAAATAGGATAATTAGAGAAGCTGTAGCCCTGACATATCTGTTGATATTTGCTTCTGAGGCGTAAAAAGTGTCAAAATTTCTTGTGCATGATGACAGAGAATTTTTTCTTTCCCTCTTTGAATGGAAGCCAGTGACTTCAGGATTTCACTGTACCTTGTCAACACACCAAAGAATGTTTTTAGGTGACTTGAACCCATATGGCAGCAGTGGTGCTAGATACAAAGAATTTTGAACTTCAGTTAGGGAATTTTTTTACCCCTACATTTTCCTCAATAATTTCCCACTCGTTGGCAAGACTGTAATGTAACTTACACCAAAAAATAGCCACATCCATTTTCTAAAAAACAAGGCCTTCACCATATCAATTGAATAAACGGTTTTGAGCAATAAGACACTAACTGAAAATGTAGGAAAACGCCAAAAATGACCTGGGTCCGAAAGGAATAATCACACAATTTTGCTAGTATATAGGTACAAAGAAACAAACGATTTGTAAGTTACGAGGGCTTCGACTCAAGTTCTGTTGATTATTTCAATAATCTGCAACCTAAATCAATAAATAATAGTTGCCAGAAAAAAAACAGACATTAAAAAAAAAAAACGTGAAAAAGAACGATGTTTTTTATTGAAAAAAAAAAAACGTTTTTTTACAACACTACTTGGAAACGTTGTGGATGTACAACTTGTAAATACATTATCAACCTACACTGGCATTAAAAATATCCGCTTGAGAGGGGAAATAACGGTCATTATTATTACTTTAAAACTTGAAAAGTAACTTTAAGTGTTCAGAACTATCGATCGACGCACCTGAAATCAACAGTTCAAATAAAATCATCGGAATAAGTAAAACAAACAAGTAGAAAGGTTGAATATAAATTTGAACGAAGAATTGAAGGAGCTTCCTACGCTCTAGGAGGATGACGAAGTCCTGAAGAAGCTACAGCTGAATGACGCACTGTAACATTTGGGGCTAGGGGCAAGGTTATACTAACAATACACTGAGAACAGATTATTGGTTTAATATCTTGGCAGAAAAAATCATTTATCGTTTCATCTCTTGAAATAAGACAAAAAGGAGTTATTTTTCCCTTTGGTGTTGGCACGCGCCCTCTTCTAGATCCATCACTAGTTTGATAAATAACATGCATAAAATTTAGGGAAGCCACACTTATACATACAATATTCTGAAATCTCCGGACACTTAGTTGTAATCTAAAATACTCTACAGCTTCCTGTGTAAAATCAATTCGTATTATACTACTATCCGGAAAATTGAAAATCATAATCTTGTAGCTGTTATGCATTAAATCAACAAATTATGTGTATAAAGTTTCATAAGTTACTGCAAGATTTCAGCAAGAAATGTATACTAAATCATTAGTAAACATTCTGTTTTAGACGTGGAGATGAGCTGCAAGAAAATACATGACGCACTTATTGCTAGAAGTTAGAGGATTTGTGTTTTGTCATTGATGACTGAAGATAACAATTGTCTGATGACGCTCAGGAGGTGGTTTTGCGTGTTGTCAAGCAATGAGCGAACGTTTCAATTGTTTGATGATACTCAGAAATCTTACCAATCATTTCAGGTACTTTGAATTTAACTAATGAACCAAGAAAAAAAGAAATGAAATTTTTAAGTTTTACGTCCCCTGGGTTTGCTGGGAAGGCTAAAGGAGACAGTGATGATGAGAAATGAATGAAATGGTGGAATGAAGAAAGTGGGAAGAAACTGGAGAACCCCCGAGAAAATCCACGAATACGGTGTTTGTGCAATACAAAGCTCACTTGGCTTAAGTTGGGATCGAAGCAGAGACCCCATTCACAAGAGGTGAACGCTCTACCACTGAGCCACTACGGCCCGAAAGAAAGAAGAAGTTGCGAAACGAATACACAATTGTGACTTGGCCACTTCGGAACGAGCTACATTGTCCCTTGCCAAGTGAACTACAGCAGTGCATACAAGATGTTTCTGCACGCTCGCGGTTTATATAATATTCCGAGATATTTTAATTTATTTTTCTTCATTAAGAAGGCTCTGGTTTTGAGCCAAAAGTTTGGAATTCAAGAATTATTCAGGACTTAAAATTTTCAAGTACGTGAAATCAGAGATGACTGTCCATTGCATTTAAGTTGAGAGAATATTCACTTAAAACATACTAAGAAGAAGTTGTGTTGTTAATGTCCATATTTGAATTTCAATAAAACTTATCAATTGTAATGAAACTAGATACAAAGCAAGATATTGAGTAGTCATGACTTCCGAAAGTACAGAAAATTATTCAGAAATTTTTCATTAACCTCAGGGATCGAAGTTTCCAAATTTACGATCAAAAGTAGTGAGTGTGTCGCGTTAGTAGCCCACTTATTGTTCTACTATATGGTTAATGTACTGCACTCTTAGTCATCTGTAGTTGGGTATGAGCCACGTATTCATTTACTTCTGCAAGTATAAGTTTCTTGTAATTTTGAATACGGAGGTGCAACGAAGGGAAAGCAGACTGAGCCTCATCAATCTTGATCTGTACCTCAAAATATATTCACCATTACTGTCAGCCCAAGTCCTTATAAAGAAAGGTTTCGTATGTATTGTAGGAAATTGAATCACTTCTATGTTTTCAGTCAAATAAAAGTACTGATTGTTTGTTTTGTGGATTATACATTGAGTTTTCATAAATAAGCTCCAAGAAAATTTTTATTAAGATTGTACGTTTGATTTCATGAAAGTAACACATACCTAATGTGAACTGGAAGACTTCAATACAACCTCTAATAGGAAGATATGCGATTCGAATTCCATATAAAACTACAGATTCTCGTCTCATGTAGCTTCAGGGCTAAAAAGGATCTCTCTCTCTCTCTCTCTCTCTCTCTCTCTATATATATATATATATATATATATATATATATATATATATATATATATATATATATATATATATATATATAGTTGTTACATGGAAGACCAGTGAATCTTGTAGTCATGGTAATTACGATTAAAGAACAGTTTTTATGAGATCAAAGTTGTGAAAACATTTATTCCAATATTGAATATCATTTACTTTGTTCATACTAATGTAACTGTTTCTGTTTCTTCGTAGGAGATGGAGTGGAAAATGCTTTCAGTTTTACTCCTAAGGTATTTACGTTTTCCATGCATAAGCACGGGCCAGGGTTTTTCCCTGGAAGCGGCACCCTTGATGATATAGGCTATGGAAGAGGAAAATATTATTCGGTTAACATTCCTTTGGATGATGGCGTCACTGACGAACAGTATTTCTATGTATTTGATAGGTATGGATTTCATAAAAATTTGCATGTAAATTTATAAGTTGTGTGAATTCGATGATCCAAACAAAGCAAATTCCCTTTCAATTACAATAGTTAGCGTTTGACAATAAAAATCTATCACGGATAAGTTCTTGGGACTAACATAGTTACATCATCTGATTCCATCTCGAAATCTTTACAGGTTTCAAAAATGTTACAAGTTACTGTTTACCCATTCGGCTGAGACCTCTAGTTGGCAGAGTGCCAAGGAGAGTCTATCTTAATGAAAGGAATGGACTGTAAAAAAATAAAATCAAAATCAATCATCATAATAAAATAACAAAACGACGCGCGTACACACAAACGCTCACGCAAGCATAACCACAAAACAGGTAAGAAAAAGAACTGGAAAAATACAATAAACTGCGCACGCACAAGCGTAAGTGTACTCTAGAGAAAGACAATAACTGAAGTTCTCCCACGGGTTGTTGGCGCGATCGACCGAATGTCGAAGCCCCTAAAACACAATGCTAGGCTGCATTTAAAATGCGCGCGCTCTGTTCACTGCGTGACATCATCACCTGACCAAAATGTATTGCTGACCTGGGACCAATTTACGTAGGCTGGCAACTATGTTTAAACTTCCAACCTTCTTTCTCTCGCTCCCAGAGGGGAAGACGAACACATGTTGTCTGTACATACACATACCCATTTTTCGTAATGGACTCTTCTACTTCTGTCATGCGCAGAAGTGTCGAGGGACCTAATGTCCGAGGGTAAACAGTATAACCAGTTGAAAATGCTCCAAAAGCATTGCCAGAACGAACTTAAAAAGAATTAACTTTTCTTATTAACTTCTACAGGATTATACTAATTGTTCTATGTATCTTATTATTATACTCATTAAACAATTCTTGTAATATATCTATCCACTTATAATTTCCTTGAGTACTAAATTTTTTCCACAAGTTTTGTTTAAGAGTTCTATTAAAACTTTCTACGATATGTTGTTTTACAAGGACGCATGTTCAAAATGGAGGGCTCGACATTGAAAAGTTCGCAGAATATATTCTTATGACTTACGGTTCTCGAGATATAGCTTCTTTAATCTCCCGAAATCGAAACTTTTTCGCCAATATCTCGAGGCCGGTAAGAATGACGCAAAAAATTCCATCACTTCTTTGAGGTAGTTTTTGATGCTTTATCGAATGGAGGGCTCAAAATTGAGAAATTTACAAATAACAGACACACACATACATACATAAAGAATTCAGTAAGGAACTTTTTTTGAGTTCGTTGAAAATATGAAGCGGATTGCTGCAAAAATAGACATTCAATTACCAAAAATTGTTTATTTTATAAATAGTATATTAGTGCTACACGAATAGTACCTTTGTAAATTAGAGCTCTAATAGTGCTAAGAATTGTAGTTGACGAATTAAGATGGAAGGTGTAGATGAAGAAAGAAAATCGAATCTGTACTTCCTATTATTGTCCATAATAAATAACAAACAGTATATATATTTCAGAGGCATCATTTATTTAGAATTGTTCTAAAAGTCACAGAAAGATGAAGTATAAATTAATTAAATAATAAGAATAAAAATTAAGCATAGTTATAAGATAGTTTTCCACTTGTGCGAAACTATCCTCTTTATCGGGTAAGGTGTTCTCAAACTACAAATACTAGTTGATAAACTTTTAGGTGAATTTCCTTTCATTTCAACTCCTTACTTGCCTATGTTAAGAATAGAAGATAAAGGGTACAATTGTTCAGAAATTTGTAATATTCCCAGCAGAAGAAATTATTGATTGATTGGGATTAATGGGTTTAATTAGTTTATTGAATTGACACAAAATTTCTTGGTTTAGACTATGGAAGAACAGTCAGTAAAGTCTTCATTGTATAAAATATTAAAAGTGATCAAGCAGGAAACATCTTGTTAATGAAGTAGAAAATATCTTGTTAATAAAATATTATATAAATGATGATAAAGGATAGTTTGTAGTAATGTCAAGAATCGATGTCTGGTTCTGATTACACAGCCACACACAAAGTTCTACGCAGCAGACCCCAGGGAATGGATTCTATATATTTTGTTACACAGAATCCAAATTTCGAAACCCTAGGACGATTAACCGTGTTAATTTTGTTTTTGAGCGAAAAGCGTGTGTCCTTCCTATCCAAAATCGCTCAAGTTTTTCGCACATAACAAAAAATTGACAGGGCCAATCGTTGTGGGGTTTCAAATTTTGGGTTCTGTGTAACAAAATATATCGAATCCATTCCCTGGAGTTCGATGCACGTAACTTCCACTTTTTGTGTGTGGCTGTGTTATTTAAGCATTACCAGTAGCCACGGACGTCCGCAAGAAGAAGAAGAGGTAAAGTGGGGCCTTAGCACTCCTTGGTATTCAAGTGAATCAGAATTTTAAATTAAGTTTCGAAGCAAGAGCAGTATTTTCTAAATTTTTTAACCAATATTCATCCTATATGTTTCCGACTTATATTGTAAAAATGTCTGTTATATGATTCTAAACGGCGTAACAAACATCTTGGCATTTGAAGGCGGCGCTCCAAGTTCCCTTTAAATGCTGCTAGCAAATGAGAGGCCAGCGGTATTGCCACGTTTATTTTACACACATCCACGTCTATCTCCTGTCACCTAATCGCGCTGTAGTTTTCTCTGCTTACCCATAGCCACACCCTTTTACCACTTGGCAACGTCACGCCAGAACTTGCGTTTTATTCGTTTAGCTGAAATGCTGAGATATTTGTCACAGGCCTTAATTGGTCAGCAAAGCTTTTGTGTGTTCTATGCAACTTCAGATACTGTGATCAAATAATTACGAAAATCCATGGTGGCAGTGCTTAATATGCCTTCCTGGTTCCGAACGATGGCTCGGTAGCGTAATTTCCATCGCTGTGATCATCTTCCATTCCTCTTTCACAGTTTTCCAGAGTCCATTCACAGCTGTCACACGCCTCTTGCCCAGTCGAAATCCACAGAACTCAGTTGGCTTTCGTCTCTAGATTTCATAGGTATTTATTTGAGAGATATGCCTTTATTCTGAATAGCCTTCATATTCTGGTAGAAGTGAGGGACAATTTGAAGGTGTGTGATAAAGCTTTCTCTTGATGGATGCGGACCTGTTGATTTCGTTCCCGTATATCTCTCGTAGCTCCTGCTCGTAGATCGACCTTATGATTTCCTCCTGCTAGTACTGTAAGTTGTTTTGCAGTTTTTCTTCACTCTGCGGATCTTCAGTTTGTCTCGATGACAAGCCGGTAACCACTTGGCTTTTGAAAAAGCCTTTTTGCATGTTCGAACCCACTTTTCAAAGCGCGTTGCACCTTTGTCTCTGTACATAATGGTTTTTGGATTTCCTCAGTCGGAAAGGTGCACACACTATTTGGCATCAATATAACGATGTACTGGTACCTTTGTTTGGCAGATTCCGTTTGTACAGCTTCCGGGTATTGTATTTGCGTTCCTGTCGGTGGACATCGTTAAGGTGATGACCACTAACCTTGAATACGTCCTCAAGATTCAGTTGTTAGCTCCCAAAGACACATTCAGACGCCATCTGTCTTTGAGTCAGGTGATTGTCTTGCATGGCCATTCTGCGAAGTTCAGGGTGTCTACTGATACTGGAAATACTTGAATTATACTGGAATTTAATTTTGATACAGAAAATACTGGTATTATGCTGGAATTTTGACCCACATACTGGAAAAATCATGAAAGTGGTAATTTTTCAACAATACTTTTTTGTAATTGTTTTAATAGTTTTAGAAGCAATTTTGTATCCATTGAGATTAAATTTTTCCAAAGCAAGATTTGTTCCGGTATACATTTTGTAATTAGACATTTAAAGCAATGGGTGGAGTGAAAAGCTGTGAGGGGGAATTGGGAGGCCCTTTAGAAATGTTAAAAAGTCATTGTATTTAAAAAAAATATAATGTCTGACTAAATTATTCTTTTGATGGTAAACCAATTACAAACGCGAAATCATGAAGAACGTGATTGTTCCTAAAAAACTTTTAAAAATCATTGTATTAGGTACTGGAATTTTGCTGGGAGTTGTACTGATTATACTAGAAATATACTGGAATTTTAAAAATGAAACTCAGTAGACACCCTGGAAGTTTCGCATGCATGCTGGTGGTGGCCGTGTTTTTGTTTCCTTTGTTGGAGAACCTTATAATTACTGATCACATTATTGATAAAAGTTGCCACCCTTGCTCTTACGTTTCTTCCTGATCATTGAAATACTAAACTTTCTGTTGTAAAGGGCTAAACACGACTCACTTTTGGCCCAATGAGAAAATATAAACATTTAGAAATATTATACAATATACTCTTCCGGAATAAATTATTATTATTAAATAAATAAATAAAACAAACTTGTGTCCCTCCTGCGAATGCGCAATACTAACAACAGAATGCAATTATGAATCATCGACTATCTTAATTGAGTAAGAATACCAATATTTTGTAAAACGTGGTGCATTACAATAGAATAGGATCCAAAAGGTTTACCAACCGATATTTACATAACAACTGCTGAAGTATTGTTGTTTTCCAATTGTAATGACTACTGACATATTTACAAGAGGCAAAATGTCTTTATAAAAAGTAACACAAAATGACCGACGTCAATATGAGTAATACAGCTCATGACACCGCATATGGAGCTCTGGAATCACTGCTGGAATTCCTATAAAGTACGCATGTTGCCCTCTCTTTAGATATATAGTAAAGGAATTCATTATTTTCAAAACTACTTTGAATGTCCTAATCCTTTGCTTATCTTGTGTATAAAATGGTATAAAAATAGCTACAATAGCTACAAGTCGTGAAATGTTACACAGAAAATAAGATCTAGACATATGAGGTAAGTACGATACATCACTGGTTGAGAAATAGGCGTAGGGTGTATAGAGTTCCAGTGCGAAAGAGATTTTTAGCAAGGCCACGAAGAAAGTGAGAACTTAAAGAATTTATGATTTACCTCTCCACTGCAAAGAAAAAAATACTTCGATTAAATTCGGTCACCTGTCTCACGTCTCTGGATTGAGAATGGCTTCTTCTTCTTTTAGTTGAGCACCCTTATCTTAAAGAAGAATCTTTGGGAATCTTTTTCCACAGGATGAACTCAATCGTTAAGGTTTTTTGTTTGTGCGGTTATGAACTTTCAAATTTTTAAGTCATAGAATTAATTGAAAGAAGTAGTATCAAATAAAAGTTCTAATTTTTATTTGAAAATATCATTACTGATTTTAGTCATAAAATTAACATTCACTACAACCAAAACGCAATATTGTTTTATCATTTCATTTTGACAATACAACTTATTGGAGGAGGAGATATTTAAAAATGAACGAAAATGACTGATATTAGTGTCATAACCATAGTTTTCTGGGCTGCTGAGATGAACATTGACATTTCCGATGCCGTTTAAATTCAGATTCAGCCCCCATTAGTAGTTTATGTCCAAAGTGAAATGTATTCTCCCCGTACGAAGAACGGGCAATCTGTTAATGCATAATGTGACATTGAAATTGAAAGTTAAATATACTGTACAGCCTCATTGGTAACATCTGTACCATTCTTTAAAGTCTTTGTAACTTATTTCTTGCTCTGCATCTTATTACCACAGAGTATTATCAAAATCTATTGGGACCTGTAACTGGCTTCGCTATAGGGTTAAGAATCCGTGATTAATTCCTTATGTAAAGGAATCGAGTTTTTTTTCGTTTTTGTAAAGTGATTGTCTGAATCATTGTTATGTTTTTTTCGTACACTAAATACATGTTTATCAATGTTTTGGATACTCCTAATAATAAGAATAAATCTAAATAAAATTAATCTAAAATGCACAATGTGTCTTTGAATCAACGTCAATTAAAAAGTCGTTTCAAATACAGCAAATTTTATAAAGGCACAGTAACGTTAATTTTTAATTATGTAAATAACAAAAAGTATCAAAGTAGATGTTAGTGTTTACTTTTACTTTATAATATGCTCGTACTTTTCAGTGTAACAAATGCGATAAAAGGTGTTTTCCAAGCGGATGCAGTTGTGATGCAATGCGGAGCTGATTCTCTTGTTGGAGATCCAATGGGTGCATTTAACGTTACGCCTAAAGGAATAGGCCAGTGTCTCCAAAAAGTGTTACAATGGAGAAAGCCACTGTTGTTGCTCGGAGGAGGTGAGTTATATTAAACAGAGCTGTTGACCATTTAAATTGTAACACCGAGAAACAAGAGAGCTAGGAAGTCAAATTTGGTAGACAGATATTTATACTACAAGGGTAAAAATATTACATTTTTCACTGTGTGTGTCGTGCGGTGGTACATCAGTAGCTTAGCAGAATATACAGAAGTCAATGTAACGTTGAGGTATAATGGATGTCGATGACTACGACAATACATACTATGCAGTTTGGACACGTTTCCAAAGTTAATCTACTCTTATTGTGGGATGTTTTTGGTATGAATCGTTTCGTGGTCATAAACCACTGTTTTGTAGAGTAGAAATCAGATAAACATGCGGAACAAGAAACTAATAGAATATAGCAACTATACAGGAATTGTTGTGCGTTGCATTCCATATATGCTGTCTCGCATTCTTCTGCTGAAAGTTACTCCATTCAGGAACAGCGGGAGTAAAACTGTAACAAGTTCCGTATCGATCTCTTTGAGTTAAGACTTAAAAATTTATGCAATGATGTGGGTAAAAGAAAAAAAAAATAGTTCCTTGGAATAGAACTGTTCCAAGAATTTTTTTTTTTAAAAAACAGCAGAAACCGTTTAATTCTGTATCAAAGCCCTTCTCAGACAGTCCTTTGACTGTATCGAACCGTTTGACAGATGCACCTATTATTGCACTGTAAACAGAAGCGGGGTTCTTCAAATGCCATGCTATTTAATCCATGCTGTACGCAACATTCTTTGCACCATTTCACTTGCGGACGCCTTTGATGTGCAAGAGAACCGCAGTAAGGATACTATGAAAGATGTTGAACCATACATGCGTGATCACAATGGAAAAACTTCCGAATATTGAAAAGAGTGTTTGTAATGTTACTGCACGACTTACAATAGGCATGCGCATATTTCTCTCAAACGATGGTTTTACTAGGCCGTTGGGCTTCTTAATGTTAGTGCGTTCCTTCACCGGTTTCATGGTGGCATTATCTTAGATATATTTCATACAATACAGGTACAAATCACAATAGAGTAATCTATAGACTCAATACCCCACAAATGCATATATTGCTAGTATGGCTACTGCATTCGCCGAAGGGATACTATCGTCGAGAAACGCACTTTTAATATGTAATTGTGGTTCTCTATTATTTGAGCAGTTAATATTATGTTGGGGCATGCGCTAATCATATTAGTGTTTCCTCCATGCTCTACAACAAATTTTGTGAATGTCAGATCGACCGAATATATTCTTCCTGGTTTGCAGTTTTTATATCCAGCAGTGTATATACATGGTTAAAACAAAGTTTCTATGTGATCATATACAATCAAAATTGAAAGTACTTAGATGATTTAGACCGGAACACACTAAAGAGAGAGAGAGAGAGAAAGCTTTGAAATCTTGAACGTCCCGTCAATGGAAACAAGGAGAGGAAAAAAAATTCTTCGTTTGATTGTTTGTTGAAATTTAGTCTCGTTTTCAGCATTGACGTTATATAAGATATGGATGTAGAGTTTAAGGTGGAATTCGAACCACTATGATGCGTTTAAATGTTAATACTCTTCCGTCAGGATCACATGCATCAAAGGCTCACGCGCTTACCACTAAACAAGAGGAGAGGGTCAGGAAAGAAGAAAAATATTAGAGATAGAAAGATTATAAAGTTGTGCGAGGTGATTAAGTAGAGTTCATAAGCATTCGGAAGCATAGATGTAGCAGATGCTGAGTATTTGAGATGCCCTTTGTTTCTGAAATAATATTGATGTTGAGAACAATGCATTGGCAACCCCATGAGATCAAAGCGTATCAGTCTCTTGGTTACTACTAACATTGAAGCGGATAAGGCTGTTTTCAGGTTTACTGAAATTTGTAAAGAATATGAGCTTCTGAATTGGCACTAGAACAAACATCTTTACATATGCCTCTTTCTTTTTGTCTAAGTAATTGTTCCCCTATCTATTCCTTGTATCTCCTCTTTCTTTTTTCGTAAGTAATTGTTCCATGGAATAGGATTAGGAATTAGGTTTCTGGGTATGGCCATGGCAGTCCGTCACGTATGAGGGATGATGTCCCTTGGTGATCACACTATCTGAGGAAAGGGAAGGAAGGAAGCGGCTTGGTATCATCCCGACATTTGCCTGGTGTGAATGGGAAGCAGCAAAACGTCATTCAGGATGGCTGCCCTGAAAAAGCTTTTACACTTTTTCGACCGAGGTGTCCCCACTGGAGTTATATGGAATAATATACGTATCTATTCTTTGCAAAAAATACCTAGGGAAACGCAATGAGGAGGTACGTAAAACTAGTTGTTCTAGTGTAAGCACAGAATACGAATCCACAAGCTAGTATTTACAAATCTCACTGATTCTGTAAACAGTTGTAGCCTCTTTAGTATTCGTTGTAACTTGTAACATAAAGAACTGTAATATAAAAGGGAGACAGTCCTAAGTACGAATGTTTTAACTGTAAAGAATATTAATTGAGATTCATTACTTTCATTGCAATATATGTAGTGTGTGAAAATTCTTATACAAAAGTACAACACTGACAGTGTTAAATATAGAAGTGAAGATGATAATTAATATGTTATTTAATTTTGTTTCGTTTTGTTTAGGTGGATATAATCTCCCAAATACAGCAAGATGCTGGACATATTTAACTGCTGCTGTTTTGAACAAAGAACTGTCATCTGTAATACCTGATAACAAAGTAAGTAAGAATGGTAGTCTTTTTGTAAATTAGACAACTCCCTCATCCAAATGTTTTCCTTTGCTGTAAGTTTAATTACTAGTGACGTGATATTTGGATCGGATTTGTACTTTCAACTATACCTAATCTAGTTTAGTCTATATCTTTAAAAAATCTCCATTTTTTTGAGTTTAACGTCCCACGATTATGCATTAAGGCTATGTGAGACTATGATGATGAGACAGATGGTAATGGTGGAATGACGAAAGTGGAAGGAAACAAGAGAACCTTGAGAAAACTAACGCACACGTGTTTGTCCACGACAAAACCCACTGGGATTGAACCTGGGACCCCACGCGCCAGAGAGGAGGTCTCTACTACTGAGCCACTGCCGCCCCCAAAAGATGAAAGAAATTTTCGTAGATTATTATTAAGTATGAAAGCTTAAAAGGCTTTCTAGCAGTTATTGATTATTTTGTTATTTAAATCATTATTTCCACTCTGAGGAAAAAATATAATTTACGGGGGCCAGGCAAAAAGTTAGTTGCACTGCTTAACAAAATAAAACAGGATAGAAATTTTTCAATAATTTTATTTGTATTGTGAAGTTTCATCCACAGTCTACTTTTCAACGTAATTACCTTCGTTCTTGAAACATTTATCGAGGCATGGTACAAGTTTTTCTATGCCTTCTGCAAAGAAATCCCGTCCAATGCCCGATAACCATTCTTGGACTGCAGCTTTCACCTCGTCATCCGAGTGGTACCGTCGCATTGAATGTTCGTTTGTTAGCAAGAATCCATTCATTCATGCGAGCAGCGATTTCCGGATTTGTCGCAGTTGATGGTCTTCCCTCGCGCTCAGCACCTCCACTTGCCTCGTGAAAGCCATTATGTTACACGATACAGCTACATGTCTGCAGTGTTGCCACATAGTTTCATCAAAATAGCCTTTGACTGAAAATATTTATGAAGGAGTGCAACTAACTTTCTGACTGACCCACGTATTTTCAAGACTCTTATACATTAACTAACTGATTCATACTAGCTTTGCTATATTCAATAACTTATACTAAAATACAAATGCTGAGCAAAGCAACGTTTTATTATAAAATAATAATTGTGACAGTTTCGGATATCTAACATATCCTTCTTCAGACATTATCGAACATAAATGATACGTAGGAACGAAGATTTAAGCAATTACACATAAACTAATATAAATTGTGCCTAAGTCAATCTCACAGTCAATTAAAATCTACGCAACAACTTTTGTACGGAGATTTGGTTATTGACACCCAGTTTTGATTACATACTTTGTCAATGGTTTTCAAGCTGTTGTTCTCGAAATCTTACGTTCTGGTCCACAGTTTGAACGTTAGTCCAGAAAAGACAAATAAAATAAACTTGAAGTGAAATGCACATCTCACAAGATAGTTGAGAAACAAATCTAGTTTGCAAATTACATAAGGAAACGTCTTTCGCTTTGACTTTCAGGATTAGCGGTGATTGACTTCTATGAAAGATTTGCCGTCTTTTTCTCAGGTGTGTCATTGTTAGGAAGATCAAACAACAGTCTCCTACTTAATTGTTTATTTTTTCATACACAAGACATAAATAAATACACTGCTTGACAATTGCTAAGGAAGTATTCCATGTAGTATTCCCGGCAGCCGACCAATTACAGTCAAATGCAATGCAGAGAGCGTAATTGAGCAGAACCTGCTATCTGTGTAGAAGGCAGTGCACGAAAGCTCGGTATTCAGTCAAAAGTGCATGCAATGAGGTGTTTGAAGTAAATAGCGTCGTAGATGGTGAAACTCAGTTCTGTGAAATTGAGTGTGGTGGGGCAATAATTAAGTGCAAAATGACTTCAAGACAGCATTTGAGTGCCTACGATCGTGGACGTGTAGTTGGACGCCTTCAAGCTAGTCAAAATGTCACTAGTGTGGCGACAGCAATGGGTGTGTCAAAAAGTGTCATCTCGCGATTCAAAAAGGCCACGGAAGGCGGGAATGCGATGTGAAAGTATGCTGGTGGTCGTAGAAGGAAGACCAGACCTCAAGACGAGCGATATGTATTCCTAGTGGCGAAAAGGAACAAACAGCGCATTCCGCGTGAGATAGCTAAAGACCTTGCAACCGCTACCGATACACATATATCTGCCAGAACTATTTCTCGGCCCTTCAATCAATTTGGTTTGTATGCACGGAAACCTGTGAAAAGCATCCCACTTTAATCACGCCATTGTCGCAAAAGATTACAGTGGTGTCAGGAACATGTTGGTAGGGATCAGCAATAGTGGTTCAGAGTGATGTTCTTCGACGAATCCCGTTTCACTGTGACAAGTGATTATGACCACCAGTTACTGAGAAGAGAGCGGTAACACGTTATGCACAGCAGAATGTTCATGAACGTGATCGCTATGGACAAGGCGTGATGGTGTGGGCGGGCATTGTACACAATGGCAGAACCCCGCTTCACATCTTTTGAGCGAGGTAGCATGACATCGCAGCAATGTTACAAGAGAGATTCTTCTGAATCATGTTCGTCGTTTTCGGGGTGCGATAGGTCCGGACTTTCTGTTTATGGACGGCAATGCGCGCCCACACAAGACCGCTGAAGTATTGGACACATTTGAACGTGAAGATATTACACGTACACAATGGCCTGCTTATTCTCCGGACCTTAATTCGTGTTCAGCATGCCTGGGATGTACTTGGGAGACATGTTTCTCAACAAACTCTTCCCCCCCCCAAAAAAAAAAAAAACGTGCAAGAACTGCCAAACGTCATGCGAGAGGAGCGTAAGAATATTTCTCAAGGACTCCTCACTAGTTTAGTGGACAGCATGAATAACAGATGTAGAACGTGCATTAGTGTCCGGGGAGGTCACACGTCTTATTAACGTACTCATATCTGTGTCCTCCTGGCAAGCACCAAAGAGTATCTTTTTCTTTCGTCGTCTTCTTTTTCCATGTGGTACAATCTGTACATTTTTTTTATTAGAATAATTGCCCACTGCACTACGTTTCATTTCTTCCCTCAATGTCTATTCTGAATTCTTCCGAAAAATAGCACTGTTCCTTAACATTTGTAAAGTAGTGTAAATAGTTATCCCAACTGTCAACTGCTCGAGATTGACAACAAATGACATAACTTTTAGCACTATAAAAATTCGATTTTCCCGAAACCTACGCACAAGAGTTTTCATACTGAAGCATATCATTAGGTTTAACTTGATGTGATGTATCATATATATATATATATATATATATATATATATATATATATATATATATATCAATGTTTCTTTTTAAATTTTTGCGCCGCAAATTGCTAAATTTAACTTTTCCTCGCTATTTGTAAGTTTTGTATCGCATTTTTGGCAGTACAGGAAACTATTATTATATTTTACTGTTTTGCGTGTATCGGAAATAACAAACAACAATGATAGTGAAAAGCAACATAACGAAAAAGTAGTGTCAGTTGCATTTTTCTTTTTCTTTTTTTCTTTTTTTTTTTTATCGTCTTACAGAAGGTCTAAGCTGGTAGCTGGTTTCGATTGCTGGTTTTCTATTAAGTGCTGAGACCGAAACAGAATTGGAATTATGCAGTCTGTGAAGTGAACCTTTATTTTCACGATAAAGACACAGTAACTTAGTTTTACACAAATTTAATATTTCTAACTAATATTGTAGCGAAATGCTAGTCGGATCCTGTTCATTTTAGACTTTTCTAAAAAGTTCTAACCCAAATACTATTTTTCGTTATTTTCAATGGAAAACACGAGAACTTAGCATAAAGAACATTCCCAGACGAATGCCGAGTAACAACTAGATGCGTTGTTTAGTAACTGCTTACCAGAGCTTGAAACAACTGTGGAAAGACAGAAGGGCAGAAAACAGGGCATTTCGTAAGTCCCGAGATTTTCCCACTTACATACATTTCCGAAACGAAAGATGGCGTCTTTCCTCTCGAAATCTCGTTAAAGTTCATTATTCCCAGATGCAATATATGTCAAAGTACACAAAGTATCGTTGCCATAATTTTTATGATCGGTCTCCAGTAATATGCTGTGTAGTCCATAGTTCATTGTTTTGTGTTCTTAACAACTTAAGATAACACGAAGGAGAAAGTTTGAGTTTTTGAGCGAGAGGGAATTTGTCACTGAACGTTTACTAATATATGTGACATTCAGAGAGAACTGTTGTGCCTTGAAGGAAAGACAATGATATACTACTTTTCGTTATAAAAGTAGCTTACTTCGATAATAAATTATGATCAAAAGTATATCGTATTTCTATGATCTTGTATCAAAAACTGCGATGCGATGCAGCTTTTAAAAAAAACGCTGATTATTTATATATATACATACACAGCATATCTCAAAACAAAATGTAAGGGGGAAAAAAATCTCCAAATATGATGTTTTCAATCTAAAGTGAAGAAATTTTTTAAATCGGACGAGCCTTTGGGCTGTACACTCTTTATGAGTCCAATATTAAATGAAAATGCAACGTTGCCATTTACCTGGATCCACAACATAAGTGATCGAAATTACTGTCTGTTTTGCTAACGTTTCGATGGCCAGCCCCCATTTCAAACAGTAACTTCACTCAATTGTGTTGTGGGTCCAGGTAAATTTCAACGTTGCATTTTTATTTAACATTGGGCGCATAAAGAGTGTACAGCCCAAACAGGTCGTCTAATTTAAAAAATTCGTTCACTTTAGATTGAAAACATCATATTTGGAGAAGGTTTCCCCTCTTACATTTTGTCGTAACTCTGATAATAACAGAGTTACTCTAAGTCAGGGGTCTATATCTTGGGTCAATATTTTGTTTTAGTAGAAATTAAAGTTTATAAGTTAATGACTAGCTGAATCTGCGCTCTCTACACAGCGCATCATTCGCATATGAGCATAAATCTCCTTATCATTCCTTACAACATCTGTACATGTCCCTTTACAGACACAAGTGAAAGACGTATTGATTTAAAAAAAAAAAAAAAGCCAGAGGGTATCATAAAGGGAAGACTTTCTTCGATTATTTTTTCTCAATATCTCGCACCGTTTGCAAGATTTGAGCCTGCTTCCGGTTGGAGTTTCTAATTTATGTATGACCAGTGTTTTCTTTCTTCTTGCATGCAGTATGTAATAAGCAAATACATTACATACACAATTAATTATAATGTCAGTTATATATGGTGTTCATTGGGCAAAACACTCCCAAACAAAAGTTCATCGTAGACTGGAGAAATGGTTATCCTTCCTTTTCCATTATTATTTGGCCATGAAACAAACGCCTGAGACATATACAACCCCTATACACAACAGTGTTGTGTTGGAATGTATAATGCTTAGGATGTGATGCTTTAGTTTTTTTTTTTTTTTTAATTTCAACACTTCCAATGTACCCGTAAAACTGTAATAAAGAAATAATGCCCATGTTTTTTAAATATTCAATTAGAACTGGACAATGTACATGAAATTTGCAATCGATCAGTGAAAACGTCATCTTTCTAAAGCCTGTAGTTTCGGAGATCTCATTGTCGAAAGGATTGGCCACAAACATATAAATGTAGTTTAAAAGAGCTCCAAAGATGGCAGCACAATTCATTTGCATTTATTTCAGAGAAGGCTTATTAAAGGCAAAGGCCTTTGAACAATAATTTAAAAGGATAAACTTTGTGAAAAATATTTATTTAAGTAATTTATTTAAAGTACATTCTTTTAAAAATATTTGTCTTTGTTATAAACGTGAAATCACAAATAACCGTAAATCAAAGGTTTGAAAGCTAAGGTTATAGGTTAGAGCTCGGTCACCCTTAATTGGTACTGTAGCATTTTAATAGGTAGATACTTTCGAGTTTTACTTCGTTAACCATCCTATGTACTTCCGTCTTGCTTGCGTCATAATGAAGATATTCATGAGGGTATAATTTAGTATCAATTTCATCTTAATAGATGGCGCTCTTCTTGTACAGCAGCATAAATTTTTAGGTTATAAGTCTCGAAAACTACGCATGGGCTTTATCCTGGCATCTTGTTCAGCACAATGATATTTGTCGATTGGTATATGTCTCGTCTTTGGACATTTTCCCCTGTTAAATGCTTCTACTATTCATATGTGCTTGTGCCTTGATGTCAGCCCTTAGAGACTTTCCTACTCAGAGTTGAATAAGCATCTGCTTCTCAATATCTACAGTTATTGATTACGAATTCAGCATTGAAATTGTAGTTGATCTTATGTAATAGTTAATAACTCTGTATATTCTTTTACAGTACTTTACTCGATATGGACCTGGCTTTGAGTTAGAAATTGACAAAGGACTTCGACCAAATAAAAATAGTGAAGAATATGTTAACAAGTTAATTCATACGGTTGAGGGTAAGTTCTAATGTTATTTAGTGCTTTTTGGCTGTACTCTGATTTATGTAAACGTCGACTTATTACTGTAGAATACAGTAACATTTGAAAGAAAAACTCAAATTTTTTTTACTGTACCTCATAGAGATTGAATGTGGGCCCCGCGAGTGCTTGCCCTCCCCCCCCCCCCCGTAATCCTCCATTTTAGTACCATAAAATGTTCACAGAAATCTAATCGTTTTACAGTGTCATCAGCTTCAAGTTACGCACTAATTGCAGTTTGTAGGTGTGAATCTTCAGTCGCGTACGTACGATCTTAGATACAGTGGATTAAGGATGTTCAACTGCCTACTACCTCTACAGACAGACTTCTTAGGGCTACGTGTACATGCCTCCCACACTTGTTTCACAATTCCCGCATTGACAGATGGTCTCGCAGAATGGCCTTTCCTTTGATGAGATATGCAGCCACGATCCACAAAACCACAGTACCACTTCAAACTTGACATGTGTCTAGGAGCCTGATGTTCCAACCTTTGTCTAAAAGCACGCTGAACCTGCACCAGACTTTGCTTGCTGTGGTATTCCAAAACACACCAACTTTGTTCTTGTGGGATCGCCAAAACCCCTTAAAACTTATTCTTTTATAATAATGCAACACAATGAAAGGAAATAAATTTATGTTAGCACATTACGGCATAACAGTACAAAAAACAAAAGCTTTCGAAGTGACCTCCAGCAGAAATAGCAACTGCCTGCTAAATATCCAACAGTGAACCCATATCGACTAACCACAAAGTGAATATGAGTGAATTTATGTTTTCTGTGTTTGGTTCCATCCATTATTAGCATTGTTGTACATTGTTGACATGCACAAAAATATTTGATTTTTTGTTTCAAATGTGACCAATTTCATTTAAATACGATTATCCAAAGCGACGTAATACCACTTTAAATTATAATACGTTTTTCAAAAGTTGCAAGCACATTAGATACACTACTGGTATCGGATGTCGTTGACAGATATAAAAGTGAGATCAATTGAAGAATTTCAACTCCGTTCAACAGGAGTAAGTCTTAAACTTCAAAGGAAACGCACATGTACTATAGAAATGGGATAATTTTTTTTAGCAACTATATCATTAACACGTTCTTTAGCAGGAGGTTAAATTTAGCCTGTTACCCTTGACTGATTTCAACCGAAAGCGGTAGGTGTCAAACAAAGCCCATGAAATGTTTCATAAAAATCTCACAAGTGTAGGAAAGTTCTTGTTAACAATCTCGTTAAGGGATTCACCCTCATGCTTCTAATTTATGATCTCAAATGAAACACTCGCTATACTTCATGAAAATCAGATAATATTTACAATACTTATCATGGAACATAACATATCACTCCCTGATTCTTGAATGATTTCAATCCTAAACGACTGGAACAATTGGAAAGTCTCAATCAAATTATACTCCATATTGAATCGAAATTGAATAATTTTTGCGAAAATAATCGCGAGACTTTATTTTATTATCACATTATATATATATACGTAAACTTCCAGCTTAACTGTGATTTTACAAAACTCTTAATCTAGACTGATTTCAACCGCGAAGTTTTAACCTTATTTTCTGTGAAAGTTGTTCTGCACCAGAAGGACCAAATGCATTGAGTAATATGATAGAAGCTTGTTTTAGTTGTGACATGTTCAATGAAAAAGGACAGAGATTTTTAAGGAAAAATTGAGTAACTCTTGCAGAAGTTGTTCGTTTATAGCGACTGATTTTATCCACGCTACTGTCACCTTATAGTTCAGTCAGTACCGTGAAATCCCTGTCGTTATCAGTGCAGTATTTCAGGTTGCAGTTGACGGAGTATTACGTTCATGCTAATGGAATGCTGCCGAAAGTGACCCATTTTGTGAATAGTACATTATCGTAGATTTTTTCCACAGGCAATTCTCGTACAACCGAACAGCGGAACTGTTGGGAAAATGGTATAACCATCGAAGGGACCGTGTCCAGACAAATATAAATGAAGTTATCCAGGAACATTCGCCAAGAGAAGAGGTCCATTCAAGGTTATCAGCGAAATGTAATGGAAGACGGTTGTCACATTCCATGAGGCCTACATTTATCTCACGTGTAGTGGTAAAATTTGGACAATTTCGTACGTTGAAACTTCTTGCGAGGCATGTATCGAGTTTGACTGCCAGTCCCGAGAAAGTTTATCGCAGGGAATTATGTTCGAGTCGGAACGCATACAGTTACGACTGGAAGTTTGAGAAGAAACATAAGATGGATAAAACATGATAATGAATGCTCCCTACTTCCAGGAATCCATCACGTCCACAATCTGTCTTGTTTTTATGAAGCCAAGAAGAAGCAATGTAGATCCAGATGGACAAAGCGTCCAATCATACCACCAGATTATATCTCCTAGAACAGGAAACTATAGTAAGTTTTTCCTTTCATTATACTCCTGTAAAATGTGGTGTATAACATCATGTTCGTAAGTTTTCTTGGGATACTCCCTTTCCTCTCCTCTGACATTTCATTACACCAGTTGTTTCATCATCATTCACTTACCTTAATCATCCTAACGGGAATTATCACGAAACGTTAAACTTTAAAAAAAAAAAAAAAAAAAAAATCATTTTATTCATCTAAAAAGGCGTGACGCCAAACTAGTCAATTACTGCGCGTTTGAACTGTAAACAATACCCTCACTGACCTATGCAAAACCTGCAGAAATAGCATGCATGCCTGGGCTGCAACAGTTTGATGTCAGGTGATAGTCCGTGTACTTCCATAAAACAGAGACGGTGGTGCCCTCCTTGCTGGTCTAGTGGCTAGTGCGTGTGCACGTGGTCTCGGGTTCGATTTTTGCTGGGAGAGCATAAAAAAAATAATTTCATAATCACCTATCTCCTTTAGTCTGAAAGGCCTAATCGTGGGACGTTAAACTAACAAAAATAATTTCAATTCATTTTACAAACGATGGTAGTGATACGTCTTTTCATACTGTAAATACTATTTCAAAATCGGTGGATCAACCTTCTGTATATACACGTATTTCTGATATGAAAATAAAATAAGTCATTAGGGTGTCACCATTCTGATGCATACTACAATTCACATTATTTTAATCATATTTTCACAAACTCTGGATTTTCTAAAACTTGACAATCACACGAAACCCGGCCACGTTATGTAAGTTATTATTTTCCTCCAAGATAATATCCTCGGCCTTGAATTTTTAAATATTCTATATTTGGGTGAAGAGAAGTTGAGTGCGTCCGACAGGAACAGTGTTGTTATGCTTGCAGCTAATGAAAAGCTTGGTTTTATGTAACCCACTGTTTACACCCCAGTGCAATTTTATGAATAGTTTTAAGTTAATATTCGGTATTAATTAATATTCCATGCAGGTTATTTACTTGTATTCCAGAAATGTGCTCTGTATTATAGTAAAAACACTTTTAAACTAATTACTCGAGGTAAGGGGCCCAAAGAAGCTGAATTTAGTGTAGTTTTAGGAGTTCCAAATTGAATCTTCTTTAAAATATTATCAATTTAGTGCAAACACCATTCTAAATTTTTCCACATTTCGAAGCAGTCCTGAAACTTTTGCACGATGATGTCTTCTAATTCTTGCTCCTTTGTCACCCCTTCTACGTCCTCAAAACTATTTTCCCCGAGGTCTTCTTTCATTCGGAGGAGTAAAAATAAGTTACAGAGCGAGACCCGGTGAGTATAGCGAGTGGATAAACTGGATGTGTTATTTTTGGATGAAGATTGTTTCACGTTCAAAGTTTTCTGCACTGGTGCTTTTAATTTCTTACTCGGAATCATTGGCAAGAACTCCAGGACACATTTGGCAAATCAACAATTTCGTCAATAATGCAGAATTTAATGCTGGTGACAGATGTTGGTTTTGTATTTTTTATAAATAATTTTGTTTCTATAAAGACTGTATTTGTTATCTAGTCACCTCCAGATGAAATTTTTAGTTATTCTAACTTATTTTGTGATAAACAAAAATGTAAACAGTCTGTAATACTAGTTCAGACCATTCTAACGTTCTTTCAATTCATTGTTGCTTTTGTAGGAAACGTGAAGAATATAATACAGAACACGTCATGAATAATGAGATGGATAAATATGATACAAGATCGATAGGAGGAACATTCTATTTTTGTGAGATGGTTGTGATGAACCTCTGAGGCTAACTGGTCCATAGTAGGTAATGCAGAAGTAGAGGGCAGGAAACAATTATATGAGGTCCAAAGAAAAGTATTCGTTCATTTGCTAACGAAGAGAGATCCTATCCAGGAATGACTGCTATCACAGGAAGCTTCAATATTTATTTTGAATAAAAATAGCTAATAGGAAAATATTTTATTATTCGATTGGACAATTGAAGAATGTAATACAAATTGTATTATTTATAATTCACCGAAATAACATTTTATTACAATTTGCAAACAAATAATTAAAGGAAATATTGTCTCCAATCAGTTTGCGAGCTGTTAAAAAGAAAACATAGTCCATATATATAATTGGCAATTTGTAAAGCTCTCTTTACCTTCATCCTGCATTCTAACATGGCGCTCACCCGAAATTTTTCCCTACTTTTCCACCCTTCCAATCTGATGATGCATGGAAGAACAGAAGTGTCTGTGATTATATTCACTATTTTCTGATGCTTCATTTTATAAGGATTGTTCAATTGAACATAGACATATTTAAAAACTTACGCTGCATATTGAACAATACACGCTACCCCACAACGGTACACCGGTAATAGTTCCAGATGCAGGGAACTATATCAGTAATGAACAGAAAAGAAGAGCGCAAGTTGAATCACAATCACGAACCGTTTGAGAGCTCCCTCATGGGTATATGAGTGCGTATTCGCGTTTGATGTCGCAAACTAGGGTTCAAATCTCGGTGGGAGCTCATGTCCTTCGGATTCCACATTAAACTGTAATCCAAGTCTCATATAGCCTTAGTGAAGGACACGCCAAACGCCATTCTCACAAACCAACGAACCGTTCGGTCAGAGATGAAACGCTTACTCTTCAGAGCGTACTTAAACGGAGAGAGAGAGAGATCTGAGGTATAAGGTGGGTGAGTCAGAAAAGGCCTGCGCATTCGTCTCTTAGCAACGCGTGAACTTGCATTATCGTAAAGCGTATGCACACCTCGCGACAGTTTTACTGGCCCTTTCATTTGCAAGGCTGCTCGAAGCCAAAAATCGCGTAAAGTGTAACAATAATGAGAGTAGATCGGAAGTCACTCCAGCAGTAAAAATACATTGACACTAAAAAACACTGTGAACAGAACCTTGCCAATCGAAGTAGATGATTGCATTCGTTGATCTTGGTGATGAAAGATGCTTCCTCTCCTGACTCATGACTCAACCTCTTTGTTGTCAGCTCGATGTGATTGCACCAGTCACAAGTTGCTTCAGGAAGTGTCATCCATCTGTGTAGTATCGGCTGAGATATTCCATTAGCCACTTACCCTTTTCAATACCTGATTTCCATGTACAAAATGCTCCGACGGTGAAGTTGACAACCGTTAACAGGTCACATAGGGTTATATGGTGGTCGTGTTATCATGTCTATTTCTTCTTGATTACAAGCATCTGTCGAAGTCATAGGATACGCAGTGTGTGTATCCACCACCTCGAAACTGCACACCAGTGAACATTAAGCTTTCTTTTAAACATGCATTCAATCAAAGGTTTTACTTGCAAAGGAATTAATCACGCTACGTTATACCTGCTTCGACGTCTTCATAATTTTTTTCAGTTCAACGAACGCACGTCCGACTAACGATGTTTATACAGTGCTGGCATCTCTTTGGCACTGTCAAGTATTCATTGTTGCTAATTTTTTCTATGTTTCGATTGAACAGCTGTTATATAGGGTAGGCCTAAAGTACGTATACAGTACCATGCTGATCAGGTCATTGCATTTTATGTCATTTCTTATTGTTATTCATCAGGTAGACTTAGTTTCTTTATTATCTTCTTAATTTGTGTTTACTTACATCTTAAGCTCGGAAGAGCCGAAGCAAATAAATCCATAAACTAGAAGTTATAGTTCATCAATACAGGGGTGTATACCTACTTTTGGACCACCCTGTATATATAAACCGTTATCAGATAGGGAGGGAGGACATAGGAAGAAAAGACAAGAAACCTTAACAGGGAAGTAGCAGTGAGCACCCAGTTAGAATGCACTCCATATGATGATGGCAAAACATGATAAGTACATTTGTAGAGTTAATATAAAATCCGTGGTAAGTGCGAAAACGAAAATATTGAGTAAACAGCCCAGATGTTACTTCAAAACTGATGGAACATATGTATAGTCACGCGTATTCTCCTGGGAATTATTTGAACTACTTCCACAGTGAATATGAGGTAGCAAGTTTTTTACTGAGTAATGTTAGAGACATAGGCCACATTTTTACACTAAACCGAACTTTTCAATTTTTGGCACTTAGCACAGATTTTATATTCAGTCTACATTAGTACAGGCAAACGAATTTGAACCTTATGAATCAAATCAATGCGAGGATGCCAAAATATATCACGTTTTGGCCATTTTCTGGTTTTCGCTCTAGTAGTTGATCAGACTGAGATCTGTGTAGCCCTATATGCTGGAAAAAGTTGATTAAATAGCTTCATTTAAAATTCTCTATTTATGCGTTTTACGAGGTGTGTTCAAAAAGTATCGAACCTTTGGTTGGCAAAAATACATTTATTGATTTGAAAGTCCGAAACACTAATTCCCTTCAAAGTAGTCTCCTTCGTAATGAACACACTTCTCCCAGTGCTCCCGCCATTGTTGGAAACACTTTTGGAAAGCAGTTTTTTTGGAATGGCGAGCAACCGTACCGTCACATTCCGCATGATGTCTTCTCTTGACTCAAATCGATTATCTTTTAAGTAGCATTTTCAGTTTGGGAAATAACCAAAAGTTACATGTCGGGTGAGTAGGAAGCCTGACACACAGAGAAATGTTGTGTTTGGCAATGAAAGCCTGAATAAAATTTCGCGGACACTCTCCTCATGTGCAAATTATGCTTCAAAATAGAATGTACCGATCCGATTGAATGGTTTCCACTTGGGTATCACCAAACTTTTGGCAAAATTTGATACAATATCGTTGCTCAAGTTTTTCTCTCATTCTACAAAAAAATCTCAAATCCGACGACCACCTACTACATGTCTTCAGTTGTTGGCCGACTGACAGCGACTGACGCTGCGCATGAGTGTCCCCTCTATATCTACACTCAAAAAAGTCTGCTGCGCTTCATTGGTTTACAATAGGACAAAAAATAAGGTTCGATAGCTTTTTTTTTTTAAAACATACCTCATATATTTTGTTTTCACACGTGAACTGAAGCTTTTTTAAATTTAATTCTTAAGGTTCAATTTGCTTGCTGTACAAATGTTCATATCATGTTTACCCATGCGTGTGTAAACATACTCCCTCAACAAATGTAACAAATTTATTTTTATTTAATTAATTAATTAATTTATTTATTTCATAAATTAATTTAATAGATTCAATGGTATTCGTATAATGTATGGACATTTCATAATTTATTTATAAAAATAGTTTTTGAGTTAAACTTGTGTTATGATCCTAGAAGTTCTCTTTTCTCTTACACTTGTTTTACGTATATTGCTAAATTAGTGCCAAGTTACTTGAACGATAATATTTTCGTGAATTTAATGTTTTTGTTGTTTGCTTACAGTATTTTCTTATGTACGAAACGTTTTGAGACCCAAATTATTGTTAATTAATAAAGTAAAATTTTAAACAGTTGATAATTTCAGTTTCTTTATTGAAATAGTTCCCAACCTTTTTTGACTGACGACACATTACTGAACATCCACGACACTGTGACATATTTGTTTCATTTTTCATTAATAGTAATACAAATAATAAATGTAAGGCTAGGCCTATAAGTTTTTATAAAGAAATGACTCTATATTATTGCCGCTGGAGGCATTGACTAGTAGAGTTGAGTTGATTTTGAGTTTAACATCCCGTTCACCAGCGAGGCTATATGAAACGTGGACTTACTGATTAACGTGGAAACCGAACCACATGAGCTCCCGCCGGGAATCGAACCCGGGTCTCCCACGCCAAAGACTAGTAGACTTTGTCACAAAATTGATTTTTAATTAGTCATTAAGTGCTTTATGATTATTAAATTCTAAAATTTTGCGGCACACCGGTATGGAACCATTGCTTTATTGAATTTTGCCTCCACTAACATCAGTTTGTTGTAGACTAATGGATTCTCCCTGAATCCATTGAGTTGAGTTTGTGTATCCTTGCGGAACACCCAGGCTGTGAAGGATGACACCTACAAAGCACGACAGAGGTTAAACTCGGTGCAGTTGGTGGGTGCACAAGCCGTCATGCAAGATCACCCCTTCCCACCACACTATCTAGCCTCTAAAATGAAATCCTGATTACAGGACTACCTCGTCTGTGAATCCGTTAGATAAGAGGTCGTAAGTATTCACTGCAAGTAAATCTCAGTTTTATAAAATTACATAACACAAAAGAGAACTAAAAAGAATGCTCTCAATAAAAAGCAGGTCCAATACTCAAGTTCACACTCGACTAAAACAATCTGACTTAGAGGGGAAAGGAGGGACAGGCAGACAAGAACATCGAAAGCATTCTTCAGGTTTTTCAGCCATACTACAGAAGGTTGTTCGACCGATTTTTGGATCGGTGGGCTTCTGTCATCTTACGAGAAAATTCGCCAGTACCACCGATTGGGTTCTATTGGATTCCCAGTACTGTGGAATATCGCCCAGCATCGAAGTTTGCATTAGAGCAAAATCAGCCACGCAGAGGCAAGGTTGAGTCGGTCCCACTCTTACTTGCAAGCTTTCCAGATATAAGCGATGGTGCGCGAACACTAATGTTGGAGATGTCTTTTCAACAAGCAAAGGAATATCTTGAAACGGAATGACATCAATTCCTAATTCCCTTTCCATTTTCTGATAAAAACCGTAGATAACTTGAAGCGTTATGCATATGAGTCCACAGCGTACAATTGTGTTGGCTCACGTATTACCAACTTCTCCGTATAACTGAATCGCTAACAACTATAACCCGGCACAGTGGCGACCAATCGCATTACGATATGTAAGCGCTCGGACATAACCACCATTAGATACCTCTGCCAAAATTTAGAGAGGGTGGCCAGGGATCTTGACCTGTGACCCAGGGACACAAAAGTGAGATCAGATGCTGCAATTACTACTATAACTTACATCTCTTTCACTAAATTTTCCACGGATAGACGCGTCAGCAAATAAATATATAATAATAATTAAAAATATTTGAACTCGAGTTTACACTTTATTGTACACATTACCATTTCTATTGCTACATCACTTATATTATATGTTAATGTTCTCTTTACCGCTGCCCACCTTCTATGATACTTATTCCTTTAGGGATACAGTGGCTCAGTGGTGGAGCGCTCACCTTTGGTGCTAGAATCCCTGGTTTGAAGCAAGTGACTTTGTGGACATCATGTTCGTCATTTTCTCGAGCTCTCTTCTTTCCTACCATATTTTCGCTCCACCAATTCTTTCATCATTCATCTTCCTTAACAATGCGCCTCTTTTAGCCTAAAGGGCACAAAGATAAAAATTCCATTTCATTTCACCTCTTTTAAGTGCGACACAATAACGCAGGGAAACAACACATCAACATTATCAAAATCATGACGAAACAAGAGGGACCTGCATATTTCAGTCTCAAAGAAGCACTCCACTTCTTCAAACCAACTTAAGTTGGTACAGTCGTGTCCAAAATTATTGTTGCATATCTATAAATATGTTGTTGTAGGAATATAATTTGATAACGAATTCGCCTGGTATTTCTTATAATGTTAGGATGTGTATAATCGGCAAAGAGATGTATGTGGCAAATTTCATGTCAAAAGAGAAGTAAATAAGAACAATAAAACGAAAGTAAAACTTTCTTGTTCATTTAGCAACATTTTGTTTGCTCATTCTAATTTTCGTATTTATAATTCTTTTCCTATGAAATTTACCACAAATATACATTTCCCGATTATACATATAGTAACAGTATTAAAAGCACCCTGCAAAATCGTTATCAAATTATATTCCCACAAGAAGACAGTTATAGATATGCGACAGTCATTTTGGACATGAGTGTACAATAGAAATTGCTGGTTTAATTTGAAAGGTTTTAATTGTATGTATATGCAGTGAAACCTGTCTATGTTGGCTACCATCAGTTCCATTGAAAAATTTTCAACTTACGGAAAATATGTATTTTAAAGAAATAGTTCTTTAAGAATCGGGCCAACTTACAGTGTTGGGCAACTTAATAGCTTTCACTGTATTAGAAGTACGTCACAAGTGGCCAACTCAGAGTAATAAATAGTAAAAGTCTTACGGGAAAATACAGGTTCCTTAAGAATTGGGCCAACTTACAGTGGGCTAACTTAACAGCTTTTACTGTATATATTTGAAGTAAGTCACAAGTAGCCAACTCACAGAGCAATAAATAGTATAAGTCTTATGGGAAAATACAGGTCCCCTACAAATTCGGCCAACTTAAGAGGTTTTACTGTATTTGAAGTAAGTGACAGCAGTGAGTGTGTAAATATAAACTTAACGTTGCTCGTGGAGTCTACATAGTGATGAGTCGAAAACGTAGGAGCAGGTACTCGTTACAGAAACAACCACGAAGAGACAAGCACGGCATAGAACAAAGGATAACTTGTGATATTATATAGCTAATAGCAACAGAGGATAATAAACAACAACTGTTCAGGTGATAGCGTATGATAACTAGCATCTTCTATCAAACTACGTAACAAGCTAACCAGATGTTAAAACACAAGATAACCATATTAGGTAGGCCAACAAATTGATTTCAATACTCAAAAATTAAACGCATTAACACATTGACGAAGAAATGAATAAAGAATATGAACACTGTTCTTTTCTGTTATTTTTTTCTTTTTGTAAAATAATCTAAAACAAATAATGCATATAATTAAATTAATGTTCGAAAATATGAGAAATTCAGCATCGTCATACATGTACATATTAGACTTTTTAAATATTGCAAAGCAGATTACTTAACTTATTTGAGCATGATAAAGGTTATTGAGAACAATTATATATTTAGGAAAATACAAATTTATACATTGATGTTGCAAATTGTGTTTCATTTTATAACATTCAACATCTTTCTTCTGGCCTTGTAAAACGCGATAATCTCGTCATCGATATCTTTCTCTCCTGTTAATGGTATATCATCAATGCTATTCTGATTATTTGACGATTTATCTGATAACGATAACTGTTCATCTTGGGCTTTCGAATCTGATAAAACTGAAAAAATGGTTGATTCTGTTGAAGAAAATAAGTTTTGGGCATGATTAGATGTACCAATGGGATTTTTTATCTTTTGTTCATGCAAAGAAGTGCTTGGCATTAGATACATATTTTCGTCTGACATATTTTTTAGAAGTTGTAGATTTTCCATTTTTTCTTCAGTACTGCTCATCTGGGCATCAAACATTTTTTTATTTATGTGTTTAGAGATATTTCTTTCATTTTCCGTCTCTTTATATTTATTAGTCTTAAAATAGTTCTTCTGGACTTCATTGTCAATTGTATTTTCTTGGAAGTCACAGAAGCCACTGTCCAGAGACAATGTCTCTTGAGAAGGACTGCAGAATGTTTCAGAAGAAGCAGATGTTACGTTGACTGATTGTGACTGTGACTGTGACTGATACGTTACGTTTGGATGAGATTGCTTAGCGCGCCACCATCCTCTGAACTCATGAAGAAGTTTAACTTTCGACTGATGCAGATAGCGCTCGAGATGATCGCTCTCTTGCTTCAGGGACTGCAACTCTTCAAGTAGATCTTGATAATGCTTTTGTTCCTTCTTTAATTTCTGAGACAGAGCTTCCATTTCAAAACTTTTTATATTCCCAGTGTTCTTTAATTCTTCTAATTGATGTTTAAGCAAAGCTGCAAGAAAGGAAATTTCAAGGCAACTTTTAGTTAAATGTATATAGAAAAAATAACAAAACATAATACACTCAATAATACGTTTCAAGCAGGCAGAACTTGTCGTCTGATATGTTAAGAAAGTACTTAAGGGTAAGCATAGATGCAGATAAGAACAAGTGCTAAGTATGTGGATATTTAGAAAGCACTGGGATACACACACGGGCGCCCGAAGGGGCTCGAGGAAACAACTTAAAATTTCTTGAGATTTTCTTATTACAAATAAAAAATATCAACGTAATATAGCAAGCAGGGAGATACACTCCCTAGAAATTTTTTTTGGCGCCCATGGATACACAGGCTCCATATTCGTCTTAGGAGATGTAGAGGATGGTGTATAGGTATCAGTAAAAGAAATACCAGTAGAATTAAGAAAGGCATTTGAGGAAGGTAAGAAATAAACAACCAATGAGCTTTTACATTTCAAATATAATAAATTTTAAAGCGAACACTAATATTAAAGGATACACATAAAAGATCATTTATTTTGGTACGCTCTTGCAATTTTTAAACTAATAGAGAAGAAAAATGGTGAAATTTTGTACTGTGCAAATATCTACAGGAAGACATTCTTTGACATACTCTGCGATATTACTAGATTAACGAGGGCGCGGTGGCTCAGTGATAGAGCGTTCACCTCTGGCGCATGGGGTCCTTGGTTCGATTCCAGCTCTCGTCAAGTGAACTTTGTGGTGGACAAACATTGTGTGCATAGGTTTTCTCGCGGTTTTCCCGTTTCCTCACACTTCCTTCATTCCACCATTCCATTCATTTCTCATCATCACCGTCTCCTTTAGCCTAGCCGGTATAACCGTAGGACATTAAAGTTAAAGATTTCACTTCATTTCATTTCGAAGTAGAACTAGGTTAACAGTGTTGCTAACCCAACATAAAGTTATGTTTTTTCTCGAATGGCACTATGTTAGGTTAATACACATGTCAAATAAAAATTTAAAATATTGCATTTATTATTCAGTGTTGCAAAGTAGGAAACTACAGCATCACAAACATCCCCATTTTGGAGGCGTCTACAACAGTAACGCAAATGAGACAGATGGGACAACGCACATCCAAAGAACTATCATCGTGATACACAGACTGCAACAAAATAGAATCGAAATTACAAGGGATTGAAAAAAATGACTGTGGTCCCGTGTAGCGCAGTCGATAACGCTCTCGCTTTTATTGCAAGCGATCCTGGGTTCGATGCGCGGGGAGGACCCTCGATCGGAAAAATGTAACAAATTTTTCAGGTCAGCCAGCCACAAATTCATAACAAAAGATTGAATTTCTTTATTTAGCACTTCTCAGTGAAAAGAAAGACAACAAGAAGGGATATTCAAATTATCGTAAAATAATTTGTCCAGTACACGGTGGAAGGAAAGAACTTTCATGATGTGTAATCGTTGTTTTAATGTTAACATGCTCATGCCTTTACTGTAGTTAAAAAAAATAGTAAATAGGATTTGCATATGTTCCTCTGTTGCGGTTCTATACCTTGTTTCTCCTAAAAATCCTTAGGCTCTGGAACTACGGAAGTAAACAGGTACATTTACACAAGACAAATGACGGGATGAGGCCTCACATAATGGTCTCAGGCTGCTTTTTTTTTTTCTTCCGCATTCATTTCTTCCTCCCCAATTCTCCAGGCAGTGCGATCGCCAAGTGACGTCATCCCTCATACGTGACGGGCTAACAGTCATAAATGCCAAAAGCCCAGAAATTTAGTTCTTTATCCTAAAAACTGGCTTTTTTCAAAACTGTTATTTCCAAACACTGTTTACATAAGTACGTCATCAAATCCCATCATAGTTTTCAATAGATGTAAAGATCACAATGATGTTTACAGTAATTTGATATCTCAAAGTGCTTTAAAGATATGGTAAACAATGGTAAAGTATGCAAAACTGCTTAAAACTATGTAATTCGGAGAACTTGTAATTTTGTATAATATAAAAGTATTGTTATAATGTTATATAAGCAAAGTAAATAAAAAAACTTTTAAAACTTTTTACAAATGCACCATTTTAAGCTATATAGGAATGTTCATTATTTTTTTCATATCCCCGGAATGGTTTGCGATATCAAATTCTTGTAAATGGCGTTATGATAATTTATTTCTGTTGGAAACAAACAACGTAATTGGATGTGATACGTTCAAAATATGTCATATGATGACCGTAGTATTCGACAAATAGGTACTTTGGAAGTGCATTGTCTCGTCCCTCGCACTTGCGTTATTACTATTGTATAAGCTTCCAAAATTTTAAACTTTCTTTTTCGATGTTTGTGATACTATAGCGTCCTTTTGTAACACTAAATAAAACTGGTACTGTACGTTTTTTATTATTATTATTATTATTATTATTATTATTATTATTATTATTATTGTTATTATTACTTATTTACGAACATAATTGCAGATACAGCTGAACGCCAGTTTACACAGGAATATCTAATAAATCTAAGATGAAACATAATGCAATAATAATAATAATAATAATAATAATAATAATAATAATAATAATAATAGCAATAATAGCAATAACCAAATAATAATGTGTAAGTGATAACAAAAAGGTTGACCATAGCTGACTAAAGTTTATCCACCAAAATGACGTCGTAGTGCAGAGTTATATGAAGCTTCAGAATTAAATAAATCTGTGGGTGTTTGTGATATTTCGTTGTATAGTTTAGGAAGCCTGTAGAACAGAGAACGTTGAACTATTTCAAGTATGAAAAAGATACGTGTTGCATGTTTGTCTGAAGGAAATTCGGAAATACAATTCTGAGAATAGCGTTTCGAACCTGAGTTAACCGTGTGTGAGTTTATACAGATATTTGAGGTCACTGATTTTATGACGAGTGTCAGGTAGTTGAATATTTAGTGTTTGTAACAGTTCGTGCTTTGTCATGACACGTGTGCAAGGTACTCTGAGGCAGTGCTATTCAACCTTTTGTTTTCGCGTACCCCTAGAAGCAGTTCGCCATCCAATTATGTACCCTTGAAGCTGTTTAAAAGAAATTAAATCGAAATGAACTTATTAAACTTAATACACATATTCTGTTGATCAAAAAGGTAGGCAAATAGAGACCAAACAAAAGAACAATCAGTGTACCAATCAAAAGACTATTTACGGGGGGATAAAGTGCACATCCGAAAAAAATAGCAGAATTCACATGGGAAATTCCAAAACATGTGCGAGACATCAAGTTCTACTCATCCTCCTTGATAATTCGCACACTGAGGACAATGTTAAAAATTCAAAATATTAACCGATTACTTGGAAATATTCGACGTGCGTGACGCCATTTCCAAAATGTCCATCGGAAAGAAAAAAAAATCTCCAATAGGATCATTCATTAAATATTGAAAATATGCTTACCCAGACAGAAAATACAGGTGGTTTACAGGCGCCTGTGAAACATGCATAAACAGGCATATTTTTACAGGCGCCTGTACATGCGCCTGAAAATGGAACACTTTTAAACGCATGAGACAGGTATGTATTTTTTTCACGATCATTGCATGTTCATTTCACGGAAACAGGTAGTTTTCATGTTGATAAAGTTGCAACCTTGCAACGTGAAAACTGCGTGTAAAACACATGTAGAGAGTGGAAAGACATGTACGTAACCGGCATGTTCCATGTAGTTGACATATACGTTACTTCATGAGGATCTGACGACAGCTGCTTTTCATTTGATAAAAATGTAATTGACATGTTAAATACACGTGAAATACAGGTGTTAGCAAATTAGTGGGCGTGTTAGCGAATTATACATGTAAAGTACATCGCATTAAGTGTACATGAAATTTGCGTGTAACAGGTGTTGGACACGCATAAGACATGTACGTTCCATGTATATACGGCAGAAGAGACATGTAGGTAACATGTACATGGGAGCCACATGTAACATGCATGTTAAACGTTGATCACATGTGCATGTAACATACATGAGACCTGCGTGTTACAGGCGAATTACTTCTACCTGTGACATATGTGGGAAAGGTATGTTACAGGTGGATTACATGTACCTATAACATACGTGTTACAGGTGTATTACATGTACCTGTAACATACGTGTTACAGGTGTATTACATGTACCTGTAACATACGTGTTACAGGTGGATTACATGTACCTGTAACATACGTGTTACAGGTGGATTACATGTACCTGTAACATACGTGTTACAGGTGGATTACATTTACCAGTTACATACATTGGACATGTCTGCTGCAGGTGGATTGCATGCACCTCTAACATACATGAGACATGCATGTAATAGGTGGACTACATGTCCCTTTCACACACGTCCAACATTTATGCAATGAGCATTGAATGTCCATTGCACGCATATGGCATCATGCATGTTACGTGTGTATTACACATGCACGTAATCAAGTTGTAGCATGAATTTTGCTTGCTTTGCAATGGAGATGCAGTGCTCATGTCATATATATGTCCAACGTATGTAACAGGTGCGTGTAATCCACCTGTAACACACATGTCCAACGTATGTTACACGCACATTGCACGTACTAATAACGTTGACTTCAGATGAATCCACTTTGCACGTTCCACTGATATTTGCTCTCTCTTCCAAAAGAATTGCATAAGCCACATGCAGTGGACATTAAAGAGCATTAACGCAAAACAAACTTCTATGTACCGTACATGGGCATATTCGACTTCTAAACAGAAGGCCAACACAGAACGTGCAAGGGTGTATTCATCTGAAAGTAACATGTAGTTCAATAGTTCACCTTATTTAATATATATATATATATATATATATATATATATATATATATATATATATATATATATATATATATATATATATATGTGTGTGTGTGTGTGTGTGTCTTGTCGCACAAACGCATTGTCAAGCAACTAAGTCAACTTATAACGAACCTATTACATTTCTTTCCCTACAAATTTAAATATTTATCAATTTATAAACAGCTAACAAATAAGCAATTTAAAGGAATTGTCGTTTACCATATTTATTCTTTACAGGTTTGCTCACTATGATAATACTAACTTACTGTTATAAAGAAGAAATGAGATTTTTTATTTTATATTTTTTATTCTTTTGTACAAAAAATACAAAATAATAAAATTACATATTTATGTACTTGTTACAATAATTTTTTGACCCATCTAGTAATTCCAATAAACAGTGCTTTTCCGATTGCTTACTCTCGTGGAAGTGATTCTGCACGTGAAAAATAAAGGACAGATGTCCTACAATACATAGTTTCTGACGGAGCGATTAGAAACGACGAGGCGCTATACAGAAAGAAATTTTCAAAATAATTTTAGCTGCTATCACCCTTACCTATCTTGAACGAAGTAGATTGCAAGTTTGGTCGAGACATAAGTTTTTAAAATATATAATCACACCTCGAAATTACACCAATCTGAAAAGCCCTGTTTACGTCCCTTTAACTATTGTCTATATACTAATACAAAAAAAAAAAAAAAAAAAGCATTATAGTCAATAATGTACGGTCAAACTAACCGCAATCATTACAATTTTAAAAAATAAGTGATAGCAAGCAGAACAAAATTCCGTGCCTGTTATAAACAATATTTTAAGTACTCATTTACCATTCATTCAAATAAAGAAAACTTTACTAGATTACATCAGCACACATACATGAAAATATGAATGAGGAAGCTTATTTCCTAAATTGAAAACGTTATTCCAAAGAAATTGTGAAAAACAGTTATGATGAGATCTTCCTAAAGTTTGGAATTGAGCCCCTGAGATCAGAACAGGAAACAAACCTGTTAACATTGTTTAACTGCATAGTAAAAATACCATGAGAGTAGAAGCAGTTACATGTTGATGAGAAAAGTTAAATACAACACTTAATTCTTGCCTAAATATGATTAACATTGAATAGTAGGTACAGTCACGAACATAAAAAAATGGAAGTTTGAGCCATAAGAAATAATGGCTCCAACTTCCATTTATTTATGTCCGTGACTGTACAAAAGTAGAAGTAATTTCACAACTAAACAAGAGTTAATGCAGGTGGAAGTTCATTTCAAGTTTGTTTTTGCCTTCAGTACCCACTCTAAATTATTTAGGCACAGATCTACCATGTGTGGTCAGAGAGTTTCTTTTAATTGGAATTTTATGACAAAATTTGACTTTTCGCTACTCGCTGCTGTTGTAATTATAAACCTGCTAATATGAAAGTTTTGAGAAAAAACTTTTCTCTTCTATAGTTAAGCATATAAGTTTCTTATGTAGCAGCTCATTTGTTAATATTACAAAATCTTCAATAACAGTACTGTTATCAGATTGGAATACATGTGTAATTGGTTGACCAGACCACTGTTCTCTAAACGCAGTATAAACTTGTTTTTTCTTAACAGAAAAAAATATATGTTCTTTGGAACAAGATTCACAATTAGCGATATAGATATCGGAAATCTGACACGCGTAAGGCACCCCATCAGAAATAAGAAGAAAGTAACTGTCATCATGCTTCCTATTAATGCAATGATTAGATGTGCAAAATATTACTTTTCCCGTTTTTTTATTGCCGATTCGAGAACATTTATGTATGTTAACTACTTCCTGTTTCTGAAAGCAATGTTTTGTGATAGGAATACCTTGGGCTTTGCGAATAATAGTTTCAGATTCACAATCAATACGTTCAACCTTTGAAAATGTAACAGATTTAGAACTTAATACAAATTCATCGTTTACTGCAAGTTCAGCGGACGAATCATCATTAAAAATTATATTTTCTACAGCAAATCCAGATACAATTTGGGCAGCTATTTCCTGTGTACCGTGCATGTGATGTTTTAAGGTTCCATTTAAAGATTCAAACGGGTAACAAGAGAATGACTGCAAAGGTCCTGCATTTCTGACGCAATCTGTAAGATGAAGCAGGTCGTGGATGTTCGATGACATATACTTTTCTCCATATAAATATTGCATTTGGAATACAAACGAATGAAAGCATTTCTCCATCGACTCCATATTTCTCACATTGACTGACCTTAAAAAACCTGCCATAGGTGTAACAATCTGCAGAATGTGATTGAAATATATATCGTTGATAAATATATCAGAAAAAATTGGAAAGTATAGTAAAAAGAGGTACTCAAATTCTATAGCTTTCCAATTTCTACGTTCTTTCATGGACCGTGGAGTATGTGAAATACTAGATGGAGTTTTAATTTGTGCTAAGCGATCATTCAGTACATGAATCTTCCGTCCTAAGTACCAGACCTCATCCTTATTTTTCGAATCTAACCAAAGCATTGTAAGGCACCTAAAAACACCTAAGCATATGCAGTGCATATAATCTATCATAGTGCTGTCAATGAGTTGATAGGAATTAAGATTAGAAAAAACAGACTTCCCTTTGGCACCAAATACCTTTTCCTTAGCATATTGCAGATGTTCATCATCAAGCCTTGGTGGACCTTTCGGCTCATTCTTATTATAAGGATAAATACGTAGCCCCTGGTGTAAGTATTTTCCAGGTTGTAAACACTTACTACATCCATATTTCCCGTTGAACTGTACAAGCTGCTGTACAGCACACTTTGCTGGTTTATCAAATGTGCCAAGTATGGCATGAAGACTAACTTTTTTTATTACATTTTCACCAATTAAGAATTGTTTTCCCAATTGAATTCCCGCTTCAAACTTTTTTAATTTTGCAACAACACAAGCATAAAATATACTGTGTAACAACTCGTTTTTTTTCATACAATGTTCCGATAAACCATTGAAACTAAACAAACCTAGCAAAATAATATTTTCTGGTCTCCATCTAGTGGGTTCATTAACTTCTAAAATAGAAAAATAGAATGGCCAAAACGAAACACTGGAACTTTTAAAGCAACTAACACCATCTACATTAATAATTCCTGTCAATGACAGAATACCATTCTGGTCTAAAAACGGATGATGTTCTCTAAATTTGCTATATATTTTACCATCTCTAACACTTTCCAAAATGTTTTCATGTGTTGACTGCGAAGTTGAAAGTTTAGCCAGAAAGCCAGGTCGGGAAAACATATTTTCAAGTTGTTTTAAAATATCTAAGGTAAAAAATACATGAGCTATTTTACACGAGTGTTTAGTGCATGCACAATGAAGAGACGCCGATGGTGAATCATACATAAATGCACACTGACAGCAGAAGTAGTGTTTCTGAACCTGCAGTAATCCTGAATTATTAAAAATTTTGAAAAGCCTATACTTTGAATTTGGAACTTGTTTTGCATTGATAGAATGTAATAATTGAAGAAGATCTGAAACAGCAACTTTGGTAAGCTTATGTTTCTTCACAAACTTCATTACCTTTAAAATACTGTTATCTTCTACTCTTTCCTCTCCAATCGACTCAGAGTGCACGCTCACTTGCGTACATACTGACGGTTCACCACATATTGATACAGTCTCGACTGAAACTTCAGAAGAACACACTGAATGAGAAGAATGCGTTTCATTCGTCGTGTTACCCAGGTCAACAGCAAATGATGAAAGATAATCGTCTCTACAGTCCCTTTCAGGGAGGCTTTCCGTACTTGATTGTTCACTGACGTTGTGAGAGGAAAGTGTGTTATGTTCCATATCGAATTTATCAGTATTACTACAAGTGACATTCATTTCACAAGTACCATTTCTGCTCTCATAGTAACTATTATTCGTATTTTGTGTTCCCTTTGTCAAAAAACCAGTACTATTTTGGTGCTCACCAAAAATATCTTCCCGCTTACTCCATCTATGTAGAGTTGTTCGTGGTATTTTTAGAACAGATATATTTGGAATATCAGATGAAATATATTGCTTGTACTGCCGTTTCATGTCAGCAACAGTGAAAGGCTAGAATTACAACACTTTTAAAAAAACCTTCTTTGTTACTACGTTGCCTCCACTACAAAAGGAAACACGTTAATGCTTTTTACATAAAAGATAAAACTTAGTCAGAAGCGAAGATCCCCATTGCTAATTAAGCTTAAAACTATAACGCCAAAACTCTAAATAACAAGGCAAATAAAGTAAAAACCAGTATTATTACAATAGTTAAATAAATGTTTAACACACAGTGCTTTAATAATAATAAAAATTCTACACACATTTGTGGAAGACTCAAAAGATAGCTCCAATATTTATAAAAACAAGTACTTAATCTTGCACGTTTCAGTAAGATATTCAATCTCCTTTGTATCCTATTCCAATAAATTCCCTTCTGCTCTCTTCTTCATCGATTTACGAGCCTGCACGCACTTATCAGTCATTGCAGCATGTATAGTAGACGGTTTGCATTGCGGGAATTTCATGAGGACATAATCTGTTGAAAATAATACACTGCGTTAATTTGGAACAGCATGCTTTTATAATGCGCACGTTCATTTTATTATTAATCATCGTTATCATCAAACTATAGTGGTTATTAATTTACTTTGAATATTCAATTGAATGAATTGAATAGAACATCCTACCTAACAACATCCTATAAACAAAACCTTGTTATGTTGATCAACATATATCCGGAACAGGGTTGTTCCGAGTTCAAGTTTTTGCATTCTCGAAGAAATAGAAATTGTGAAGGTAAGTAAGGCATGGAATAACTTATTTCCATCTATTTTCTTTTGATTGCGTCCTTACCTCTCTTCTAGTTTCTATACTGCGCAAGTGCGAAAATCTTAAGATAGAACAGCCCAGTTCCGAATATATGTTAATTAGCGTTATATACAAGATGATGTTCTTTTACACATGTAGTACGTTCTTCTAATTTAATTTCGACTAGTAGATAGTATTTACTGAAACGTAACCTAACAGCAGCAACAAAAAAAAAAAAAAAAAAAAAAAAAAAAAAAAAAAGGAATTAACCTACGAAGGTGGAGAGTGGGAAGTCCATTATTAACCTAGAGAGTAGTGCGCCTTCCGCGAAACTGAGATGGAGCAAGGAGTGCGGAAGCCGCGAGTAGAATGAACCTAGTATATTAATTTTTTAATTCGTTATCCCGCTTAGCTCCGCCTCCCTCGCTCGTAACTCAATTCCACTACAGTAAGGCACACAGCTTTTTCGTAGTAAATAATGGATTTCCAACTTTTACCTTTGTATCTCTCTTTACTCTTTCAGTTTTACGTCCCACGTAAATGCCGAGTAGGCTAAATGAGACAGTGATGAGAATGAATGAAATGATCGAATGAAGAAAGTGGGAGGACCCGAGAAAACCCACTCACACGGTGTTTGTCCACCATAAAGCCCACTTAGGCTCTCAGGATCGAACCAGAGACCACACGCACCAGAGCTGAACGCTCTACCACTGAGCCACCGCGGTCCCATACCTTTGTATCGTTATCGGTTGAAATTACATAATTTTGTATTAATACGTAATTGTTTGGTACGTAAATATTAACACGTTTTACATTACTATTTCCATGTAAGCGAAATGCTGTTTTCACATACAAAAATAAGAAGCAATTTTCTACATGTGTAGGAAACATGTAAGATATATACATACCCTTTATTGCTGCAATTACGTCGGGAGACAACTGTTTTTTTATTTGTCCATGACCAGTAATGGAGCTGGAACTCATCTCATTATCAGTAAAAAAAACTGACATTAAATTCCTTGTTAATTTCGTGCCCGATTGACCTGCACTAGCAAGGCATCGTACCAAACGTGTCTTCTTTATTACAACATTTGGATATTCTGCGCTCAGAACAACATCGGCAGTTCCTCTGCACGATAAGTCAGTATCCTGCTAACAGAGAACATACAAATTAAATCAATTCCAACCTTTGAAAGAAAAATGCAAATAGCACACTTTCATACAAGTACGAAACAAAGGTACATTTCGGGGTGAGTAGAAAATCTTTAAAATTTTATGGGCCGCTGTAATATGTAACCACTATCGCTACACACTATTTCAGAAAAAATATTCATGTTTGTATGTACTCTTATCATTTTCAATATCATTAAATTTGTTATCCCCTCATAGGGTAGAGTAACATGCAGAAAGAGGCTATTACCGTGTATCTTACATATCAAATATAAAATCAATACTGAAAAGCAGACCGAAAAAAAGAAAGAAAAAAAGAAAAAATGTTACGAACAGGATTGACAATTTTAGTCACAATTTCCAAAACAAAATGCATACTTCATTTGTAAATTTTCTTTCATTTTGACATTCAATAGAATGAACAACTTAAGATACTTAGAGTAAATTTCCTGAAGGGCTGTACTAACATTGAAAAGATCGAACATGGTCGAAGAACCGATTTATATTAAAATACCTTCTTTCACCGTAAAATATTAATGAACATTGATAAAAGAAAACTGGGCAGGGGATAAAACAGCCTTCTGCTTAACGTGCCATAGCGTCAACCTGTACGCCACCAACTCCCGTTTTCGAGACCGCGTCAAAACTTTCAGCTGTCAAAGTTAATGTAGGCTGGGTAGCATAGTTGTTAAAGCTACGGCACGGTAAGCCGAAGAGGGTTTCATTCCCAGTCCATTTTTTGCTCTTCGACGGGGAAAAAAAGAAACTATTTTAAGGGAAAAAAATGCAATTAAAATAATATATGAACTCTCACTTTCTATTCGATAAGTTTGTAGTTAGGAAAAATGTTGCAGCTACTTCCTTTACTTTTTTTTTTTTTAACAATTTTAAATACACTAAAAATTATAATTCCAGATGCGCATAAGTATTAAATTTATGAATTACAGTAACAATAGTCGCCAAATTTCTTGTGCATCCAATTATATTATCTATGGTTTTAACGCCAATCTTCAATCGTCCACAGTTTCATCACGGTCACCATTCCACAAAAATAATAACTTATCTTTGTAGAATGGCGAGCCTAATGAACCTCTGGAATTACAGTACAAGAAAAAAAGCGTTTGAAAAACATACATGATATAATTACAAGCACAAGGAATTTGGAGAGAGTAGCTACTGTACTTAATAAATTTACAATAATCCTGTTTCGTAAATACTATACTTACCCTGGTTTTCGTACTAACGGAAGACAATTCACTTTCGGAAGGTTCGTCATCAACTTCTGCATCTAATAGTTGGAAAAGAAATTGTTTCACACAACGTGGAACTTTAAGTTTTCGGCTGTTCTCGCGGTCCCTAGAAGCACATTCTTTCTTCAAAGCATCCACCATGCATCGCTCTTCTTTTAATTTACAGCTCAATTCTGTGACTTTTCTCTGCAACTGATCACAATTGTTACATCGTTTGAAACTTGTAGTTGTGTTACTGACTTCAAGGCTATCACTGCAGGTATTAGCATTTCTTTGTTCAATACTGTGGTTAGAATATGTCTTTTCTGTTAATACATGTTCATAGTTTCTCTCGAATATATTTTCCAAATTATCTATTTGCACCGAAGATTGATCCTCTTCGCTCGGAACATCAGTCTCATCGGATGATTCAGTTCCTTTTATTCGTTTACTAGGAACAGCAACATCTTTCTCACCATTCTGAATACAATTGTCAATCTCACTTTCACAATCAGATTTGGTGCCTGTTAAGAAAACATAATAAATATGCTTACTGATTAATCTATATTTACAAAGACAAAACCTGCTTAATATTAGTATGATAGAATTCCCGTATAAGGTGCTTGCACTTTACGATAAAAAGAGAAATATTAATAACACTAAGTATTAATCAATTATATACTTATAAGTAGTTACAAATATATTTTAATGATTTAAGCATCAAATCAGAGATTTCGTGCAAATATCTCAGTGTCCACAACCGGTGCATTCACGTTATTTAACGTTGGTTGAACTCCCTGTATCAATTTATGCTGCATTAAGCAGAAAGGATCTAATGTAACCCAAATCTCACTGAAGCCTTGCTGTGCAAATCTAGAACTTGCACATATCAAGCAAATGCATTTGCAAGTAACATCTTATTGAATCCTTTATTAAACTATAGGTGCGACTAGAAGGTGGCAGCCGGTGGAAGTGCATATCTGAGAGTGGGAGCGAGTGAAGCGAGATGATGCACAGAAATCCGTAATTCCGGAAGGAAAACGTCTTGGCAATCTGTACCTTTTGTTCAAAATGAACTGCGCGTTCGCCAAAGCTCACTTACAGGGTATATAAATAAAGTAGCTGAACGTACCCGCTTCGCTGCGTCAGACCAACAATTGAGCCCCTTCCACTCTAATAATCGGAAATTTTATACACCCTCAGACACGTGTCTGCATACTTTCCTGTTTATTACACGCAAGGAGAAACGTGGGTACTTTTCTGAGTAATTTCACCGGGTTATCACAAGAGTGGGGTAGTAGTTATAGTTCATTCCTTTGTTTATCTTGCTATTTTATATGATTGTTGAAGTTTTCAACTTTCTCAGCATCAGGGATTCGGAGATATGGTCATTTAATTAAAATAATTCCCGTCCTCTTCCCGTCGAATTTCTAAAAACCCTTAAATACGTGTCTAATTAGTTTAAATGAGAAGTCCTGATTTCATGTTTCTAATCTTCAAATGTTCCGACATATCGACATCATCTTATAATAATTCTAAACTGCGTGGGAGAAACAAAGTAAAAAAAAAAAAAACCTTTTTTCAGGAGGCGATTATTCAACTCACGTTGTTTAGAATTGACTTATATCAAGTTAACCGGAGGTGGAGCATGACACATAGATCTCAAATTTTGACTGATCTCATTTTGACCCATTTATGACTTATATTGTTTCTCCCCCGCAGTCTAGAATTGCAAACCCATCCTTTTTTCCTCTCCTCCCCTCCCCGGGTGAATTTCCAAAAACCCTGAAATATTTGTCTAATTATTTTAAATGAAAAGTCCAAATACAAAACTTCCTAAGCTTAAGGGATTCGGAGATATGGCAATCCTATTAAAATATTTCCAACCCCTTTCCCCCCAAGCCGTCTAATTTCCACAAATCCTTCCTTAGTGGTACCCTAAGTCTCAAATTCTTTATACTGTCCAAATTTCAAATTTCTAACTTAAGCGATTTGGCCTGTGCGAGGATCGGTCAGTCACTCAGTACTTTGAATTTTATAGATAGAAGATATATGTACAAAAAGGAAATAGAAATGGCTATCAGCCTTCGTCCATTTCACATCTACGTTCCATGGATCCGAAACCCGTACTACAATTATGATAAAGGTGGAAAAAACCGAGCCCTGTGGGGCCACTAACACGTCCTACTACTACTACGTTGCCTCGTAACGCAAGTAAATCACTTTTTTTTATCAGTCAAGTGACTCAAAATTACTACCGAACAAGACTGGGGGAGATACTAAAAGTTAGCCTCATCATGTTCACCATAATGGTTGAGTAAATTATTGTAAAGTCAAAATGTGCAAGGTGACTGAATAATTTCAAGTACATATTTCGCACCAAATCATGTGGACCTAGGAAAATAAACTACCCCCTCACAAGCTGTCTGTGATATAGACTTGCGTTAATCAAACTAGCAGCAAAATCTCCTGCCTTACCGGTAAAATACCGGCCAGTTGGCAAGGCCTAAAATAGGACAGAACCCTAAGGGTGCAGTTGGTGCTGAAAGAAATTAATATATCATGAATGTAGTAATGCGGCCATGAACTAGGATAGTACGTGAATTATGCACCACTGGCAGAGTTCTAGAACACTGGTCACACATTGAATGTAATATAGAAAGAAATCAGCGTGCCCTGCAGGGCTTCTAACCCGCCTTCACTCGCTATCGCTTGCCCGGCAGTACTGTGTGAGTTAAGTATTGAGCTGTGGTACAGAAAGGATCCAAACTAGCTACTAATATATATCTGGGGACCAGCGTTCTAGGACCTTCCCTGCACCACGTAATGTATTTACTCTCTTACGATACACTTTATGACGCAAACAGCATTTAGTGCTAAAAATAATAATAATAATAATTTCTTGAAAGTAAGAATGTAGGCCTAAAATAGGACAGTATGAACAATATGTACAAATGTAATAACGAAATAATTGCATATTCACAATAGTACACGTAACATAGGCCTACATGATGGTCGAAGCCTAGTCGTAATTACGTTATTTTAAAAAAACAGTAACATAATTTACATTGATTTTAGAACTTTATTTTTGAGACCAACAAAAATAAACTTCTCAATCTCTACAACAAAAGGTTATTATAAAGATACAACAGCAAGAAACACAAGAGCTACTCACCGAAATGGCAAACTGTCCCATTGAATTTCTTCTGTTTCCACCGGAAACATCCCTCTTCTCCCAACTTCAGTTTCGTTTTTCCGACATTCTGCTTTACATTCAAAACGGAATAAGAACCGTTTTTCCATTTAACAATACAATAATCTTCAATCATGATTACACTCTCTTCATCATACACTTCAAACCGCCAGTAATGATATTGCGCCAAAAACACGTACTTCCCGTCACATGACCGCTGCAACCAATCACTGAATTGTTTCCTTGTAGTTTAAATGAAAATTAAAATTCACGACAATGCCATTCAACTAGGGATATATACGTACCATTTTCTATTAAATTGTTATTAAATAAAAATAAATATTTTACACCTAATACACTCTGGAATAAATAATCGCACACTCTGTAGGAGCTTCAGGCACAATAGCCCCCCCCCCCCCCTTTAATTTTCAACTAATTATTTTCTTTTCCATATATGTTCAACGTCTGGGACATTATAACAATCTGGTTAATTTTTTTTTGGTGGTTGCAGCAAGAATGTTTGCTAGCAGTATCTTACCCTGGTATTTTCAACTTACCAGCAAAATTGTTTCCTTCTGCTGCAAACACCTGTACATTGTCTGTACACTGCATGTAGGTGAGTTCAACCTCGCATGTGCACGATGATAATACAGGCAATGTATTCCATTCTACTCCCATATACTATACATGCATAGGCGTGCACAGGTTCTCTCGTTTCCTCCCACTTTCTTCATTCCACCATTTCACTCATTTCTCATTATCACCGTCTCCTTTAGCCTAGCCGGCATAACCGTGGGAAATAAACTTTCATTTTTTAAGATGGGGGAGAAGAGGGGGCAGCTGAACCTAATGTTGTGTTTGACATGGTCGGCCTATATCTTACAACACTACATTTTAACCAATTTCTTTATTGAAAGAATAGTATATGGAGTCTTACGAGGGTTTTTAGTCCATCACTGGTATGCGTATGGGAGGCATGGAAACAATATGCTCCCTCCAACATTTTGACGATATACTATTTTAGAATATTGAATTTTACGGAAGTTACATATTGTACGAAAAGTAATACAATGTTTACGTTCTTCAAAATTATAAGGATGATTTCATAGGGTGGCACGAGGGGAATTTGCCCCAGAGTAACTCTCTAATTTGGCTCAACTGGCTTACCAATATCCTTGCAGTACTATTTTAACCCCCTTTCCGGGGGTATGGTGGCGAGCGCTCACCTCTCGTTCTAGATGTCCCTGGTTCGATCCCAGGCTATATGAGTTCCTGGTGGACGACATCGTGTCCGTGAGTTTTCTCGGGGTTCTCCCCTTTACTCCCACCTAATCATTCCACCAGTTCTTTCGTCATCGTTCACTTGCTATTTCATCCATATCATTTGGCACTTCGCTTTCTAAACGTGGGACGTTAAACTAAAGATTTAATTTCATTTTAGTGAGTTGAAATCTCCCCGGAGAAAATTGTCTGAGATCATCACTGATTAGGATAATTTTTGTAATGTTAGTCCGTACGTACGTTATTCCGCACGATAACTCTTGAACGAAAGCGAATTTTTGAATTCTGTTTTTTCTATCGATATATACATTAATTATCTCAAACAAATTCGTTAATGGAGGTGATTCACAAACTGGAAATAGTAGAAATTAACCATTTCTGGTTTTAACATTGATCACTGTACAGCTGAAACTATAACAGATAGCGGTAAGCAAATTTTTGCAATCGATTACGCGACTGAGAAATTCCTCTTAACTCTTGAGATTTTGGGGGGGGGGGTTAGGGACAGAGTTTTACATGAGAAATGTCACCATCAAAGTTTAATTATTTAGTAATGATGCTTTTAAGAACGATAACTATAAAATAAAACTTCAAGGAGCTGTGACAAAATATTTCTTCATAATTTATTGCATGTACTGTTCTTAAAACGTATAATATAAAAGCAAATATGCAGATAGATAGCTAAACGTCTACATTTATTATGAAGGCAAAAAGTTCTCAAATTAAATAAAATTTAAACAAGTGGAATATTTGGGGGGAGAAAAGGCAAATTTGGGGGGATTGCGTCCAAGCATTTGGGGGGGGATCGGCACCTCTGCTCACAACAATATATTTTTCTTAATTATCTGCACCACATAGGAAAGACGTAGAAGTTGAGCAAGTTGGTGCCTCACTCATTGCAGGAAGCCAACAAGCAAAAATTACTAACAGTTTGTTTATCGTTTCACGGCAGCGCAATGTACCCCAGGAACATACGCATGGGGTGGGTCCGGGGTCCGGATTCCCCCAAATCCGGACTTTTTTGTAAATTTAGCCTAATTTTAGGGGCAATTTTATAATTTTTAATATAATTTAGCCTGAAATTGTGTTTGGATCCCCCCGAAAAGCTTTGGACCCCTCCCGAAATAAATTCCTGCGTACGTTCCTGATGTACCCAATTCCCATCGAGTTTACCAGTAACGAAAAGTGGGTCATGCGTGATACTGTCCTTCAAATAACAATACAGAAATAAAATGTGTAAAATTCAAATCCGATTACTACAATGTAGGCTGCATACTTCAAGGAGTAATACTTCTATTTGATCCATCTAATCTAAGGGTCTGCACACGCCTTTGTATATATGTGTCAGCACCTTGCATATGTGCATTTCAAAGAGCTCCTTCGTGGCTAAGCGGTTAGCGTACGCGCCTATGGCGTGGGAGATCCGGGTTCGATTAACGGCGAGAGCTCATGTGGTTCGGATTCCACGTTAATCAGTAGGTCCACGTCTCATGTAGCCTCGCTGCTGAACGGGACGTTAAACTTAAAATCAACTCAATGTGCATGTCAAAGTGGAGACTTAATGTCTGGATATTGCATGTTTCCTACGCCTATAACGTGAATGTTTCACTCTAATCAACCTTGTCCATCGCATTTACCTGTTTAAGCTATTTACTCACTACACGTATTTTTTAAATCCATTTATTGGCAGTCATGATCATTGCATGTTCCCATTCATCTGTACATTGTCTTTACACTGCATGTAGGTGAGTTCAACTTTGCATGTTACAGGCAATGTGTCCAATTCTATTCCAATGTACTATACATGTGTCAGAACCTTGCATATGTGCATGGCAAACTGGAGACTTTGTGTCTGAATATTACATGTTTCCTACACCTGTAACATTAATGATTCACTCCAATCAACCTTATTCATTGCATGCACCTGTTTAACCCATTTATTGGCAATCATGATCATTGCATTTTCCGTTTACCTGCACATTGCCTGTACATTGCATATAGATCGGTTCACACTTCGCATGTACACGGAGATAATACAGGCAATGTATTCAGTTGTAATCCCATGTATTATACATGTGTCAGGACTTTGCATAGCGAATGTCGAATTGGAGACTTGTGCCTGAATATTGCATGTCTCGTATGCCTATAACGTGAATGTTTAGCTCCAATCCACCTTGTTCACCACACGCATCTGTTTAATCCATTTATTGGCAATCATGATCATTGCATGTTCCCGTTCACCTGTACATTGCCTGTACACTGCACGTAGGGGAGTTACACACTTCGCATGTACACGAAAATAATAAATGTAAAATAACATATCTTACATCATGCGTTTTCCATGCTATACGCTAATACACGGTATTTACATGTACTGCAAATGTCACACATGTATATTACATGTTGATAAACAGGCACCTTCCTTGTACTTTTCATTCTTACTGTATTGCGAATGTTACCAACAATCCATTCAAGGTACTTTACATGCACATATTCCCTTTATTTACTTGCATGTGAGTGACTACGTGTACATCGCATGTTCTTATTTTAATGTACAGGCTCTGTACAACGCGTGTTTTCGTGCAACATTTCCAACAGAAGTTCAATTCTTTTTTGACATGCATATCACCTGAAGACAATGTGCCTGTAATATTTTTTTTACATGTGTTTTCGCCGAAACAGGCGCCTGTATAATGCCTGTCAAAATCTGACAGGCTTTTACAGGCAGTTCCATGTACAAAACATTGCATGTTTCCTCAAAAATTTTCATAATAGTATATTAGGATTACATACCCTCAGAAACATCATCGCTTATCCCCGGTTGAATAGCACTGCTCTAAGGCGTACTATTGCCAGGAAGAAGTTTAGAACTGAGCTTAGCTGGGATAGCTTTGTAGTAGCTGCCAGTCTCCAGATAGGTGACCAATATTCCAATTTAGGAGAAATTATTGTCTTGTAGAAAGTTGCTAAGGAAGAGATGTTCCGTATTTCTATTAACCTATACAGAAGTCCTAGAAGACGCATCGAGTGCTTAGTGATAGTGTTTATATCTTCTATGAAAGTTAGTTTTGCGTAAAAAGTTACTCCGAGATTCTTATGGATATTGACTCTCGTAATGGGCAAACCATTTATGTTGTGTGAAGTGTGTACAATAGGTTTCTTGAGGGAAAATGTCATGAATTTACTCTTAACGAGATTAACTTTTAGGAGCCATGTGTTACACTAGAAGGAAAATTATCTGTCGTTTTGAAGTAGCTCAGAGTCTTCTATACCGTTTACTTCTCTGAAGATTTTGCAGTCATCTGCAAAATAATTTTTAATATGTAGATTTTAAATACTGCCATTTAAAAAATATAACTTTATGTTGGATCGGAAACACAATCTGATTGTATTGCAGAGTATATCAAACAATACCTCCCTTTCAGTGTTTGCATAGTACGAAATTTCAACTTAAAAAAAATAACGAGAAGGACTACCCAACCTTATAGAGAGTCCTAGAAAAGATTTACCAATTATTGTTTTTTTGACAATTCCCAAATTTAAGGGGTGGTCTTAGGACTCTTCCCAAAATTTAAGAGAGGAGCATTAATGTCCATGTCCTGTGAAAGGAAATAGACCTCTGTACACACCCTTATAACCATATAAGGTAATAAGGCCTTATCAAAGGGGAGGTCAAAAACCTCCGAAATTTATATTTATGGCACTTATATAGCCATGATAGGGAACGAGATGAACCTAATGTAGGTCAAAGTACTGTAGGTTATACTATACACCCTTGGGCACAGACCCTCCTGTCAAAAGTTGACCTCCAAATTTGGCCCGGAGTAGAAGTGCCTTGGCACTGGCTAATGTACCTCCAGATTTTTGCTGACTCAGTCGCGCCAACGCCCATCAATACCTTACTATTATGTTAGAGTTGCTATTATGTATCGCATGCGAATAGATAATAGGATAATGAGTAACAGTCATTCACAGGAGCAAGATTGACTAACTATAAAAATTCAGGCAAGTCTACAGTAATAAACGTAGACTAAAAGGTAAACAAGAAAGTTCTGTCGCTTTCTGTGAAGGTATGTGTTCAATTGGTCCTTACACCGTGAATTGAATGCGAATGGAGATAAGGCGAAGGTTAATTGTTGGTGTGGGTATATCCAACATATTACCTGGTTGTGGCAGTTCAGTTACACCGTGAACTTGCGTAAGGACAGAGTGAACATGGGACCTCCACAGAGCGTCATAAGGCCATGTATCCTGTACGAGTTCAAACTGGGGTCAAACGCCGCTGCAGGGGGCCGGAAGATATGACAGACTTTTGGTGAGGGTGTCATGACTATGCAGACAATCCAACGGTGGTTTAACAAGTTTAAGAACAGTGATGAAACACTCGAAGACGCACCACGTGCCAGAAGACCAACACGTACAAAATAAGATCTTTAGGCAGCAATTGAGGCGAACAGTGGCCAGACATGTGACGAACTGGGACTACAATTCAGTGTGAGTGGAGAAACCATTCGACAGCACCTTCATCAACTGGAAAGCACTATAAGTTCGGTCGATGGGTTCCCACATGATTTGACTCCGGACCAGAAGGCAACGCGAGCAGACACCTGTGTTTCTTTGCTGTCTCGTCTGAGGAAGGAGCCATTTATGGACAGAGTGTTGACATGTGATGAGAAGTGGGTCCTGTACGAAGATCCACCGCGCCATCATCATTGGGTAGCATCCTATGAAAACAGCCGAAACCAGCACTGCACCACAAAAAGGTCCTCCTGTGTTTTCGATGGACTGCTCGCGGCTTCATGCATCGGGAACTACTACCAGCTAGTCAGATCATCAATGTAGCTGTGTACTATCAGCAGTTAAGCCGTGTTCGAGAAAAACTCAAAACTCTGAAGCCAGCACTTCTGAATCACAAAGAGGTCCCCCTGTTACAGGACAATGCTAAGTCCCACGTGGCTAGGATGACCCAGGACACCGTTCAAGGCCTTGGATGGGAAACTACTGCATCCGCCATGCTCTTCGGACATTGCACCGACCGATTATCACCTGTTCCATTCCTTGGACAATCACCTTTGAGGACCATAATTGAAATCCCTAGTAGAGGTGAAAAAGGACTTGATGCATTCTTCGCTTCATGGCCCACCAAGTTCTACTGCGATGGAATACATGGCCTTCCAGAACGTTGGCAGAAGGTCGTCGACGCTAATGGGGACAATTTTTGATCTTCCAGGTAGTCTTGGGTTCTATGTTCGAAGGTGGTGGGTGAAAGAGCGACAGAACTTTCTTGGTTACTTTTATAGTAGACATCTCACCTCTAATTTGTGATTCACATTTAGGTGACTAATTAATTACATAATCTTGGCACTTAGCTAGCTGGCTATCACACTTCCTTCTACCTACCTTCTTCAGCCAAAGGTATGAAACGTAGACCTACAGTTTATGAGAGATTCGAACCACTTGGGTTCCTATTGGACATCAAAATCTGGTCTCCAGCGCTGAAGGCACATATGCTACCTATGAAAGCATGTGGGAGATCTCGAGGGGAAATTATAGTGTGAAGTTAGTCATTCGTAGCCCAGTGGCTAATACCCTCTGATGCAAACCAGAATAATAAGCAGTAGGCCCTGTCTTGTATAGCCTTGCTGCTGAAAACTCAATCATCAAAGTAGAAGGTTCATTGGTGTTTAGATTTTTGGTTTGATTTGAATTTAATGCTTTTCTGCAGCGATGCTATACGACAAAGAGTGTACTGTTTAAAGTAGAATCAAAATCACGAAACGGGTTTGTATCCAAGACAAGTACCTTCACCGGGATTAAATCCGAAATCATGCGCACATAAAGTTGTGGACGGCAGACAATCTCTTCGCGTGCCGATCATCAATTGGGACAATTGACGAAGCGGCCACCAGGCGGCAGCACAAACAACCAATACAGTCTCCCCCGCATTTCAGCAGGGAGTCGTCCTCATTCTCGCAGTTGCAACGGTAGGAAGCAGCAGAGCTCCAGCAGCCGGTGCCAGGATCGAGAAGCAGGTTGGAACAAGGGGGCCGCATGGACTCGAAATGAATCCAAGGCAGGGGACACCAGAGAAGATGGCTTATCAGCATACACACTGAACAAGCGTATCGTAACATTTCTCTTATAATTTAACCTGTAATCGGAGCCCTCAGCTCAAAACTTTGTTTTGTAATCTTAACTTCAATAGTTTTTGGTTCATATAAACTTCCTATCATCATAAAATTTTGTTTCTTTTGCCGTAAATGATTCTTGCAATTGTGTTGAACAATGTCATTTTTTGCGCAATTACCTTTGCGTACTGCTGAGGCAAGTGCACCCTCGGATTCATTAGAATACGACGGTCACAAAGTACAGTCGTTAACCACTTGGCCAGGAAAAGGGACTCTCATAATTGGACAAAGCGTATACTTGCAATGCTAACCTTTCAGTTATATGGAAGAATATAAATGATCTGGATATCATTGAATATGTATTGATGAGGCCTATAGATGTTCTTGTAAGACCTGTTGCAAGAAAAAAGATTTAAGATAGAACAACAAAGAAAGTAGTAATTTCCACACTAACGGCAATTATTTCGACAGCCACGTTCAACGTAATTATTTTTTTCTTTGATCTTCTTCAAAGCATTCATCTAATGTTTTGCTGAATGTAAACAAAATGTCTTTATTCTTCATACTGACCTTTATTCCCAAATTGATGTTAGTTTCCCTGTAAATGCTTAGTTTCGACTTCATGACTTTGATTGTAATTTTTGTCCCCAACTTTTATTGTGATGTATGTCGTCCTGGGTTCGATTTCTAACGTGTTTGCTTCAATACGTGTAGAGTTCCCGTAGACTTGCTGGCGTAGGTCAGATCTCACGTTGAACTGTATTTAAAATCGACTTTTCGGAAACAACGTTCAAAAAGGAACTACAGATCAGAGCAGCACGGAAGAAGCCATATACTGCAGCTTATAAAGGTGCACAATATTAATTGAGTAGTAGAAAATGTATCGATCTGAAACATACTTGGCCAACATAGAACAACTCAGGAGCCCCTGGGAAATCGAGCACCTTGAACCGTCAACCCACGGTCTTTCACGACCTCCATTTTAGGGGTGAATTTGTTCCCTTTTATGAGCACTTTTTAGGGGGTGTATTCGTTCTCTTTTATGAACACTTTTTAGGGGTGAACTCGTTCCCTTTTATGAGCATATTTTTCAACCCCTACGAACACACAACAGAACATAAGACTCGTTCTCATTTATGAGCACTTTTTAAGGGGTGTACTCGTTCCCTTTTATGAGCATATTTTTCAACCCCTATTTTAACATAGCATAAGACTACGTAACATAGCAGAGGTGTATTCGTTTTCAACCCCAGACAATGAATACCTATGTAACATAGCAAAGGGGTACGAACACACAAGTATTTAATTACGACCTCCATTTTAGGGGTGTATTCATTCCCTTTTATGAGCATATTTTCCAACCCCTATTTTAACATAGCAGATAACACATAAGAGTACGTTCTTTTTCAACTCCATAGCAGTGAATACATGGAGACTATGAACACATAGCATAGCAGATAATACATAAGATTCATTTCCACCCCTAATTGAACATAGCATAGATTTAGACTCGTTCCCTTTTATGAGCTTATTTTCCAACCCTTATTTTAACATTGTATTTATTCCCTTCTATGAGCACTTTTTAGAGGGGTGTACTCGTTCCAATGTAACATAGCAGTTGGCCTATTTTTCCACCTCTATTTGAGCATAGTCCATTTTAGGGTGGACTCGTTCTGTTTTATGAGCATATATTTAACCCCTATTCGAACACATAGCAAAAACTACTCCAACCCTTATTTTAACATAGCATAAGACTACGAACACATAGCGGAGGTGTATTCGTTTCAACCCCAGACAATGAATATAGCAAAGAGGGTGTGAACACACAACTGTACTCGATCCACCCAATTTAAACATAACAGAAATAGCAAAGCCTACTAACATAGCAGGGGAGTATTCGTTCCAACCCCTATAGCAAAGATTCTCTTAGAGGGTGAACTTGTTCTAACCCCTATTTGAACATAACATAGATTATTTTCTTTTACGAGGAGACAATTTTTATCAACTGTTTAAAGATTGCAAAGGAATGCAAACTTCCGTGTTTTATCAGTTACATAATAACTTCCGCCATATGTGGATAATTCTCATTACGTCATTCATCCGGATTTTAAAAACATTGTGCTAGTTTTTTTTCAACAGACAATACTCATTTAATAGTATGTGTTGATCGGAGACGCAATGCAATCACAAAGGTTTGTGTTGATCGCTCGCGATCTGTCTTGTCATTCAAACCCTGACCGTGACTCGATGACATCAACACTACTGTGCAATATTGCGCAATGCAATTACAAAGGTAAAAAAGACTGACCGAGAAGTTCTTTTTTAATCATCTTGCTGTTGTTGCGTGCTTGTTGGTGCTTAAAAAGTAAACTTCTTATCGGTGAAGCTCTGTTTAAAAGTTGATTCGTGTGTGTGTGTGTGTATCAGTGTGATTTTCTTAGTTGTCTATAGGTAAGATATCTTATAATGATAATATCATATTATAAAAACTCACTTCTGAACTATTATAGCAATGTTGTGTTATTTAAAAAAAACTCACTTCTGAACATATTATAGTCATGGCAACGAAAAAGGTTAAAGCAAATACTATCAATTTACCAACTGATACTCTATTTAATAATAATTTGAAAAAAATCATTTTAAAATGTGATAGTGTTTTAAATGAGGATAGTGGATGCTTTTTAAATAATAAAAGAAAAGACTGTTTAGATATATTAAAACAGGAACAAGATAATACATCTTTTAAAGTAAATTTTTCTTTGGCTACAACTTTTGTAAAACCAGTACATTTAGAAACATGTAGATTCTTTGTAAATAGTGGTAACGAAATTATTTTACCGAGTACAGATGTGAATGCTATAATTGAAAAACTATTTAATAAAATTTTAGTTGAACAAGAAAACATAGCAATTAAGAAATCAGGGTTGTCTTTATGTTCTCAACCAAACCATCTCTTAGAAATTAAAATCAGTAAATACGATCCCCTGACCGCATCATCTTTTATAAAATTGCCTCAATGGATTTCTAAAAAATGTGTTATAAATATTCAAAATAACGATAATTGATGTTTTATGTATTGCATTCATAAGCAAATTTGAACATATGTATAATTCCGTATTTACTAAGGAACAAATTTCTCTTAATATATATGGCATTAATTATGATAATGAAACAATTTTTCCGATACGTATAAGCGAAAACACATCTGTAGGTAAACATATTGATTTATTGTATTTAAAATATCTCATTATTGTTTAATTACAAATTTAAATGGTTTAGTTAGACATCAATTAGGTACTCATCAAGCATTTATTTGTAGACGATGTTTAGTATCTTTTCATAACAAATCAAAATTAGATGAACATGAGAAATTATGTAAAGAACACACTCCAACCAAAATTAACATGCCGAAACAAGATGTTTTAAAATTTCGTAAATTAAAATGAGTATTAGAAAATGATGTCATAATAGTTGCAGATTTCGAAAGTTTATTAAAACCTATAAATAAACAAATTGGATCCAATACAAAACAAATTCAGGAACATATACCATGCAGTTTTAGTTATATTGTGTGTTGGAGTAACAAATATATAAAATCAGACCTAGTTATGTATCGTGGGGAAAATGTATCGATTAATTTGATGTCTGCTATGGAGAAGGAATTAAAAAAATAATAAACATATTAGATCAACAAAAACCAATAATACCATTAAATAGTTCTCAGTTACAGGAGTATAATCTATCCACTGAATGCTCTGTTTGCGATAGTAAATATATGAGTAACAATAGAAAAGTTAAACACCATAACCATTTAACTGGGAAATATATTGCCACGGTGTGCAATAATTGTAATTTGCAAATTAAACGTCAGAGTAATTTTATCCCTGTATTCTTTCACAATTTATCTGCCTATGATGCACATTTATTCGTGAAAGAACTAGGTTGCACACCTGGCAATATAACTGTAATTGCTGAAAGCACTGAGAAGTACATCACATTCTCCAAACATTTTAATTTTAATGGTAGACCTATTGAGTTACGTTTTGTAGACTTTTATAAATTTCTTCCGTACAGTCTCGAAAATTTGGTGTCAAAATTAAAACCTGAGCAATTCGTATATACAAAGCAAAATTTTTCCGACGATAAGTTTCCTTTAATTCTCCGTAAGGGAATTTATCCTTATGAATACATAACAAATTTAGATACATTTGAAGAAACTGAATTACCTGGAAAAAAGCGTTTAATAGCAAATTGAATGGAACACAAATTTCCGAGACCGACTATCAATATGCACAACAGATTTGGCCTGCGTTTAATTGTCAAAATAGAGGGGACTACCATGATCTATATTTAAAATGTGATGTACTTCTCACAGATGTATTGGAAAATTTTCGAGAGACGTGTTTAAATGCTTTTAGTATTAACCCAATTAATTGTTTTACTGCACCTGGTTTGGCATAGCAAGCCATGTTATATAAAACAAAAGTTGAACTTGAACTCTTATCAGATATTAATATGTATATGTTTGTAGAAAAATCGATTCGTGGAGGCATCACACAAGCTGTATTAAGGTATACCAAAGCTAATAATCCCTATGTACATGATTTTGATGCGGAAAAAGAAAAGTCCTATTTACTGTATATTGACATGAACAATCTGTACGGACTATCAATGATTGATTATTTACCATATGGTAGTTTTCGTTGGGGGGACAAAACTGACAATTGGCAAGACAAGAATAACATTATTAATTGGCCCACTGATAGTAAGTGGGTTTTTTGTAGAAGTGGACTTAAAGTATCCAAATTATTTACACGAATACCATTCTGATTTTCCGTGTGCTCCCACCAATGAAGTTCCACTGAATGGTAAATACTGAAAATTATTATTAACAGTTAAATCAAAATCGAATTATATCTTGTATTATAGAATATTACAATTTTATCTAAAACAAGGTTTAATATTGGTAAAAGTACATAAAATATTATGGTTTCGTCAATCTAAATGGCTTGCATCTTATATAGAAGAAAATACTAAGCGTCGTGCAAATTCTACAATTGATTTTGAAAAAGATTTCTATAAGTTATTAAATAATTCTGTATACGGAAAGACAATGGAGAATGTACGAAAACGCATTGATATAAAATTAATTAATAATGAAAAAAGTAAAAAATTAGTAGCGCAAGATTTTTTTAACATATGGAATAATGCAAGATAGTCTCCTAATTTTACCCAACTTTGAAACTGATCAGTGGGCCAATTAATAATTTTATTCTTGTGTTGCCAATTGTCAATTTTGTCCTCCCACCGAAAACAACCATATGGTAAATAATCAATCATTGATAGTCCGTACAGATTGTTCATGTCAATATACAGTAAATAGGATTTTTCTTTTTCCGCATCAAAATCATGTACATAGGGATTATTAGCTTTGGCATACCTTAATACAGCTTGTGTGATGCCTCCACGAATCGATTTTTCTACAAACATATACATATTAATATCTGATAAGAGTTCAAGTTCAACTTTTGTTTTATATAACATGGCTTGCTATGCCAAACCAGGTGCAGTAAAACAATTAATTGGGTTAATACTAAAAGCATTTAAACACGTCTTTCGAAAATTTTCCAATACATCTGTGAGAAGTACATCACATTTTAAATATAGATCATGGTAGTCCCCTAAATTTTGACAATTAAACGCAGGCCAAATCTGTTGTGCATATTGATAGTCGGTCTCGGAAATTTGTGTTCCATTCAATTTGCTATTAAACGCTTTTTTCCAGGTAATTCAGTTTCTTCAAATGTATCTAAATTTGTTATGTATTCATAAGGATAAATTCCCTTACGGAGAATTAAAGGAAACTTATCGTCGGAAAAATTTTGCTTTGTATATACGAATTGCTCAGGTTTTAATTTTGACACCAAATTTTCGAGACTGTACGGAAGAAATTTATAAAAGTCTACAAAACGTAACTCAATAGGTCTACCATTAAAATTAAAATGTTTGGAGAATGTGATGTACTTCTCAGTGCTTTCAGCAATTACAGTTATATTGCCAGGTGTGCAACCTAGTTCTTTCACGAATAAATGTGCATCATAGGCAGATAAATTGTGAAAGAATACAGGGATAAAATTACTCTGACGTTTAATTTGCAAATTACAATTATTGCACACCGTGGCAATATATTTCCCAGTTAAATGGTTATGGTGTTTAACTTTTCTATTGTTACTCATATATTTACTATCGCAAACAGAGCATTCAGTGGATAGATTATACTCCTGTAACTGAGAACTATTTAATGGTATTATTGGTTTTTGTTGATCTAATATGTTTATTATTTTTTTAATTCCTTCTCCATAGCAGACATCAAATTAATCGATACATTTTCCCCACGATACATAACTAGGTCTGATTTTATATATTTGTTACTCCAACACACAATATAACTAAAACTGCATGGTATATGTTCCTGAATTTGTTTTGTATTGGATCCAATTTGTTTATTTATAGGTTTTAATAAACTTTCGAAATCTGCAACTATTATGACATCATTTTCTAATACTCATTTTAATTTACGAAATTTTAAAACATCTTGTTTCGGCATGTTAATTTTGGTTGGAGTGTGTTCTTTACATAATTTCTCATGTTCATCTAATTTTGATTTGTTATGAAAAGATACTAAACATCGTCTACAAATAAATGCTTGATGAGTACCTAATTGATGTCTAACTAAACCATTTAAATTTGTAATTAAACAATAATGAGATATTTTAAATACAATAAATCAATATGTTTACCTACAGATGTGTTTTCGCTTATACGTATCGGAAAAATTGTTTCATTATCATAATTAATGCCATATATATTAAGAGAAATTTGTTCCTTAGTAAATACGGAATTATACATATGTTCAAATTTGCTTATATGTGCTACTTCAACGGGGAATTTTATATTCGTTTTTTCAAATAACGGTAATAAAGTATTAATATATTGTATGTAATTATTTACACTATGTGGATTATTGTTTACAGGATGCAATGCAGCTAGAATGCAATACATAAAACATCTATTATCGTTATTTTGAATATTTATAACACATTTTTTAGAAATCCATTGAGGCAATTTTATAAAAGATGATGCGGTCAGGGGATCATATTTACTGATTTTAATTTCTAAGAGATGGTTTGGTTGAGAACATAAAGACAACCCTGATTTCTTAATTGCTATGTTTTCTTGTTCAACTAAAATTTTATTAAATAGTTTTTCAATTATAGCATTCACATCTGTACTCGGTAAAATAATTTCGTTACCACTATTTACAAAGAATCTACATGTTTCTAAATGTACTGGTTTTACAAAAGTTGTAGCCAAAGAAAAATTTACTTTAAAAGATGTATTATCTTGTTCCTGTTTTAATATATCTAAACAGTCTTTTCTTTTATTATTTAAAAAGCATCCACTATCCTCATTTAAAACACTATCACATTTTAAAATGAATTTTTTCAAATTATTATTAAATAGAGTATTAGTTGGTAAATTGATAGTATTTGCTTTAACCTTTTTCGTTGCCATGACTATAATATGTTCAGAAGTGAGTTTTTTTTAAACACAACATTGCTATAATAGTTCAGAAGTGCGTTTTTATAATATGATACTATCGTTATAAGATATCTTACCTATAGACAACTAAGAAAATCACACTAATACACACACACACACACACAAATCAACTTTTAAACAGAGCTTCACCGATAAGAAGTTTACTCTTTAAGCACCAACAAGCAACTGATTAAAAAAAATTTCTCGGAACCTTTGTAATTGCATTGCGCAATATTGCGCAATAGTGATGACGTGATCGAGTCACGGTCAGGGTTTGAATGACAAGACAGATCGCGAGCGATCAACACAAACCTTTGTGATTGCATTGCGTCTCTCATCAACACATACTATTAAATCAGTATTGTCTGTTGAAAAACAACTAGCACAATGTTTTTAAAATCCGGATAAATGACGTAATGAGAATTATCCACATATGGCGGAAGTTATTATGTAACTGATAACAAAACACGGAAGTTTGCATTCCTTTGCAATCTCTAAACAGTTGATAAAAATTGTCTCCTCGTAAAAGAAAATAATCTCTATTATGTTCAAATAGGGGTTAGAACAAGTTCACCCTCTAAAAGAATCTTTGCTATAGGGGTTGGAACGAATACTCCCCTGCTATGTTAGTAGGCTTTGCTATTTCTGTTATGTTTAAATAGGGTGGAACGAGTACAGTTGTGTGTTCACACCCCCTTTGCTATATTCGTTGTCTGGGGTTGAAACGAATACACCTCTGCTATGTGTTCGTAGTCTTATGCTATGTTAAAATAAGGGTTGGAGTAGTTTTTGCTATGTGTTCGAATAGGGGTTAAAAATAAGCTCATAAAAGGGAACGAGTCTAGAGCTATGCTATGTTCAATTAGGGGTGGAAATGAATCTTATGTATTATCTGCTATGCTATGTGTTCACAGTCTCCATGTATTCTCTGCTATGGGGTTGAAAAAGAACGTACTCTTATGATTTATCTGTTATGTTAAAATAGGGGTTGAAAAATATGCTCACAAAAGGGAACAAGTACACCCCTTAAAAAGTGCTCATAAAAGAGAACGAGTCTTATGTTCTGCTATGTGTTCGTAGGGGTTGAAAAATATGCTCATAAAAGGGAACGAGTTCACCCCTAAAAAGTGTTCATAAAAGAGAACGAATACACCCCCTAAAAAGTGCTGATAAAAGGGAACAAATTCACCCCTAAAATGGAGGTCGTAAAAGACCGTGGGCTGACGGTTCAAGGTGCTCGATTTCCCAGGGGCTCCTGAGTTGTTCTATGTTGGCCTAGTATGTTCCAGATCGATGCATTTTCTACTACTTAATTGGTTCAGCGGAGCCGAAATTTAATTCTGCAGGATTAGAAATGGGTAATGTAGCTAGACAAGCTTTATTACTTTTCTCTTCTAATGATGTGCACTGACGAGTGCATCAAAGTCCAGCTAAGTTATCCGGGCTGTCTTGAAGGGGTTTTACTAACTGAAAGGAGTTCTGGAATGTTTTGGAGCTGTTTTTCCGCTGTTGAAAGAGTCTGTTTAGTGAATCTTTGTCTTTTAAACCATGTATTACTGTATATTACGTAGTGAAGTTTTTACAAGGTCTCATTCACAGGTTTAAAATGCTGCCTCACTGGTATGAATCCGATTTTGAGGATTCCATAAAATTTCGAGACAGAAACTGACATTGCATACATACTATCTCGAGTGGCTTCGTATGATCGTTTCCGACTGGACTCATGTAGTTTTCAAGGCAAGAGATGAGGACACACATTATTACATACTAGGATGATTAAGGATAAACTACTTCTTGTGTGTCTGTATTGTGTAGAGAGCCTGTGTCTAGAGCAAATTTTGGAAATACCATGGAATCATAATAATAATAATAATAAAAATCTATGGAATTACCTTATTAATTTTTCATTATAACGTTGGATATATTCGACATGTATTGATGAAACACACACACCAAAGCACGAATACATTAGAAGCATCTTCATAATAGTTTCGGAAATGTACTCGTATTACCGGCTTCTTTAAATGTGCAATAAAGGCGATTATATATTTCTGAAACTTACACAAGTGCTTTTAATGTATTTAGTGCTAATCTGTAAATATATGAATCTGTGTTTTACTAACACATGTGATATTACGTTATTAAAGAGTTCGTTCTATGAACTAAGTCAGGGTTGCCAGGGATTTTTCAAATCAACTTTCCCTGACAATCCCAGGTTTTCCACGCAAAATCTATTATTTTCCAGACCTAATTTCCTCCTCCAAAGAATGAATAAATGGAAAGCTCTTCACAACATCCACCCACTGTCTTCCATTCACTTTTTTTTCTTTTGTAAATACACAATTAACAAGATTTAAATCTTTGATATCTCTCTTTCGTTACAATAAAATTGAATCGTTGAGTTCGAAAACCAGTCATTTCCATCGAAGCTAATTTGAGAGGAGTGATAAACAAAAAATCTAACTTCGTCAATATGCATCTGGCATATAGGGCTGTTTTCATTTTAGATGATCGTAGAACTGACATGTTTCTATCTTCCAAAAATGAAAATAACCCTATATGTCAGATACATATTGAATAATTTAGTTTTGTTTCTTACTCCTCTCAAATTAGCTTCAATGGAGATGACCGGTTTTCGAACTCAACAATTCAATTACAGTACCGTACTTATGATTGAGTCTATATAAATAATTTCTGTTATGGAACTTCACAATAAACAAATTACTACTGCGTATTTCCTTAGTTTCCACAATCCTTTATCTTAGAGATGCTTTCAAGGTCTCAGTTTCATGTTCCAAATTTTGCATTCAATGGAAGTCTCTAATCAAAGTTTTGCTTTTTTTTTTCTAAAATGGTAATCTGATGAGTTATGCGCTTATTTTCCTTTTTTCTTTAATTCGTTTCTGTCCTTTTCCTTTGCATGGTTTCTTTATAACGTGCATATGATCTACGTATGTACTGCAGCATTTTTATCTATATAAATACCAAGGAGGCCTTCAGCACATTGTATAGTATCATGGACAACTCGTAAACTCACCAAAGATTCTTCATGCATATTTTCTACCAGTATGTCATTGTTAAAGGAGAAATCCTTCTCAACGGAAGTATTTCCATGGGAAAGGACAAGTAACATTGTAATTATGTCCCATAAATCAATGAATTCACAATTATCTAGTAGATTGCAATAAGATACACTTAACTTATCTGTGTATACATTAAATGATTAGAATTCCTTCTTCTTTTTTATTGCTGAAACACGTAATTTGGAAAATTGACGTTTTACCTTTTCAGCTTTGGCAGCTACAACTATATTCTTGTTATAGATTTACTCAAGAACATTATACATGTTCCCTTCGCTTAAACTTTGGTTAGTACAAATTTTATTCAGAAATAGACATGACAGATTTCGCACTATTTTGTGTTTTAATGGGCATTTTTCAATAATTTTTGAATTTTTTTTTAAATTAATGTCATCAGTGTACAAAATTCCCTGACATTCCCAGGTTTTCCAGTTTCTTACTTACATATTTTTATTACGAACTAATAATACTGTGTACCTTACTTTATAATATTTACCAATAGATTCTCGTGTACTCCTAATTTTCTTTCCAATAGATCTCGCTGTCTCGTATTTGGAATTGAGGCTACTTCTATGTCTTTCAACTTCCTTAGAAAATTGATTATCGGCACAAAAGCTCAAGAAAGCTTCGTTTTCTTCAATAGTCATATTGCCTGGAAAAGGGAAGGAATAATATATTACTGACAAATCCTTGTTCTTTTCACTTGTAATAATTAAACGCGATTCATTAACAATCCTAAGTTACGGAGCGTAAGTAAAATAAAATAATCAATATATCTGTACATCTTCTTGTTTATTGAATGCCTCAAACAATAATGGTATAAGTAACATTTTGCTCAAAATTAAAATAAGTTCATAAATGACAATTACGCACAACAGAACTCGTGTGGTAAAGATATCGAAGCAGAATAATATTTCTAGAGATATAGTTTTTTAGAATCGCACTTTTCTTAAAAAAATTATGGGATCAGCCATCCTTAATCCTTTAGAGGTGGCCGTGGCTTATAAATACAGCCGATCATTTCGCCAATGACGAGTGTGGTATATAAGCACATCATTTGGGCGGAGATGCCTAGTGTGGTTTAGAAACCTCATTTGGACTTAGTGTAAACCAAGCTCGTAATTAATCATTAACAATGATTGATTAAATTAAAAGTTAAAAATCTCGTTAATTTTAACTTAACTAAATTTATTTTGCAGGCAGATTCCTTAGCGGCCTGGAAAACCTTGAAAATTTGGAAAAGTCAGGGAATTCCGTTAACTCCTAAAAGCTCAGGGAATTTTAAGGATGGTCTTTTACTTCTGAGAACAATTTCTCTTTTTGCCTTATCCGAGGAGATGTTTTACAAAATAAATTAGTTTATTTTTCATAACTTCTATATTTCTATACCTACACAGATACTATATACATGCATAGCCATAGAAGATGAGGAATCCCGTGCTCGGAAAAAATGTACCTGCTTTTTATATTATATATACAGGGTGTCCCAAGAGGAATACCCAATACTTCGGAAATTGGTAGTATGGATGATTCTAAGCAAAAAAAGTTCATATAAACATGGGTCCTAATCTCAACGGTTTGAGAGCTACAGGTTGTGAACCATTTTTGACTTTATATTGCATGTTGCTCACCCTATAGGTTTTCTACAGAGGTAAGACATAGCTAATTTGAAAGATGATGATATGGGTTTTCCAACTGTATGCAACATGTGGCAGTGGTGTTTTTGGAAGAAAAATTATGGAGGGATATTTGGGAATCAGTGTTGCTATCCATTTAAAAAAATAACCTGAACTTTCCCAAATTTCCCTCAATAGCTTCCCTTTCAAAGAGAACGCTGCCACTTGTTGCATACCATTGGAACCATCACCTTTCAAATCCGCTATGTTCATCTCTATAGAATAAATAAAGGTTAAGTAATACGTAACGTAATGTAACGTAACGTAACGTGTGTTCACAACCTGGAGCTCTCAAACCGTTGAAATTAGGACCCATGTTCATATGAACTTTTTGGCTTAGACTCATTCATACTATCATTTCCCAAAGTATTGCCCCTTCCTCCTAGAACACCCTATATATATATATATATATATATATATATATATATATATATATATATATATATATATATATATATATATATGTCATAGACCCGAAAAAGTTAGAAAAGTCAGGGAATTCGTGCTTGCCAAATAAGTGGGAACGCTGGCAGGAGATAATTTATAATTGATAATCGTTTTAGAAAGTTGTTAACGATTAAAGGATTAATCCTTATTTTTCCCGAAAAATCTGGTGAAATGTATATTCTGAAAGAACTTTTTGGGACTTATTTTAAATGCTTTACGGCTAGTATCACTTAGAAGTGGATTACTGCAGGCCCTTTCTCAAAATGGCCCAACTAGACTTGGAAGTTTGGACAGTCAACAAGAAAGGGTGTCATATATCACGCTGACAATGCCAAATCCCATACATCTCTAACTGTCCTTCAGAAATTGAGAGACTTTAGCTGGAAAGTTTTAATGCGTCTACTGTATAGCATCGAAGACTATTATTTGTGTCAGTCTCCGTAGATCTTCTTGAATGATGATAAGTTAATGTGAAAACCACATGTCATAATTATTTGACTAGAAACAACAATAATTCTGTAGCAACGACATTATGGTGTTGCTGGGAAAAGTGGGACAGGTTATCGAACAAAATGGTGCATATGCGATTTCATGTTATTTTCAAATCACGATAAATGTATTGTTAATTTTGTTCTCCAAGGGCGAAATAATCTTCAGACAACTTAATATCTTTAGAAAACAAAGCAATAGTACGAGGGGGAGTCAAATGAAAACCATAATTATTTTTTTTTAAATATTATTTATTGGTCACACAGGGTACAGAAGTAAATCACTTTTCAACATAGTCCCCTCCTCGTTCAATGCAAGTCCGCCAGCGCTTCGAAAGAGCCTGAATACCTGCAGGCGACGGCGCAACCACTCGTGCACCGCGTTGCGTACCTCTTCATCGGAGTGGAACTTCCTGCCGGTTTCGGTTATGAGGAGTGGCGCCACCCCTTGCTCGCTCGCTTTGTTTCAGGCTGATGGTAATGCATCCATGTTTCGTCACCAGTGACGATTCGTGACAGGAAGGATTACCGTCACGTTCAGCACGCCACAAAAGGTCTTCGCACGCATCAACACGTCGCTGTCTCAGTTCAGGCGTCAGTTGTCGGGGCACCCATCTTGCAGACACCTTATGAAACTGGAGAACATCATTCACAATATGATGTGCCGATCCATGACTCATGTGTACACATGCTGCAATTTCGTCGATTGTCACACGGCGGTTTTCCAAAACGATGGCTTCAACGGCTGCAATGGTCTCTGGAGTCACTACGCGCCGAGCCTGGCCGGGGCGTGGAGCATCGGCCACAGACGTAACACCATTTGCAAATTTTCGGCACCATTCATAGATTTGTGGCTGTGACAAACACGCATCTCCATACTGAACCTTCATTCGCCTAAAAATGTCAATCGGTTTCACACCTTCACTTCGCAAAAACCGAATCACAGAACGCTGCTCCTCGCTGGTGCATGTGGCTAGTGGGGTTGCCATTTTGGAACTGTTGTTGCACCGGTGTTTGTGCATCTGCCGGCTGCTGCCACCTAGGAGACATCCGGCATACTATCGTAAACAGGTATGCCAACTTACAGCTCACTGGCGCCATATGCGGATTTTTATTCCTACTTTTATGGTTTTCAGTTGACTTACCCTCGTATTATGTAATTATTTCATTCTTCAAACGCTTTATCTCCTCATTATATTCCATTATTTTAATCGTCTTAGTTTCAAGTTTGTCATAAAACTTCGGGCATCTTTTGGTATTGTCAATAAAAAAGCATTAAAGAAATCGGCTTAAAGAATGATTACACAAAGAGTGAGAACGAACTTCATTTGAAGTTGTGTTCCATAAATATCATTCTCAAACTGGTGTATCATTTATAATGTCAGAATTATTTTAAAATGAGATTGAACATTTATTTTTAACGCACAAGATGCATTATCATTAATATATTATTATAAATGTATAACTATCGATGGGGAATGGTTAAATACGTACCTAAAAACGTAAAACAATTAATAAATATTGCATTATAAGCACAAAGTCACTTACACTTTGGTATCAGTAGACCTATCCTATATTTAATGATCTAGGGTCCGACGAAGTTAGCCCGGTTATCCACTGAGTATTGACCCGATGTGCAACTTTATTAGCAATTTTCGTAAACTCATAAGCAACTCCGAAATAAGTCTCTTTGCGCAATAAAATACATTAATGAAAACACAGAAGCTCAAACACGAGTAACTGTATTCCAAAATCCCTTCATCAGGACAAAATCAAACTATTGGGAACGAGAAAGGGGAAAAAAGATTGGAATTATGTGTATGTCGAAAATTAATTTACTATTGCACCATTGATCCAACTGCATTTAGTTGTAATTCACCGAATGATATTCCACTGCTCAAGATAAAAGATAATGCGTACAGCTACAGAACGTAAGTTTATTACACGTTGATAGCGGAATCCAGATAAGTTTCTAATTTTGACGAAAGAAAGAATAAAAAGCACTTAACCACATCTGAAACTGTCTTAAAATTTTCAGTTTAATTCCGTGCTTTTTGTTCCCGATTTTTGAAATTTCCTGACATTTCTAAGTTTGTCGCTACCCTGTAGAGCGCTTAGCTCTGTTGAGCGGTCGTGGAGTTTCTCCTCTCAGAGCCTTATTCCATCAATTCCTTTCATAATCATTCATGTTCTTCAGTCTGCAAGACTATCATGGGATGTAAAACGAGATTTTATTTATTTATTTATTTATTTATTGAAACGAAGGGTCTAAGCAGTGTATGCAGTGCTACGGTGTGGAAATTCTAGAGCATTTATTTTTATTATTAAATATTTAATAAAGGAAACGTAATTAAATGGCAAGAAATATTGGTATTATGGGAAGTATGCTTTTAACACATCTACTACAAGTCGTGGTACCTGGTTTACTACTTCAGACTAAGACTCTAATCACGACTTAACAATTAAGACTCAACCTTTGATCTCTGTAGCTTTGTTTCAAAGCATGGTATCTTAACAAGTTACAGGAAATCGGCGTTATTTAAAAATCTTCCACATAGTCATATATAAAAAAGAATTCTGTTCGCGCTTTATTTCATACTTTTCAAAATTATATTCGGGAATCAAGGAGAACTATACTGGACTTAAAATGTTTACGAGGATAAGTCAAAAATTTTTCGTAGTGTAGCTATAACTTTTCTTGTATTGTTCATACTGACATATCTCGTCGTTTATTTTATTGCTATGCTGTTGTGGTGATGCTATGAAAGTTTGAACCTAATTGTTCCATTCGTCTTCCTTTTGTTGCAGATACATCATGGCCGCTGCATTACGAGTTTGCACCGAAGATGAACAACGAGCAGTGATCCAGCTTTTGTGGTCGGAAGATGTATTCGTATTAGGGGCCACAATCCATTCATGAAATCCATGAAAAATTCAAAATTGGTGGCACAAGTAGGAGCCGGGCGACCATCTACGGCTCGTTCCTCGTGCGTCAGCGACCATTTTTGAATTTTTCAATCCATTCGTAAACACTCCGTTGCAGCAAGACAGTGTTCCCGTATTGTGCTGAAAGTCTTCGATGGATTACGACCTCTGATACACCTTCCGACCACAAAAACCGCATCACTGTCGTTGTTCCTCTTTGGGACAAACTTCTAATGGAACGGCCATGATCAATCTGCAACAAAAGAGAGACAAATGGAGTAATTAGGATCAAACTTTCATAGCATGACCACAACAGCATATCAATAAAATAAACGACGACAGAAGACAATATGAACTCTGTAAGAAAATTATAGCTACATTGCGGATAATTTTTGACACCTTCGTAGTTTGTCAGAAGCCGTGTTTCTATTTTGCATATGTTTACTTGTCTTCCTTCGAGCACCAAAAATCAAAATTTAGGTGAAAAATTCGTATGTTTGCAAATTTCCGACTACTTTATGTATCTGGACTGGCAAAAAGCTTTATACTCCTAAAAGAAACTTTTTACATTTCTCACAATATGACTTTAAATTGGTTGTTCCATTGCTATTTAAATATAATATATATACCAGAGCATCAAAAAGTTCCTGGAATTTTGTTTTAGCTCTTTATTGCCACAATATAAGTACTCATCTACTTAATCGCTTTCAAAGGCATCTTCGGAACACACACTTGCTCAACTGCTCGTGTTATTGTTGGAAACACAGACGGAAGCCCTGTTGTTACGACTGAAAACGTACTCAATACCTTCATAAACACTATACTACTGTGAGAGCACTCTATTCCACTTCAATAAGATTCACATATGTTCTGTATGGTTTTATTTCCCAATTAACTTCGAACAACAGAACTTTACAACCAACTATAAACTAAAACTACATCCCTTTCAGATATATTTTAGTCCTTGACAAAACTACAGGCATCTTTCCTTTGTCCTCCTGTCTCAAGAAAAAAAAAAAAACTCAACATCCGAAATCACCGTCCTTTCTTCTTTCTTTCCGTCTTCTCAGAGGATTCTACATCACTCCCACCTTTTGATGACTATCAAAACAAATTACTCTAAGTATCTTGACGGAACTTTCACTTTTCGACCACGCCTCGTAGATAAATCACCAACTCGGCTGCTCTTCACCACAGGAGATTGTGACTCCACTGATTCCGCCACAGCATGATCTGACTCCATTGGTTCCACCAGAGCATGTTCTGACTCCATTCGTTCCACCACAGGATGTTCTGCGTCGTTAACCAAATCCCCAGACATCGATACCTCTAGAGGATACAGTCTCTGCACCGGACGGACAAGGATCCCGTTTTCTGTTTTCACTTTCACCACTCTAACATGATCATCTTGACCCGGGAAGAAATCAACTACTCTCCCTAATGGCCAGTTAATCCTACGTTTTTCTTCAGTTTCAACCAAGACGACGTCACCCAACTTTATGTCCTTAGCACGCCCTTTCTCTCGTTGTCGCTGCACTAATAGTCCCAAATATTCAGTCCTGAATCTCTCTAAATCTCTTCTTCAGGTCTTGTAGTTTTCTGTACTTCTTTGTTAACTGAAAACTTCCAATGTCATCCAAATCTGGCACACCTGTTTCCCGATTATCTTGAAGAAACATGGCAGGTGTTAACGGCTGTAGATCATCATCATCTTCAGATAAGTAGGTCAAAGGTCGGGAATTCAAAACTGCTTCACAGTCACATAGTAAGGTCATCAGTTCCTGATAGTTCAACGATGCCCTCCCCAGCGTTTTCTTTAACAAGGATTTCAATGTTCGTATAATACGCTCCCACCAGCCACCCCACCAGGCCGCACTAGGTGGAATAAATTTCCACTGAATTCTCTTGATTGAGGACTCAACAGCTATTTCCTCCCACTTGATAGTGTGGAATAGATTACTAGTCCCCACAAAATTGGTCCCGTTATCACTGTAGATGATTTTAGGTCTTCCTCTTCTCGCTACGAATCTTCGTAAGGCCAACAAAAATTCACAAGTTGACAGGGGTAGAACCAACTCAAGATGAACAGCCCTATATACTGCACATGTAAACAACACTATCCAAGCCTTCGTGCCATCCTGCAGAATTGCCTTCGTGCCATCCTGCAGAATTAATGGTCCAGTTAAGTCCACTCCAGTGATTTCAAAAACTGAGGCATCTCTTACTCGATCTTCAGGTAAAGCAATTGGATTTACGGACATTTTCTTGGCATCATGTCTTCTACACCTAACAAACTTGCGGATAACAGAACGCACCGTCTTTCTTGAGCGTACAATCCAAAATCTTTCCCTCAGTTTGTTCAATAGAATCTGTGTTCCAGCGTGTAACATTTCCAAGTGTTCTTGCATTATCAACATATGTACCAACTTGTGGTCCGGTGGCAAAATAATAGGATATCTAAAATATTCATCATCATCTCTCCTTGATATCTTTGTTTTCACCCGTAGCAAACCATCACTGTCTTCAAAAGTAACCAGAGTCTTCAATCTTGTATCATTTGAACTGAAAGATTCCCTTTGAACAATGCGTAGTTACAGCCTTTCTGCATTTGCTAATTCACCACTTGTTAACTCTCCTGAATATTTGTCCCCAGGATTCAAGCGACAGTTCTCTACGAACCTACAAATCCAGGTAACCATTCGCAAAACCTTCTCGTACGTTGAGAAATATCGTAGGTACCATTTCGTCTCGCACTTCACCAGCATTGAAACCGAAGTTTTCTTTATTTCACTGCTAACTTCAAATTCGTTCACCGTTGAATCCTTCACTGGCCAATCGGTTTCTTCCATTTTCAACCAACCTGGACCCTCCCACCATCTGGAATTCAACAAGGTAGTAGCATCACAGCCTCTGCTTGGAAGATCTGCTGGGTTGAATTCACCAGGGATCTGCCTCCAACACGAGATGTCAGATGTCGATCTTATTTCTTGAACTCGGTTTGCAACAAACACGCCCCAAGGTTCATCTCGTTTGATCCAACTCAGAGCAGTAGTTGAATCCGTCCAATAACAAACAGAAATGTCCAATTCCAAACTATCAATAACTGTTCGAGCAAGTCGTGCACCGATTCAACATGCCATTAGCTCGAGTCGTGGTATTGTAACCTTCTTCAGTGGCGCAACTCTAGATTTACTCGCTAGTAACTGAACTTCAACCTTTCCAGCACTTTCACTTCTTAAAAATATTACACACGCATAAGCGTATTGACAAGCGTCACAAAAAACATGCAAACTCCACGACTTTCTACACGGATCAATCGTGAAGCGTCTGGGAACTTTTATCTCCTGTAACACTGTGATATTTTTAGACCACTTCCGGAACTTCCGTGCAGTGTCTTCTGGAACTACCTCATCCCAATTAGCTTTCGCGTTATAACTTTCTTGTATTAGTAGTTTAGGGATTAGTGTCATAGGTGACAAGAATCCAATCGGATCAAAAATCTTGTGCGCCGCAGAAAGAATGGACCTTCTGGTAACGGTCTCTTCAGTTTCGTCGAAACAGTGTAGATCACAGCTCAAAACATCTTTGCACTTTTCCCAAACTACGCCTAGTACCGGAATAACCCTTTCTTCCTGACTTTCTGCTTGTAAAACTGTATGCTCCCATCCTCGCAGGTCAAACTTTGCTTCAGCTAACAACTTAGTAGAATGTTCAATGAAGATACCCAGTTCTGCCTCACTACTAACGGAAGTTACACAATTATTTACGTAAAACGACTGCTTCAGTCTGTCCGCAATTTCCTTATACATCGGAGGGGCATTGGTTAAAAGGAGGTTCAACACAGCTCCCAGGAGAAATGGACTACAATTCAAACCGAACACAACCCGATTGTGTCTGTATAATTTCTGTTTCTTGTTGGAGAAGTCCTCCCACCATAGGAATCTTAAAAAATCACGATCTCTTTCGTTTACCACTATTTGCAAAAAAGCTTTCTTTATGTCGGAGACAACCCCAATCTTTTTCTCTCTAAATCTCAATAATAAAGCTGGTATAAGTTCGACTGGATTTGGGCCTTTTTCCAAACAATCATTTAATGAAGGCGCGCCTTTCACTTTACAAGAAGCATCAAACACTGGTCTGATTTTAGTTGTCGAATTCTCCTTAAACACAGCACGATGTGGTAAATAGTAACCTGGAACCAAAACTTCATCTTTATGCACCTCTTCTATAATGCCGTCCCTTTCCCATTCTTGAAAAACTGCATCGTACTCTTCATACTTCTTCTGTTGAACTAATTTCTCCGACACCATCAGACATCTCTTTTCCGCAATGCTTAAATTATCAGGAAGCGATTGATGATATTCACTCCACGGCAAACTCAATTCGTACCTCCGTTCTTCATTGATCCTCACGGTTTTCTCGAAGTGTTCGATAACTTCCTGTTCCCGTTCTTTACGTGTTACACTCTGCACCGGGTCTGTGATTTCTAATGTATTTAACCTCCACAGATCAGCTATTGTTACGTTCTGTGTCAACAGTGAAGTAACACACATTGCTGACACCCCTTCGTAGTCTTCCTTGTGGGCAGGGATTTTCCCCATCACTACCCACCCTAGCTTCGTTTCCACAGCAACAAGACCTGAATCTAGTTTATGCACATTATTAGTTAACAATTGTCCGGCCATATCAGCTCCAATAAGTAGTTCAATTTCACTACCATCCACACCAAAGTCTGTTAACCAGATCTTCTTCGCTTTTATTTCCTTTAACCACGGACCCCTTTTTACACTTTGAATATTGTTGCAAATGATCGGTCTCTCCAACACTTCTAGTTTTGTGGTAAAAGTTCCACAGACGGCACCCACACAGATTTCATAACGTTTGTGCTTTTCTTTGTTTGAATGAACACCCCCAAACAGTATATGTACTAATGTTTCCTCCCCTTGTGGAACAAGACCAATTTCACGCGCGGTTCTTTCTAAAATATACGAACGCTGTGATCCCATATCAATGAACGCCCTTATCTCACGTACTGTCCCATTTACCAGTACGCTAACCTTAATCGACTGTAATAGGTACTGTTCGCTAGAATTTTGATTTGTTAAGGTACATGTGGCAGATTCTTTACCATCCCCAATTTTCTTATTACTTTGTACCGATAATTTATTGCACATAATCGCGAAATGTTTCCCCTTGCACTTGAAACATTTAATGTTCAATTCACACTCGCGCGCGTAGTGTTTTGGCTTGAAACACGAAAAACAACGTTCGTTCTTTATCAACAACTTTTTCTTTTCTTCCAATGTTAAGTCTCGCGCTTTCACACAATTTTGTTCCGCATGCATTTCTTCACAGAACGCGCACCTTTTTCTGACCGGTACTTCTTGTTGATGGCTGGAAAACAAGTTGTTTGCAGTTGGAAATTTGTTTTCTGTAGAACTCCTTTTACTTCTAACCGTACTACCACTGCCTGCTAGCTTAAATCCTGCTTGTATCAATCTGATTCTTTCCTCACCTTTCACTTCATTTCTTAAAAACACCAACAACTGGTTCATTTTCTCACTGTAAAAATTGGATCCATTTTCATTTGCATTGTCACTTCCGGTGTGTCTTAACCAAACACGTAACACATCCTTTGGTAAACACGACTCTACCAGAGGAAACAGCATCGCTGCGCACTTATCACTAGTCACTCCTATTGTTTCTAAGGACCGCAGGTGTGATTCCAGTTTATCATATAACGAAAATAACGGCGAACTTCCACTGTCCTTTGGCGCCGACACGTTCTGGATAACTAGTCCGAGTAACTCGCGCACGTAGTACTCCGTTAAAAGTTCTTCCCTTCCGAACCGTGTTTTTAAACTTTCAATCACTTTATCATAGTTTTCACCGGTAGGCGGGTAACTGACTACAACATCCCAGGCCCTTGTACCTGTTACGATTGCCTGACGAAGGTATTGAAACTTGTCCTCTTTCTCTATCTCTTCGTCGTCATGTATACGTTTAAACTGGCTCCAAAAACTTAACCATTCATTAATTTCACCACCAAAACTCTTTAGTTCTAACTTTGGCAACTTCAGCTTTCTGCGTCCTGCAGTAGAACCTGCCTGGCTACCATTATTACTGCTTTTGTCCGTTTCGCGCCTTAGAAATTTGTCGTATTTCACGCGCACTTCATCCACTTTAGTTCGGTACTCTTCTATTGACCTGTATTGTACTTCGTACCGGATATCAAAGTCCGTACATGTATCACAAAGAATTTCACCTAAAATCTTTTCATCGAAAGTGGAAAGTTCGGTAAACAACCTTTCTAATTTCGTAACGTTTAGTTGTAGTGTTTCTTCATCTGGATCGTCCTTTTCAAACTCACCGATTAATAGTTCACAAGTTCTTATTAATGAAACTCTTACAGGTTTCCTTCCAATAATTAACTCGTTCATTGTATCCATTATTTGCAACTAATTCGAACAAACTAAAACTGGACTCTTGTGCTCTCACAAACTACAAGTCACTGCTCCACGCTGTGGCGCCAGAAATGTTACGACTGAAAACGTACTCAATACCTTCATAAACACTATACTACTGTGAGAGCACTCTATTCCACTTCAATAAGATTCACATATGTTCTGTATGGTTTTATTTCCCAATTAACTTCGAACAACAGAACTTTACAACCAACTATAAACTAAAACTACATCCCTTTCAGATATATTTTAGTCCTTGACAAAACTACAGGCATCTTTCCTTTGTCCTCCTGTCTCAAGAAAAAAAAAACTCAACATCCGAAATCACCGTCCTTTCTTCTTTCTTTCCGTCTTCTCAGAGGATTCTACACCTGTTTTGGTACCGTATCTTTCGCAGTTCTGCTGTAACATTGGTTTTGATCGTCTTCTACGGTGGTGAAACGGGCATCTTTGAGGCCAATATTTTCTTAAAGCATTGCCACCGCAAACTGTTTTAAGGCTATCAAAGACTCAGAAGCAGATTTCCCCATTACCAGAAACTGTAGACGTTTTTCAAGTGAGTATACTTTTAGATCATCTATAAATAAGCTATTTTTGTAATGTCGGTGTTGTCTTGACCTCAAATTGTTATTCAATTGTTATGTTATCAAATTGTTAAAATGTTTCAGTGTAAAATGGCCTACTGCTGTATCTGCAACCTGTTATAAATAAATAAATAAATAAATAAATTTGCACATGAACTTGATGTTTGCGCGTTACTTGAACTCTGACATTGCGCCAAATGATCACCACGCACGCCACGGTTCAGCTACCTATTCGTACACCGCCTGTTATCACCTGTTCACACTTGTCAGGTTCATAAGTAGACAACCTAAGGACTGTCCTGTACAAGAGTCGTTGTGATGGCATCACAAATGACAAAACTACATTTCGGGAACTTTTTGACTGCTTTTTGGTATGTTTACTGTAAAATAAAAAATAAATAAATAAATAAATAAATAATAAGTTTCGCTCAGAGTTGTTAAGGTGTTGATATGGAAGTATAGTTTCAAAGAACATTGATTAATGATATAACTGAATTTATTTTGTAGATAATAGTTATACAGTGAAACCTCTCTAAAGCGGACAGCCGTGGGGAATCAAATATTGTCCGCTATAGAGAGGTCTCCGCCTTCAAGAGGTTTCAGTATTTTTTGTTATGTAAATTAGTGAGGAAGGTAAATATACAATTAGAAAGTTTTTTTTTTTGCATGAATCACGTATTTACGAATATCACATGCATTATCCTCTGTCATCCAATACTCTATGTTCGAGGCACAACATGGAAATAACATGTTATAGTTCTGTGCACTTTATACTTATCAGTACTTCCTTCGTTTTCAGTATGGCGCTTTAATTTGTGGAGTAATTGCAGTCCTAAAGTGTCCTTTTTGAGACAATATACATACCTCAGTGCAAAAATTACTAAACTTGTCTTCTGGTTGGTTAGAGACTCCAACGGGACAGTAGCATAACGTGTCATCCCTAACGGCGGGCAACTGTCAATCACTTTTGTGTCTAAAACAGCTTGGGTGGGAGTGGGATGCAAGCAAAGGACATAAGAGTGTTGTTAAACAGAGACGCTTCGTCTGGGTTGCTGAGCAGACAGTTAAGGGGGCAAAATATTGTCACAATGCTTTCTTGGTGACATATATGAATTACTAAAAATGTATTTTTACTACACATTTCGACTTATTTCTAGAGAAAGTGTCCGTAATACGGAGGTAAATAATACCTATAAAGGACAGAAAAGACTGTCCGTGTCCGTACTAGAGAGTGTCCGCTTTAGAGAGGTTTGCCAATATGTTTTTTCCTATTCCAATGTTTGGGGATTACAAAATATGTCCGTTAAGGGAGGTGTCCGCTTTATAGAGGTGTCCATTAGTAGAGGTTTCACTGTATAAAGATAAGGAATATGTTTGTTTTAGAATAACTGTAAAATAAATTATGTACAATTGTTCACTTAAAAATAATATTTTAGAGGCAAAATCATTATTTTACGATAAAAAATTAAATTATTCTAACTTTGATCATTTTTTCTACTCGAGCACTTACCAGTATCAACAATGGAGGTGATCAGAGGCCTTCTGTCAACTTCTGAGCTTTCCAGAGCTGTCACAGCTTCTAACGTCCTTTTCTTTTCCTTGCGAAGAAGGCTCACCAAAATAGCTATTTATAGTTAAGGACACAAATGGAACTCAAAAATCAAAACATGCAAGCAGTTCTAATTTAAAGCAGATTTTCTTGTAGAAACATTCAATTATTCCTAATTTAGAAACATAAATCAATATTTGTTGCCAGACATATAAATTTCCCGGCAAAAGCCTTATTTCATACTAAAAGTAACATTATAATTCACGTGAAGAAAATTTTTCGAATATAGAAGATCCAGAATACAAAGGAATTACAGAAAACATTAAAAAGAAACAAGAATTTTATATACTTGCAAATTTATTTCCATACTGACTAAAAAGGTTAAAAACATTTTTTTAATCAAAATATCCATTATATTTCAGTCAAAAATTTTCATGTAGGCCTTATATTTGGAGAACTACATATATTGGAGCTAGACCCAAACTATCACTTAACTTAGTATGATGTGCTTACTTCGTAAAAAATACAAAAACTCGATCTAGGGGCCATTCAAAAATTTTGTGGCTCTTGTTCCCAAAACTAAAGATCGCAATCTTTTGATCTATCTTTTTTTGGATCATTCTTTTTTTTAGTTGACAAAAACTAATGCACTGACCAAAATATCATTAATTATAAAAATAACTTATTGGTAACGAATTTAATCTGTTAGAATGTAAACATCGATAGAAGTAAGGCGAATTGTGCCTACTATTTTAATTAGTTAAGTTGATATACTATGACATATTAAAAATATATTCAAATCTAATGGTAAGACTATCCATGGCTTTGGATTGATTTTTTTAACAAAAGAAACACTGACCAAAGGTTAAAACACACTTTATATATATATATATATATATATATATATATATATATATATATATATATATATATATATATATATAAAGAAATTCAGCAACTTATTATACAACTTATTATAATTATTATATATATTAAAGTGTGTTTTAAGCTTTGGTCAGTGTTTCTTTTGTTAAAAAAAATCAAATCTAATGATCAAGTGATGGAAAATTAACACATGGCAATTCTGTTGATCTTCTAGTCAAAGTGCATTTGCTAGTCTAGAAATATAAATAAAATATGAGATACAGAAGGAAGCAAAGGATACCAATTTCTTTATCCCTTTGTATAATAAGTTGCTGAAGCCTGTCGTTAGCTTCCGACGTTGTAAGGCTATTCCTATTCGAAGTATTATTATCGTCTTCTGTGCTTCTGTACTTCGATTTGAGAATATGAAAACATTTTTGTATTTTCCGTAAGTCGCAAGAGAGACGTGGTATTAATTTAGAATCATGTGATTCTAGGAAATCTTCAACCAATTTCTCGCATTCAGCTTCCTCTTCGTTTGTCAGTTCCTCATTCGGCTGGAAATGAAAAAGAACGTTTTAATACTGTAAAGTGAGTGCATACAGGAAGGAACTTCCGTGAATTGAAAAATTTGTTTGTTCAATATCCATTAGATAATTATAATGAAAGTTCTAACTGACCAGTGGCGTAGCAAGTTTCGAGATTTGAATCCCCTTGAGCAAGGTATTATGCAAAAATCAGTATATATATCAGTAAAAAAATTGGTGACAAAATACTGAGTAATTCTAGAATTAAACTATTTTTATCTACGTGAAAACTCTGTGCTCACATAAAGAAGCAAAAACATGGAATCTGAAGACAGAAAGAAAAATAAAATAATGATAATGATGATAAAGGAACCAAAATGTCTTGTGCGTTCGGTGGTTTTTGCCCGTCGTGGCTTTTGATTTTCTACTCTTGTTCTTCAAAATTCTTGCGTCTGACTAAGGTTGAAGTACTTTCGATCTATCTGAATCGTGAGCACAAAAACAAAACAAAACAAATAAATAAATGAAAAAGAAGAGAAGGTTTTGAAATCACTTTTCCTTCATCTTTAACTGAAACCAAACGATA